>NC_092345.1:16134334-16753253 GCF_963676685.1 Mytilus edulis
AGGGAAACCAATGATTCAATGTATCGGTACATTTATGAAGATTTCATAATATAAAGGATTTAAAAAAAAAGCGCAAGTTTAATGCTTTTCGAGTATATAAAATATGTTTCAACTTTGTTTTTAAATTTTGAAGTTTTATATGGCTTTTACACACTGTTATAAGTCATATGTCTGGTTTGATTTTCATATAAAGACGACTAGGCACAACTTTGATACTCTTCAGTTTTTGCTTTTCTACAACTGATAAATTTATTTGGGTATCAAACTGTATTTAAATTCGAGAACCAAAAACTGGTGAGAGGTATTCAGACGAAACTCGAGACAGATGTAATAAATCGTAATTACCTTGAATGAGATAATTACCCCTACTGTTTAGTCTACTGTTTGGTAATATCTTTTTTGGTGTGGTTCCGTTTTTATTGCATCCCGCCATGTTTTGGATGTGCCGGGGTTAAATGTTTTTATATTTTTATATTACATTTTTGCTTAATATGTGCTTTGTATGTATGTATGTCATTTTGTGTTGTTGTTGACATATTATTTTGTTGTGTAGTGATTAAGATTGTTATAACACAATGTAGACTGCTGTACTCCTTGTTTTGCATTGGTAGAAATACGAGTTGGTAAATATTGGGTACGAGTTTGCGAAGGTACGAGTTTATACAGCCACCTCGTGTACTATTTTCTTCTAGATTTGTAAAATTTCGAGACTTGTCAAACTTCTTGATTTGTAACATGTTGATTTGTAACTTGTATTTTTTCTTTAGAAACGGAGTTTCTCATTGTCTGGCAGCGGTAACAAATACACAGACAAATCTCACAAAACGTGACTCAAACAAAGTAACTACATTTCACATATTAAGAAATGTAGAAATTCATGTAACGAATGAAGAAAATACGTTAACAATTTAAGAAATTGTGTTTACACATTAAGAAATTACATTTCACAAATCAAGAAATGTACTTAAGAAATGTAGAAATTCATGTAACGAATGAATAAAATACGTTAACAATTTAAGAAATTGTGTTTACACATTAAGAAATTACATTTCACAAATCAAGAAATGTAGAAATTCATGTAACGGATGAAAAAAAAAAGTTACAAATTAAGAAATTACATTTTACAAATTAAGAAATTGCATGTTACGAATTAAGAAATTGCATTTCGCAAATTAAGAATTGTATAATTTTGGCGGATATTCCCTTCCACATGTACCAAGTCAGGAATATGACAATTGTTTTCTATTCGTTTAATGTGTTTGAGCATTTGATTTTGCCTTTTGATTAGGGACTTTCCGTTTTGAAATTTAATTGGAGTTCAGTATTTTTGTGATTTTACTGTTTAATAAACCTGTCGAATGTTTTTTTTTCTATTTATATATAGAATCATATATCCAGAAACGCTTTCATTCAAATATTTAATGTGCGAAAATGTTTTTCTAATTTCAAGATATTTCATATCAAATTGAATTAAATACGCTGACGAATCTAAATTTTACACTGAACCAGCAAACAATATCAAAGTCTTAATCAGCTGTTGATGTGCATTTTATTAGAGAAAATATGAAAGCTTGACAGTATTTCAAAGATTTATAATTCTAGAACGTGTTTCCTGTTTCCTTACTACAGAAAAGAGACGAAAGAAACCAGAGGAACAGTCAAACTCATAAATCGAAAATAAACTGACAACGCCATGGCAAAAAATGACATGGACAAACAGACAAACAATAGTACACATGACACAACATAGAAAACTAAAAAATAAACAACACGAACCCCACCAAAAACCAGGGGTGATCTCAGGTGCTCCGGAAGGGTAAGGAGATCCTACTCCACATGTGGCACCCGTCGTGTTGTTTATGAGATAACAAATCCGGTAAATAGTCTAATTCGGTAGGTCACATTCATGAAAGGGAAGGGGATTGTAGTTACGACGTTAGGAACATATCCGATATCATTCGACCCTCATTGTCAATTTCTAGATGTAAGTCAAGATATGAGGCCGACCTAACTGTATCTGTTGTATCCTTTATCTCTAGTTCAATGGGATAGATGCATTCGACATTGTCACCACATTTTGAATTATTTAGTGAAAGAACATCATCTATATAGCGGAAAGTAGAATTAAAGAATATTGCTAACTACTTATAAAATATTCAAATTTGAAAACCAAAAACTGGTGAGAGGTATTCAAAAGAAAAACTCGCAATAGATGTAACAATCGTAATTACCTTATAATGAGGTTTTGCAACCTCAGTTATTACTACTTTTGGCATGGTCTCCTAAGGTATCATCTGCGCAGTTGTCATTTTTGTGCTGACATGAGCATATCTTATTTTAATTTACTGTTCGCTAAACATAAAATTATTCGAATTATTAAGATTTCTACACATTTATTAGATGATCTCTATCAGATTTGGAATTTGTTGTGTTTTTGATAAGCTTCAATTTCGTACTTTTGCTCATTATACGTAAGTAGGCAATACATTCAACTTTTTAGAGTTAGTAACAAATATAATGCAAACCAATGTTTAAATGAGTAGAGAGCACGGTATGACAGAATTATTTCTTTAATCATATTCACATCCAACAGATTTAGTGTGTAGATGCCATAAACACTAAGCGTGATCATTATAAGACAGTTTCTTGAATTTTTTTTTGAAATGAAAAAGTAAAAAGGACATTGCCCTGGAAGATTCCTAGATATGTTTCATTAATGCCGTAAAAAGCTATCGAACATGTAGAAAGAATTGTTCTTACTTTTAAACAAGATACTACATGTAGGTTTATGATAGTTTAGATAATAGTTATTACTTTTACTAGGAAACTTGTTTAAGACAAGCAGCAACGAAAATCATCATCAAAAAAAGGAATAATTGATAAAGAATATTTCCGGAAGTGTGTTATGATTTCAGGCACAATGCACTGTGTTGGTGGAGGTTAAACCTTATTTGTAATGATTTGATTCTATTAGAAGCTTTGGAATGTTTTGTTGTGTTTATCTTTGCCACACCTTTTATTAAATATCCACGGTAGTAATTCTACAAATAGCACGGCATCAAACGCACAGTGCCACAATTGTCTACAAACGTGACAGTGACATAAAAGAATAATCATGGATTTTGTCAAGAAAGCGACGTATTTAACACCAATTGTTTTGATAATGGTTTATTATCAAGTTCCTAACAGAATGGCTATTAACTGTTAGAAAAAAAAACATAGTCTCGGAGAAGGGTAGTAGTATGTGTAAAATTGAGTGGCAACGTTGTCTTGGTCGTCGGTTCAATTTTTATGAGTCTAACGTGTAGTAGTATGTTGAAAAGAAAAAGAAATATTTAGTTGCATTGTGCGGAAACTATTCCTGCGCCTTACATGTATCATCAATTTTTGCCTTTATAATGCAATCAATATTTTACAAATATATAATTTTTACCTTTTTAGAAACGTTTTTCTGTACGCGCGACCGAAAAACGCAACACCAGCCAATAGTTTGCATGGAAACAAATTATTTCAGAATAACAGGAAGATATAGCGATTATAGTTAGTAAGAGAAGTTGTGTTAGGAAAAGAAAGAGTCCGTGCGCGCGTTTGTAACAAGTAACATATCTGTATATATTTGACAATGTATGAATGACTCAGATCGACAACCGCACTAAAATTGACGTCCGTTTCTCAAATAAAAAAAATCCAAATCTGACAATGCCTTTGCTAAATGAGGAATATGGAATTTGTTTTCCATTTGTTCCGTTGCTTGAAAGCGTTTGATTTGGTCTGTTTTCATGGACTTCCACTTTTTTAAAATTTGCCTTGGAGCTCATTCATATTATTATACTCTCTTACAACAGATCGACCTTTATTATTTAAAAAAACATTGGTTTCGGTTGAACTTGTGTGTCTTATATGATCATTCAATGGTATGGCATTTGAAATTACTAAATTTGTATCTGTAATAATTGTTTGAAACCGCAAAAGTATGGTAAGAAATACTAATCCAATTACTGTTTCAGTTTTGATATTGACTCATTTAGAAAATTTTGCTATTCTTATTATCACTTCAGGCATTTAAAAAAAGAATGCATCACAATTAACTATATAAGAACCTTATTGTGAAGAAAAAGTATGTTCTACGGGAAAACAGACTATGTCCTGCAATTTAAGATAAATGATATTCTATGTTACAATAGAGTTCAAAATAGCCTTTGTTTTTTTTAACCATTTTTTTAATCGAATTTGCGTTTATTTCTTGGAGCTCGTTGTTTCTTTAAATAGAGAACCATAATGATTATTTGGTAATTTTCATGTTTTTGTTTAAGGTTGAGAATAGTTTAAATGACTTGGAGATATTTCTTTGTTAGAACTTTATACTTTTTTTTTAAAGTGTTCATATACGTACTATGCTTTTTTCCAAGTGAAACCAGATCCGTTAGTTTATTCAAAACATAACAAATAAGTCAAAGATAGTTGCACTTTGCGATAATAATAATACAGTTATAAGCAAATTGATTTTTCTTAAACTTTAGTGTAAAGTATTTAGCGGAAAAATGTAAACTGTAGTAAATGATTAGAAGTCTCAGTGATTTGAATCTCTTGTGTCAAATAACCTGTATTTGGCAAAACGTTTCGGAATATTTGTGTCATCGATGCCCTTCAACTTTTTACTTTATTTGGTATATTTCAATCTTTTTTTTTATTCGAGCGGTATATATTAAAGTATTTGTAGACGTAATAAAGTGCATGTCCGAATCCAGGAACCTCATAAGTAGCTGTATTTTATCAAGTGTTAAAACTGTTTGTCATTTGGTAAATTTGATATTTGTGGCAAGTTTTGATAGTGTCTGTTTGATTTATATTCACAACTATTTAGATCCTAGTAGGTTGCAACTCTGTTAATATTCACCATTCGAGTCATCTGAAACTGATGTATTTGCAAAGTGCAACATACAATGTATTGCAGTTGGAGCATACGTCGAAGGAAATGCTCGTTGATTCCAAAACTGTTTTCTCTCCTATGTTTTCTGTTGACTTGTTTTCGGCAGATGTTTGCTAAGAACTCAGCCTTACCGTTAAATTAACTTCTTCACCTACAATATCTACACAATGAAATTGCAGGCTAAAGTAATCGTTTTATCATACGCACAATGATTTGTTCCGTCGAATGCAATATGATTACCTATGTTTTCAGCTCTCATGTTTTTGTCTGCTTATATTTGTTTCTGGAAGAAGTTTGCTTACGAGCCCGTCCTTATCTTAAAATCCAATACCTACACTATCGAATTGTACGTTCAAACATATGTGTTCAATAATATTACTAACAGATCCATATGGGCGAAGCTCTGAAGAGTAAAACGATAAAAACTTATTTATTGATAATCACCAATATCTACTGTAAATATTAATCAAATAAAATGACTGCTTGAACTTTTATTTACAAATAGCCAATTGAAGTCCGGTCATATGACGTCATTCTTGATTTTATTATTGTCAACCAAGTAAATAAAAATTACAGGGCACAAAGGTGTATACAATGTTATATAATCAATGTTTTTCCTTTTCAATGAAATGATTGAAGGAGAAATTTTGTAATTAGGTTTTCAGGTCATAAACTCTATCCCATTCGAGACAATCTAAGAATCTTAAGAAATGAATATTTGTTAAAAGTAAATCAAATCAGACTAATCATATGTCAGATTTATTTTCTACACCCAGCAGTGATCTATGTAATAACAATCTGTGTTTAATTATGAATGAGAAGTGTTATCCGTTGATCTTACCAATTATCCCAGTATAATTGTATTTATATGGTTGTTTCCCAGACGTGTCTTCTATAAAAATATCTAAGACAAGCTTGATAAACTTCTGATTATAAAGGTAAATAAGTGAAGACGGGATAACATCATGCTACATCTCTTTTAATATTGATTAAGTGTGATGCATGTACGTCCAACAAGTCTTGAAAGGATGGGGCTCGAAAGATACCAGAGGGCAGAGGGACAGTCAAACTCATTAATCGAAAATAAACTGACAATGCCATGGCTAAAACTTAAAAGGCAGACAAATAATAGTACAGAAGACACAACATAGAAAACTAAAGACCAGGCAACACGAACCCCACCAAAAACTGTGGGTGATCTCAGGTTCTCCTGAAGGGTAAGCAGATCCTGCTCCACATGTGGCACCCGTATTGTAACAAGTTGCTCATTTTATTACAAACCTGGTAAATAGTCTTAATCGGTATGTCACATTCGTGGTGATAAGGGAAGTAGATTTGTTACGACATAAGGAACATAATCGATATCATCATATTTTAGAGAGATATAGGCTTCCATATAGAATGATTTTAAAAACTTTCACATTAATTACGCGATCTTTACAAAATTTAATGAAATTGATTCAAACCTTGCAACAAGACAATTACAAGTAATTGCATATCATAAGCCAAACTAAAACAAAAGTCTGATAAATGAAGTGTATTTCATATGTCGGAGGTAAAGGTCGACAGAGAAGACGTATATGTACTATATTAATTGACCACTTTTGTTTATGTTTGTCTTGAGTAGTCAGTCAGCGTATGACAGGAAATGAGTTTTCATATTTATTTTCAATCTAAAATGAAGTCTCATTTGCATACGCCTCAACCGTTTTTTTTCAAAGTGTATCAACTTTTTATATATTTATTAGTTTTTTTTCAAATTTCCCTTTCGAATGAACCTCATGAAGATTCAATACAAAGATCGTTAGCAAATATCTTTAAATTTATTAGTTACATTGTTGCTGGCTTTGTTTATTTATAAATTTGTATGACTGTCGAAGTTAATGTTTAGCTATGTTATTATTTTCTTATTTTTAATAATTTTAACAATTAAAGTCATTATTGACAGCCACATTGAATATATTATCCAAATATCTAATAGTGATATAATTTTTTTATCAAATTTTGTTTCGATAGGTGTTTGTTGATTATAGTCACAAATTGTAACTTATTACATTATAGATAGAACAGGTCAACAATAAGTGGTGCACAGTTGGTTCCCATTGGAATTCCGACCACTTGAACGTTATACGGAAACACCACAGCGAACAAAAATGTGATATAAGAAAAATTTAAGGGAGTTATAGTATCAAAGCAGGTCTTACAAAAAAAAAGATTGGGTCCTCAATGCTTTTCAATTTTGTACTTCTTTTACGCTTTCTAAATATTTTGATATGAGCGTCACTGGTGATTCTTTCGTAGATGAAACGTACGTCTGGCGCATCAAATTATAAACCAGGTTCCTTTGATAACAGTTTGCAAAGTTCTTTTGTTGCTACTAAAAAATGACATAGAAGAGTTTGAACACATGCATTCGCATTCTGAGTTTTAAAAAGCACATTTAGCTTAGTTAATACTTATCAAAGGTACCAGGATTATAATTTAGTACGCCAGACGCGCGTTTCGTCTACATAAGACTCATCAGTGACGCTCATATCAAAACATTTTTAAAGCCAAACAAGTACAAAGTTGAAGAGCATTGAGGATCCAAAATTCCAAAAAGTTGTGCTAAAAACGGCTAAGGTAATCTATGCCTGGGATAAGAAAATCCTTAATTTTTGGAAAAAAATCAAAGTTTTGTATACAGGAAATTTATGAAAATGACCACATTATTGATATTCATGTCAACACCGAAGTGTTGACTACTAGGCTGGTGATTCCCTCGGGGACGAAACGTCCACCAGCAGTGGCATCGACCCAGTAGTTTAAATAGTTATCAAAGGTACAAGGATTATAATTTAGTACGCCAGACGCGCATTTCTACATAAGACTTATCAGTGACGCTCATGTCAAAATATTTATAAAGCCAAACAAGTACAAAATTGAAGAGCATTGAGGATCCAAAATTCCATTAGATGCTTGATTACTTGATTGACAACATTTTTTTTACGTTTAGAGGGTAGTTTTTCAACAGACTGTCGGTATTCCAATGGGAAATAATTGTGCCATACGTCTTGCAGACTTGTTTCTTTATTATTATGAGGCAGACTTCATACAGGAACTTCTTAGGATGAAAAATAAGAAATAAGCAATATCCTTTAACTTTACTTTCCGAAATATAGATGATGTTCTCTCACTAAATAATTCAAAATTTGGTGACTATGTTGAGCGCATCCTTCCCATCGAACCAGAGATAAAGTATACTAAAGATACAGTTAAGTCTGCCTCATATCTTGACCTACATCTAGAAATTGTCATAGAGGGTCGGTTGAAAACAAAACTTTACGACAAACGAGATGATTTCAACTTCCCAATTGTGAATTTTCAATTTCTATGTAGCAACATTCCAGCAGCGCCTAAATACGGATTATATATCTCCTAATTGATACGATATTTCCGCGCTTGTATGTCCTATCATGATTTCCTTGATAGAGAGTTGCTGCTCACAAGGAAGCTTTTAAACCAAGAGTTCCAAATGGTCAAGTTGAAATCGTCCTTTCGAGTTTGTTGACCGTTATGGAATATATGTTTCACAGATGACAGCGGATATGTTTCTTACGTCGGAACTACAATACTCTTTCCTTTTCATAAATGTGACCTACCGAATTAGAATTTTTACCGGGTTTGTTATAAAATGAGCAACACAACGGGTTAAACATGTGGAGCAGGATCTGCTTACCCTTCCGAAAGCACTCGAGATCACCCCAAGTTTTTCGTGGGGTTCATGTTACTCAGTCTTTAGTTTTCTATGTTGTTTCTTGTGTACTATTATTTGTCTGTTTGTCTTTTTCATGTTTAGCCATGGCGTTGTCAGTTTATTTTCGATTTATAAGTTTAACTATTCCTCTGGTATCTTTCGCCCCTCTTTTAGTTAGGGTTATATTTTTTTAAATAAGAAAAGTTACGTAATATTTTGCGTTACACAAAATTAAATTTGCATTTCCTACCAAAAGACGGTGATTTTCTCTACGACCTCAGGTTTTCTTCACCGATAAAAACTGACTTCCTTTTGAACTAACCACTACGTTTTTCTCATCTGCGTGAAATAGTTAATGTAGCATCAATATACTTTGGCATTTGACTCTATTTTGGGAATGTCCACGACACTTGACCTAGGCATACTTGATGTAATACTTACGATTGCGTTGTGGCATCTGACATTTTCTCTGAACATAACTTATACGGTAACCTTCCTCAACTATTTCTTTTTTTGTTTCATAAGTGTTCCGGAGTGCTTGATTTACTGAAGCCTTTTTGCTTTTTCCGAATATAGAAAAGATCAAAACAACATGTGTATTCATTAACCTGGTTTGAATATGATTGATGTCAAGAGTTTTCCTTGTATGACAGGAAATTAACATTCATATTGATGAAAAGTTATATTGAAACAACCGGAAAACATTTTTCTGACCAACACTTTATGGCCTTCTTCCTACAAAGCACGCATTGACCGATTTCGTTTCTTATGAAAGTCTGGCAAATAACGTTTTTTTTTAAAACTAAAAACAAAACAATTAGACATGATCAAAATATTGACTAAATTTGGTCAAAGACATGTAATCAAAGACAAAGCAATATAGATTCGACCGTTGGTTTCCTATTTGAATGGTTTTATACTAGTAATTATTTTGGGCCCATTTTAGTTTGTTGTTCGATGTGAGCCAAGGCTCCGTGTTAAAGACCGTACATTGACCTATACTGGTTTACTTTTATAAATTGTGAACTGAATAGATAGTTGCCTCATTGGCATTCATACCACATCTTTCTATATCTATATTTGCACATTTTAATATCAAATGCTGAAAACCATTGAAACGCATCAAACATTTACAGAACATATTCTTTTCTTGACTTTTAAAATAATTGTTAAGATATTGAAACTTATATTCTTCGTACTAAACGAAACTGACGTTAAGATAAGATAAGAAAAACGTAAAACATCTTCCGGGAATATAACGTTTGTTATATACATTCGTTTGACGTGTTTGAGCTTTTGATTTTGCCATTTCTTAAAGGGACTTTATGTTTTGGATTTTCGTAGGTTTGGTATTTTTGTAATTTTACTTGTAAGCAGTGATAAGTATAGTAAGACTTTCTATACAAATCCTTGTAAGTAACTGCAAGTACTATTAGGTACTTTGTGTCTTCAGTCTGCTTATTAGATGTGTTTTATTGTGACCATCTAATCAGTTTGATCCCTTTTCAACCGGTTTTTCACGTTTATTTTAATTTACTGCTGCTATATTTGTACATCACTGTCCAACATGTAGGTGAGGGTAGTGTTAAACATTCAAACATGCATGTTTTTATCTATATAAATATCGTTGTTAAATTCGCTTTCAAAGTATACAATAAACATTAATGCTATTACCTTTACAATGCATGAATAACGAAACAGAAGTATACTACTGTTCAATAGGGATACATTGATTCAGCGAAGACAAATCCGGATCACAATCTAAAAACGAGATGCATGTACATCAGTTTTAAGAGGAAAAAAACGTAACGACAGAAACACTGAAACAAATACAAAAACAAACGCCAATAAGCATAGAAACAGACTATTTGAAAACAATTTATTCCTGACTTTGTACATAACAAAAGACATTAATTTAACCCTTTATTGCATTTTTTGATTTTACTATAAACAATGCACCTTTTAAAAATATATATATCAGATGGTACATTTACCTACATTCATAGTTGATATGCACTAAAAACATACTTTCCCTTCTTTTGTTTATCCCTAATGACTCATAGAAGTGAGAACAAATTAGATTTCAATAATTTATATATTAGTCAATATTAATTAGAGTTAATATTCGTAGTAGCATCGTCACGTATAATTAACCGTTTTAACACATACGCTATTTACGAACGTGTTTACATACCACGAAATTATCTTCAGAATTTGTTCTGAAATGCAACAATGATAAGAAAAATAGTAAAATTGCTAATTGAAAATAAAATAATTTAAGACAGCAGAGAAGGTAATTTTGTTTTAATTGGTTATTACTAACCGACTTAATTAAAGAGTGAGCTATTTGGACTGTAAATTTATGCTGTCTCTAGTCTGGTCAAAGGGTGAAAGTGTCCTACTTAATTAAACAATAAATGTTTTCACATGCAGAGAAATTTCACTTATAACCAATGCATAATGGAATTCATCTTTCTCATTGGTCAATAATCTTGCGGGTCAGCACGAGTTCACGTGTAAGTGCATTGTGGTCACTTCCTTTTATCATCGGCATTTGATGTGTTAACTTGTGATTCTTATCAAACAATGTTTTTTTAAATTCCCACCCACATACCTCTCTTAATGTTATCTTTTGAAGTATATATGTTTATTTATTGGGCAGATTTTTCTCCCCACCTTTGCTATTCTTTGTCATTTATTCAATTGATATGATATTATATATTTAGTTGATGTAATTTCGTATTAATTATGTATTAATATTTCATATTAAATATGAACTTTTATGTCAAATGTTTTATTTGCAAAAATTATTTTTTGCATTTTATGATTTTGAATAAATGACCTTTTTTCGTCAGTTTAGTTTTTATATCATATAGCAAAGCAAGCTCAGACTCTGGCCTGTTTACATAGTATGTTTATGGTATCTAGCTGTCTGTCTTAAATATAAGCAAGCCACCAAATTTGATATTTTAATAGATACTAGTAAGTATTATCTTTCTGATAAATTTTAAAAAAGCGAAGTTTTCCTTTAAAGTTAGTGAAAATACCGTAATAATATCATTTTCTTTTACATATATGATCATATATGCATGTACGTCAACTCCTTTTGCAAACACCTATGTTTACACCTGTCGCTTTTCTATCGGAAATCTTAATGATTGATATAGTACATTAAAAAAATGTGTACCTTGCGATGCATATGCATGTACCGTGTTTAATTTGTGTGCAACGTGTAATACGTATATGCACATACCGTCTACTGCGTTTGCATGCATATCGGGCGAATAATTTTTTGTACCGGTACCATGTCATAAGTATGCAACACAGGCACTTGTCTGAAATGTTTTTCCTATATACCTTATATAACACAAGATACTTAACTAGAAATTTTGAAAAATGTCATCCTGTCGCGAAATTCCGTTATATGCCGATTTCTCAGTTGCCAACCCCACTAAAACTTGTTATGTCGTAAATTTGAATTGATTTTTCTTCACCGTGGTGTATAACACGCCTACTTTTGTTGTCAGAATAACCCGTAACAATCTTACCCAAGTATGGCTATCGTAATTATTTTGTCTACCGATACGACGGCAATTTGGAAACAAACGTCTCGCAGTAAAAGGTATCTCCTCATTCTCAAGGTCTTAAGTTTCTCGGAGTTATCTGATCTTAATTCGTTTCATACGTTAAGTCAAGGGAGAGTCTGAATGAAATCAATAGAATTGTAAAATCCTAGTTCTAAAAATAAAACTCCTGACACATTAGACCCTTAGACATACCTCGAACAACACTTCTTAGGGTTTGCATCACATAATCTTTTACGAACTTACAATAAAGATAAAAAATACTTTTAAGAGGAAAACAACGTAACGACAGAAACACTGAAACAGATACAAAAACAAACGCCAATAAACATAGAAACAGACTATTTGAAAACAATTTATTCCTGACTTTGTACATAACAAAAGACATTAATTTAACCCTTTATTGCATTTTTTGATTTTACTATAAACAAGTTTTTTGTAAATATTTTTTTATAATAAATCAATCACTACGGACTTAGTGTTTCCAATTTGGCGTCGGTATACAAAAAAAAAATCTCACGTTGATCTGCTTCTGATGCATGCTACGAATGATCCCGACAACAATGGTAGTTATGTCATACACCATTCAGGAGATACATCAATTCAGATTTACGGCATAATAAGTTAAAGAAGATTTGGCAACCGAGAAATCGGAATAAAACGGAAGTTCGCGACCGGGTGACATTTTTCAAAATTTTTAGTTGAGTACCTTGTGTTATATTAAGGTATAGAGGATTTTTACTTTGCGACAAGTGCCTGTGGTATACAATGGAAAATGTGGTGTAATTGTTAAGAAAAACAACCCTCTAAACATGACACAGAAATTCCCAACTACAGATCACCATACGGCCTTCAACAATGAGCAAATCCTTTGCCACATAGCAAACTTTAAAAGGCTCCGAAATGACGAATGTAAAACACTTCAAACGTGAAAACTGCCGCATTATTTATGTAAAAAAATGGAACGAAAAACAAATATGTAAGTAACACAGCAACAAACGACAACCACTGAATTACAGGCTCTTTAAAACAGTTGCAAAAGCTGAACTCATCAGAAGAATACAAATAGAAATACAACTAACACAAACGCAGAGTGGACTTGGGCTATTATCATTTGTTTGTTTGTTTATTGTTTGAAAATATTGGCCATTTTTTTTTTTTTTTTTTTAAATCTCATTGAATATGCAGAACATAGTACACCTGGTTTTTTTTCTAACTGTAGTTACCATGTAAATACATGTACATGCACATTTAAATTTACTCAGCCAACAGGGGTCGAGTTCAAACCTTTATTCACACCTTGATTCTACACCCCCTTTTATTTTCACTTCACTACACAGATGTATTCTACTTATACAATCTGAAACCGTTATAACAACAAGAAGTTCTAGATTTTCTGACAATTGGACTTGGGCTATTATCATTTGTTTGTTTGTTTATTGTTTGATTTTTTTAAAAATCTCATTGAATATGCAGAACAAAGTACATCTGTTTTTTTTCTAACTGTAGTTACCATGTAGATACATGTACATGCACATTTAAATTTACTTAGCCAACAGGGGTCGAGTTCAAACCCTTATTCACACCTTGATTCTACACCCCCTTTTATTTTCACTTCACTACACAGATGTATTCTGCTTATACAATCTGAAACCGTTATAACAATATAAAGTTCTAGGTTTTCTGACAATTGATTGATGATGGACCTTTTATGTCGGAACCACTTGACTTATTGTCTCAATAAGCTCTTCCAAAGCCAATACTTGTTGCATAATTAAAGGTTCCTTATAGAAAAGACTAATATAAAGTACATTAGCACTTTAATTGCTCAATGATTACAAATTCTAAAGCAACATTGCTTAATATGGTGTATCTCATAAAATACAAGAACTTTTTTGTATCACACGTCACAAATACTAT
The DNA here is from genome assembly GCF_963676685.1 of Mytilus edulis. Taxonomy (NCBI): domain Eukaryota; kingdom Metazoa; phylum Mollusca; class Bivalvia; order Mytilida; family Mytilidae; genus Mytilus; species Mytilus edulis. The sequence continues at coordinate 16,148,505 of NC_092345.1, forward strand.
GGAGTCATTTTTAGGATTGACGGAAACACAAGGTTATTCACCTTCCACACATTCTATCACACAAAGAACTGCTGTTATCTTTGTATAAATCTAACAATAAAATATAACAATATAGGATGAATATCAATGGACCGTATGTACTAAAGCAGCAGACGATTCAATCATAGTTTTTACTTTTAATCAACCATGTAACTATGTAAATAAACCCATGCAATACAGATATTATCTACCATTATCAGCAAACTAATGTTTTCAAATCACTAATAACGTGGCAGTTCCTTTTGTTGTCTTTTTGTGTTGCAGCATGGTTGTTTTTTTCAAAACGGATCAACTGGTAAATATAAAATAGAAATACGCTAAATTCTAAAAAGAATACACATGTTAGATTTAAACTAACCACAGGAAAGCAAAACAACTGTAAAACAGTAAATAATTGTAATAAAATATATTTACTTGTATTTAGTCAAATGAACAGCTTTGCTTCGTGTTTCTGAGTTACATGGAATTTGAAAAAAAACAATAGTTCAACACTAGTTCAACAATTTATGTATAAAAAGTAGAGCTATACTTTTGGAATTAGTTAGGTCAAGTTCATTTACTTAGTATACAAATACTGTAGCATACTCTTTACTAATAAAATTATTTATTGTTTAAAGGAAAGGCTTTAAACAAATGCGTGTATTTGCTAAACATATTGAAGACCCATTGGTGGCCTTCGCCTTTTTTTTTTTTTTTTTTTTTTTTTTTAACTTTTTGGTCGGGTTGTAGTTCCTTTGACACATTCCGCATTTCCATTTCCAATTTCATTATAAATGATACATTTTGTCTGCGAAGTCATAAGATTGACATCATTAAAGATTTTGTTAAGATCTTAAAGAACAATAGGCAGAAATGTCAGTGAATAGATTGTGATTTTTTTCATTGGCATTTAAAACAATTTTTGTCCTGTAGGATTTTTTTTAAGTGGAAAATTTTAATTAAAATTATTACACAAATCACTTTACGTATGCACCGCCTCTTTAAAAACAATATTACTTACTTGATACAAAATTTATTTGAAAATACCAATACAATTTATCTAGGAGTACATACTATGTGGGGTGAAAGTGAATGCTACAACAACAACGATGCAACATACAATAGGCATTTAGATGTCTAAAACGGTCTTCTTCATTTACATAACAACAACAAGTTAAAAAGTAACCCCACCACGACCATACCTTTTTTGCTTGTAATATCGTTCTGGTTCCAGGGCGTTTGGTAATACAACAAAGCACAGACCTCTGATCTGAACAGGCACACTATGCATTGCTTTTGAAATTAAACATATTGTTTTTATCACTATTCCAAATATTTGTTTTTTGTATGAGTTTGCATAAGAAACTTTCAGCACATGTTCTACAGTAATTCGAGGCCCTTAGCTTTCATTTAAAAACAAAATAACCTGAATAAGTTTCAGTTATGCGTAAGGATTAAAAAAATATGTACTACTTTCCTGTAAATTATTTCTGACTTCTAAGTAGTTCTATACATTTAAGAGGCATACCCAATGATATAAATAGAAATAATGACAGCCATGTGTATGATCTTGATTTGAGACAGGTACTTCAAGATTAAACTTGAGGATTTTACATTGACATGAATCAGTGATGAAAACGAAATGCAATACATGTTCATTGATTTTAATCAACCTTTGTGTTCTTAAATCATTGTACTTTTTAATTTGAATTTTTGTAACACACGGAAAGGTCCTTGTAAAAGCAATTAAGCACTTCAATTTTATGATATAACCTTTCTTTTAATATAACGATAGTTATTATTAACTGCTGTTGTGGGGGTAAACTGCAGGAAGGGAACGCACACGAAGAAGGAGATTGCAAAATATAGAATATTGTAGTATATCATGCATTACTGTAACAACATATAGATCTATGAAGTACTAGAAATTGAAGCTTTTCGTCATCACCACACAAAGTAATCTGAATACGCCCTTAGCGCTTTAAAATGTCTTTGATCTTTGGACGATGACCCTACTGTTACCATTTGCAAAATATCATTTCAGCGAGACTATTTTAAAAAGTTTAAAGGGATGTAAGATACGTTATATGGCTTAAGCTTAACATAAGACACAAAGGAATACTTTTATTTGACCCTTATACCTTTATATCAATGTGCTCTTTCATTAATGGAAACCATTGTGCTAAATATTTTCATGGAGATCGCATAGAAGTTTTGCCTTTTTTGTATCTAAAAGACATAAATACTGAAAGGACACAATGATGTAATTATCTTCTGCAGCGATGAAATGATTCCTAATCTAAGGAAAACATTTGATGCAACAGTATTGATATTCAAATCTCATTATATTCAATATCTAAATTAAGGGAATAAACTTAAACTGAGGGAAATTGTATGAACTCCAAAAGGAGCAAGAGCTGGTACTTCGACATTGTACGATTGCGTCTTTCGTTGAACTTGCACCTCCAACGAAATCAAAATGTCAGTTATGAACTAGGACAAAATTGCAAGATCAGACGACAAAGAAAATGTAAGAAAATTAAAAAAAAAAGTAAAAAATCTTATCTATCTAAAGATTTTATACTACCATGCAAAACGTTCAATAGCAAGTTGTGACACATCGAATTAGTCAATCAAATCATGATGGGAGTATAAAAAGGAAGTGTTTAACAATTGCCTTCCCAACGAAACAACACGAAGCAAAACGTCACAATTGGGATTAGTACAATATCGCTTAATATCAAGATCAGACGACTATATTCGTATAGAAAGATCTAATACTATAACCATAAAAACTTTCGATATTGAGTTGAGACACATCATATCAGTCAATCATATTCTGATGGGAGTATACATAAGGAGATGTGATATATTTTCATCTCAAACGAAACAATGGTTGTGATCAGTTATAGTCAACTTTACGGTATAAAACAATGAGAAAAAACACATACCATTAATACGACTATAAGTAACCAATAAAATATAAAGGTTGTACCTGGGGTAACAGACACATTTAAAAAAAACTCACGGGAAAAATGCTGAAAAGATATGAGCAAAAACAATGTTTCTGAAGCATTCTCCTGTACATAAGAAATAAATAAGGATTTTTCGAAATTCTTACATAACTATGTCAAATATAGAGGATTTATACATATGTTATCGAATTACTTAACAACTTAAGCTATCATATGAAAATCAAACGATGATTTGTGCTCAGATATTGTCCATTCGTTTGATGTGTTTCAACTTTCGAGTTTGCCATTTGATCAATGACTTTACGTTTTGAATTTTCCTCGGAGTTCAGTATTTTTGCGATCCTACTTTTTTCTCACGCTATCCTCCAATTATTTTTTTCTTCTTTCAAAAACAGGATCTATCTACCTTTTAGGGAACCCGAGATCATTCCTGGTTTTGGTTGGGTTTTGTGTTTTTCAATCTAAAGTTTTATCTGTTGTGTGCTGTGTATACTGTATACTGTTTAATGTCCTTTTGTCTTTTACTTTTTGCCATTTCGTTGTCGGTTTATTTTTCGATTGGTATTGTTCACCTATTTTTAAGCTATTAAAGCAGGCAAAATAGATTGCGAAAAAGATCTGAATTACATGAATGGGTTAGTCAAACTATTTTGGCAGAGGAAACAATTACTGCTACAAATGAATAATTTGTCAGATGTTTATAAAGATAATCGAGTAGAAAGTGTCAAAGACAGCAACATGACAACACCGGTGAAATGGTCAAATGACCTTACTGGTCATGTAAGATCTGCGTTGAAGTATTTTAACTAAGGCATTTTCTTACTTTAAACCAATTTATAGTGACTACCGATAAAAGTGTGATGAGACAAAGCTCTGTCTTATCTTTATGTACTGGTATTGGTAAATGCAATATTTTTGTTTGGTGTCATGTTTCTACTATGTACACTATCAAAACGTTGACCGCAGAAAAATCGATATAGATTTTCCTCACGTATCAGCATGTTTGTTTTTTTGGGAAAACATTCTAGATATGCAACTTACCTTCCTGCATATGTAAGATACTTAAGTTTGCTCTCAATTATTTCATTTTTTTCACTGTCAACAATCACTTCGTTAACTATCCTAAATATCGACCTCAACAATTTTACATTGCACTTTTCAATTTATGATAGAATATTTGTTACCATGTAAGTCTATTAACTTCGGAATACTGTTGATTCATTTATTTTCGTGGTTACAAATTTTCGTGGATAAAGAAAAATAACATGTTTGCTGATATTTTATTTTGTGGTTTTGCCAAAGTCTACAAACAGAAAATTTATTGTTCGTTGAATATAGAATTTCCTGGTTCAACTGTTCCCACGAAATCCACCAAAATTGGTATCCAACGCATGATAATGCATCCATAGTATCAAAAGAGATTATAATTCTATCGAATGTCATCCAACAGGTGTTCGCAATACAAAATTCTGTAAAATTGTTAACTTGGGTAACATTTTTTGTATATCATAGTCGATCCACTCCTGAAGGTTGCACGGTTGTATTTGCATTCCAGAAATTAGGTTGCTCTTTTGTGTACCCTACCTAAGTCAATATATCTAAACAGTGTGATTCGTCAAAAAATACAGTATCAACTGAACACACTTTCCCAAACTTAGGGATGAATCAGGTGTAGAAAAATATGAAATAATTTTACAAACAGATGAAAATGCATTTTTGAGAATTTTTTAAAATTGTGTATTCACTGCATGATAAAAGACCTAAACACATTAGGGGCCTTAGGTTTTTAAAAATCGCAAAAAAAAGTAAACGGTCATGATACACATTCAAATTCATTTCTGAATAGTTAAAGGAAAGTACTTCAATTAACTGTGAATGTAGAATTTTTGCAGTGTTAGAAAGTGGTGAAAATTCTAAAAAGGCTATCATTATCCCTTATGGGCCAGGAAATACTACCGTGCCAACTTGAGACACTTGATAACAAACCTCAAAACTGCGAATTATAATACATTTTGAGATCTTGTAATTAATATTTATAATTGAACAAGGAAAAAAGATAGGATTCAAATATGATCCTATAATATTTTATTGGGAATCAAAACAACTATCTTAGGATTAAGTATTTTGTGTATTTCTTTTTAAGTAATATTTTTAAGTAATATAAAAAATGACAGTTATATCAAGCTTTATCTTTTTTTTTCATATTCACTTGATATTAAAATCAAAATTGTTTAAAAAAAAATTTATTAAAACAAATTAAGATTTTCTGCAAGTAAATGTAGTAAAACAAATTTTATTATAGATTTATAAACCGCTGTAAAAATAAAAAAAAAGTTTGTTCAAACAGCAATAATGGATTTCTTGACTACTTGGATTGCCCGACTTAACATCTTAATAAATGTTTCATCACAATACATGCAGAGTAATTACATTTCTAAAAAAATGTCCATACTACGAACAGCAAATAATTGGAATCTGATCATGTATACAGACACAGCAACGGTGATCTACCATTGTGCATGGCTATGAGGCTGGGATCGAGTGCTTATAAATATATTTTAAAAGTTTATGTCCTATTGCAGGAGCCTAACATTCAGTAGTTGTTCTCATTGGTTGGTATCTGTCATATTTATTTTTCGTTAATTGTTAATTGTTTTGTCAAAAACTCGGTATTGAGTTTTTACGTTTTTAATTATTTAGCATTTTGTCGTGTCACGGCCTGTTGTCATTACTGACTATATGGTATGAGTTTTCTAATTGTTCAAAATGTCAAAGGTCGTACGATGTTCTTTACTTGATAGCGTGCACGTGATTTTGGCTCTGGTGTATAGTTGTCTCCTTGACAATCTCTTTATTGTTACAAATATTTTGAATATCATAAAAAATGCTTTTTTTGTAGAGCATAACATACCCCTATCCCACAAAAAATGAAATACGTATGGAATCAAAATGTTGACGCTGAGTATGCATATATTGTTTAAGAATAAATGCTAAAAATGGAATGCAATCCGGATATGAATGAAGACTTTTGTTACACATTAATAATTAATATTATCAATAGAAAAAAGCAGTCAAAGGTATCAGCCTTTCATTCAGAACCTTCTAAAAGACAAAAAGAAAAATAATGAAAAAGCACCTGGCGAAATTTACTTTCAGATATATTGATGATGTCCTATCACTAAATAACCCATATTTCAGTCAGAACTTCCATCTAATATATCCCAGTGAACTTGAAATTAAGGATTCAACAGATACAAGAAGGACTGCTTCAAACCTTGATCTTTTCTCAATATTGACACAGATGGACGACTTCACACTAAAATCTATGACAAACGGATAATGTCAACTTACCAATTATTAATTTTTTCTTTCTCAGCAGTAACATACCCTCTGCTCCATCTTATTGTGTTTTCATATCTCATCTGATACATTATGCTCAAGCATGTTTACACTATACTGATCTCATAAACAGAGTTATGAGGAGAGAAGATTAAAATTGATACTCTTTTGATAAATTTTATGGACACCATCACGAAAAGGTTGATCTTTATAATATGTTTGTTTCTAAACTAGACAATAACATTTTTACCACGTCTTAGATTTTGGTTTAACATCGATGTCGTCTGTCTGCTAAGTACCAAACGTAACCTTTTCCCGAATATTACAATTAAACAGAGTGTGAATTTGCATTGCTAAACGACGTGTCGCGGTATTTTGTACATCAAACATTCATGTACTTATTGTGTATGCTTCTATTATGGTTTCGGTTGAATAATGTGTTATGACTAATTTTTGTTCAACAAATAATTATGAAATAGTCTTGTCATTCTCGAATATGAATGTTTTACAGTGTGTGAGTATGCATTGCTATACGACTTGTCTTGGTATTTTATACATCCAAAATGCATGTATTAATTTTAATGTTTCTGATACGTTTCAGTTGGATAATGTGTGTTTATAGTATCGTTTATATTCCAAATAATTGTAGAAATGCCTTTCGATACCATCATAATCATGAAAATTGTTTGGGCGAATATTGTGAAAATAATTGTATAAAATTCGAGATAGCATGTTAGTTACGTAGGCACTTCACTATTTGTGATATCCTGTCGTTGATGAAATATGTTCGTTGTTGTTTTGAAGTTTTCAAGCTGTGTCGACTATTTTATAATTTGTTTGTGCGTTTCTCTGTGATGAATGTTCGTGTGTGTGTTCTGTATTTCTGTCACGTACTGTTGTCATTTTAGCGATATTGTTTTAATATTATCATAAAGCGGGAGATTTGGCTAGCCATTAAACCATGTTCAACCTACCATGTTTTTCTTAAAATGTTCTATACCAAGGCAGTTGTTTTCTCATAATTCGTTTCTATGTATAGTGGCTTTTTTGTTTTTGCTTTTCATTGTTCTGTTGTTCCTTTGTTTTCCCCTTATAGTTGATGCGTTCTTCTCGGTTTTTGTTTGTAAAACGGATTTGTTTTCTCTCAATCAATTTATGACTTTTGAACACCAGTATACTATTGTTTCACGTCTTTACACTTTAGTGCACCTACAACACTTTCCATATCCACACGACCAAAAGCACTTGAAAACCAAAACATTCAAATCGTTGTGGCAAATATGTCTTATGCCATTTATTGCAGAGAGGAAAGGGGTGTAGATAGATTGATTGAAACGTTTCATGATGAGCATTGAATATAGGAATTGACATCATGTGCCTTCGATCAGCCAAATGTTTAACTTTATTGCTTTTAACATTCAATTGTTCAATTAAATGTTTTGACTTTTTGTGAAGGTATCGAATGATTAATCTGCATATTTGATCTGTTACTTGGGGATTTAAAAGACAGAAAAGTAGGAAAATTGTATTATTTTTTTAATTGATATCTATTATATATAGATTTTCTCGAGTGTGGGAAATTGGTCAACTGGGTACTATGTAAAAGGTGGTTTTTACTTTGAGAATATTGTTTTTGTGCGGAAATTAATCAAACATCTTCTATGTAATGGGTTAACCTTTCTTTTGATATTGATATATATAAAATACTAATTTTTATCGTAGGAATAAACCGAAGAAAGAAGCATTTTAATACTTGAAACAAAAGTTTGTTTTTTTTATCGTTATTTAGTTATTTTTTCTGTATATAGCAACGAGATTATTATCACAATTAGCTCTTTCTTACCAGCTTTTTTCAAAGTTCGACTTATTCGTTTAAATTAACGTTATTTTACAATTCGCATGTCGTATAAATTAAGGCGACATTAACCTACCTCAGATCTTGTAAAACTATAAAGCATATTTTGTTCTTCTTCTCAAAACAAAAATTGAGGGAAATCGAACGAAATCTAAATGGAGCAAGACTGGTGCTTCCACAAGATACTCGTCTAATATATGCATGCATCGTCTGTAATTCGAATTTACACTCAGTGAAAATGTCATATTCGGTAAAATTATAAATGAGACGATTATATTGATATTCGACCTCTACGTCGTACCGGTAAATCAATTTGTGATCGTTACATAAAACCTGATTTTTGTCATTCTTCCTCATAACTCGGGTTAGACAGCAATGAAATCCGGGCTCCAAAATTATTGTGAAGCTGCCTTTTCTAGAGTCGGCGTGAATCAGATGTGGATACTAAAAAATTCCAAAGATATTTTAGAGTACATACACTCTAAGACTCTCTCATCTTGGAATAGTATTAAAACATTTGACTTTTCTACACTTTACACAAGTATTCCCCATTCCAAACTAAAAGACAAATTGAAAGAGTTGGTATTACTTCGTTTAATCAAACAGAATGGCGAACGTAGATTAAAGTATCTTGTCTTGGGGAGGAAGAAATCCTACTTTGTAAAGAATCACTCTAATTCAAACAAAAAATTCTCTGAAACTGACATTATCAAGATGCGTGATTTCTTGATTGACAACATATTTGTTACGTTTGGTGGACCTGTTTTTCAACAGACTGTTGGATTTCCAATGGGAACCAACTGTGCCCCTCTTCATGCCGACTTGTTTCTGTATAATTATGAGGCTGACTTCATACAGGAACTTGTTATAAAGAAAGATAAAAAGTTAGCAATATCCTTTAACTTTACGTTCCGCTATATAGATGATGCTCTCTCACTAAATAATACAAAATTTGATGACTGTGTTGAAGGAATCTATTCCATCGAACTAGAGATAAAGGATACTACAGATACAGCTCAGTCTGTCTCATATCTAGAAATTGACAATGAGGGTCGGTTAAAAAACAAAACTCTACGACAAAAGAGATGATTTCAGCTTCCCAATTGTGAACTTTCCATTTCTATGTAGCAACATTTCAGCAGCGCCTGCATATGGAGTATATATCTTTCAATTGATACGATATGCCCAGGCTTGTATTTCCTATCATGATTTCCTTGATAGAGGATTGCTACTCAAGGAAGCCATAAAAGCAAGAGTTTCAAATGGTGAAGTTGAAATCATCCCTTCGTAAATTTTACGGACGCCATCACGAGTTGGTTGACCGTTATGGAATAACCGTTTCACAAATGATATCGGATATGTTCCTTACGTCGTAACTACAATCCCCTTCCCTTTCATGAATGTGACCTACCGAATTAGACTATTTACCGGATTTATTATCACATAAGCAACACGACGGGTGTCACATGTAGAGCAGGATCTGCTTACCCTTCCGGAGCACCTGAGATCACCCCTAGTTTTTGGTGGGTTTCGTGTTGTTTAGTTTTCTATGTTGTGTCATGTGTGCTATTGTTTGTCTGTTTTTTTCTTCTTCATTTTTTGGCCATGGCTTTGTCAGTGTATTTTAGATTGATGAGTTTGACTGTCCCTTTGGTATCTTTCGTCCCTCTTTTCTACATGGTCTTGTACTATTCTATTTAGAAACGCACTTCGGACGCATAAAACTGATGATATAATTTTAATTTTCAAGCATTATATCGATATCACTTTTTTTTTTTTTTTAATGGTACCATTAGTACTGTCATGATTCCACCTAGGTCAATTTTGCCTTATATCAATAATTTGAATGAAATATATGAAAGTTTAACACGTACAAGAAATATAAAACATTTAATATATCTGTAATACGCGATATGTTTTAATGTGTCCCCGCTGAATACGAGAGTACTCCGAAATAATTGACAATGTGACGTTTTTATTCTTTTGTTTGAGTACAAGTTAAGCAACATTCACCAGAGACTCATCTCCAAGATAAAAATCCTATTTTTTATACTGTCAACATTTTCCAGACAGAGCTTACATAACGCTATCCCAAGTGGTTCGGACGATTATGTTAGTTATAATTAGTTATTAAAGGTACCAGGATTATAATTTAGTACATAAAACTCATCAGTGATGCTCAGTTCAAAATAGTTATATCGCCAAACAAGTACAAAGTTGAAGAGCATTTAGGACCCAAAATTCCAAAAAGTTGTGCCAAACACGCCTAAGGTAATCTATTCCTTGGATAAGAAAATCCTTAGTTTTTTGAAAAATTAAAAGTTTTGTCACAGGAATTTTTTTAACAAATGACCATATAATTGATATTCATGTCAACACCTAAGCGCTGACTACTGGGCTGGTGATACCATCAGGGACGAAACGTCCACCAGCTGTGGCATCGACCCAGTGGTGTAAATAGTTATCACAGGTACCAGGATTATAATTTAGTACGCCAGACGCGCGTTTCGTCTACAAAAGAGTCATCATTGACGCTCAGTTCAAAATAGTTATTTAGCCAAAAAAGTACAAAGTTGAAGAGCATTGAGGACCCAAAATTCCAAAATGTTGTGCCAAATACGGCTAAGGTGATCATCTTAAACTAATATTTAAGGAATATTTCAAAACTACTGTGGATATTATGAAACGATTTATTGAAAAACTGTTTTATTGATGCTGAAATAGTTTTAAATGGTGCACGATGGAAATGATGTGTAATATTACAGCAGTATTATTTGCAACGTAAGTGTACTGATGCGTCTTTAGAAGAACTTTGCCTTTAATTTAATTATGATAAATGGACCTCTTACTTAATCAGAATTCAAGTAAAGATATATACTAAATTGTTGTAAAAATAAAACTATCTTATAAGTCTTATTTTTACAACAATTTAGTATATATCTTCATTTGAATTCTTTTTGAGTTAATTTTTTTTGGCTTTTGGCATATTAAGAGACCAAAATGAAATGTCTACTTTCTTGTAGATCACGTGATTTATAATAAAGAAACTGGTACGTTGACTAAAGTGTTATATAAACATCTGTTCATAACTTCTTTTACACAAGTTGTTGTCGAGCATTTCGGATATTTTAAGCAGCAATATCGCCTGTATACCTTTATTATGTAAATTCATAAATATCCCATTTTTCAAACATAGAGATTTAGAACACGGTGATGTGGTATAACTGATAATAAAACAACTACATGTATCCACCAGTTTTACGTGGATGTTAGCAACTGAAGGGCACTGATTGGTCTTCAACTCTGACGAAAACCAATACCAAAAGCGCTTTAAAAAGATTTGATATAACAAAACGAGAAAAAAATCAAATGAGAAAACTAACGGCCATTTTTTACGAAATTGTAAATCGATCCATACGATACGAAGTGCCCGAGTCTAAACTAAATAGAAACATGTTTTCGTGGATCTTTAGATATCAGAATGGAGGACTGATCTTCGATTTTCCCGATTATGATATTTTACTGTTTGTTACCTCGTATAGATAGTGATGCATACATGTTCATGTACACTGAGGACGCTTTTACTATTGACGCGCCCAGTTGTGCACCTTTTATGATACATGTACATTGTGATTCTTAGTTATTTTTATGCTACATTGATTTGAATCTTCTTAATATATGAACATAGATAAACTATTTCAATATAAAGAAATTTGAAGCGACTATCAAACAAGTGAGAGGGTTAGCTAGCTATAAAACTCTATTAATCTATCATTTTCCTCATCACAAAACATCATCACAAAACAATTTTAAAGTAGTACAATTGATATATAGATACTTGGTTAAACCCTCACGAAAACATAAAAGTTTTTGATGAATTATGAAAAAAATAAGTAAGAATCATATTGAAAAAAAGACGATACAACGAGCTTCCATTCTAACATGACCAGCACAATGTTATCCTTGTTCTGTATAGCTATAATCAAATAAATCACCATGATAAAAATCATTTTCCATAGTATTAACACTGTAGCAAACCGCACATAATATTGTAATAGTAGTATTATCTTAAGGCTTTATTCAGCATCTTTCACACGTGTTTATTTCCCATAATTAATCCGTCAATTTAGAGAAACCTCATTAATTAAACTTAAATATTTGACTTTTTCCTTAACTAGTATTATCTATAAATCCATTGGTTTGACAAATTTCTGTCGAGATCGATTCTGGTAATCAACATTAAGTAGCTAAAGAGAAATACAATATCTGATTGTGTTTAACACGCCATTGTTCAAACGTCGACAGCAATCATTGGATGATCCCACCTGTTAAGAGGTGTACCGTGGGAGGGAGGACACAAGTTTTAAAACATCACATTGATGGACAAACTTCACTGCAGAACAAAAGAAGAGAGATAACAAGGACTAAATTATCTTTGGGAAGTATTAGAAAGTTAAATTGAGGTATGTAATTTGTTTCCGTAGTTTGTTCCCTTTATTTACTCTAAAATCCAAACTTGACTTTATGTATTTTATGAAAACAGATAAAAATAATCCGGAATTAAGGAAGATTGAAGATTATAACCTTCAATGAATGACTATATGAACGTGATGAACAAATCCACTTCTATTAGACAAACAATAACAAGTTAAGAGTTAGATAACATTGTAAGTAAAGTCAAGTTTAAATAAAGTAAGACGACAAATGAAAAAAAAACACTTTTAAAGATGTTTGATCAAAAACTGAAATGAGAACTTTGAAGTACTAAATGTAAAGATGTTGGACGTACAAATAAAAAAAAAACCGTTGATGAACCTTAAGTTTTATATCGGGGAAAACAAATTTGTATTATTTAAAAGAAGAATTAGTCACCAATAAAGCATACATTAATTGCATAGTTAAAACTTAGATATAATTTTTAAAAAATGTAAAGGAATTATGAGAAAAGTTTAATTTAGAAAAAGTTTGTTTTTTCTTCAACTTACTCCTATAAATATGAATACATTAAAATATATTAGAACAGTAGGAAATTGTGAGATCTTTATATTATTGTCAGGCTATAATTTGGTAAATGGAAATGTTTTTTCGAATACAAGTCTAAAATCTGAATGTGTGACTGTATATTCGAATGAAATGATGTCATTATTTGTGAAATGTTTATTATATAAACCAGTCCCAATAAATAAAACAAAGGAGACAAAAATGTTAAAGAGAAAGATTAAAAAATTGATAATCAAATAAATATTCGCAAATTTCAAATTACAAGGTATATTGCCTTCAAAATTGAATATATATTTGACACAGTTATGGTTCAATCTAATATCATAACAGAGAAAAACAATTACTTTTAGATTTGAAAGATTCAAATCTAATTTCAGTATCTCGTAGAAGTTAATCTGATTCTTAGCCTTAAGCGGCAGTCGGAATTAAAATCCTTTACATGAAAGAAAATTGCCCAAGGTCCGACCGTTCTGAAGAAACGATAGCGATTATTTGTGATAAATTATAGTTATCAATTGACAAAGCTACTAGACGGGAGCAGTTAAAATGATGTATACAAATCCAATTCAATTTTTGATATGTATTCATCATTCTTACTGTTTAATCTGACAGCAATCCTTATCAATGAGAAGTTTGGTGATAACAGTTATCAATGAAAAATAAGTAAAAACAGTAATTCACTGATCTTCAACAATACTAACTCTTTATATACAAAAATGGTAAAACGATTCGAAAACGGTGCGTCGATATTGGAAGCTTCTTCTGTTTGACATGAATCGTCTGTCGGCAGTTCTCGTTTTAGTTAAATTGGAATATAAGGAATAAGAATTCATCGGAACATTTTGAATTCAAACGATAGATCTAGTACCTATAGATATAAAAACACAAAATATATAATTTTTGAGTTAAGACACGCACATCGTAGCGGGCAACACATTTGTAATTTTTGCCGAACTTATCATAAAGGATCGATATCAGTGGTTTTCGTCTCAATTGGAGAAGTTTCTGCTGTCAGGATTATGTGTATCGTAGAATTTTAAAATCTGCACGATGAAATCCCTGATGTACTTCCATTGCCTTGGAATTTCAAACTTTTCACATTAAAATGCGTATATGAAAAATGACGCGAATGAAAAAGACTTACATTGATGCTAATAATTTAAAGTTTTAACAAATATTGACAAACCATGAAAAATGAAATAGAATAGACTATGGTACAAAATGGGCGATCTTTTGGGTTTGGTAAAAAAATATCTGCGTTACAAGAAAACATCACATTTTAACCTTGTCCGACAAAAATATGAATTTAACATATATATCTGATTGACATTCGCGAAACGTTTACATCACTCAAATATAAGTTAAAATAACGAACCAAAAGGAAAGGTTGACGCGATGTGTGCCATCAGGTTACTTAGTATATGGTTGGATTGAAGTTAGAAATGTTATACTAGATATCATTGTTGACCTTTGAAATCTAAAGAAAATAAATGATTTTCCTTGTAAGAGAAGGAATATTGTTGTATCTGATTGCATTTGACTTTTTATGTTTGTCCTCTGGAAATATATGCACAAATTATCACTCAATATCTTACATGTGACGTGACACAAACACTACATCTAGATAAATAAATAAAAGCCTTCTATGTACAAATGTATTATAATTTTACATTGCTTACTTATCGAAACAAACTCGTATCAACTAGTAGATTTAGTTACTATTTTGACTTGGAGATTAGTTTGAGGAAAGTAAATGTATATTTGCTTAGAATTTGAATAAATATAGATCAATTAAACATTTGTTTTATACTTAAGTCTTTCTTTGTGCTACATGCGGATAATTGCAAGTCCAATCATATTTAGATTAAATTTCATAAGAGAGAGCAATTTGATAAAATGATGCTCTGAAGATAGAAAATAAAGCCGTTGTGAAATTATTTTTTTCATTGATAATCCTCTGTATTTAAAATGACATCAATTATTAGGGAATATCAAATTAATTAACTAATATAGAAGTTGAAAAAAAACCCAATGACCTCCATTAAAAGTACATATCAGCCAAATGATAATTGTGATTTTGAAATGTACCATCAAATTGTAATTAATGGAAATCAAAAATGATAATATCTGATTAAACGTTCATATGCATATCTTCGCATTGGAATAAATGGTCTAATTCAGCAGTAAATATTTTACCTCATTTTATTCCAACATGGTATTTCAGCTTATTTGACCTGGATTTGTTTCTATATTATTCCGTCAAAACAATAATTAGAATAGTAGTTTTTGGCCAGGTAGTAATGAAATTGTCTCGACACAAAAGTGGTATCAGTCATGACATTTGTGCATCCATCAACTTTAAAGAAAATGACACCCTTTTTACATATCAAGAACATATGATATTGGATAAACTCATCTTAGATACCAGGATTGAAATTTCATATTTGCGACAGACGCACGTTTCGACTACAAAAGAATCACCAGTGACGCTGGAAATAACAACAGTTTGTCTTTTTGTGCCGTTTTGGATAATTATATTCAGAATAATGGCTGTATTAGTAAGTTATAATTTAAAGAAGTCACATATAACTCTGTTTATTTCCCGTTGACCTCAATGCTTATTTTTTTTAATACAGTATATGTCGTTGGATGGTATGCATCTTACGTATTTAATGTAGACAAACGCACGTCTGGCCGACCAAATTGAAGGCCGGGAATTTTATGCGATTGTCATACAAGGAAGAGGTTTAGCGCTATAAACCCAGGTTCAATCCACCATTTTCTACATTGGAAAACGCCTGTACCAAGCCAGGAATATTACAGTTGTTGTCTATTCGTATGATGTGTTTTACCATTTGATTTTACCATTTGAAAAGGGACTTTCCCTTTTGAATTTTTCTTGGAGTTCAGTATTTTTGTGATTTTACTATTTCCTAATTGTTTTGTTTAATCTGAATGGCAATCCCGCCATAACACCCTCTTTATATTCATACGTACTCAAGTTGATTAACATGTTGCACCAATCCAATTGATTCGTCAGCACAGTTAAACAAAATTCGACAGAGATGTCTACATCTCGGCAGAAAGAGCTTTACTTGTCTGTTTCACCACGCAATAAGCCAAACAAAAAATAAAAAAATAAGAATATGATTACGTAAACGTCCGAGAAAACATACATTTTGAAATTGATTACTTGTTCTTAATTATACAAACAAAAAAAAAAAATCCGAAAAAAATTGATATTTTTATATAGGATGGATCTTAATATAGAAATAATGATTTTTTTAATTAATTCCTATTCGGCAAGTATCCACTAGGGACCAAATGACGTGGATATTATAAGATAAAGGTCAGCATAAGGTCTTCAATAATTAAAATTTAGAAAGGCAACAGTAGTATACCGCTGTTCAAAAGTCATAAAACAATTGAGTAAAAATAAATCCGGGTTACAAACTAACAACCAAGGGAAGTACAACTTTAAGAGGAAAACAACGTAACAAAAGAAACACTGAAGTGACCAAGACTGTATAGTAAACTAAAAAAGGCCCTATACGATTAATTGTAAATAAAATACTAATGATAAAAACCATTGGCCTTATATCAAACGAAACGCAAATATGTCAAACGGCAGCCATTTACGACCACAGATTGTATGGCCCTGACTTTGGACAGGTACAAAAAGAATGTGTTAGGGTGAACCAGCTTGTGAGGATAAAACAAATGCTCGTCCATAGCTTATTCCATCTAACTAAACAAACGTGTTTTCTTACTCCACTAGTTATAATGTGATCTGCCTAATTGTTAGAAGATCTTTTATCGTTGACGATATGTCAGTACCTGCAAAAATTAATAACGCAATTGTTCTTTTTTCACAAACAGATGCAATTTATGTATCTCGAGTTAAAATCACTTAAAAACAAAAATTGAATTGAAGTCTTATAGTCTTTTGAAAAAGCCGAAGCTGTGAATGTATCTGCAACAAAATTAAGTAATGGTTATTTCATCCTGCATTGTTTTTAGTGGCATAGACCACTTTGCTAACTATGCTATAAAATATAGCTCTTTATCTTATGACACAATCAAAGCCTCGTATGCCGTAACACGTATCGTTGGTGTTGGAGGCTGACACGTGTTCTGTCAATGACGCTCTAATGTTACTTTTTATAAACGACCGATCGTGTACGTATGTATAAAAAACCTCAACATGTAGAAGCTGGTTTGAAAACATTTCAAGACAAATCTTTTGATTTTTCCAAAATCGTGATAAAATAATTCTAAACAAAATTCGTTGCTCTATTAGCAACAGGAATAAACGTTTTTTACTTTGTAAGTGAAGTTTTGTAAACATAAATTGTAGCTAAATGCCAATGAAAAATTAAACTTGATACTTCAACAAACTCAAAAAGAAGTGTGAGCATGTCAATCTACCAGTTGAGCATCTTACACAAAGCGTACAATGTTGTCACTTAGAAGGACTTTTAGGAATGATCAGCAAATACATAAAACTTGTTGAACATTAATGAGTATTATGCAACTTTTCCTATCTGATAATTTATTTGGAATTCCCATTATCCCACCATTCATTGTCTACAGTGTGTTACGTCTTTAACCCTTGTCTATCCGAATTACAACTTCTGAACTTTTGAACATGACAATTATTACATTCAAGATAGGATTTATCCACAAGACAACTTTCTGACATTCATAACGATTGTCAGTGTCCTTGTTCAAATATTTATAACCAAATTGATTGCTGGATACATTGAAACATCTTAGAAGTACTAGTATTTCAAGGTCGATAAATATTTTTTTATACTGTTCTCCTTGAAGTTTCAAAAAGTTACATAAAATGAAAAATTAACTGTGAAGACGAATCTGTAGTTCATTGAATGTTGTAGTAAAAAGCAAAACTTATCATCAGAGAACAGAAAACTTTACTGATGTTACATACTTAAATTTAGCGGTAAAAGTTATGACGTGTTTTTAAAAGGTAATAATTCGGACGTGTTAAAACGGGGAAAATAATCGTGCATATTTAGAATGAAGGAACTTATGCAGTTTGTGTTTATAAGGACACCTAATTAACACTAAATGGACAGGTTTCGTTGTGGTGGTCACATGTTGAATATGGACACTTAAGAGTGTTTTTCTATTGATCCTGTATTTGATGATTAGGATAAGACCAATACAAATGTCATACACTTTATTCATATAAAAATATATTTTGATTAAGTGTTAAATGAATGCACTAAAGGTTGATGTTCAGCATACCATGCACATTACCTGATACGCCATTAATAAATATTTTATTTGTATGAGGTCATTGTTTTCAATAGCCACTATATATGTATGACATCTTCCTGCTGTATCCGTTTTGTTTTGCCACAAGGAAGTTGCTTCATCGACATACAACGTTTAGACTTGAGAGTAAAGTGGGCAGTACATGTTTTCTTTGTTAATGGAACAATGTCAGAATAGCATGGAGGCAAATATCATAAAATTCCATTTTAAATGAAAAATCTTGCTTTTTCTAAATACTTTCATGTTTTCAGGAAATGTTATACTGCATGGTTCTATGACTTTACCTTTGTTGATATAAGTCTCTGTCAAGAGTATGTTCGTGATAAATATAAATGACATCCGTTTTAACTTGAACTCTATTCAAAGGGTCATTATCGGCATTTTGTTTGAAAAATATGTTAAGTGTGAAAGTAAAGATATTCCTCATTAATGGGATAGTATATTAACTTTATAAACAGTGTGTTGACGGATTTTATTTTATTTAAAAACATAAGTTAGGCCAATGGCTTCATCGGAAGTAATGCAACCAGATCAATACTCATCGACGTCAGCCAGATATTGTTCCGAAGTGGTCATCCGTTAAAAAGTAACCATAAAAGTGAAATAACACAGAATGATTAAAATGAAAAGTATGTCTATGTTATGTTACTCAATAAAAGAATGATCATGACCACAAATCTTAATTTCGGCATTTTATAATCGAATGATTTTCTTTCTTTATACAAATAAACGTAAAATTAAAATTAAAAAAAAATTTGTTCTAACATAATGCACCTGATGAAAGGAAAATGAAGATACTAAACGATCATTGATAGAAAAGATATGAAAAATAAAAACCTTAAAGATAAAAACACTGTAAACAGATATAGGAAGATGTGGTATGAGTGCCAATGCTACAACTCTCCATCCAAATAACAGTTTATAAAAGTAAACCATTAAAGGTAAGAACATTTAAGTAATACTACATGTGTACGGAAAACAAAACACTGAAAACTGTAATGGAACAGAGACAACAATAAAGAGGATGTTGTAGATACAATGTAAAATAATCATACACCTACAGAGATTTTTCCATTTTGTGTTTGTGAACTACATTCTTGTACAATACAAGTAGAACTCCCTATAAATAGAAAAAATGGACCGTATATGACAAAAATAAGACAATTTAAACTGAAATTTAATAACATTATTTTTCACATGTATTCGGAATATATCATTTGAGCTAAACTTTTACTGGAAAAATCATATAGACCTCTTCAAATTCGTTAACTGTAATCTTGTATTTATATATTGTTAAAGTTATATTGCGTTTGTTGTCCTTTATCACCGATGGTAACCTAATATATCCATGGTGATTTTTTTTAACAATTCAAACAATAAAATCGAGCCTTGCTTGTGTCAATCGGAGTGGTTGAAACAATCAGCTAAATCATTTCTTTTTTTCCTTTCATCTAAAAAGTACTTCATTTGAAAAAATATGTCGACTATTTTTGTCAGGAATGAGAGGTCATTCCGTCTATCCTTTAGAACAAAACCGCTGAGATATTGACTTTTGACTTAATCCCTTTGATAAATTGAAAGAATTTTCAACTATTTCCTCCTCAGGTACAAAATATTTACATTCACAAAGAGAACTGTCGATGCCTTATTCTTTTGATAAGACGTCAAACACGATGTGTATATAAACACTAGCAACTTTTGTTACTATAATAAACAAACTTTATTCATTCAATCTTCCGCATTTTTTTTCTTATTATGTGTCTTTAAAAATTTTGAAAACGAGTAGTGCATTTCCTGAAGTTTTTACGAAATTCTTCTTCAATTATGTTTGGCTGTATAGTATAAATGTTAAGAATATCAGAAAATACTTTCTGAACCCTTGACAGTACCAGCAATAACAAATTGTCACACGGAGATTTGTGTTTGAATGTGCTGTCATTCTTTGTGATAAGTTACTTTATGTGGTCGAAAAGGTACAAACATATCAGTACAAAAGTTTCAAAGTGAATTGTTCATCGCTTTTGATTAAATGTCAATGAACAATCTTTCGACACATGCGTGTATTTACAAACGCATCGTCAAATTAGACATTAAAATTATATTTAAAGATTCCACCAATCTCTAGGCTTCTTAGAATGATCATATTGAAACCAACATTTCTAAATAATATGCTAACAAAATTAATCGGCAATGATTGAACTTCAATTAAAATTAATTATTCCTTCGTTAGTTTAAGGTTGTACCCAACACCTTGACTAAAATTAATTTGGCAAGTTTAATTTTCATAAAATTTTGACAAAATATTAACTTTGATCCTTTAAAACTAAAATTTCAAAACATTTGAACCAATCACTTTCTTGAAAAAAATTCATTGGATATATAGCAGTTTGACAACATTAATTTTGATCATTGAGAAGCTTAATATTTCCTTAAAAATACAACGTGATTAAAACGTTAAGCTGATTGACAGAGTTGTCTCCATGTAGTGGTAGGTACCACCTTAAAATGTCACCAATACACATATTATATGACAAAATGATTTGTTTGTAGGAGGAAATTAACGTCTAATATAATTCATATAAAATTGACAAATCCAATTTATTATAATACAATAATTTCTAAACAAACACCGAGTATAGTACAAAATCGAAGAGCATAACTATTTTGACAAATTTACAGTAAAATATGCTTCAATTTTTATTTGATTAAGTTTACAATATTTGGATAAGTATAACCTAATCACTTTATATTATAACTACTCAGTTTTAATGATATGAAATAAATATTGTGCACTGGACGATATCTTTTAATCGGTTTATTTGATCATTTTGATATTTGTTTTGTTTTGTTTTATGCTCTAGCTAAAACAGTTAAGTGTTTTGAGCAGCAAATCAAATATAACTTACAACGTTAATGTCAGATAAACATCTGATATTAGTTCACTAAAACAAATGGTAATACATACAACTCTCTGTTGATGCAGTCACGGCATCTTGTTACTTATCGATTTCCCACATGCAGAGATAATAGTGTTTACAATAAATGGAGCCTCAATTTAATAAACGAACAAAATTTTATTGGCCTATTGTGACGCTTGTTACAAAGTTGTGACATTACTTGAGGCTATTCGTAACTTCAATGATGAACATTTTCTACAAGCAAGCAAAGAGTGATTCCTTCCAAAATTACTAAACACTCATATGTTTTAAAACATTATATTTTGTTAATTCTGAAGCGTACAAAAAGCATGATAATTGTCAAATTCTGGACACAATATTCTAAAGGACGTTAGCGAAACTTGCGACATCGCTAATATTTACGCGGACAAAGATAATTTTTACCATTAAAGAGATAGGTTCAATAACTCGTAAGATCTAAATATCGCTGTATATATCGTTATTGAATTCCTTTACAAACAATAAACTTGCCAAAGGCTAACAACATGTTACATTAAAGTGAAAGAACTCAAGAAAATATCACGCGATATCCAATTCTCACTTCTTTTGAAACCTATGTATTCCTCAATATTGAAACGTAGGAAAAAATAATGCTTTCAAATTTTAAAAAGAATATAAACAACATGAAAGATTTATTTTGAAACGTAGAGAACTTAGTTTTTTTTAAATGTGGAAATATAGCAGTTTTAGCACTCATATGACAAGGCAGTCGTCAAGAAACCAAACTGGTTCTCAATTTGATATATACAAATGTATATACATATCGATTTACTTTTTAAAAAGATTTTATTGGACTTCATTGCGAGCAACTGCAACAGAAATCGCCACTTTGTTTTTAATCTTTAAAAATTAAACTGGAAATGTAACGTCAAGCAGGTGTTCTTGTGTTGATGAAATTATAACGTTACTTTGCTAAAAATTCTATTTTAGGATACATTTTATATTGTGATTTACATGAAGGCAAGAGTTATGTACTGATGTTCAAATATCAGAGTTCAGTTTTTTTTGTGATTTTACTTTTTATCATGTATCGATTTAAAATACAAATCAAGGTTATAAGCAAAAACTGAGGAAAACACTAAAATGGATGAATTATTGGAAAATGATGTGTCGTAGACAAACAGAAAGGCCTAAGAATAATAATTTTATATATATACTGTAGTATTTTTTGTTTTTCATTGTAAAAGGTCGTATTATGACCTGTAGTTATATACAAATTCTCTTATACACATTAATATATTTAATCCAGCCACATTATTCATATGTTTGAAGTCAGTAGCCTGAAATTCAGTAGTTGTAGATGACTGTATTATACTGTTTCGTACTAAATTGGGTTGTTGAGTTTTTCGTCTGAATTATTTATCATTTTGTTATGTCCGGGTCTTTCTTTTTAGCTGAAAATAATGCATTAAATAAATGGATTACAGGAATTTGAACAGTCCGGAATGCACAATGTATTAGTAGATTACACATGAGTAGATAACCTTGGCTTTATTTGGCAAAACCGTTCGGTATTTTGAGTCATCAATGCTCTTTAATTCGCATTTGCTTTTATATCTTTATATTACGAGCGTCACTTGTGAGTCTTCTGTAGATGTAACGCGAATGTGGCTTACACAATTATCAGCCTGTTATCCTAGTCTGACACGTTTTTTTTTTTTTTTTTTGCTCCTTTTTGTTGGTCGTACGTTGTCCTATGGTTGAGTGCAGTTTAACAGTAGTTATCCATTCGAGTAATGTGTTTTCAGCTTTTGAATAGGGACTCCGTTTTAATGTTTCCTCGGAGGACGGTATTGTTGTCATTTTATATTTAACAGCTATTTCATGCAATGTTTTGGGTAGTGTTATATATACGATACTGCTTTTTATTAGAAATTATGTTATTAATTTTCTTATTATCCTGACATAACGAAAGATGACGCAAAAGAAAGATTCAGTTTAACTATCTTACGTTATCTGTATAACTGTGACTATCCCAACATTTGGTCGATTAAATACCTTTAGTTGTTAAAACATGTGTTAAGCGACAAATAATGTAAGTTAAACATAATCAAATTCTTACACCATGGTCGTCGTCTAAATGTTCGAAGTACCGAATGCTCTAACTCACGCATCAAGTCTGTAGATAGAACTATGAGTATTTCATAAAACATATAATAAAACAATTGCCTGATCGTAAGACATAGTTATGTTTAACTAACTGAAACGTGTTTAAAACCATATATGATGAAAGATACAGAAACTGATATTGAAATTGGAAAGTTATAAAAATTGAATTTGGAAAATATAGGTTTTCTTCAAGTATCTAATTTCTATATTGTAATATCAATTGAAATGCACTTTAAATTTATTGGAAAAGTGTTTGTTTCCTTTATTGCTATTATATAATGTTAAACAGATTATAAAAAACGTATCTACTTTCGTGTTATGTAGAAGAAGAAAAACGATCATATACACTTGATTGTTAAATGATCACTTCATTTACTGTTATGTAAAATACCGATATTATCTAATTGAATAACTAGGATAGGATAGGTTGTGAAATTATTTGAATTGTAAACTCTCATTAATCTGACACTTATTACGGCTCGATTTTTATATAAATAGAGCATACAACATAAACTTAACTGCCTGGATTTCTTCATGAAATATACATGTACAATTGATTGTATCCAATAAAATCAACAAGTAAACAAGACAAACCATAATAATACATGTTAAATCAAAGCAGACAACTGGTAAAGCCTCAGAACAGCTGCTAAGGTTAATGGCACCAGAAAAACTGTTAACTGCCCATCAATATTTAGTAAAAATTTAGAATGACATGTACATATATTATCTCTAAGTTTGCACTTCACCGTTTGTGACTTTTATTCAATATCTATAAGAACAAGATACCAATATTGCATTTCTTTACCATTAAACATCGTTGCTTGAGCAGAAAAATTTGACCACCTATCCTGCAACTAATCCTTTAACATTTGTAACTTTATCCAATCAAAATGAATGTAACAAACAGTGTCGCATTAAAATGTCATTTAAAGGAACCGTCCACACTAGAGGCCATCTATACCATTCTGATAACAGCAAAGCAGTCAATTCTCGAAGAATTTCATTCAACAATAAAGATTAAAAGTAACAGAAAGGCTGTTCATCTGACATTTCGTTAATTTTAGGAATGACTTGTTAATGTACTCATCTGTCTCTTTGTTCAATTATTTTTGTAATGTCTTGTGAGCCTTTTATAGTAGTTTCACTATATACGATTGTCTTATGTGCTAAATATTTGCTGGACAACATAAACCATTGGTGTTGTATAAAATAACAAGTTCATTCAATTTAGTTTGATGTATTTAGCATTTGTTTTGTTTGTCTATACATATAATACAAATTGAGTAGTTTAAGTTCGAACATAAAATTAAAGTTTGAAATTCAAGTCATCTTTCTTAGATGAATGAATATCTAATGGAAACCAAAATATAAAAAATTGACCTAGTTTCAAACTATTAAAACTTGCAGTAAGATATCTTTGCAATTGCAATTAGAAGTATCGTAAAATAGTAGTTTCTGTAAACTGAAGTTATACAAGATGTAAATAGGTTTGTCCTTATCGCTGTTATTGTTTTATCAAACAGTAATTACTATACAAACAAGGATAAAACTAATATAACAATTTAACAAAGGACAAGGATGTCAACAACTATAAAATCACTACGTGACCTTCAACAAAGAGCAAAACACAAACCGAATAGTTAACATCCGAATGACTCATTACCAACCTGATTTATTTTTAAAGCAATAACAGAAAAGAAAACAAACAACAACATCCACTGAATTACTAGCTTGAGGCAGACATATAAATAATTTGACAGGTTGACATGTATCTGCGCACCCTTCAGTGCTGAAATCTGTGATAATAGTGTAAGAGCTGAACTATTAGTAAAATTTTCAACTAATTGATACACTATGTTTTCCAAAAGTAATTAATTAATATGTGGCTGATTGCATAATAGGTTTGCATACTTAGAAGGCATAGCCCACTTTGCAATAATAGCTTTGATCGCATTATTTCATGGATCTCATGTGATTTCGATTGTTTATTATATGTTCGTGTTAATTTTATTATACATATACCTTCAAATATACGCAAAAAATGATGTTCCTGAGGGTCTCATCAGCCTAACACTTTGGTGTTGACATGAATATCAATAATGTGGTCATTTTTATAAATTTCCTGTTTAAACAACTTTGAATTTTTCGAAAAACTAAGGATTTTCGTATCCCATGCATAGATTACCTTAGCCGTATTTGGCACAACTTTTTGGAATTTTGGATCCTTAATGGTCTTCAACTTTGTACTTGTTTGGCTTTATAAATATTTTGATATGAGCGTCACTGATGAGTCTTATGTAGACGAAACGCGCGTCTGGCGTACTAAATTATAATCCTGATACCTTTGATAACTATTATTTCATTGTTATAGCTTGCCTATAGATATTTGGCACATTTTAGAGTGATTCTGTATAATAGTATTGATTTAATTACGCAATTCAGTTCCAAATAACGAAAAACAAATGTACAGTCATTCGCGACTAATTGTTTCTGGTCAACAATATTTTGTTGTTTTATGGTCTACAGTTTTGCAATTAAATACAGCACATATTTTTATCCACAAACTATTAACCTCCGATAAAACAAATTACCAAGTAATTGTCTGTTATCAACACTGCTTTCCGTCTCCATATGTCGACCAATATACAGTTTATATTCTATAGCCTCATAAAATATATCGTTATTCACAATCATCGAATATTTTCCATTAAACATCATATAAAAAGTTCAGCTGTTGTCATCAGAAGTGCACTAATATCAATTTAAGGAAAAGCGAAAAGCAAGAAAACTGAAAGGGTTTTTGTTAATACGTATTTATGAAAAAAAGGTTTGTATATTCGTTTCTTTTGTCTTCTATTTCGAGAGATAAATGATCATAATCGTTTAATGTCACTTCTTGACCTGTGATGTATTGATAGAATGTCTATGGACCTTACTTTTTTCAAAGCGATCTAGATGAAGAAAATGTTTAACAATACTCTTCAAAGCCAAATATGCTACTATATTTATAATGATAATTTTGTTGTCATATATATATTTGGATTGACCAATTTGTTTTATCAATCCATTGCCTGTACCAAGTCAGGAATATGACAGTTGTTGTCTATTCGTTTGATGTGTTCGAGGTTTTGATTTTGCCATTTGATTAGGGATTTTCAATTTTGAATTTAATTCGGAGTTCAGTATTTTTGTGATTTACTTTTTCTTTTAGAGTCAACTTAGTGTTGAACATCAAACACATAAAAATATTACCTTCTCTTTTGTGATTCGAACATTTTCTAGAGGAACACCGACTTTCTTTAAATGTTTTTTAAAAGATTTTTGCTTTTCGTCGTTTTTTGCGCACCGTTCGTTTGAGCTTTAGCCATCACTTGGCGTCCGTCGTGGTCCGTCGTCGTCGTCGTCGTCCGTCTGGTGTAAACTATTTCAAACATCTTCTCATCTGAAACTGCTAAACCAATTCCAACCAAACTTAAGCTGAAAGATCCTTATGGTATCTAGAATAAAGTTTGTGTTTTATTTTCGTCAAAAAAACATGGCCGCCATGGCTAAAAATAGAACATAGGGGTAAAATGCAGTTATTGGCTTATATTTCAAAAACCAAAATTAGAGCAAATCAGAAAGGGGGTTAAAGTGTTTATAAGGTAACGTTCTATCAGCCATGAAATTTTCAGATCAATCTAATAACCATTGTTGGGTTGCTACCGCTAAATTGGTTATTTTAAGGACATTTTGCAGTTTTTGGATAACATTGAATAGTAATTCTGATAAGATAAGCTGTAAACAGCAAATATGTTCAACAAAGTAAGATCTACAAATAAGTTCATATGACCAAAATTGTCAATTGACCCCTTAAAGAGTTATTGTAATTTAAGGACAATTTTACACAATTTGTTTATCATGTTTTCAAACTTTAAAAAATCTTCTCTTTTGAAAATACTGAACCAATTCCAACTAACAAACTACGATGAAATTGGACACTTAAACTCTTAAACGAAAGATAAATGCCAAAAAATCAAGATGAGCAATTCAGGCTCTTGAGAGTCTATTATTTTTACCACGATGCATATGTTGCACTGTATCAACTTATTTTACATCTGTTCCTTTCAATCAACTCTATTATTGCCGCATGTCTAATCAAAAGGCCTCGCCTGAATCCAAAAATACTTCTTCTAAATACGATATAAGATATATAAAACATAGACATGAAAAACGCCTAAATAAACTAAAACTCTTTATGTGGTGGTTGTCTTTGTACATTTAAATACTCCCTAGTCAATGTTTTAATTTACAACAAAGGTATATTTGAAAACACCTGCAACATTGTAACATCAAAGCAATCTACAATTAATTCTGTAAAATGGGAATAATTGCATCTAGTGAAGTCTGATATTTGTATATTTACAGAAAATACGCACCTATATGTTTAAACTGGTTCAAGGATAATAAAGGTATTTGTATTGTATTGTCTCAAAACACATGTCAGTTAACGAAATCCAGTACATTGTAATGTATAATAAGGACTTTTTTTGGATAAACAAAAGAAACAATTAACAATACTTCGACAATTTGAACTAGAAGGATTGCAGCGCGTGAAAGTGTTATTTACAAACATGCAGATACAAACCGGATAATGATATATTAGGTAACAACTATTTAATAAATCTTTCTGCATGCTGGTATTTACATGATTAATGTCAAGTATTTACAGTAACGCAATACATATGACCTTTCCTTTTTTAAAGAACAAAGTGCATATGTTCTTTAGATCGACGATCTATTTTACATTTCATGTGGTTTCATTGTTGTGTTGCGTTGAATTTCTAAGAAATTAGCACCTTAAACTCTTGGACTCATCATTGGTCATTATTAATAGATCTAAGATTTCAAATTGATTTAATGAATCCTAGTTGGTTTTCGAGGATTCACATTTGATTCACCAACTATTTAAGGGTATGCTTTTATAGTACTTTATTACATCTGAAACTCACTATTATCTTTCGTGTAAATTGTACACCTGTTATATAGTTCCACCCTTTCTTTGATAAGATTTTTTTTAACCTGAAGTGCAATATCAAACAAAGGTTTGTTTCCCAGAACATTCGAGAACTCCATAATTTGCTAGAATGCTTTAATTTACCATTGGTTTATAATTTATTTAAACATATTTATTATAGGGGATTTTGAAACAAATTATTGCAACTTATATTAATCCCTTTTCATTTTACGGGTGCGAGTTCTGCATTGTAGCGGCATTAGCCTACTCTTTTTCGAAATCTATAAGGATGTCTTTTACAGGCAAGAGATATGGCTCTCTCTTAACACGGGTCTGCCATTTATCGTCCCCTCCCAATGGACTATCATCGTTTCTCAAGACCATACTCGCAAATGATGTCGAGGGAGAGCGGCCCGGAGCGGGGATCGAACCAGGAACCTTTGTGTTAGTAGAAGACAATGAGTCTTTGTGTTAATGACACATGATGATCACATCAAGCATCCGATTAATGCAACATTCTACCGATGTTCCCTGCGATGGTTTTAATTTGAATTTTGTTGTAACTTTGTATACATGCTTTGAAAAGAAATACCATGGCCTAAAATTGATTTGTTACTGGACCTTCTCGTCGCGTATGCCATTGAATGCAGACACCAAAGGGTTTGACCTCAGGAATAGATTACCTAAGCTGTATTTTACAAAACTTGAAGGAATTTTTGCCCTCAATGCTCTTCAACGTCGTTCTTTATTTGACCTATTTAACTTCTTAGGATTCGAGTGTCACTGATGAGTCTTTTGTAGATGAAACGCGCGTCTTGCGTAAATATTTGAATGATTAAATTTATCATGGATCACATAAGATGTCCTGATGATGTGTTTGTGGATTTATCATGACCGAAACAATAAGAAACTAACAATTACTTGGCAAGTTTTCTATTACTTTATTTAAATTTTCATCGAACGACATTGTATTGCATTCAAATTAAAGTTTGAAAGGCATGGACTTGATACTTTGCAACCGTGAATAGTTATCAAAGGTACCAGGATTATAATTTAGTACGCTAGACGCGCGTTTCGTCTACATAAACATTACACATATTCCATTGAAAATATACCCAACACTATGAAAATCCGCGTGGAAGAAGTTGCTTATCCAAAGAGAAAGTAAATAGAAATTTGATAAATGATAAGGAAGTAATCATTGATAATAATAACAAATAAGATACATTCGACTTTTGATCTTCATGTACAGTTTGCTTATATTTTGTTTTTGGAGTGCACATAGAAATTCCTTTTGTATTTTTAGTGCCAGATTAATTGTTTAACATTCATTGTCATGCTTAATGCATCTGGAAACAGTGTTGTTTGAGAACTGCATCAAATTCAAATACATGTTTTTTACTTGTTTTGCCTTCTGTAAACCCCAATAAGAAAGAAAAAAAATTAACTATCTAATCAATATGAAAATGTAAATATGTAAATAAAGGCAGCAGTAGTACACCGCTGTTCCAACGTCATGAATCCATTAAGAGAAAACAAATTCAGGTTACAAACTATAACCGAGCGATACACATCAACTATAAGACGAAAACAACGAAACAACAGAAACACAGAACTGCTACCTAAAATATCGCCAAATAAAATAGAAACCGACTATTTGATAGCAACTGCTATATTTCTGATTTTATGACTAGTCAAACCTACAGCTTATATCGCTAAAATAATCATACTACGTGACAGGAATCAGGTACAAATATCAAGAACGCCATGCATGACCTTTAGAATTATATTTCTGAACAATAGCTTCCTTTATGAATTTTGAGGTCATTAGTTCTACCACGTTTTACCTTTGTCTACAACGATTTGCAACGAAATTTCTTTGCATTTGCTTTCACTACTAATAAGATTTATCTTTGATCTTAATGACTCGTAAAACGTTTTATTCGGTAATAATTTTATGAAATATATTTAATGAAAATTTATCATCATTGAAGGAAGCATCTTATCCTGTTTTGGTGCTTATTGTACTAATGAACGTTATGTTTATGAGTTATTCTTTCTGATCATTGATATCAATACACGCTGAGGTTTTTGGACATTCTTATATTAATTTTTATATCTTCTGTTTGATGTTCTTTGCTAAATATTTTTTTCATAGATTTCCATAACGTCATTTCCGAACAATGGAATTCATTTCTCATTTAACAATACAGCTACTTCCGGTCACACCAATTGCTGACCATCTAATGAACTCCATTTACCCCGACTTCGGTTCGAACGGAAATTTCCTACCACGAGATACCTAATTATATATTTTGTCAGGAAACAAATATTTACATGGCTTTATTTTCATATCTTCTCATAATAAAGGGATTGTTAGTCCTAACACGTGGTTTGCCTTCAAATTCCGTGCAAGATATTTGGTGCTAACAGTTGTAAGGTTGACTTAGAGTTATTACTTAAACAATCCTTCCATAATTCACAAAAGACATAACTTTCTGAATGAACCTTATAGTACAAACATACACAGTCATGTAACCATACAATTGTTTTTATAACAACACAACTCTATCAAACTATCATTGTCTTTTTTGCGAAATATTTGTTTTTTATTGCTCGTTAACATGGAGTTGCACCATTTTTGTACAGATCTATGTGTGGGTAAGGATTGAAAACATTGTTGAACGAAGAAAAAAAAACTTTATTTGATTTTAGAAATTAGTGCGACTTTAAATCCGGTATGTTAAATTACTTCAGGTTAGTAAGGTATTTATTTTTTTATAAACCAGAAGAAGTCTAGTAGGCATGGAAAGTAGTTATATACTGATCAACCATGATTTGGTTTTTAGTTTTTAAAATCCATCAGTATATAATCGGTGCTACATGTTTTAGTCATGAAGAAAATAAAGTTAGGAGGGTTGGACTGTGACAAATTCAAACTGAATAAAGGTATACGCATTATGTCTGAAGAGAACATCATACACTCGCCCAAACATAATTTTTGTTTTTAAAAAATGGAATGATAACTGGCATTCCGAAATTAACCTGATCAAAAGACTAAACTATAAATTTCATCAGTTACATTTTTACAGTCAATCATCCGACATTTCTACTGTGGATTATTTATTATTGTTCAGATATGTTGCCTTCAGTCAATTTAGTACCATGTATACACTTCGCTTTTGGTCGTTTCAGATCTGTTCAGCATTTTTAATTTTCAGAAACTTGATTGATTGACTGTACATGAATGTATTTTTACCAAGAAGACAAACAGCTGCAAAATTACTTTAAACCTAGTGTTCTTGTGTTTCAAGTTATAGAGTACTTTTGGGTTAATATGAAAGTTCTGACGAAAAGAGAATAACAATTAGGTACTAGGAAGTTCAGAATAAATAAAAAGTAAAAAATCGTTTTTGTAGACAATAACAAAAGTTTAGATTGAACAAAAACAAACTTAAATAAGAAGAAAAAAGAGGATATTTGTTATATAATCCTTTTAAATAGTTCCAGTATCTTAATTTGTATAATCATTCAGACACAAAAAGCAAAATAAGCTGGAAAGATACTACCGTATATAGAAATATTGTATGCATACACATAGCCTGAGGTAAAATAAGGAGAAAATAAAATAGAAAAGGAATTATACATGGGGAAATAGAATGACATTTAAGACGAAATACTTATAAATGATTAAATCCATTCACATTAATACTAAATTGAGAAGAGGTGGGAACGTAATTCTTGTTATTGTTAGTTTATAATTGTAACTTATTTTTAGATAGTTTAAACTGTTTCAAAAAATAGGTTAAAGACCTATTTATTACTTTAACTCGAACAATACAGGTATCAGTGTGGCATTAAATGGGGAAAATATTGCAGTTGGGGGACATTCATACTTTTCAGAAGATTTTAAAACATCTTTAAACTAATGTTGTCTTTATTACAATGTAACATTGAGCATACGTAGTAGTGTACAAAGAACAAGTAAAGGAAGGAAGATGTTCAAGTCTGAAATGACCAGCACGACATTTTTAGAACATTAATTCAAATATTCGAATCTTACATAGAACGACGATGATAAATGCCGTTTAAACAAATGCTTTGAATACAGAAAAGTATAACAAAATTACAGAACTTCAAAGCAATTTAAAAATGGGGAGGTTTCATTATAAACTGACAAAATAAAACGCAAAAAGAATCAACCCAATATAAAACGAAACCACCAGAGGTATCATTGACCCAATGGGTCTAAAAACTTAAGATATTGCACTTAAAAAGATTTTATCACTTGACCTACACTCAACTCAATTTATAAGAATGAAATCTACTGTTCTTTTTTTTTTTATTATAAGAGTTAACATTTCAAATGCAATTGTCAAATACAATGAGCAATAAATATATGATCTATTCCACGACTGTAATTTGATTAAATTTCAAACCATAAATTCAGATAAAATCAAACAAAATTTGAAATAACGTCATACTAAATATTTGTCATCATTTGATATTAAATAATACAAGAACAGCCTTTTTGTGTTTGTGCCATTATAAAAAATCAACGGTGATGAATGTATGTTTAATTAACATGTTAAAAAAATATTTGATTAATGCATTCTATCAATTTTTTGATTCACATTGTTTCAAGGATGAACAGAATGTCTCTTTCAATTTACCATTCTAAACAATCTGGATAATCCATTAGTGAAACAGAAGGACGATTGGATATTCTTTTTTCTTTTACCATTTGCTTTCTGTCAATTCCAATGATTGAGTACTTAGTATTAACTAAATTGCTGAGTATGGATAAACCACTTTTGATTTGAAAATATGCTGTAAGTCTTGATAACAAATAATATATTCAACGCGAAAACAATTTATTACTGGAATGAAGATTTCCTTCTTGTGGAGAAAAGAAGTTAAGGAGTTGTTAACACATTTTTAAAATTAGCATTCATGTCTCGTAAAGAATTTTTTGACAAAATAAATATGTGTTTAAGGTTTATGACCCCTTCTGTGGCCTGTAAATTACGAAAAGATACCATACCATGAATAAGTGGGTTAATGGTCAATTTATAAAACTGCAATAGTATGAAAACAGCTAGCAATGCATGCAAAAATCTCCTACCTATAAAGCATAGAATTGCCAAATATGAGAGTACAAGGGGAAATGCTGTTGATTTTCTATAAAATTTCCATATGTTAAGCATTGCATAAACACAAGGGTACATAATCATAAGTAACGAAACTTAGATTTTCAAGGACGCGATAAAGAAAATGATATTTATGAATCTAATTAACAGAAAAAAATCGCACTTACTTTTATGAAATTATTTAATATTCGTTTATGTTTCATGATACTCAGGTAAATAGCTTTCCTATTTGAAAAACATTGCAGTTGTCTTCTAACTACCTACTACTGATAGCATATGAACTGAGTTCATCTTTTACCATAAATTAAAAAGAATTGTAAATTTTATTATAATAACGTATGATCATGACAGTTGCAAGACACACAGGGCATTGCTTTGAAAGCATAACAATTCTATATCTGATAAATTTACTTCCGCTTGATTTACTTTATGTTTCATTGCATCATACAGATTTTTTAGTCTACACGGTAGTACATGTTTTATTGACTTTTCTAAAGGCAGAAGTATGATAAGAGCCAGTTATTTTGTAATGTTTGGAGAAGTGGACAGAGTATGCATGCACAACACGAAACAAGGATATGTACCTTAAAATAAAACGAAGTCGACGCATTATATTTCTTATCATGTTAACTCGTAAAGAATAAAAAAAAAAAAGGAATTTGACGTTTATTGTTTATAATTCCTTGTATCACTGACCTTCTTCAGTTTTGCAATGGATTTGGTTATTCAGTGTCCTCTGAGTATTAAATGGTATTCAGTTCTTAATTCGAAAGCAGACAGCGATAGCGATTATCTTCATGAGAATCTACATAGGAAAACAAACTTGAACAATCAATTATTATTAAAAAGTTGATATTACAGTGATTTTAATCCAATCTGAAACTTCAGACTTCTTCTTTTTATAATATTGTGCGGGTAATTAATTTTAATATAAAGTTTTCTTTTTCCTAATTGATATTCAAACACATCAGGAATATTTAACCTTAACAGTATTTAGTAAAACTTTTAGAAATGTTGGTCCGCAATGCTCTTCAACGTCGTACTTTATTTGGCCTTTTTAACTTTTTTGAAATCGATCTCTTGAGTTATCTTTGATATGTGTATAATTATAAATTAACTGTTAACAAAACTTGGAATTTTGTGATGAACTAAAGCTTTTCTACTCCAGGAATAGATAACCTTCGCTGTATTTGGCAAAACGTGTAGGAATTTTTGGTCCTCAACGCTCTTCAACTATTTAGCCTTTTAAACATTTTTCGATTCGAGCGTCACTGATGAGTCTTTTATAGACGAAACGCGCGTCTGGCGTAAATATACAATTTTAATCCTGGTATCAATGATGAGTTTATTTAAAGGAATCAAATCATATTTCTTAATTATCAAAATAATCATAATTATTATTTATTCAGATTGTTTTGCAATAATTAAGAAGTGTTATAATGAAATGAAAAAAATCTTTCTCTTCAAGCAGTATAGTATGATAGGAAGACAAGCAACTGTATTCAATTTCTGTGTTATGTTCTAATGGTATAAAATATTGGTCGATTACAATCGCCTTGATGTCCTCTGAGTATAATATGGTATTCAGTACTTACTTTGGAAGCATGACGTGATAGAGATTATCTTAATGAGAATCTACATACATAATTGTACATTGCTTTAATGCTGTTTAAGGATGTACGATGGTATATAGTTGCTTTCATTTATATTTCGAGCGAAAGACAGAATTGTAAGAAAGACTAATAATGACATGCATCCCATTTTTTTTATATGTTTTAATTCCTTTTTGACATATCTTACTAAAAACATGACATTTGAAAAGCATAATTTACTACTTGGCATTTCTCCTTTTTGACGTGAGATTTCAGAAGTTTAGATCTGAATGACCATTTGGCATTTCTACCTTTCAATGTGAGATTTGAGAAGTCTAAATGACCACTTGGCATTTATTCCATACAACTTGGGATTTGAAAAGTTTAAAAGGCGTTTCTTCCATACACTTGGGATTTGATAAGTGTAAATGACCACTTGGCATTTCTCCCTTTCGACGTGAGATTTCAGAAGTCTAAATGACCACTTGGCATTTCTCCTTTTCGACGTGAGATTTGAGAAAGTCTAAATGACCACTTGGCATAAATAAACTCATCATAGATACCATGACTAAATTTTGTATATACGCCAGATGCGCGTTTCGTCTACAAAAGACTCATCAGTGACGCTCGAATCAAAAAAAGTTAAAAAGCCAAATAAAGTACAAAGTTGAAGAGCATTGAGATCCAAAATTCCTAAAAGTGTTGCCAAATACAGCTAAGGTAATCTATGCCTGAGGTAGAAAAGCCTTATTATTTCAAAAAATTCTAAATTTTGTAAACAGTTAATTTATAAATATAACAATATCAATGATAATTCATGTCAGCACAAAAAGTGCATTTCTCCCTGTTAACGTGAGATTTGAGAAGTCTAAATGACCACTTGGTATTTCTTCCTTCCAAATTGATGTTTTGCACTTACAACTTTAGATTTCTTACTGACCAGTTTTCGCTTCCAGACTTACATTTCTCACGTCTAAGTTTGAACTAAGAAATGTCAAATTTGAACCGAGTAATGTCAAATTTGAACCCAGAAATGTCCAGAATTGTCAAATTAGAGAATGAGAAATGTTAGGTTCGATATGAATTTTATAAACAGAATCTATCTATCGGTATTTCGTAGGATTCAGCAATTCAAAATATCATTATATTGTTTTTTATGACATTTTTTCTTCAGCTTATTTTTTTTATTTTACATATGTATGACAAAAGTGTCACGAGAGAGTTTCTAACAATTATTTCTTCCCCCACAGTATGAATTAAGTCACAATCTTTATTAGTACATTAAAAATGAAGGAATAGAAAATTACTGTAATACCTAAAACTAATTATAACTTATTAATAGTAATTTATATATGACAATGATATTTCGTTTGCTAAGAGAGGATAAAAAATGAATACATTGGAGGATTGAAACGGATTATTATTTTGTGATTTTTGATTTGGTGCTAAGGCGCAGAGACGTCTATAATTTCACTTCATTTAGTGTATAAAAAAATTGTCCTTACCATCGCAAGGTTAAGCATTGATCGGTGAATTGCCAATGTGGTATACTACATGTAACCAGTTGATACAAGAAATTATGACAATTGTGAAGTGAACCCATTGGTTGCCTTCGGCTGTTGTTTGCTCTATGGTCGGGTGGTTGTCGCTTTGACATATTCACCATTTCCTTTCTCAATTTTAAATAGTTATCAAAGGTACCAGGATTATAATTTAGTACGCCAGACGCGCGTTTCGTCTACATAAGACTCATCAGTGACGCTCATATCAAAATATTTATAAAGCCAAACAAGTAAAAAGTTGAAGAGCATTGAGGATCCAAAATTCCAAAAAGTTATGCCAAATACGGCTAAGGTAATCTATGCCTTGGATAAGAAAATCCTTAGTTTTTCGAAAAATTCAATGTTTTGTAAACTGGAAATTTATAAAAAAAATTACCACATTATTGATATTCATGTCAACACCGAAGTGTTGACTACTGGGCTGGTGATACCCTCAGGGACGAAACGTCCACCAGCAGTGGCATCGACCCAGTGGTGTAAATAGTTATCAAAGGTACCAGGATTATTATTTAGTACACCAGACGCGCGTTTCGTCTACATAAGACTCAAAACAATAAACGGGTATGAAACTATTACTAGGTCCATTAGCAGTAGAACAAGCATCATGTGTTAAATGATTAGGTCAGATAAAAGTTCTATTTAAGATAAAATGGGTTTTGAGTAAACCACACAAAAAAATAAATATATTGGAGTGACAGTGTCATAATCATAAATTAACTGTTTTCAAAACTTTCATTTTTTCAATATACTAAGCATTTTCAACCCTAGAAAAGATAACTTAGCTGTGTTTAACAAAAATTCCAGAAAGAGCCCTTACTGTTCTCATACTTCGGACTTTAGTTGACCATTTTAAACTTGTTTTGATTCGGGGTCACTGATGAGCCTTTTGAAGATGAGAAGCGCGTCTGGCGTACAAAATGTTCCTCCTGGTATCAATGATAAGTTTATTGTAATAATGGATACTTCTGAAAGATCAATAACACCTTCTCATCACATCCGGTAACAAAACATGACGTAATTATAAAAGCAGTTGCGACAATAAAATGAGGCGACACTTCTGAAATTCAATTTTATCATTTCAATGCATTCAACTGAGTATTAACCTTCTGTTTGAGTTGTAGTTTAAAAGCAGATGTGTTCCGAAATTATCTGAAATATGTAAAACAATGAAAATGATTTGCTTAAACGACTGCGTTGTGCACTTGTTACTGACAGTTTTTAGCTAAAAATAATTTCTTATTTTCCTTGAGGTTAAAGTTTTACTAATAGTATAAACAAAATTAAACATTAAAACATATTTCCTTGAGCTTTCAGCTTCTAACATACAAACCTTTGAAGTTTTCAATTCTCATTGTAATGCAATTGACATGACTATTTATTGAAGCTATTAATATACGTTCAATAGATTGTTCTAACATGACGTTTGTACTATTATTACTATCTTGAGGTTGTAATTACAAATGTATCTCATCTTAAAACGCATCCTAGGTGGCATTAGAAAATGACATTTAACGTCTTTAAAGGACAGATGTACCACTTTCTGTAGCCAAAAGTATTTGATTTAAAAGGGGAGCAATTAGCTAAACATTTATTCGAATTGCCTATCTAAGGGCACGACACGCGTACATAATAGATATAAGATAATGAAACTCAAGGAAAATATAACTGTTTCCTGTTATCTTGTATCTCAATAACATGTTGCCGTGAACTAAAAGTTCGCTTTATTGAAAATGAAGAGGTGTTGTCACTATTCCATCCATTTTATTTTTAAATACTAGTAATTTGATTTGTATATGTATTATTATGTGTACATAGCGCTTATTCCAATAAGGAACAATATTATAACACTAACTGAAAGTGGTACTGACGATGAAGAGCGATCACGATTTTTGAAATTAAACAATTGCATGAAATTTTTAACTTTGTTTATAACTTTGACCTTCAAAAGAGATTTTCCGATGTTTTTTTGTGATACACCTTCAAGCTAAGATAATTAAACATCCAAACTTTTAAACTCCCAATGTTTCCACGATGAATTTTAAGGGGTAAACTATGTGCAGAGGGAAAAGTAAGATAACAAAAATACCGAGTCCGAGGAAAATTTAAAACGGAAAGTTCGTGTAAAATGGTAAAATCAAAAGCTCAAAACACACCAAACGAATGAATCACAACTGTTATGTTTTTGACTTGGTACACCAATTTTGTGATGAAAAAAAAAGGTGGATTAAACATGGTCTTATAGCTAGCCAATCCTGTCACGTGTATGACAGTCGCATACAACTTTTGAAGGACGGACGAAATGAATACTATATCATTCCCGTAGAAGTTTATGACGTGTTATCAGTATTACAGATGATGGTTATTTTTATGTTACAACTTGACAAACTCATTAATTCTGTACTTTGTTCTTGCTAGTTAATTTAAGTGCAGTAAAGCTATAAGCCGTATTACTTAATTTGTCGTAAATATATAACGTTTAATAAACACAAATACGTTTTATTAAATACGTTAATAGTACCGATTTCAACTCAATAAAATAAGTATCTTGCATCAGCAAACTATCGTACGAATAACATATACAACATTAATTTTGCTTTATTTGTACTGATTCAAATAAAGTCTCTAATTTACTGTACAATATGCTGAGCAAGCGGAAATGTGAATATTTCTTGTTTGATTTTTTGGTGTTTTCTACACGTTCCGTGTACATTATGTCGATTTGTTTAAAAAAATCTGAGAAAACAATTAGCTTTTAAAAAACTAAATCTGAAAGTACCAGGTATAAATAATAGGCTACAAACAATATATGTACATTATTGGAAATATAAAATGTATTTGTACTCGCTATGAAACAAGAGAAAAGCTACGCGTCCTGTTTCTAAAGCTCAAACAAATAAATGTTATATTTTACGACAATGCACAAATATTGCATATAACTATTTATAGAATTATCCAAGAAACAACTAAATAAATACAGATAAACATTTTTAAAAAATGGTTAGTATATATATCATAAACGTGTTTCTAGTGTCTGATAATGATTTATTACTTGTCACTCTGTTCATAGTACGTAAGGTTGCTTAAGTCTTCTTAATAGTTTGTATCAGTTCGAAAATTGACTTTTTATGAAATGCACGATCATATAAAAACAAAAATGTTTCTTAGGATAAGATTTAATTACCTCATTGCCCTCATTTTCTTAATGAAACTAAATCAACTTGTCTCGTTTAAACACAATGCGTAAGTTCCGATTTTAAAGAAATTAAATTTACACTGAAAAGAGAATATCACCTAACTCTTATTCAAGCCTGTTGATTTCTAATACAGCAGAAAACAAAGTTTTGAAAATAATTAAGACATTTACTTGTATATGTATATTCTGACTGTATACTATTTCTGATATAAAAATAAAATTACATTAGACTTTTTTTATGCATTTTGGTCATAGTTTTATTAGAAATACATGCAAAGAGAGAATATCATATACAGTATTAATATAATTGTCTCAATGCAACACACAGTTTAACAATTGTTCCAATCATTTAGAGTAGCTATCCAGCATGTCTGCAAATTAGTCTATATCTTCCGCCCCCATTACTCGTGGGGTATACGAATACACGTAAGCAATAAGAAGTTCCAATGCATATACAACTAATTACTTATATATGGGTTAATGACAGATATTGATCAGAATTCGTACATAACGGATGGTAACTATTCATCAAATCGTTCAGGGATTCCGGTCCCCAATACTCGTGAAATATTCAAATAATCAGTTAAAATAATCATTTGTACAAAATTAATTCTTTTAAAACCATTCCTCATACTCTGGAAGTATTCGAATACGCCGTTGCAATGATCATTTACAAGTTTTTAAAATTAATCACTAATTCTAATATAAACTTTTATTTCAAATGTAGTTCTGCAATCATTCACTATGGACGGTAAATATTCAGTAAATCGCTCTTCTGTACTCAACACTAATACTCTGAAAGTATTTGAATACGTAGTTACAATGATCATTAATACTGGTATAAAATTAATTACTAATATAAACGTTTACTGCAAATGTTGGTCAGTATTCATTCAGTATGGACTGTAAATATTCAGCAAATCGTTCTCTAGTACTCATCCTTCATACTCTGAAATCGCTGAAATGGTCATTAATACTAGTATAACATTAATCACTAATATAAACGTTTACTTTAAATGTTTGACAGCATTCGTTCAGTATGGACGGTAAATATTCAGCAAATCGTTCTTCTTTGCTCATCCTTCATACTCGAATACGTCGTTGCAATTGTCATTAATACTAGTATAAAATTAATTACTAATGTAAACGTAAATTTGAAATCTTAGTCAGCCATTTATCTTCGACGCAGACACATTAATATTTAGAACGTTGTCAATATGAGATATTTAGCAATACTTTATATTTCATAATGTTAGAGCAAATGATCAAAATCTCGACAATTCTAATGTACAAGTCAATGTCAAATTATTCAAGATTTTATTAAAGGTTTATTTATTTCATGTTCTAAGGATTAATATCGCTGTATGCCAAAGTGGACCCTTGATTTGTTTCACACAAGGACTTAATTCAAAATAGTTATCAAAGGTACCAGGATTTTAATTTAGTACGCGCGTTTCGTCTACATAAGACTCATCAGTGACGCTCATAACAAAATAGTTATAAACCAAACAAATAACAAAATAGTTATAAACCAAACAAATACAAAGTTGAAGAGCATTGAGGATCCAAAATTCCAAAAAGTTGTGCCAAATACGGCTAAGATCTGGGATAAGAAAATCCTTAGTTTTTCGAAAAATTCAAAGTTTTGTAAACAGGACATTTATAAAAATGACCACAATATTGATATTCATGTCAACACCGAAGTGCTGACTACTGGGCTGGTGATACCCTCGGGGACGATACGTCCACCAACAGTGGCATCGACCCAGTGGTGTAAATAGTTATCAAAGGTACCAGGATTATAATTTAGTACGCCAGTTGCGCGTTTCGTCTACAAAAGTCATTCAATCTTTACTAAAAATATAAATTTCACAGCCAATTATGTGCACTGTAAGGTTTTAACATTATGTTGGCGTATTTCGTAACAAGTTATAAAGTCATAACATTTGAAGAATTTCCCAAACCGTAATATCGAAAGTTTTCTGCAAATTTTTAATATTTACAGAAAAAAATGCACAAGATGGACTCGTAAATGAAAACCATAATTATGATTAAATTATAGCTATTTATTGTCTACGGATATATACAAAATGTATTTATTTGTTTCATTTTGGTTATTGATGTCCTTTGATCTAATACTTACATGTAGCTCTACATAACTTTTTTGTTTTCTTGGGATGAATATGAAAAACAATTGATAAACAATAATTTAAGTATATAAAAGAGGGACGAAAGATACCAAAGGGATAGTCAAACTCATAAATCTAAAACAAACTGACAACGCCATGGCTAAAAATGAAAAAAGAATGATAGTAGACTTTCTTTTACTTGAATATCTAGAAGCATTTGACACATTTTAGATTTTTTACCAGTGAGTTAAACTCAAATAAATGACAATTCACTGAACAATTTTTAGATACGATAGATTTGTCTCACCTTGTGGCAAAATTGTCGCAGGCTCGACAAAACTTTTGTTTTCAAAATGTACGTGAATTTTGCTATAGAAATATACATTTTTTTTTAACACAATATCTTCAAGGTAACAATTGATGTCTTTTAAGTAAATTAAAATAAATCATTATAAAAGCACGTGTTGTAAACTTGCAGACTATCATTATTCGTTAAAGACTAAAAGCCAGGCTGGAAACTCTTCTTTCTTACTTGTATTAAGCAACCACGTTTTTAATAAACAAATTAGTACCTAAACCTAAACAATACTGTTTTCTTTGTTCCTAAATACTATTTCCTTTGTGCCTATATATAAAAATCTATATATTTGAAGAGATTTATTTTACATACAGAAACAGATATACAATTAAACAAAGAAAATCCCACTGGCATCTAAAAAGCACCTTTTCAAAAATAGAATTAAGAACGGTGTACTTTAAAGGTACTTCATAATAGTGGCTGATCGTTTGTAAGCGGTGTGTCATGCCTGAAGATTAAAGAATACCATAAGTTGACGTTATTTGTCTAAATAGACATCCGATGTATAAAGATGCATATATATATATATATATATATATATATGAATAGCGATGTTTATTTTGTCATAATTATAATAATTTTTGAGAATAATATGAAAAGACAAGAAATGTAACAAAAAAGCTGGAAATTAAAACTGTTTTTGGAAATACAGTATGTTTGATTTATACATGTAGGAACAAACGGTTTGCATTGTATATGTAATAAACGGGCCTTTCCGAGGGGTTTAAACGTATGGAGGACGTTATGCATTGGATCAAACGTCCCCATTCCGACCGGATATGGCTATGTATTTATACATCATACACAGTTAAACGAGGGGCAATCAAAACAAGGGTTTTACTGCTGGATGCGATAAATTAAGTTACCTTATTTTGTCCTTTAGTGTACATATGTGACAAACGGTTTAAATCGTTATCAGCAATGGGTTAAACCTTAACATTGTAGAAAATTTAGTCAGTAAAATAAAAACAAAATAAAATAAATGAATTTTATTGATAAAGGAGCATCCATTTTTGGCATTTTTTCTTATGTAAAACAGAAAACATGGAACACAAAAATCCTCAGATTTATACTGACATAAAACCACTAATGTCACAATAAGAAAATTAAATCAATTATTTTTGTCTGCCTATATATTTATTTTCAGAAACATAAGTTTTGATTTGACAGCGTCAGGTAATTAGAATTTCATTAAATTATTGTTTGTATATATTTTTTCATTTGCTATTTAGATTTCTTGACGAGGAAGTCCCGAAGGGAGGAAAAAATCTCAGAGTAATTTCAATACCGAGAAATGTTTAATGCTAATATTTCCGTTTGTCTATAGGCGTTTCCGTGGTATTGTCTGCTGTTTTAGTCAGTGATAGAATAATACTAGAATTTATAGTGAGTGATCACTATGAAAAGACATTTTCGGATTATATTTATAAAAATATCTCACTTTAATTGAACATGTCTTTTAACTCATCGATCTTAACTTTAGGTAACTATCCTTGCTTTTTACTTGAACGAGTTTTAGTTTTGCAATAGGTTGCAATTTTCTGTGTTATTTTCCATGTTTGTTCATGTCTAAATTGTACTTTAATTGCTTTTGAAAACAGTAATGATAAAAATACTTTTCATAAATGAATGGTTTGGTTCGTTGGTTTTAATATAAGTTGATAAGTGTGACACATGTGTTAGTTGTTTTTAATCAATTAGGTGAGGGATTTCCTTGTGTCGGTGGCGGCGTTTCAATGAAACAACGAATACTTGTAAACTGCTGTGCCAAAATTGAAGTATATGTTCATTTTACATGTATTTTATATATATATTTGTAAAAAAATGCAACTCAATTGTGAACTAAGAAACAAAAGTTTCCTTATTGTTTGACTTGAAAAATTAGTTCGCAACTTTTTCAACGTAATGTACTCTTGACTATTGATGACAGAGAAAAATATCGAAACATGAGATGCATAAAGAACGGAAACAATTGTAAAGGTTCATAAAATGTTCATCCTTGTAAACAGAATACTTTACCATAGTCACAGACTGTCATTCTTAAATTGTCCATTATCAAATTTAGAAATTTAGAAAGCAACTATGGTTTTAAATCCATCCGGCAAAGTTGACCCTTTTTAATCATAAACCCCTTCAACTGTTTCGATGCTTATATATCATTAATGTCCAAAAATCGAGAATAGCGCGTCGTACGCATGTCATACATACAGATTTGTTTTCATTTTGAACGATAAATATGCACCACCATGAACAAATACTATATTATCCAGTATTTAAAACATAAGAAAAATCCGTCTTTTTTATGAAATATCTTAAGATCGTTACTCGGTCAACATCAAACACTGT
The DNA here is from genome assembly GCF_963676685.1 of Mytilus edulis. Lineage (NCBI taxonomy): Eukaryota > Metazoa > Mollusca > Bivalvia > Mytilida > Mytilidae > Mytilus > Mytilus edulis. The sequence goes on from NC_092345.1 coordinate 16,193,389, forward strand.
TTTGATGGTTTGATCCTAATAATTGTTACATTTTCCTGTTTTGGTTTATTTGGGTTGACCAGCCAATTGTGTCTTCAAAGAGAACATACAAACAACTGTTATACAAGATGGAGGCTTAGCTAGCTACAAAAAACGGGTTACAATCACCATTTCATTTGAAAATATCAAGTCAAGAATATGACGGTTGTTTCCCATTAGTTCAATTGGTTGATAAATTTTCATGTTTGATTGAGTCAGCTTTTATAATTAACTTCCTTCTTTTTTAATCTACCTCGGGGTTTGGTATTTTTGGTATACATTTTTCTGATCATGCTCCTAATTTTTAACTTTGATTGGTCTAAAAAACACTAAAGGCAACAAAAAACGAAGACAGAATATTTTCATAAAAATATTAATATTTAACTGAAAATCATAAAAAAGAATCCTTCATTTGCATCTTTCATCGTAAAATTGACGTATTACAACCTATTGTTCTTGTTATTGCATCATTATTTGCAAAAGAAACAATACAACAACAGAAACAGCTTGCTGTTTGTAAGCCTTGTATATTTATTGGGCAACTAATTAACCAATATTGCATTCAACTGTAATTTGTGTTTAACATTTACGATAAACAAGCAACATGAATGTTATCAAAGGCCACATTTAGAAAAAAAAGACATACATCGTATTTTTAAGGAGGCGACACATAAGGATATATGTTTCAATGTTTTCAATCTATTTTTAAATTTTTTCCAATCTTCTATTATTCGGCTTTGCTTTTCTTTGCTTCGTTTGAGTGTTGAGTCTACTATTGGCTTTTTAAATATAACAAAATTTGACCATTGCTTCTATTGTTTTGACAAATCAGTTTACATAACCAAGTATCTTTCATAATGAATAAAAAACAAGTACTAATGCTTGGATCATGGGGTTGTTACGGAAAAAAGTGATATCAGGGGATTGTCAAAGTGTGGAAAACGTGTTATTCTTGATAGTTTCCGTTCACTTTAAACGTTGACCATAACAAAGGCTTGAAGAAATATTTCAAATATGAATTCGATCCGACTGTTAGGCAGTGCACGCTGTGCAAAAATTCTCTTTTATTATTTTCATTGTTTCTGTCTTGTAGAGAATCAATTCGTACTTCAATGTTTTTTCATTAATAAACTGAACACACAAACATTTTTAAATACAATCTACGTAATCTTTAAAAGTAAGATTGTATTTTCGACGAACATTTAAGCACTGCAGTAAAAAATTTCTGCACATATATTCACGCAGCTAATCAGACAACTAAACGTCCTTTGTTCTCACAGGATGGACATCATATCAACAATCATAACTCATGACAAAATCCACATTTTACAACCCCATACGAGTTAGACGTCTAAAAGTTAGAAAATAGTTCACTTATAATAGCGATAGCTAAAATACATGAATCTTACTGTAAAATTAGATTTTATTCATTGCTTTAATAGGCATAAGTGCGTGACTGGCAACTAAAGAGACCATTATAAACCCTAATACAAACCACAGACAAGATAATGTTATTAATATAGCTTCAATGTACCCAACGCATTTTAGTAATTAATTTACGTATTTCATTAATTAATCCGTTGGTGAACATGAGTTCTAGAACGTTTTGTTTCAGTACATAACCAATGTTTAAAATATTGTGTAAATCGATTATACCGAATCTTCTACGTTTGAAGTGATTGTTTGATTAACCATTTTTAAGGTGCAGTAACAGACAGAATTCGCATTCCATAACAATGAATATCAAAAGGAAAAGACTTTAGTTAATATTTGATATTAATGAAGAATATCAAATTTTAGATTGAAAAGGAAGCAGTTAAATCCCCACCTCTTTAAATGTGACTATCCTATATCAGAATAATCATAATTTATAAAATATATAAAATGAGTTGTTCTTGATTTTACGCTGACACCTAGCCCCACACACGATACATCATTCACTATACACCATAAACAAACCTTCGTTCTCCTTTCGCATTTAAACTAAATCGATTTGCACCATTAAAAAATAATTAATTTAACAACAATTACATCTTTTATTTAACGAACGCAAACAAGGAATAAAATAAAACAACAGTTAAAATATCATATTAATTTCAAAAGACATCCTATACCTTCCTACACACACTCGCACACAATTATATCATACCATAAGTATTATAATATACAATTATCTGACCAAAGATAATGAGTTACAGCGAGTATGCTTTTTTTTAGTTAGATCGAGCATTTAAATGATTTCTTTCTGATAAACAAAAGCCCTATAACTGAGACATTCTGCAGAATTATGCCGGTCGAAGTGTTCTGATACCATAATTATTTCCGGTCTGCTTTTATGAATCACGCCTCTACGCGATATTTAACACTGAACTGAACAACAGATACCTATAAAACATACAAATACAATCGTCATTTGTATTGCTGCAAATAAGGATGCTTTAACTTATTTTTCTAAATACACAATTTCAAAAGAAAATGCAGACTTCTTCTTTTGATCTTGAAGATTATTCAAGGTTTTCTATAATGAAAGGATACATCATCCGATGGCAGTGTAAGGCTTAAAACGGATACAACGTTGATGTACCAGATTATTATTATTTTGTGTTGTTTGAATCAAACAGAAATAAAACAACAAATACATACGCTCATTTGTTGATCTTCAAATTGTGTTATAAAAAAAGAAGATATGGCATGATTGCCAATGTTGTTTACTTCCATGCCATATAAACATCTTTGTTATGTGATCTCTGGTGGATATTTGTATTATGACATTCCTACTACGTCCTCTTATTTGTATATGTTTGCATTTTGAGTGTGTTATGCCCATACAGAAAGTTTTTGTATTAAGTTCAACCAATGTTCCTTCTGTGCCGACCTAAAAAATAAAATTACATTTACTGGCCATAAAACATCTTCTATGGAAACTTATCAAAACCAATCGCATACAAGTGGTTCACAAATGTTTCATGGAAGAAACAATCCACTTAACGTCTAAAGTATATGTTCATATCTGTTTGCTGTCCCTTCATGGTAAATGGTAACTTTAAGTTGTTATTTAAATCTTAATATTATAAGTGCAAAGCAAACTTGCTGTATAATGTTAGCTTATAAATGGAAGTAATGCTGCAATACTATATTTCGAAACTCAATGTGTAATGCATTTAAATTTTAATAACCATCCGATACCTATTTGGAAAAGAGATACTCGTAGATATGATAAATATTTATGTATTTACTTTATTTATTATCCTACAAATTGTCTTTAATACTTGATTGTTTTCTTTAGCAAGTAATGGCATTCAATAGTATTATGGCAGTTTGAAAATTTATACTGACACTAGGCACTTAATAGCAATGAATAATATTGTCTTTGACAGGAATTTTTCAAAAACATTCGGTTTCACGTTTAAGTATCCGGTATTCAGTGGTTACACGCATTAGAACGGAGATGTAGTTTCATCAGAATGCCTATTGATTCCATGTACCGGAAGTTACATTCATACGTTTAGAATGATATGCGTGCTCAAATTTCGAGTCTGTATCCGGTTTCTTGATTGTGGAACATTGTAAAACACAGTTACATACAACCGGACATATTGCTTTAGATGAACGAGTTTTGTTCATGTTTCCACCTACTTAACGTATTTTGTTGTCAGATGTGAATTTGATATCTTGTTAAATCCGTTATTTAAAGTTGACCTGAATCATAATCACTAAGTTCTTCCTTGTCATAGTGTCGAAGAAATAATTACATTTCAAGGAAGACAATAACATTGTGCAATAGTTTTTTTCATTTTCATTATCTTTTCCAAATCGAAAGGTATCTAATAAAAACATTATATAAAAGTTCATTTAAAAATAATGGTCCTATATAATTAATTGCTGACATCAGTGACATACACACTGTATATTCAAATCCTTACCACTTTGATTTCAATACCTGATATTCTCATGTAATGCACACTAACAATTCACATATAATAGCACGTTTATATAACATGAATAATTATAAATATAGGCTTTCGATTGCAAAAACTCTATGTGACCAACAACATTTGACTGGCGTACTAAATTATAATCCTGGTACCTTTGATAACTATTGACCCATAATTGATTTGTAAAATTGCAAAATCCTCTTAGATTATCTTTTTAAATACTGGGTAAAGTCGAACAAAAATATATATTAGGTAGATATCATCCAACTGCGAAATTATACGTTATAGTTAATTCAACAAAAAAATAAATGAAGGAAAGCAACCATTGCTTGATTTGTGTTTTTGTATATTTCTGTTACCAAACATTAATTTAAATCAAATTCATTAACTCCTTTGTTAAAACAGAAAAGGATATGACGGAACAATCTCAAGTGAATGAAAAATCTGTTTTTAGTTGCACATTTTACATAGGCGAATGAAATATTTCGCGGTAGCACTTTAAATCTCTCTGCATTGTTATGAAAAAGGCATTTGAAGATAAATTCTTTGTCAAATGTTTTCGTAACTATTACATTTTTTTCTATTTCAGATGTCAACGTCCGTGTGGTATATATGTGGAGTATTGTGTGCTTTAGTCATATCATTGACATTGTCATTTGAAATTGACGATACCGTCCTTTCTGACGACGAATATTATCCACAGTATAAAGCTGTCGACACTGTGTCGGACGATTCTAGAAAAGAAAATGTTTTAGCTAAAATTCTCAAGTATTTAGACACTAAAAATGCACAAAGATCTGCATTACAAGACAGTTATGTACAAAAGATTTTTGAAAATGACATGGATTCCGGAGCACGTCTGCCCATAATTAGTAAGCGAAAAGTATTTTGGCAGCCATTAGGTTATATCCCAGCTTCAGTGCGCATTTCCGGAAACAGTGGAAAATCTCAATCAGACGACAACACCGGAGGACAACTATTCAGATATGGATAAATCGTTCAGTGACATTACGTGAACGAAATATTGATGTAAAACATTTGCAATTAAAAGTTTTACTAACTTTTGAATAGATTTATTTAGATTCCTGCTTATTCACTTTTTTAATTTCTTTGCATCAATATATTGAGTATACATTTGTAGCTACCCTTGCTCATTTCATCACGGTGTTTTACCAGAATTTTCGTAAAACATGTTAAGTTTTAGTTAAAACTTTAGGAGTATTCAGCATCGGTTCCATGTATGAACATTTAATTGAACATTTTTATTATTAACTTTAATGGTAACAATGGGGTGTCATTTTGGTTCAACGTGTTGTTGCCAGTTCGTTTAAATGTCAACATTATTCATTCAATTGTTTTCAAATGGTATTGTTATTATTTGTATGTTGCTGTGCCTGGAGTAAAAAAAAAAAAAATTTAGTAAATGCGTGGTAATGAATTCATAAATTCAATGACACAAAACTCTTCAGAATTTCAACAAAGAAAGAGTTTTCTTTTTAAAGGAGTGGTTAATTACTTGAGATTAACATTTTTACCTCTGGTAGAATGAGCTTTGCCTAATGAGCTTCATACAAAAAACCACACAAAGAAGCTTGTAAAACTATGTTTGTTGTTTAGATATCCAATACATTAATATGAGACCAAGAATGAATACATTGAATGAGGTATACAACAATGGGACAGCAATCCACAGGCATATAAAAACTCAAAGGACACATAGAGATGTTATTCAATTTACAATATAATATCCTGTTACTGTGCTAAACATTATCTATTATATATACCTTATGGTCCTTTAATCAATCATGTGGTAATCTGTATATGGATTCCTTAAAAAAAATGTACTGGTTTCATCTAATATCGTTTAGAATAAGGAGTCACTGACCTTTCAGAAATTATGACATACTATCAAAATGTATTTAATAGAGGATGCAGTGTGAACTACATAAGCTGTATTTTTCAAAACTTTTAGGATTTTTGGTTCTTAATGTTCTTCAACTTTGTACTTGTTTTTGCCTTTTTAACATTTTTTTTTATTCGAGCGTCACTGGTGAGTCTTTTGGAGACGAAACGCGCGTCTGGCGTTGATATAAAATTTTAATTCTGGTATCTTTGATGACTTTATTTACATAATTCAGAAATGATCATTTTATTTTCTCTCAATTCAGTGTTAATACTTTGTTTCTCTCATTTATCTATCCGGGTTTGTTACTTCAGAATAAGTTAAATTGTACTTTAACATACCTTACATGACCCAAACAAAAGTTTAAATTTAATTGTTTCCTCCTCCAAAGACTTATGTCTATTGTGTGCTAAAACTTAGAATTCATTTTATAGTGAAGCCATGTATATGCTTTGTGCCTTACCAGATACGACAGTTAGATATTCGTTGAATTCTGCTGATTGAACACAAGTTTAACCAGAATAAGATAGGCTTCATTTATTGATTTGTTGAAGGTTAAATTTAAGTTTAAGTTTTTTCTTATGCAAAGAATAGCTAAGAGCAAGGCATTCTCAAAATAAATATCAAGAAAGATGGCATCACGTCAAAGTCATTGCCGGAACTCATAATGTTACACCCGCCTTTTAAAAAAAGTTAGTATCGCTCATTCCTAAGTTTTCTATGTGGTATTTTGTATGCTGTTGTTTTACTTTTGGTCTTATTCTTTTTTTGCCATGACGTTGTTAGTTTGTTTTCGACTAATGAGTTTGAACGCCCCTTTGGTATAATTTGACTTCCCCTTATGTATATGGTTTCTGAAATAATTATTTTGAGCCAAACTAAACGTAGGTAGGTTATTCCAGACAACTCTATCATGCACATTAAAATTAATATCATATACTTATGTAACTAAGTTTTCTTGTAAGGTGTTTGTACGATGTTGTCTTAAACTGTTAGTACTAAGTTTCTGTGCTACTAATCAATCAATCATGCATACTATTTAGTCCCTTTAGCAATCATATGGTTAATGTGGATGTGGTTTTCTAAAAAAAACAAATGTTTTGGTGTAATTATTTATCGTTAAGAATAAGGAGTCATTGACCTTCCAGAAAAATGGTATACTATATATCAAAATGTATTTAATACAGGATGTAGTGTTACATGTTATCACACTTCGGAAAAGATCATTTATTTATCCTCAACTCAGTGCTTACACATTAGTATTTTGTTTCTCTCATTTTGCTATCAAGGTTTGTCAAAGCATAACAAGTTGAACTGTACTTTAAAGTACCTTTCATAACCCAAACATAGGTTTAAATTTAATTATTTCCGCCTCCTTTGAAGGCTTTTGTCTATTGTTTGCTAAAACGTAAAATAATTCATTATAAAATTCATTTACCAGTGAAGCCATGTATGTGCTTTGTGCCATTCCAGATTAGACTTATAATATATTCTTTAAAATCTGCCGATTTAACACAAGTTTCACGAAAATGACATGGCTTCGTTTATTAAATTGTTGAAGGTTAAATTTCATTTTTTGCCTTTTACAAATAATAGCTAAATACAGTAAGGCATTTTTAGAATCAATAAAAGGAAAGATGGCTTCACGTAAAAAATCAAAGCCGATGCATATAAGTTTACCCCCGCCTTTTTATTCTAAAGGTTAATGTCGATCAGTCTCACGTTTTCTATGGGTTTTTTATTACTGGGGTTTGTCTTTTGGTTTTCTTCTTTTTTGCTATGACGTTGTCAGTTTGTTTTCGACTAATGAGTTTGAACTACCCTTTGGTTTCTTTTGCTCTTCCTTTATGCATATGGTTTCTGAAATCATGGATATCTTGAGCCGAACTCAATGTAGGCAGGTAATTCCAGCGGAATATATCATGCAAATTAAAATTAGTATAATTTACTTCAAATGTATGGTAGTTTTTTTAAAAGAGTTTTTACGATGTTGTATAAAACTGTAGTTACTTAGTTTATAAGTTTACCTGTTTGCTTTAAAAACAAAGGTAATTTAACGAACATGGTTAAAACGTGACTAACTTAACCTCACTATATTTGCTTACAGTTTTTATTTGTAAAAGTCAGGCATTTGTGAAATCGTGAATCAAATATGACTTTGCATGCATATAAAAAAAAAGAGACAAGATAGCAAAGAAACAATTAAAAACAACACGTATGAAAACAATAAAACACCATGAAAAAAACGACAAATATCATTTCATACACTTTTATACTTCACATACAATTCAGGATCCAGCAAACATACCTAACTATAATTCAGGGGTGAATTAAATGTTTTCAGAATATATGTCAGCAGATTGTGCTTCCTAAGTGACACCCGCTTTATTATTTCTTCTAATTATGTTAATAAATCACAACATATGATTATGCATCATACAAAGCAAATTATTTAATTGCCTTTATATTACCCCAGACATCACCAGATTCTTAAACAAGCAGAAAAATTATAAATTCTCTAGCAACACTTATTGAATATGAAAATTTGAAATGAAAACAAGATTTTATCCGGGAGAAGGATAGACGAGAGAGATATCAGTTGAAACGAAAATTAAATAAGTTAATAAAATAGCACAAAATGTAATACTGAATTATTAAAATTTCGTTAAGCAGTAAAGTTGAAGTTACCTGTTTGGCAGAGAGGCCATTACGACTTGCTTGACTATTATCTGAATGAGAACCTACTATAAGGAACACGACGGGTGCCACCAGTTGAGTATGATCTGCTTCACCTTTATTTCATCTGAGATTATCATAAGGTTTTCGTGGATGCTAGGTTTGCGTTGTCTTCTGTGTAGTCTTTTATGAACCTAATTTTCCATTGTGTAAATCAATATATATATATACAGCACAAACAACATTTTCCAAAAGACCAAAAAAGTGAAAAGTTATATTTAAACAAAACGCATTTGACTAACAGGTCGAACAACTGATGTTCTTTAACCCTGCTGACTGCCATTGGCGATTGCCAAATGAAATTGATCACAAGATGTAACAAAATGGATCTTAATATAAATTTAATACTAAACAGAAAACAATTAACTCGTGGCCAAGATGTTATGCCACAAACATAAGGTGTCAATATATTTTTTGTACAACAGATCCGGATTTCGACAATTAATGTCTCTTCAGTGATGTTAGGAATCGAAACAGTATTTGAAAAGCCATAAAATTTACTCAAATTTAAGATAGACTCTTGAATTTTTAGAGTCAATATAGGATGAACTGATCATATAAACCGGAGGGAAAATAAGATACAAGCCCAAACGAAAAAATATAAACAAGTCTAGATTGAAAACTACGTTCAAACCTATGATTGCGTTGGATAAAAACCGCAATTTTTATACGTGTGCATGTAAAACAAATTTCGTTGTAGAAGGGTCTAAATACAGCACAAACAACATTTTCCAAAAGACCAAAAAAAGTGAAAAAGTATATTTATACAAAACGCCTTTGACTAACAGGTCGAACAACTGATGTTCTTTAACCCTGCTGACTGCCATTGGCGATTGCCAAATAAAATTGATCACAAGATGTAACCAAATGGATCTTAATATAAATCTAATACTAAACAGAAAACAATTAATTTGTGGCCAAGATGTTATGCCACAAACATAAGGTGTCAATATATGTTTTGTATACTATATCCGGATTTCGACAATAAATGTCTCTTCAGTGATGTTAGGAATCGAAACGGTATTTGGAAAGCCATATAATTTACCCTCAATTTAAGATAGACTCTTGAATTTTAAGAGTCAATAAAGGATGAACGTATAATAAACCGGTTTTATATGATCCGTTCATCCTATATTGCACAACAACACAATTTGAAGATTCATTGACGTATCATCGGTATTTTAAAAAGAATAAACTGGTAAAGCTATAATTGACACAATACTTTCTAAGATAAGGAAGGATATTGGATTAAAATTGTGGGAAATTGTCCTTAGTTTCCGTTCAAATGTTATTTTAAGTTCTGAACGAAGATGATCGCTGCTGTTACTTAAAATAAAAATATTTATAAATGTAAATGTATTATATAAAGATATTATCGATTAAATATGTATCTTGTGTTTGGTATAGAAAGTTCTAAGACAATATGTAACTTGTGTTTGGTATAGAAAGTTCTAAGACAATATGTAACTTGTGTTTGGTATAGAAAGTTCTAAGACAATATGTAACTTGTGTTTGGTATAGAAAGTTCTAAGACAATATGTAACTTGTGTTTGGTATAGAAAGTTCTAAGACAATATGTAACTTGTGTTTGGTATAGAAAGTTCTAAGACAATATGTAACTTGTGTTTGGTATAGAAAGTTCTAAGACAATATGTAACTTGTGTTTGGTATAGAAAGTTCTAAGACAATATGTAACTTGTGTTAGGTATAGAAAGTTCTAAGACAATTGGATATTATGTGGCAGGTTTTAACATTGACAATTTATTTCCCTATAAATATGATATTGTTTTAGGAAGTTTACAGTGGTATTTGCATAACAGTTGTTCCTTTTCCAAGTTTTACTTTTGGTAATATTTTGACCACATGCCTATTGCCTCCCTACACAGATATTGTTTGTCGAAATGAGCATTTCGCGCAGTGAAGTGGTAACCATTTAACGTTTATATCCTAGCCACTGGGTCGACATGTCTGATGCAGGATTCTGAGTTCGACATATTAATACGGATATAATTTAAGGGAAGATGCAACGATATGTGCAAAGATTTGAAAACTTTATGTATTTTGGCTATACCTTATCTCCCTGTTTGGTTCTATCAGCTCTAAAAAGTTGGTATTAGTTTTTTTTGTGTTTTAAACATTATTTGATCTTGTGGATAGACAAACAATTTGTTTTAGTGGAGTACGGTTGGTACCGTTTAACGTTATATTGTTAATTAAGATCAATATCTCTGATGCCCAAAGTGATCTAACTATGTCGACATGGACTTGAATTTGGAAATATTTGTCCTATTTGCAACTGTCAGCTCTTTAACGTTCGTGTTTTAATTTGGGACTTTTGTTTGGCCTTACACAACACTGACTCTGCTATTTAGATGTCAGTCCCTATAAGTATTTCTATCGTAGAGTCAATACCTCTCCTTTTTAGATGTCAGTCCCTATGAGTATTTCTATCCTAGAGTCGATACCTCTGTTATTTAGATGTCAGTCTCTATGAGTATTTCTCTCCTAGAGTCGATACCTCTGCTATTTAGATGTCAGTCTCTATAAGTATTTTATATCCTAGAGTCGATACCTCTGTTATTTAGATGTCAGTCCCTATGAGTATTTCTCTCCTAGAGTCGATACCTCTGCTATTTGGATGTCAGTCTCTATAAGTATTTTATATCCTAGAGTCGATACCTCTGTTATTTAGATGTCAGTCCCTATGAGTATTGGTCTCCTAGAGTCGATACCTCTGCTATTTGGATGTCAGTCTCTATGAGTATTTCTCTCCTAGAGTCGATACCTCTGCTATTTGGATGTCAGTATTTATAAGTATTTTATATCCTAGAGTCGATACCTCTGCTATTTAGATGTCAGTCTCTATGAGTATTTCTATCATAGAGTCGATACCTCTGCTATTTAGATGTCAGTCTCTATAAGTATTTTATATCCTAGAGTCGATACCTCTGTTATTTAGATGTCAGTCCCTATGAGTATTTCTCTCCTAGAGTCGATACCTCTGTTATTTAGATGTCAGTCCCTATGAGTATTTCTCTCCTAGAGTCGATACCTCTGCTATTTGGATGTCAGTCTCTATGAGTATTTTATATCCTAGAGTCGATACCTCTGCTATTTAGATGTCAGTCTCTATGAGTATTTCTCTCCTAGAGTCGATACCTCTGCTATTTGGATGTCAGTCTCTATAAGTATTTTATATCATAGAGTCGATACCTCTGCTATTTAGATGTCAGTATCTATGAGTATTTCTCTCCTAGAGTCGATACCTCTGTTATTTAGATGTCAGTCTCTATGAGTATTTCTCTCCTAGAGTCGATACCTCTGTTATTTAGATGTCAGTCTCTATGAGTATTTCTCTCCTAGAGTCGATACCTCTGTTATTTAGATGTCAGTCTCTATGAGTATTTATATCCTAGAGTCGATACCTCTGTTATTTAGATGTCAGTCCCTATGAGTATTTCTCTCCTAGAGTCGATACCTCTGCTATTTGGATGTCAGTCTCTATAAGTATTTTATATCCTAGAGTCGATACCTCTGTTATTTAGATGTCAGTCTCCATGAGTATTTCTCTCCTAGAGTCGATACCTCTGCTATTTGGATGTCAGTCTCTATAAGTATTTTATATCATAGAGTCGATACCTCTGTTATTTAGATGTCAGTCTCTATGAGTATTTCTCTCCTAGAGTCGATACCTCTGTTATTTAGATGTCAGTCTCTATGAGTATTTCTCTCCTAGAGTCGATACCGCTGCTATTTAGATGTCAGTCTCTATGAGTATTTCTATCATAGAGTCGATACCTCTGCTATTTAGATGTCAGTCTCTATGAGTATTTCTATCCTAGAGTCGATACCTCTGTTATTTAGATGTCAGTCTCTATGAGTATTTCTATCCTAGAGTCGATACCTCTGTTATTTAGATGTCAGTCTCTATGAGTATTTCTCTCCTAGAGTCGATACCTCTGCTATTTAGATGTCAGTCTCTATGAGTATTTCTATCCTAGAGTCGATACCTCTGCTATTTAGATGTCAGTCTCTATGAGTATTTCTCTCCTAGAGTCGATACCTCTGCTATTTAGATGTCAGTCTCTATGAGTATTTCTATCATAGAGTCGATACCTCTGCTATTTAGATGTCAGTCTCTATAAGTATTTTATATCCTAGAGTCGATACCTCTGTTATTTAGATGTCAGTCTCTATGAGTATTTCTCTCCTAGAGTCGATACCTCTGCTATTTAGATGTCAGTCTCTATGAGTATTTCTATCCTAGAGTCGATTTCTCTGCTATTTAGATGTCAGTCTCTATGAGTATTTCTATATCCTAGAGTCGATACCTCTGTTATTTAGATGTCAGTCTCTATGAGTATTTCTCTCCTAGAGTCGATACCTCTGCTATTTAGATGTCAGTCTCTATAAGTATTTTATATCCTAGAGTCGATACCTCTGCTATTTAGATGTCAGTCTCTATGAGTATTTCTATCATAGAGTCGATACCTCTGTTATTTGGATGTCAGTCTCTATGAGTATTTCTATCCTAGAGTCGATACCTCTGCTATTTGGATGTCAGTCTCTATAAGTATTTTATATCCTAGAGTCGATACCTCTGCTATTTAGATGTCAGTCTCTATGAGTATTTCTATCCTAGAGTCGATACCTCTGCTATTTAGATGTCAGTCTCTATAAGTATTTTATATCCTAGAGTCGATACCTCTGCTATTTAGATGTCAGTCTCTATGAGTATTTATATCCTAGAGTCGATACCTCTGTTATTTAGATGTCAGTCCCTATGAGTATTTCTCTCCTAGAGTCGATACCTCTGCTATTTGGATGTCAGTCTCTATAAGTATTTTATATCCTAGAGTCGATACCTCTGCTATTTAGATGTCAGTCTCCATGAGTATTTCTCTCCTAGAGTCGATACCTCTGTTATTTAGATGTCAGTCTCTATGAGTATTTATATCCTAGAGTCGATACCTCTGTTATTTAGATGTCAGTCCCTATGAGTATTTCTCTCCTAGAGTCGATACCTCTGCTATTTGGATGTCAGTCTCTATAAGTATTTTATATCCTAGAGTCGATACCTCTGCTATTTAGATGTCAGTCTCCATGAGTATTTCTCTCCTAGAGTCGATACCTCTGCTATTTGGATGTCAGTCTCTATAAGTATTTTATATCATAGAGTCGATACCTCTGCTATTTAGATGTCAGTCTCTATGAGTATTTCTCTCCTAGAGTCGATACCTCTGTTATTTAGATGTCAGTCTCTATGAGTATTTCTCTCCTAGAGTCGATACCTCTGTTATTTAGATGTCAGTCTCTATGAGTATTTCTCTCCTAGAGTCGATACCGCTGCTATTTAGATGTCAGTCTCTATGGGTATTTCTATCATAGAGTCGATACCTCTGCTATTTAGATGTCAGTCTCTATGAGTATTTCTATCATACAGTCGATACCTCTGTTATTTAGATGTCAGTCTCTTTGAGTATTTCTCTCCTAGAGTCGATACCTCTGCTATTTAGATGTCAGTCTCTATGAATATTTCTATCCTAGAGTCGATATCTCTGCTATTTAGATGTCAGTCTCTATGAGTATTTCTATCCTAGAGTCGATACCTCTGTTATTTAGATGTCAGTCTCTATGAGTATTTCTCTCCTAGAGTCGATACCTCTGCTATTTAGATGTCAGTCTCTATAAGTATTTTATATTCTAGAGTCGATACCTCTGCTATTTAGATGTCAGTCTATATGAGTATTTCTATCATAGAGTCGATACCTCTGTTATTTGGATGTCAGTCTCTATGAGTATTTCTATCCTAGAGTCGATACCTCTGCTATTTGGATGTCAGTCTCTATAAGTATTTTATATCCTAGAGTCGATACCTCTGTTATTTAGATGTCAGTCTCTATGAGTATTTCTATCCTAGAGTCGATACCTCTGCTATTTAGATGTCAGTCTCTATAAGTATTTTATATCCTAGAGTCGATACCTCTGCTATTTAGATGTCAGTCTCTATGAGTATTTCTATCCTAGAGTCGATACCTCTGCTATTAAGATGTCAGTCCCTAAGGGTATTTTTTTTATCTAGAGTCGATACCTCTGTTATTTCAACATGTTAGGGATGTTTAATCCTAGTTGTGTTCAATTCGTTTGATGTGTTAGGGCTATTCATTTTGTCATTTGTTAAGGGAATTTTCGTTTTGAATTTTCCTTAAAGTTCGGTATTTTAGTTATTTTACTTTTTAATACTTTGGTATCGACACGTAAATATTTGAATTGCTCTTTTCCTTTTTGATGTTTGACGACATGTTTTGTACTGGTCGTTACAACAATCTCTTCGACTTTTGTATGATGTTTGGATTTGTTGTCGTGCATTCATAAATATATATTTTTTGTCGAAATGTGCATTTGTCGTTTAAAATTGGTACCGTTTACTATTTTATTATTACCATTGGTTGTCTACCTCTACTACTCAACTGCTGGTTTCTGAGAGTATGTCTTTCCCAGTAGGTCAATACTTTGTTTCGCCATGACATCGGCTATAGTTTTTTTTTGGAAATTTGCAGTGGTATTTGCAAAGCTAGAGTTATGCCAGATTTGAACAAACGTTTTCTCTTGTTCTGTTCTCTCAGTTCTTAAAGGTTTTTATTATATGAAGGTTTGAACATATGCGAATTTTGTGCAGTAACGTTGAATATGTGATATAGATACAATGGATAAGCGTTGATTCTTGAAAAAGAAACCATGAGCCCGGAGGGCGAATGGTTTGTTTTTCATGAATCAACTGTTATCCATTGTATCTATAACTTAAACTATTGTGTTAATGCCTTTTAAAAATAACGCCTATTCTTAATTAAAAGGTATTGTAAGTGAGTTTCAATAACCATATATTCGTGTCAATCGACCCATTACAATAAATAAAATATCAAAATTAAATGGTTAATAAAATACAAACATATTATAACACAACACGTCAATCCATAAAGATCTTCATACTAGCAGGCATCTGAATATTGTCTGTTTTTACAAAATAAGATGTATTCGAACTTATTTCTACTTAAATTGAAAATGTAAATGGAGAATGTGTCAAAGATAAAACAACCCAACAAAGAACATATATATAGTGCATATAATAATGAAAAAGAAGATGTGGTATGATTGCCAATGAGACAACTGTCCACAAAAAGTATGTTTCCGAAATGTTTAACAAAAAGCACATCACGATTTTCTAGCATAGTAATTTACAAACTAACAGTTGTAAAAGTATGTAGTAAAACAGATGAAATCATATGATATTAATTTATAAATCAAAAAAGGACAAATAGAATGTAATCATTTTTGTTTCAACCCTGTGGAATAGCCAACAATAGTCCGATAAACGCATGCAATACCGAAAGGCCATACTTGTATTTAAATCATTAAATGATATGGTGCCTAACTATTTACAAGTTAATAAATGATAAGAAACGAACAAACTCGCTTTTATTACACAAAATTTCTACAATAACATACTAAACAATAACAAAAACAAAAACAAGAAAACTAGAGAATATGGACAACAACGAGAATTTAGGGATTCGAACCTAAACAGACAAGTCCATACCTTAAACCCATTTATCTTAACCATGAAACCTTGTGGCTACCAATTCATACTATACGTTTAAAATAAAATTGAGAATGGAAATGGAGAATGTGTCAAAGAGACACCAACCCGACCAAATAAAAAACAACAGCAGAGGGTCACCAACAGGTCTTCAATGTAGCGAGAAATTCCCGCACCCGGAGGCGTCCTTCAGCTGGCCCCTAAACAAATATATACTTGTCCAGTGATAATGAACGCCATACTAATTTCCAAATTGTACACAAGAAACTAAAATTAAAATAATACAAGATAAACAAAGGCCAGAGGCTCCTGATTTGGGACAGGCGCAAAAATGCGGCGGGGTTAAACATGTTTGTGAGATCTCAACCCTCCCCCTATACCTCTAACCAATGTAGAAAAGTAAACGCATAACAATACGCACATTAAAATTCAGTTCAAGAGAAGTCCGAGTCTGATGTCAGAAGATGTAACCAAAGAAAATAAACAAAATGACAATAATACATAAATAACAACAGACTACTAGCAGTTAACTGACATGCCAGCTCCAGACTTCAATTAAACTGACTGAAAGATTATGATTTCATCATATGAACATCAGGCACAATCCTTCCCGTTAGGGGTTTAGTATCATACCATCATAACATATATGAGAAGAACATAACCCGTGTCATGCCAACAACTGTTTTTAGAATAAATGTGTTTAGTTCCGATGCAAAGACCTTATCAGTGACTCAATATTAACGCCAAAATATGCAATCTTTAATGACTTGACAACAGTATCGTAATTATATCCCTTCTTAATAAGTCTATTCAAAGGTTTTGTAAGTTTCTGAGGTGAATACTGACACCTTTGTGCTTTATAAAGAATATTTCCATAAAAAATTGGATGTGAAATACCTGAACGTATTAGAAGTCTGCATGTTGAGCTATATTTACGAAAGATGTCTTTATACCGATGATAAAATTTAGTAAATGTTTTGACTAGTTTGTGATATCGAAAACCCTGGTGTAATAATTTTTCAGTAATACATAAATTTCTCTCGTTAAAATCTAAAACATTGTTACATACACGAGCGAATCGTACAAGTTGAGATATATAAACACCGTAAGATGGTGACAAGGGAACGTCACCATCTAAAAACGGATAATTAACGATAGGAAATGAAAAATCATCCCTTTTATTATAAATTTTAGTATTCAGCTTTCCATTAGTGAAATAGATATCACGATCGAGAAAAGGGCAGTGGTCATTGTTAGTATTAGCTTTATTTAAAGTAAGTTCAACAGGATAAATTTCATTAATATACATACTGAAGTCGTCATTATTGAGAGCCAAAATATCATCCAAATATCTAAAAGTATTATTAAATTTGTTTATCAGATGTTGTTTCGATGGGTCTTTGCTTATTTTTGTCATAAATTGTAACTCATAACAATACAAAAACAGGTCCGCAATAAGTGGTGCACAGTTAGTCCCCATTGGAATTCCGATAATCTGACGATATACGGAATCCCCAAAGCGAACAAAAATGTTATCTAGTAAAAATTCAAGGACATATATAGTATCAAAGCATGTCCAATTAACATAGTTTTTTTGTTTATTGCTACTAAAAATTGACCTAAAAGAGTTTGAACATATATATTCACATTCTGATTTTTTGAATGCCCATTTAATTAGGTGTGTGAATTTTTTCTTAATGAGAATGTGAGGCAATGTGGTATATAGGGTAGAAAAATCAAAACTTTGAACAGATTCAAAATCACCAATATATACATGCAATTTATCAAGTACTTCCAACGAGTTCTTGACACTCCAAAAGTAATTTATTCCACTTTTTTCGAAGGCCTTATTTGAACAATTTATTATCAGGTTTTTAATTGTACCAAGTGTATTTAGTAGTTGAACAATGGCTTGAAGACGAAATAAATCTATATTTGTAAGGGGTTTTGTGTAGCTTTGGAACCCAATACATAGTTAGGACTTTCATTGTATTTGGCTCTGCTTGTAAAGCGGTGGCTAAAAGTTTATGTTTGTTACAGATTTCGTTTTCTGAAAATGGAGTCAGTTGGAATGTTGGTGAATTGGTGATTTCCTTTTTCAGAACCTCAATGTAAAATTTACGTCAAACAATAATAATATTATTAGCAGCTTTATCGGCCGGGACAAAAACAAATTCCTTGGCTAGTTCTTTTAGTTTATGTTTGATACGAGAAATAGGTTTATTGTGGTTATTGTTAATAGTAAAATGTTCTTTAAAATGTTGAATACGTATATCAACTATCTTCATTACTGAATTAAAAAAAGAGTCCAAAAATTTTTTGTCAGCTTTTTCCCGTTTTATCCATTTCATACAGTATTTTGCCTATTATGTATATATAAAGGTACAAGCCCTGTGTGTCTGTTGTACAAATATTCATTTATATATATGAAATAGACCATTAAATTGTAACCGATTGGTAGCCCAGAGGTTTTATCGATATGTTGATGCCAGTAACAAGTAACAGAATTCATGGACGGGTTCGATTCCAAGTGAAGGCATATACAAGTTACAAAAAAAGTAAAGGTAAGTTTTTAAAACAATTCCATAAGTAAACGGAAATCATTAAATTAGTCAATTCAAACTTAATGAAATTAGGCACACAAAGGAAAAAAAAGAATATAATATGGTGAGTCCATTTCAGCGACAGATTTAGGAAGCGTTGATTCTAGAAAAAGAATCCACGGTAAATGAATAGGCTGACGTCACCACAATGGTTTAAGTTGTTTAAACCATTTAAGTTTTCCTTTCACGATGTCTAAGGATAAGGATCGATACTAAACAAATAATAGGGAAATCATCATGACTTCACAAGATTGACAGACGCAATCCCGATTTTGTTGACCGTGGAACTTTATGGAATAACGGTGTCACGAAATACCACATCTACAGCAACTGTTAACCCTCACCAAGACCGCTTAGATAAAAAAAAAAAAAAAAAAAAGAACCGCCGTCGTTCTCCTATTTCAATCAAAATAAATAAAATAATCTTGAATATAAATTAGTTTTATCACGCATTTGCTTCTTATGCCAATATTTTTATCCGTCGCTATCGCTCGTGGTAAAATATTTAGCACAAAGGGCTTACCAATGGTATAATCAATATTAATTCAAGCCCCGTGAATTATTTTTCATAAACAAGTAATCATTTGTTATACATTAGCAAAAAAAACATATTGAAAACAACACGTTTAATAATTTCTTGCGTCCGAAGCGCTTTTCTGGATTTACCTTCATCAGGAACGCTCAAAGCCAAACATTTGAAATCCGAAGATGTACAAGTACCGAAACCGTTGAAGAGCTATATGTCAAAAATACCTAAAATAAATAGCCATTAATATATAAGCCGATAACAGTCCATTCTGTAAAATATTGGACAGGTGTGAGGCCGCAGGCCGAAGACCTGTTCAATATTTTACACAATGGATTGTTAGAGGCTTATATCTTACCTAAAACAATTTTTATCACGTCGAAAAAGGTAAAACAACAGAAAAAGCAAGCACAGATTTATTTTCATTTAGTATGAACATTGTTTTGTGAATAAACTTTTTAACATTACAATATATCCTACATGTTGGCCCCTTTAAACAGTAGCTCAACTGAAACATATAGACAAAAAGAAAGTACAGCTAATTAAAAGGTAAACACCATGTATTGTTTCATGAATAATTAGACACAGGGTATGCGTATCATGATTTTTGCGTGCTGAAGGACTACTCATAATTTACGCTCATGGTTTCCGTGAACACCTTAACATGTGAATTGTGTTTCAAAATGGATAAAGTGTTGAAATAAAATTGAGAATGGAAATGGGGAATGTGCCAAAGAGACAACAACCCGACCATAGAAAAAAAACAGCAGCAGAGGGTCACCAACAGGTCTTCAATGTAGCGAGAAATTCCCGCTCCCGGAGGCGTCCTTCAACTGGCCCCTAAACAAATATATACTAGTTCAGTGATAATGAGCGCCATACTAATTTACAAATTGTACACAAGACACTAAAATTAAAATAATACAAGACTAACAAAGGCCAGAGGCTCCTGACTTGGGACAGGCGCAAAAATGCGGCGGGGTTAAACATGTTTGTGACATCTCAACCCTCCCCCTATACCTCTAGCCAATGTAGAAAAGTAAACGCATAACAATACGCAGTATATTTTTTTTTGCAAAAACGAAGAAAGAGATGTCGTTATTAGTGATTGTGTTGTTTCAAACTTTGAATTAAAATCAAATGTGTATTTGGAATCTATTTAGATACGTTAAGGTTTATGTACCCCTCTGTAGCCATTTTTGTACGAAATTTTCAAACCTCAATTGTATCAAAACTAAAGATGTAATAAATAATAGAGATAGGCCATTTAGTACATTTTCCAAGGGGAAACTTGATGCAAAGCATTATTTTTTACTGTTTCATTGCATTTGGTAAAAAAAGAGGACTTTGTGGCAAATAAATCAAGATTTTTATAGAAAATCCACAGCCTTTAATACAGAGATTTTAGTTATAAAATTTGAAACATAAATTACTCACTTGATTTTCTATGATGTGCTAGTGTTATTTTTTACAAAAAGTTCTAAGTAACCTGTAAATTCCAAAACACCTCGTGCTGAGTCACTAAAGTCGAGCGCACCCTTAAAGGTGTACTTGATTTTTGCCATATTTATACTTGTCTTAACCAATAACTACATTTATAAACTTGTTTTAAGGAAATCAATGCTAGCACTGCATGCAATAATCTTATATCTATCAGTCATCAAATTGCCAAATATGAGAGTACAAGGCTGTGGATTTTCTATAAAAATCTTGATTTATTTGCCACAAAGTCCTCTTTTTCTATTAAATGCAATGGAGCAGTAAAAAATAATGCTTTGCATCAAGATTCCGCTTGGAATATGTACAAAATAGCCTATCTCTATTATTCATTATATCTGTAATTTTGATACAATTGAAGTTTGAAAAGTTCGTACAAAAATGGCTACAGAAGGGTACATAAACCTTAATTCAGTGTGGATTACAAAGAGTATATAATAGTCAAAACAGCTAATAATGGCAAGTTTTATATATATTATATTTCAAAAAGTAGTCCTCTCCTATTAGTTTCTTGTTTCTTCTCGTGTTTTATTATTTTACAGGGTTAATGAGTAAAAAAAGGATATCATATGGAGACAGTTTCATGTTGAACCATATCGAGTGCACCGCAGTCGATTTTATTTCAAATACTATTAGTTACATAGTGTGCTAGTGACCTAACAGGGGCGTAGCTACCCGGAGGCACGACAGCACGTGCATCCACGTCGTTTTCACCAAAAAAAAAAAAAAAAATAAAAAAAAAAAATAAAACATAATGAGAGAGCGAGAGAGATGAATTGCTCAATACGAATCGACAGAACAGAGTGATGCATGTATAATCATCTAAGACTAATATGATTATGATATTTGTTTAACGTTCGGAGACTGTTGGTATCTTTTCCGTCTTTCCCGGATATTAGTTTGACAACATAGTTACAAGATTAGTGTTGATGAAGCTGTCATGCAGAAAAAGATATTTTCTTATTTCAAACCGAACCCAAACTCATCTGATTCGCGTCCTGAAGGAACAGGCTCAGCCTCAGATGATCACACCTCCACAAAGATTGACGATCCCCCAACACCGTCACTAACTGACTCGTTGACTCCGTCTTCATCTAACCACCCTCCTTATCCAGATATTGGTAATATCACCATAGAATGTTCACAACAAGACAGAGTGAAACTAGATTTGCTGACAAATACATCTTGGGAACATGTTGCTAAATACAAGTTTCCTTTGAGGTAATTCATAATTTTGCAAACAAAAGAAATTAAAAATTATTATTTAGAAATTGAACAATATATATGCCGAATGTATTTATTACGTAAAAAGATAAGCCAGCCCACCACCTGTAAAAACGGTAAAGGCTGGTTTAATTGCCACATACTGCACTTATTTATCCTCCCGTTCCTTGCCCAATTGAGTACGTTGTAAACTGGTTCATGTGTACCTCTGACTGTCCGTGCGTCCGTCCGTAACAACAATCATTTTTCTCAGCAACTAATCTATTCATCACAGCAAATTACTCCTCCTGTTTCACGACGTTTTTTTATTTCGTACTTATGGTCAGACATGGAAGATGTGGTGGCATTTTTGGAGATATGTCTCATTGGAAATGATACATCTTCTTATTTCAATATTTCATAAATTCATAGCTATTAGCAATAGCTCACAGTTGTCGATTTTGTATACCATAGGGATAGATTGCAAATAAACTGACAACGCAATGGCTAAAAAATAAAAAGACAAAGTATGGGTTATCGATTTGAAGAGACACATTTGAATGCCCCTGCCGCTAGTCGAATGGAAAATTAAGTTACCCTCGACCGAAACACACATTTGAATTTAGACAGTGATTCATTTAAAGTAATGCCCCTTTATATCTTGGAAAATTGCAAGGCTTGAGCGGGGGCATTCGTTTCCTCAGGCACATTCATGTCCCCAGGCACCTTCTTTAATTATTTTCAAGTGTTTTTTTTCGTTATATCTCTAAAATTCACCTAGAAATCGTTTCAAAATAGGAAAAAATATTGTATTAATATTTAATTTGTAGGACCATTAGAAATGTCAACAGATCGCTGCAGTGGAGTTGGCTTGAAAAATACTCTTGGATGAGGTATTCTGTTGTGAATGATGCTGTCTATTGTGCACCTTGTGTTTTGTTTGGGCCACAGAGACAAGATACAAAGGAAAAGACTTTTTCACTGTCATCTCCCGTCACAGATTGGGGAAATCTTAGTCGATGCGTCTCACGGCATATTAATGAAAAAAGTAAGCATCACGACAACGTGCTTGCAGCAACTGAATTTCTTCGGATAAAATCCGGAGAAAAGTCCGATATATTGGAGTCAATGTCGGAGAGTTTCAATGCTAGAATCAAGAGAAACCGAGAAGTTCTTTCTTGTATTATTGACGCTATTTTGTTATGCGGTAAACAAAATCTTGCAATCAGAGGTCACGAGGAAAAACATAGCAATTTAATTGCTCTCCTTCACATGAGAGCCAAGGATAACATCGTACTTGCAGATTATCTTGCTTTTGCTGATCCACAGAAAAAGTATACATCACCAGATATCCAGAATGAACTCATTGAAATATGTGCAGATCAGATTATTTCGACATTGGTCCAGGATTGTAATGATTCAAAATATTTTGGTTTCATGTCCGACGAGGCGACTGACTGTGCAACCAAAGAACAGGCGTCTATCTGTGTAAGATTTTTTGACAGACGACAAAGTCAATTCGAGAGGAATTTCTTGGCTTCGCGGAAGCATCCCGAACAACAGGAGAGGCATTGGCTGAACTTTTTCTGGAACAACTAGAATTGAAAGGGATCGATGTTGATCATATGCGTGCTCAGGGTTACGACGGGGCTGCTAATATGTCTGGTATACATAGAGGCGTCCAATCGAGAATAAAAGAAAGAATACCTGGAGCAAGTTACATACATTGCAAAGCCCATAACCTGAATTTGTCAATAGTACATGCTAGTGAAGAACCATTAATTAGAAATCTTATGAACACTGTACAGGCTATTGCTTTCGCATTCGATTACTCAGCAAAAAGAGTCCTCTTTTTTAAAGAAAGCCTGGAACATAATGCAGTAGTAAGAGAAGAAATGGATAGACGTCAGAAACTGAAAACCCTTTGTGAAACCCGTTGGGCCAGTCGATCAGAATCGTTATATACTTTTCTTACTGCGTTTAAAGTTATAGATGATTCCCTAGAGAACCTAGAGCAACATGGTGACTCAAAAGCTCGTAGCTATGCTTGTTCAATCAAGAAATTTGACTTTATTATCACTTTGGTTGCGGCACAGTCTATTTTGCAACCCTTAGTTCCCCTTTCTGAAATGTTACAAAGGAAATCTGTTGATCTCATTGAAGCTGTGTCTGAGAGTAAAGTTGTAAAAAATAGAACAGTTGAACAGAAAACGGAACAGCATAGAAGCCTGGGATGAGTTGTTTGAGAAAGCAGTACAAGTAGCCGATACCGTGGAGGAGGTTCCTACCATGCCGAGAGCTGCCGGTAGACAGCGTCATCGCGTAAATGTACCAGCTGAAACGCCCAGTCAGTACTGGAAACGTGCAATGTTTCTGCCATTTCTTGATCACCTGATACAAGAACTTACACGCAGATTGGTTTCCAACGAAGATCGGTTTTCTGCCCAGTATTTGATACCAACAAAGCTAAATGGGATTAATCAAGAAGTTATCAATACTTTATTTGAGACATTTAGAGATGACCTTGATATTAACAATGTTGCACAATTTCGCGAGGAAGTTGAACGATGGATTGTTAGGTGGGATATAGCAGCGGACCCAAAGCCATCCACTCTTTCGGAAACTCTGCCAGTGACAAACTGTGACCTATACCCAAACATTTACATTTGTCTGCTTATTCTAGTGACAATGCCGGTGACAACAGCAACAGCAGAGAGGAGTTTTAGCGTTATGAGAAGAGTGAAAACTTATGTCCGCTCTACAATGCATACAGAAAGACTTTCTAGTCTCTCCATACTGCATGCATACAAACATTGGGAAATTGATACTGAAAAAGTCATTGACACATTTGCTGTAAAGAAGAAACGTCGTTTGGGATTCCTTTTTTCCGACCAAAATTAATTTGACTTTAAGTTAAAAATTCAAAAGATTGAATAATTGTTTTGATATGTCTAACAGAAACTCCACATAATATACAAATGTAGTATTGTGTTTGTGTTTATGTTTTTCATTATTGTTTTTTTTTATACATATTCACTTACATACACTTCATTTAAACTTTGGTGGATAGTTGTCTCCTCGGCAATCATACCACACCTCCTTATTATTATATCTTCTTTGCTCAATACAAATACAAATATCCAAATACATATATATATATGGAACAAACCTCCGTGATTTTTAAAAGATCTCACGGCGTACAAAAAAACGTGTAAAGTGTTCATTTGATTCGAACATTTCGAAGTTAAATAAATAATTGACCAAAAAAAACACAACAAAAGTATACAAATTTTAATAAGGTCATTACTGTTTTAAAACGCTAAATCTGCGGAGCGTCAAGGGGGCTTCACCCCCCGGCCCCCCTAGGCTTAGGCGGACCCCAGACCCCTCGCCCTTCGGTTTGTGCTTCCACTTCATTCACATGCTAGCTACGCCCCTGCCTAATACGGTATATATGGGGTCAGTAAATTCTATATGGGTTGAGAGCGAAGCTCGAATCCCCATATGGAATTTACTGACCCCATATATACCGTATTACGTCACTAGCACACTATGTAACGAATTTATCTTACTGACTATCTTAACTTGTGAAATTTAGACTAGTGACCTATCAAAATAACCAAGTCTTCGATACTGTTAGCATTAAGAAGCTAGCTACTTTCATTGATCCTACAAAAACAGATGCCAACAATAACAACTTGTTAGGTTAAAATGCGTTTTATGAATCTATTTCCATCTTAATCATCATTTTCTTCGTCTGTTGAAACCTTTAAGATTTTTTTGGTGACATCCCATTAGTCCGACAACCATTATTCCGACAGCCCATTACTCCTACAGTCTATTATTCCGACAGCCCATTACTCCGACAGCCCGCTATTTCGACAGCCCAATACTCCGACAGCCCACTATTCCGACAGCCCATTACCCCGACAGCCCATTACTCCGACAATGCATCTGTCTTGTGTGTATTGGTATTTTTTCTTTAAAAAGACCAACTCTGTTCTCTTCAATATTTGGGATTGTCCGTTTTGATTCCTATTATTCTTTCCATGCGGGATAGTTGTCTCATTATATTGGAGTTGATACACATGCTAATTGCTACTGTTAAGTCCTTACAATCGACCCTCTTTCGTTTTACGTATTTATTTGTTTACATTTCGTCGTTTGTGTGTCAACTGTCAGTCTGTGATGTTCTAGTTCGCCTGGTGTTTTTTATGAATACGGTATCATGTTCGGGAATGTGAATCCACGAAATACTGAGACAACTACAAGTCACTTCCAAAAACGATAGATCAGACATAGTCTGAGAGATGACACTCAATATATTTGTAGGGATACCAATTTTATATCCCAAGCTTATTTCAAAATCTAGGAAAAATATCCCTCCTTTAAAATGGTTGGTGAAGGTGCAGGATTAATGACTTACAACAAAACTTATTACGAAAAACAAGTATGACGGACATGAACATTTCGGCAACTTCTATTTAAATATTCATGAGGAAAAGTGATATTCAGGGACTGTATATGACAAAGAAACACACAGTCAACTCAAAATGACTGCTTTTAAAAATAGAACGAGTGCAATATAAAAGCCAATAACAACTAGTAAAAAATCTAAGACAATGTGTGAAATTCTTGTCACGCTTGTGTTTTTCTCAAATTATCTAGTTGTAAAAATAAAAACTTTGTTCAGTATGTGTTTTGTGGCATACTTGACACTTATTTTTCATTATGTTTCAAGGAGAAAAATATTTAGATATCATTGATTTTAAAAAAGGTAGTTCATATGTTAATTAAGAATCGGTGCTTACCCATTACATTAGGAATAGAAAATGCCAGATACTAAAAAAAATCGTATTGTACAGCTGATAGGTTGAGGATGAACGTCATTTTTCAATCGAATGCTCCCTTCATAATAATTTGAGTGAGGAACTCTTTCAGCATATTTCTAGCACTTGTCAGAACTTTAAAAAGTTAGATAAACATGATTAATCTTCGATGTTAACACAAGAAAACTTAACTTTTAATGGAAAAATTATGATTTTATTATTAGTTCATTTGAATTATGTAGTACAGGTCTTGATACTGATTGTTGTTTCATATCAATGTGTTAGTTCTTTTTTTCCTATTTTGTTTTGGCTCATATTGTGACTGAGGCTTATGGTGAAATAAATATAACTAGTATAAATTAGTATTGTAATGTCTTAATGTTGACCCAATCATTATACCGCCGCTTCGTAAAAGTGGGGAGTATACTGTGTTACCTCTGTCTGACCGTCCGAAGTCTGGTTTATCGCGTGATTCATTTTCAGATTATTAACTCAACAACTTTCTGTTTACCGAACACTTTTTACATGAGAGCTAAGTTGAACATTTTCGTCACATTTATCTCAGAAACTACAATACAATGATTTCTGAAATTTGGTTTCAAGGTTTATATAAGTCAGTTATACTGTGTGATGCTTTTTTAGATTCACATCTCAACAATTTCCTGTTTACCGAAATATTTGGGCGGGGGTATCATCAGTAGCGCGCACCATCACTGGTTTGTCATGATTTGTATGCTCTTTATAGACTGTGTTATTTGGAAAATGAAATATTCTTTTCTGTTCTATTCTATATACTGTTCTATTCTATATACAGATTTCGAATTGAATATATAGAAAGTATTCGAACTACCTTTGTCTTATGTAATATAAACGGAGTTATTTCTTAAAATATGCTATTACATAAACGTAATAATATGTAGAGAGACAAAAAATATTTTACCCTGATACTTGACTTGATAAGTTTCGGACTTATGGGTTGTCGGAGTATTGGGCTGTCGGAGCAATGGGTTGTCGGACTGTTGGGTTGTCTGACTAATGGGTTGTCGGACCAATGGGCTGTCGGAATAATGGCGTGTAACCATTTTTTTCTCAGTACCGTTTTGTTTTTATAAAGGGAAGTAACACCACTACTAACCGTGTATGAAATAAGCCTCGCCTCCCTTTTACCTAATATAGAATATAAAGGGACGTAACACCACTACTAACCGTGTATGAAATAAGCCCTACCTCCCTCCTAACCTAATATCAATTATACACGGTCTCCACGAGGAGGTAAGATAAATAATTATATGAACAAACGAAGAGATTACACCATGCAATCAGTTATATTCTTTTGTTGGAATTTTCAGGAGACTGTTATTGTTTACCCAAATGTACCACCTGAATACCCCCCCCCCCCCCCCCCGGCCCTCTTTTTTTCTTTTTTTTTCTGCAAGGTCGTATCGCTCTTTTTGTTCTCGTTTATTTGTGTATTGATCAATAACTTAAAAAAGCAACAACCTGTAAATCAACGCCGAAACCTAAAAATTCTATAAAGAAATATAGTCTGGTTCATGAAGGAAGTTCTAGATTCGTACTTTGCACACAGGATAAGGTTTAGGTTGTTCGTGGCCCTTGTATTGCGGCATGATTCATCAAATTTTAGAAGCTTTACTTTATTGCTTTTTCATTTTACTTGCAGTTGAACATGAAGTTAGGAAGAATAAGAGTAACACCAGATGTCAGATTTGATTACCTTAAGACGGATGAGGATAAATCTTTTGAAAAAAGAAATTCAAAAAGGCAACAAAAAACAAGACTTGCAACGAGCATAATCAACTTATTGAATTAGTGCGAAAAGATACTACCCAATCACATGAAAAAAAATGGCTGTGATAGAAGTATTTGTAGTGTTAAAAATCATTTTGAAAGTGATTTTTTCCCTCAAGAAACCGTTTTGATGAGTGACAAAATTATTGTATTGAAAGTTGATTTTAATAAAATGTTTATTTTAATTGTCATTTATTCTTTGGTTTTATTTTTCATTACATGATGAAAACAATTAGGGTAATTAATTGTTTTTTTTTATTTCAGTGATTGAACTATCATTTATCTGTAAGAATCAGTTATGCTACCTTTAGCTGTCCAATATTTTTGAGAAAGAAGACGGCTATTTAGCTGTCAAATATTTTTAAGAAAGAAGACGGCTATTCATAAAAATATTGGACAGCTAAAGGTAACATAATAGTTTCCTACAGGTAAATGATAGTCCAATCACTGAAATAAAGAACAGGTAAAACAATAGAATGACGTCACAACAATGTTTTAAATCTAAATAAGATACCACCAAGATTGCTAAAAAAATACGTGAATTTTCATTGCTAAAATTTAAATTAAAAAAAGCGATACGTCACACATGAAATATCCATTCTTTATGGCGCTTTAAGCCAATTACAATGTTTCGGAGTACACCTTTGAAAAAACTTCCAATACTGAAACTTGATTTTAAAACGGCGAGCACGTTTAATACTTCACCTTAATTTTGTTTTCTTTCAATTTGATTAATTGGATCCGTCGGTTACATGTAAATGCAGACACCCTTTTCTTTTTCCAAATTTAAATATAAAAACATATATCTAGTAATAAAGATTAGGAATTCTTCTTAATAGATTTTGTTTGTTAAACCGATGTTGTATCATCTACGTCATTTTGTTGCTGGTGGAGTGTTGTCTAATTGGCAATCATACCACATCTTCTTATTTGAATACTAGTAATACTTATGTATGAGTCATTGATTAGTAGGTACGCATCAAAAGACAAAACGATTGTAGTGACAAGGCCCAATGTTCAAGTTTTTACTGTTTTTTCTTGTTCAATACCAAGTTTCCATCAAGTTCGTACAAATATGAAGTTTTCAGCTGTTTTATATAGAGCATAACTTTCAGCTTACACACCCATACAGGTCTAACTTCGGATACAACCTTGACAGATACGGGAATACCTAACACATTTTGTTTTAGAAGTGCTCGTTGAGTAACGACAAATGTGTTTAGTGTATGTTTACGTATACATCTTAAATGGCAAACAGCTTGGGGAACAGTTTTATAGATTGCTTTTATTTTTTTATTATTTCCTTATTTTATTATTACTTGTTTGTATTGTTTCACGTCTAAGTTAATTTACCACTAAACTGCATAGTAAGGTTCAGTTCAAAATGACATTTAATTCTGGTTTTATTTCTTTGGTCTTTTTTAAACGGTATCTTTTTTTATTTACCTGCCACGTGCACCTTCTACTCATATAATTCTAATTTTAGATAATTTCAAATATGGCTTTAAAGAAAATTGTCCCAAAGACAGTTAGATGTCTTGAAAGATATACACAATCCTAATTATCTATGTTTAAGCAACAAACCTCGTCACGACCTTTGGCTGACCATCCCGCTAATTAAGAAGCAAATTGTCAACTATAATTCATGTACTTCATAGAAATGCCATTTGTCTCAATGATGACTTCCAAGAAATAAACGGATTATTTTCGGTTCTTTACTCTTTTCTTTCATTTGTCAAGTCATTAATATTTTTCATTGATATTACCAGATCATCACTTGAAAAATCTATACGAATTTGTAGGACTAGGCACAAAGCTTTTACAGCCAAATAATCTCGTTGAATGTGCAATATATAAAATTTTTTATATTGATGTACTTAAAAATTCAACACCATGAACGAGGACGGGTAGAAGAGGTTAGCTTAAAGTCTTCTCATAATTGATAATGAAAAATTAAATCTTTATCACTGTCCTAAGCTAAACTGGCATACTTGGATTGGATAAAAATAAGTCTTATGTCAGCATTATGAGAAAAGAGAAAACATGTGTATTTTATAACGAGACTACGCCTTTATACATTAAATGATCTTGCATAAATACAAGTCATTTAATAAAAAGGACAGATATTTTATAAATTTCAATTGCTAAATGTAAGAAAGGCAAATATTTATCAAAGGTACCAGGATTATAACAAACAATATAATGTTAAGTCATAGAAATAATAATTTTATTGATATTGTTGACTGTTTATAAACATCAAAATTAATCGTATCAAAATCATGAAATTAAACAGAAATTAGCATGTATGCTTCCAAAGATCAACTGCAACCTTACACAATGTCAATAGATATAGAATGACAATGCGCTGTTTAACTCTTAACTTCATTGGTTATACAATGTTTGTGTCACAAATTTGGGGACATTAACAGTTAAGGAGCAAACTCAAGTAACACTCAATATTAAAGTGCAGTTGAAAAAGGACTTTAAATTTTGTTAAAACTCATTTGGAATAATTTATAACAATTAACCGCCATTTAAACACGCTTTTATTTAATAAATAACTACACAACAAACATATAAATCAAATGAAGAAATGTTCACGTTCAATCCTAACAAGCAAATTTAAATACAAAATGAAACTAGTGATTTCAAAAACAAAACGATCTGCATGGCATTAAACCAAGTTGGATTGCATTTCCATGCAAAAAGATGGTTGTAATTTAAAGCTGACTTTATCATTAAAGTACAGCGAAAGTTTTAGCTTTTTAAAAAGGTTTCTTTTTTAAAGTAGCATTTCTGTTATGTATATTGTGTTCTGTTATGTTTTCAATACCTGTAATCACAAAAAAGAACAATGCACACAAAAATACAAATAAATATTAATACGTACTAAACTAAACACATATACATGTAGTATAAATATATAACAATATAGGCTGTACAGCGTTGGATTGGTTTCTGTCATCGAAAGTATTAAGTCGTTGATTCATCTACCAGTAAACCTACATTGCAGATATCGGGTAAATTGGAGCTGACCCAGCACGTCCTTTCAGTTGTAATGACTTGGCGTTTTAGAATGGTTGGCTCTCATAAGTGGAGGACACCCCTAACCTTCGGTAATAAAGATTGGCAATTGTAGTAAAAAAAGGATTGAATAAAGAACACGCATGTCGCGTGTGGGACTTGAACTCACAGCATCAATTTGACAGGCTATTGGTACCGGTATTCCTGTTTGAAGTGTTACAACTATTAAATACACATAGGCGGTGGTTGCTGTTTTAATATAGAAATATAAATCCTATTCTGATGCAATACCCGTAAAACATTCAAACAATTGAAATATCAAGTTAAACAATTAGTGCGATTTCACTACTATTTTACCAGTCGTTATTCAATTATAAGTGACGTTACGTATCATATTACATAAGAATCATTATAAATATAAATATGATAGATTTCCAGCATCAACCATTACCGTCAACATAAACTCGTTTGTTCTTATCTTCGAAAGAAGGAATACGAAAAGTAGAATACAATACTCTGTAGTCTTTAATCACGTGATGCCTTGTCACTGGTTTATGCGTAGTGAGGGTATGATGGTTATCAAGTGTAAAAAACCTATGCAAATCATGTGATCAGGAGACATTGACCAAAGTTAATATTTTACAATCAAGCACACAGACACTTGATGTAACATGTCATATTATCACAGAGTAAAGTGAATGTTTAAAACTGATATTATTATGACACTACACGAACTTTTTTGTATCTCGCTTAAAATCACAGAAAGCATTAACTGCCTAATATGTTTGATATGGAAGTTAACTCTAATCTTTAGCTGGGTCGAGACAACGTGGAGACATCATGGAAGAGAACGAGGACTGTAGCTTATCATTTATCACAGGCAATTTATAAACCAGTGAATGGAATTGATTTTAATCAAACGGATGTTCTTATGCATCTTTATTTCACGTTTTGGAAGCATTTTAGAACATTTTTTTAGCATACAAACAGATGGACTTTGCCTTTTCATGGTCTAGGGGGAAGATTTGTCATCCACAGCTCCTCCTAAACCATTGAATGGATTTCAATTAATCCTTGACTGATTCTTTATGATGCAATTGAGTACCTCTAAATTTCCTGGGTACTCATACTAAAACAAACCAACAAACAGGGACATGGTGTTGTGTCGGTTTACAACATTTACTCACATATAGTTCTTGTTGGAATATAAATAAAGGCAACAGTAGTATACCGCTGTTCAAAACTCATAAATCCATGGACAAAAAACAAAATCGGGGTAACAAACTAAAACCGAGGGAAACGCATTAAATATAAGAGGAGAACAACGACATTACACCGAAACGTAACACACACAGAAACGGACCAAGCATCAGACAAAACACCACGAGAATAACAAATATAACATGAAAACCAAATACATGAATTTGGGATAGACAAGTACCGTGCCAAGACTTTAATTAACATTGAATTAAATTAAATACATTTGTAGTAGATTACAACTTAAATACTTTGACTTTTCTCGTTTCAATCAGGGTTTGTAAAATAAATTACGACATTGAAATTCTGCTTCTGTATTCGAACTATCATGGGGGTTCCGAATTTACTACAAGACCTCAACGACACGTTTAAATGTTTTTCGACATATGTTAAAACTGTACAATGATTAAATCGACTTGAATTTGTCTTATTATTGTTTGGATAAAAGATTTATACTTTAATGTAAAACTATCAGGAGACAAATTCAATATTATCAACCACTCGCTGTGTCAAATAAACGTTGCAAATTGAATTCATTGACAAAAAAGAAACATAACAGCCCTTGACTTTCTTTTTATCGTCTCAATCAAGAAAAAATGCGACAATTATTCAAAAATTTGTTAAATATCTTTTTTTCTTGCACAGAACAAACAAATATTTGGGTGTAAAGATATCATAAATTATTACGTTGCTATGCCATACATATTATATAAGAAATAAATTGGTAGAGAAAGGTCAATATTGGTATCATTGTAAATTTTTCTTTCTTTCACCTTCACAAGGAACCAATGATATTTTTTTTCAATTAGATGTAATGATTGAATGATTGATGTTTGCTCACGCCAAATTTATTTGCATACGATTTTGAGAAAAATATTATATATTTAAAATTATTATAGGCTACTATATTTGTGTTCAAAAGTACAACATTAATGATTTACAATTTATATAATTGCATGCTTTGTATCCTGTTCTATTGAATATATCATATAAGACATACTGATAGAGATTGAACGAAATTACATACAAAAAATTGATTTAAAACTCTATCCAAACAAGTTACATAAAACATTTTTGTTTAGTTCATGATGAGTAATATTATCGTAAAAACTGGACATGAAAAACCACATGCCAAGTCATTCCTGACATTTGGGATAGATAAGTACCGTGACACGTCTTATAGTAATGTGGATTCACATTCAAAAATAAGAGAAAACAAACGACACAACGGAAACACAAGGTTAAAATGTAACACACACAGAAACGAACTATAATATAACAATGGCCATAATTATTATTCTTGACTTGGTACAGGACATTTTCAAAGGAAAAAATGGTGGGTTGAACCTGGTTTTGTGGCATGCCAAACCTACCTCTTTTATGGCCATGTGAAATATAACATTAAAATGACAACACAGCATTACAGGACTACAATATAAATAAATAGGAGAATACAATAAAAAAAGAAACACACAAATAATAGCTAACAAGAGGCAACAAGTTTAAAATTTTTAATACGCCAGAAGTTCATTTTGTCCACACAAGACTTACTAGTAACGCCCAGATACAAAAGTTTGAAAGACGAAACAAGTACAAAGTTGAACAGCATCGAGGACCAACAGTTCAAAAACGTTGTGCCAAAAACGGCCAGGGTTTTAAAATTTTATAACGAATACCTCTGTATTTTCTGCAAAAAACTTGGCGTTATGGGCCACATTATCTCCATTTTCTATTTAATGCACAAACCAAAAAAAAACCCCAAAAAACAATAGATAGTTTTGGTATATGTACTAAATGGCACATCTCGTATATTCGTTACCCTTGTTATTCTGATTCTATTGCATTTGGAAAAGTTCGTAATAAACATGGCAACAGATGGGGTCGTCGAGTTCAGATTCTCAAAAATATATTGCTAAGATTGCTTTACAGCACAAAAAGCTTAAACAAGTTTTCAAATCATGAATATACATTTATAAAATGCAAATTAAAAATTTTGCATATTATTGAAAAATAACCTTTGACTCTTTTATGTGAATTTAATAACTTGAATTTGACAAATACCAAAACATTTCTTCAGAAATTATCAATGCTCAGATTGGATTTGTACTGTATCAACGAAGTCGTAGTAATCTTACGATTAAACGTACATATCGGCTTGAAGTATTTCAATTTTCAAACAATTTAAATGATATCTAAATTGGAATGTCATTGTCTTCGTTTATCCGAAAGCTTATCAAATTAATTTAAAAGTGCAAATGATGATTTTTAATTAATTACACATAAGGAATTTTAATTAACTACAAATAAGCCATATGAATCGTAACAACTTGGTTAAAGAGTATAAAGCGTTATCTTAATGTCATACAGTATTTGTGATGACTGTATCGTAATCTCTAGTTTCTTCGCAATTCGAAAAATAGTCTGAAAGAATTAAATGTACTCTAGCAGACCTTAATAAAATTTGAATTTCGAATTAAAATACAGTTTGATGATGTGACCCCTAGATAATTGCATTAAGAAGATGTGGTATGAGTGCCAATGAGACAACTCTCCATCCAAGTATCAATTTGTAAAATAAAATTCATGCGACTCTTGTACAAGTGAGAGGTTTAGCGCTATAAAACCAGATTCAATCCACCATTTCTACATACGAAAATGTCTATACCAAGTCAGGTATATGAAAGTTGTCATCCATTTGTTTGATGCATTTGAGCTTTCGATTTTGCCATTTGATTAGGGACTTTCACTTAAGAATTTTTCTCGGAGTATTTTTGTGATTTCACTTTCTATTATAGGTCAAACACGATTATAAAATTTTCTACTAATTATGTCAAGGAAAAACACTTGTTATGTTTAAAAAGAGTCAATTGAATTATTTACCATTTTGGCTTACAATAATATTGTAAAACGTTTCCTGCTAGATGGAATATTTTAATGCAAAGTTATTCAATTAGAACAAAAGTTTTGCGATGTTTTTATTTTTTTAACGAGCATTGCAAAATATGCAATGAGACAATATCACATCGATTAAGATTGACCTTTAAAAGATATTGTTACATTTTTTTAATGTTAAATTACAAATAACCACATATTACGACTGCAGTTTTGTTAGTCTATCTCCAAATAATTGTACAGCCAGCAACAAAGCCGCTGTGCTAAAGCGGTGTTAAGTAAAATTCAATCAAACGACAAATTGCAAAAGTAAATATATGCCACAATGTCGGCTTACGTATACAACTGTTATGGTACTTAACTTTAAAATAGTAGGATTTATTTGATCATGTAACTCATCCTGTACTACACTGTAAAAAGAAACTGTCTTTTGTTTTTTCATTTTTCAAAACTTCTTGAAATACGTATTAAATTCTTGATATTTTGAATATATTTTTCATGCAATTTCACATTTGTTTCTCAAAAGCATTTTTTATTAGAAATTCCAGGAACCTTATTTCCTCACCAAAATGCTAAAGTTTTATATTTTTTATTTTTGTATTTCTCTGTACTGAGTGTTCTTGTTTTTTGTTTGTACTGTATCTCGTAGTGTTGTAATTTAAGCGGTATTTTTTACATGGCCTAATAAGCGGGATGTTTGACCAGCCATACAACCAGGTTCAATCAACATTTTTTTCTTAAATTTTTCTGTACCAAGTCAGGAATATGGTAGTTGTTATCAGTCCGTTCCAATGTATGTTAGATTTGCATTTGTTAGAGTTCATGTTATCGTTGTTTCGTTGTTTTATGCTTATAGTTGATGTTTTCCCTCGGTTGTACTTTAAATTATGTAATGCACTGTTTTAAAAGTAATCTGTACTAAAGATATGAGATGTGGTATGATTGTCAACGACACAATGATCCACCAGAGACCAAAAGACAAAGACATAAACCTTTATGTCTGAGTGCATACCACTCATCCAATAGTTACCATGTATGTCAAGTTAATCTCTAATCTGCTTTCAACAATTTGAAGACTTGCAGGATTTCTCCCTCATATATTTTTTAAATTGTCCTCATTAAGTTGTAAATCTTTTCCCAACTGAAAAGCTATTTGTCAATAAGATGTTATAATGCAGACGGTCGGTACTGATTTCAGTGCTTACGATTTGTTCCTGGAATATCTTCCAGAAGTAGGATTATAGAGCCAAAAATACATTTTGAATGTTTTGAAATATACCAATACAAACAGCAAATGTTTACAAGGTTTAATTCTGTTTCAAAGAGTTCAGTAACCTTAGTAGGATGACACCGTGAATGTAACTATTTTGTTTTTACACGTTTCATACATCTATTTTTAGTTATTGAATTAAGTAGGAAACATGAGTGATTTGTTCATCTGCAAGAATGATAAAATATGCCAAACGCTACAAAACCGAGAACATTCTGCTATAATTAAAGATTATGACAAGAATATTCGTGCTCTACGAAATATAATCAATAAAGTTTTAATGATGAAGTTTGATCTGAGCGTCACTGATGAGTCTTATGTAGACGAAACGCGCGTATGGTGTACTAAATTATAATCCTGGTACCTTTGATAACTATTTAAATATAGCACAATATATATAGTTCTGACCATATTTTCTTTAGTTAGAGCGAAGCTTGTCATTACAAAGTTTTCGTTATCTTTTCATTATAACTGATTAAGACTAAAGACTAAAATTTAATAGTGGTTAAAGTAAACGCAACAGTGGTATACCGCTGTTCGAAACTCATAAATCGATTGAGAAAAAACAAACAAATCTGGGTTACAAACTAAAACTGAGGGAAACGCATCAAATATAAGAGGAGAACAACGACACAACAGAAACACAACATTAAAATGTAACACACACAGAAACGAACTATAATATAACAATGGCCATTTTGCTGACTTGGTACAGGACATTTGTAAGAAAAAAATGGTGGGTTGAACCTGGTTTTGTGGCATGCCAAACCTCCCGCTTTTAAAGTGACGACATACAACATCTACTAGTATCCTAAAAACCAACATAAAATCTTAAACAACCACTAAGAACAAGCAGAACCGTGGTGTAGAAACTAGTGCATCTGACTACAAACACAATGGTTCCTGGTTTGATCCCCGTTCCCGGAAGAAATATCTATGGGACTGAATATTCAGCTCTCCCTTGACGCCATTTGCGACTTTGGTCTTGAGAAATGTAAATAGTCCGTCGGAATCTGACGGACCCGTGTTAAGAGAGAGAGCAATATCTCTTGCACGTAAAAAAACACCCTTGTAGATTTCGAAAAAAAACCCACTACAATGTAGCACTCGCACCGGTAATGTTGAAAGAGATAAATGTAAGTTGTAATAACGTGATTTTCTATCCACTTTAAATAAATATGTTTAAACTAAGAACAAGCACTTTTAGCACTTTCCCAGAATTCCAGCCAAGACGAAGACATAGGAATTCAGATTCATACCAAATACAATTAAAAATGAAATCGCCGACTATCATCAAGAGTAAACTCACGGAAAGATCACCTAACTTGTTGATTCGGTGGGAGTGTCATAAAAGAGGGACGAAAGATACCAGAGGGACATTCAAACTCATAGATCCAAAAGAAACTGACAACGTCATGCTAAAAAAGGAAGAAGACAAACAGACAAATGATAGTACACATGACACAACATAGAAAACTAAAGACTAAGCAACAACAACCCTACCAACAACTCAGGTTGATCTTAGGTGCTCTAGAAAGGAAAGCAGATCTTGCACCACATGTGGCACCCGTCTTGCGTTCGAGTGGACCTAGGTATAGCAATCGTCTTAATTCCTTGTAAAATAGTATCACAAACTATAGTTAAAAGAAATAAAGGCAACAGTAGTATACCGTTGTTCAAACTCATAAATCCATGGACAAAAAACAAAATCGGGGTAACAAACTAAAACTGAGGGAAACGCATAAATATAAGAGGAGAACAACGACACAACACTACAATGTAACACACACAGAAACGGACCAAGCATCAGACAAAATCCCACGAGATTAACAAATATAACATTAAAACCAAATACATGAATTAGGGATAGACAAGTACCGTGACACGTCTTATCGCAATGTCAATTTACACTCAAAAATAAGAGAAAACAAACGACGCAACGTTAAATTGTAACACACACAGAAACGAACTATAATATAACAATGGCCATATTCCTGACTTGGTACAGGACATTTTTAAAGGAAACATTGGTGGGTTGAACCTGGTTTTGTGGCATGCCAAACCTCGCACTTTAATGGCAATGTTAAATATAACATTAAAATGACAACATGATATTACAGGGCTACAATACAAATAAATAGAAGAACGTATTAGACAAAGAAACACATGATTAATGAATAACAAAAAGCATCAGGTTTAAAATTTAATACGCCAAAAACGCGCCTCGTCCACACAAGACTCACCAGCTACTTCCTAAAAGATATGGAAACGTTACTGTCAAATGTATGATTTTAACAGAAGTGTGTCCTGTTTAAGTGTGCATTATTTTCAATTAAATCATAAGGAAAATTAAGTATGCATTACGATTTAAAGTGTCTTGTGACTTAATCTGCACCAATCTTGTGTCTCTTATACTAAATAAACGAGTATATTATTATTTTCCATGTTTATTTAGTATTCCAGTATCAATTGAAAAGACCTTATAAATAAAAATTAACCTTTTACAAAATTTAACCAACGAACCTCCATTTAAGTTTACGTGGCATAAGCTGTTTTAACAGCAAATCTGAATGACAGAAATATGAGATGTGATATAAATCCTTTTTGACACAACAATCCACAAGGAACCAGTTAATGAGGATGTCAGCTGAAATGTCTGAATGCATCTGCCTCCTCCAATAGTTAGTATGTATGTCAAGTTAATCTTTAATCTGCTTACAACATTTTGAATTCTTGCAGGAATTCTCTTTCATATATTTAAAACTCTTCCTATGTTCAGTTAAAGATTTTTTCCCTACTGAAAAGCTGTCTGTCAATAAGATTTTATATTGCAGAAATTTGGTACTGATTTCAATGCTCACGATTAGTTTCATGGAAATCGTCATTATGGAGGCTGGGAGAGCCAACAAAAATATCGTTTACGCGCAAAAACTTTCTATTCAAACAGCAAACCTTTACTAGAAACAATTTGTCTGATACAGTTGAACGACCTTGTAAGCAAGAACAAGTAGTAAATATGTTGCTGTTATACTTCTACAGCTATTGTTTGTGGTTATTTGCCAAGTAGAGGAAACGTTGGTGCAATTTTAACTACAAGAAATGATTAAAAATGCCAAACATCACAGCACTAGATTTATTGAAGATTATGAGTATAGTATTCGACCTATAAAAATATCATAAGAAGATTTTAAATCTAAATATAGTTCATTTATTTTGAGAGAATCTCGTCATTGTCAGGTTTTGCTATCTTTGCCCTGTGCCAAGTCATAAAAATGGCCATTGTTACATTATAGTTCGTTTCTGTGTGTGTTACATTTTGGTGTTGTGTTTCTGATGTGTCGTAGTTCTCTTATATTTGTTACGTTTCCCTCAGTTTCAGTTTGCAACCCGGATTTCTTTTTCTCTATCGATTTATGAATTTCGAACAGCGGTATACTACTGTTGCCTTTATTTACCAAAAAAAACGAGTTTGCATGAAGAGCGGTATACTACTGTTGCCTTTATTTTAATTAGTGTTAAAACCAAAATTGTACAGACTTGCATTCATTGTGATAACACAGCAGTACACTAATAACAAATTGTCTTTGAAATATAATGATTCAGATATTTATATTCGTAAATGAGAAACAATTGATTTGAAAAATTCAAGTACAGAAATAAATTTTATTTTCAAGAAAAAACTGAATTTAAGCCTCATTTGATTTACAATCATAATTCATAAATTTGTGAAAATAATATGAATTGAATAAACATTTCTATATCAGCAATAATTTCTAAATAGTCGATAAACTTTTAATAGCAAATACTAAAAAAAAACATGGACAAGGTTCCGTTTGTTTTTTCAAAACCAGTTGACCGGAATAACAACAAAAATGTGAAAAAGGAAAACAAAGGAAAAAGAGAAACACATGTAAAACAAAGAGTCAACCTTTTCTTATGTTAATTATCGTCTGAACCTCGAGACTACCAACTTCCAATATACAAGCATCTTTTAACACACAGCGAGCTCTACAAATATTTACTGTATATGTCCTTGTACGGTTCTTCATCAATTTTCAACAGTTATCTGTAAGAACATACTTTAACAAAAGAGTAACGAAAGATACTAGAGGCAGAGTCAAACTCATAGATAGAAAATAAACGGACAACGACATGGCTAAACATAAAAAGACAAACAGACAAACAATAGTACAGATGACTGTTACCTTGCGATGTAAATTTGTACAAACACATACTTACTTCATTGAATGAAATATAAATCACTATTTATCGTTACTATATAAAACTGAAATCCTCACCAGGATCACCAGTATCATTCTGATATACTTTAAAATATAGTAATTACATTTCAATGGATTGGTTCAACGATGTTTCGTCAATGTTTGATATCGGTTGCATATAATTGATATCAAAGAGGGAGTTTGATTCCAAGTGGCGACAAATAACAATATTGCAAAAGCCAAGGGTTTGTTTTAGACATTGTCTAATAGAACTTGGCAAATAAGCAAATTCAAAATTAAATGGAATCAAGCATATCAAGGTACCAATAATCGAATATGACTTGATTATTCCATTTTAAGCGACCGATTTTAGAAGTGTTGATTCTAGAATGGTATAATTACTGTTGAGTGAATTTTTTTAATACTTCCTTCATATAGGTTGAAACATTCAAACTACTCTCAAAAATAGAAAATCTTTGGACAGCATGTTGATGAATGACTTCTAATATTTACATGCTTCTTATGAATCGAGATAATTAGGTCTGTCTAAATATCTAAAGATTTTCTAAACAGTTAATTAAACATATGTCAATCTTAAAATCCTACTGAACTACGATGAAGACGTTTTTACCAATATCTTGATGAAATTTATAATTGCTGAAACAATTGTACCCTTTACAAGGACTTGTTAATATGATTAAATCTCAAATCTTAGTGCCGACAATCGATTAACCTAGAAATGCTCCAGTAAACAAAAGATGACAAACTTTTGATAAACTTTAATTAAAACAACTAACAACTAAAAACCATCTGTCGATCTTTATATACATGAAAATTCTCATTCTTTGTGGTTGTTTATATTTTCACAACAGCCATACATTTAATACCGATAAGTTCAAATCTTTAAAATTATCTGAAATGGGGGATTTGTCGATTTTCAGGAAGATTTTTGGTATAAATTTGCGGATATAAAGGTTTTTTTCTAGCGTTTCCTCTAACAGGCAAAATACAGTTACTGCTTTACATTGATTTATAAATGCATGTTGTATGCAATTTTGAATGCGAAATAATCCAAACTTTGTAGAAAAATCTGTCATGTCAAAGGCATGCATAATAGGATTGGTAATTTTTCGCAGAGAAGTATCGAGTATTGAATTCAAGTAAATACTTATTATGCATAGAAAAAAAAAATAGGGATACTGCATGAAAATTGGAAAATGGTCCGCAATAACGTTAGTCAACTCACTAAGATGAAATTAAAGACCTGAAAAATTTTAGCCCTTTTTAGTATGTTTTAAAAAAATCATGGTTTGTTTAAATTATTTCAAAGTAAGTTTAAAGTCATTAACAAATACTCACTCACAGAAAGACGTCAAATCAATCAACAAAAGAAAAAAATAAATAGACGACCTAAAACGCACAGAATATCATTCATGTATGTGTTCCGAACCATATGAGTATTTGGCCCATACGCGTATGGTCATATGGTCGGACCAAATGAGTAAACTCGTATGGTCCAAATATATGAGTATACGCGCATGCTCGTATGGTCGGACCATATGAGTATACGCGTATGTTTCAAATACTCATATGGTCCGGAACATATTTTATTTGCGATCACAAAATGCACGAAGTCGTCAATTTCTACGTAAATTTGGTCGATTTGAATATAAATAAGATGAATGCGTTTTTTACAAGTATAGTAGCAGTATAGCAGAACAGTTTCGTATAATAACATTTTAGACAAGATAAAAGTTAAAAGATGACATAATTCGACAATCATAGTTGTTGA
Source organism: Mytilus edulis (assembly GCF_963676685.1). Classification (NCBI taxonomy): domain Eukaryota; kingdom Metazoa; phylum Mollusca; class Bivalvia; order Mytilida; family Mytilidae; genus Mytilus; species Mytilus edulis. The sequence continues at coordinate 16,236,500 of NC_092345.1, forward strand.
AATCGCTTTGACGTCCTAAAGAGATAACCAATCAACACATGCATTGCAACTTTTAAAGCCAGTAAGTCATTCTTTTTTCTGAAAGAACATGCGATATTATGAAAATTGATTGTCAAAACATATCAAAAACAAAGTAAAGGACGTTTAATTATTCAATATAAATCAAAACACAATTTCCTTATTAGTATTATGAATTATTCTATTTAGGCGTTTGAGAACCCTTGGTGACCCCACGGTTTAAATGTCTTTACTAAGGACGTCATGAGCAATGGGCTTTATAGACGAACGTTCACCTAATCTGTCCCAGTCAATGTGATATTAAAGTGCGCCAATCAATGTCTACAGCCACACTGTTATGAATTCGATTCTAATATCGATTCGCCCCTAAAAGTTGATCCTCGTTTCACGGGTAATGGAACTTTCCGAAGGTCCACTGATAATGTATCGTCATATGTATATAAAGCATGGACTTTTAAGGTTAATACAGATTTTGTTGATGCAAAACATTAAGAATAATTTAATTCCAACTTTGCGTAAGCTAATATATCATAACCTTATATAAAATAGAGTAAATCATTTGCTACCAAACTTAAAATGCTTAGATTTCATAAGAATCTGGAAATGAAAAAATATGACAACACATTAAAATAAATGAAGATGTGATATGATTGGCAAATGAGACAACTCTCCAATTGATATAGAAGTTAACAACTATACGTCACCATACGGCCTAGCTGCCAATTATACCAGACAATTCCTACATATGCAGTTATTGTGGAGAATAAAAGTATATTTTACTTATAGATTACAGAGGTCCTGGGTTATGTACATGTATTACGGAAACTTGTACAGAGAAGACAACGTGTTTTTAAAGTTATATTGTTGTTTATTCTAGCAACAAAGAAGCAAAGATTACTTGAGTATATATATGACATAATTTTAAATAAGTCTATTTTGACAACGACAACGATTTGAAGTGAACAAAAACATGCATAACTAAATCTAATAAAAACAAAACTGTTTAATTACCAAACTTTTTATTAAATGTTTCGAAAAATAAAGTGTGTAATGCTCAGTAAATATGGTAGAAATATAACATTTGTATAATAAGGAAACAATTCTTAAATATGAGTATTGGTTTAATTTCAAAAATAAGCGTTGACCTTAGTTGTGGTTATATTTGATCCAAAATGACGATACTTATTCACGTGTTAATGAAATTAATTGAGTATCAATCTTGAGAGACGACAGATAAATTCAAGTTGTCGTAACACAATTTCCGTCATTTTTTACTCAAACATGACATCACCGAAATATAATTAGCACCTAATTTGTACATTCATGAACAACGCGACAGGGGCCATATATGAAATAGGATCTTCTTACCCTTCCGGAGCACCATATACCAAGTCTTGTTTTGATATACCTTTGTTATCTTCTGTCTTCTTTTACATCGCATCACAATTTTTCTCACGACATCTAGTGACAAAATATCTTGTGAAAATAAAGTATATGCATATTCCTAAATATAAATGGGAAGCTCTAAAAAGAAAAAAATATATGTGAAGCCATTCTTTTAAAGCAAGACCTTTAAATATGCATTTCCCTTCAGCATTTGGACTCGCATGTGCCGAATGTTTTAGTATTTCGTTACGAAAGATCAGTCATGACGCATTGACTTTGAATCTTTTGAATGATTTACATGTAAAAGGTGTCATAGTACGTCACATCCGTTTGCATTCGAAAAAGGGTCGAAAAAAATATTCCTTTCCATTAAACAGTTGTCGGAAATTCATCCTTCAGCTAAGTCATAAACATATACCGTTAGTGTTTCAAAGCACCACTCTGTTATATTTTGTGTTTCTTAATTTTGGAAACTTGAGGTTACATGGTTTCTTAAGCTTCTTTCAGAAAAACAAAGAGTAAACATTTGATTTGTTAACTTCCTGTGGTGGTTATGTTTTGTTGTATACAACAAAATGTGATGTGAAAATTTGTCTGTAGTCCTGGACAGGATAAAACGTTACTAATGCGAAGTATTTCTTTTTTTGAAACACAGATATATTCTGTGGAATTTAAAACAAAAACAAAAAAATATATATTATTAGTGTGTGATGAGGTTAGTGGAAAGCGCGTTGATAATAGTGAGTGATAGCAGTTGTATAATTACAAATTTTGCATGAGCGTTTTTCATTCAATGAAGATAATTTGAAACAAATCCCATGACAATGGTCATATTTACGTTGAAACTTTTGCTCACTTTTCATTTTTAGATCGTGATTCGAAGACTTTATTTACTTATATATCAGTTTTATTTTGATTGTACGATGCGTACATGTCTTAGGTACACGAGGTCCATGGCTTTGTATATCTAAAGATTTTATGATTAATGTTTGTTTTTTCTACGCTAATCAAACGTCATTTAATAGTAAAATAACTGATCGGTTCAAAGTTTGATGAATATGTTATTTGGACTGTTGCCTTATGAAATAGACGTTAAAAATCTGACTCCAGTGTCAGTCGATTACAAAAAATGTTTTCTACATCAAGTACTCATACATTTGCAGTAAAAGCATTAGAGGTGTAATACCATCAAATCATGGTACGTCACATCCATTTGCAAACGAAAATAGGTCGAAAAACCATATTCCCTTGAATTTGACAGGTAATTATAGTCCAGTCAAACTAAGATTTAAGCTCAAACTAATCGCAACAGAATTTTTTTTATTTCTAATCTATATCATTAAGCCCTAAACATACACAGAAAAAAGTCCCATAAGATCTAACTTGAGAAAAACTCAAAATCATCATTTTCAATTTCCTATGGAAATTAACATTGGAAGGGGTGATAACTCCGCAAAAATGTGTCTTTTTTTGGTCAGTTTTTGGTTGATTTTCTCAAAATGTATGTAAAGTATGATACTTGGATGGGGTTATAAGTTTTTATTTGACTAACTTATATAATATTCCCCTCATAAAATGTACGAAACCAAAGTGCTATGGGTAGTTTTATTATTTTTGTGCATTTGTCATTAAAGAAATTGCGGCTTTGTAACCATTTTGAAAAAAAATAATGTGAAAATTTGGTAATGTTTGTATACTTTATTTTTTCAGTATCTTACTTGTCTAAAGAAACTTTAAAGCACAAAAAGACGAATACATGCTTAATTATTTTGATTAAATTTAAGATTTTTTACCTTGACATGTTGAAAAATTCAATAAATGGTCAACTAATGAATTACGAAATCTAGATTATAGCTTGATAAAAGATACGAAAACACCAGTAGTGTTGTTTGATATACTCTAGAGACGGCTAAAAAAACAAGAATTAATACATTCTGATGAATAGAAGCGGTAAAGTTATAATTTTGTTTGAATTTTAATTGATATTTCTGCCTTTTTTGCAGAGTTATCTCCCTTTTCAATGCAAATCTCTATAGGAATTATAAAATGGTGATTTTTTTAGTCTTCTTCAAGTAAGATTTTTTGGGACTTTTTTCTGTGTATTTTTGGGGTGTAATGCATTAAGATTAAAACATAAAAATCTTCTGTTGCAATTACTTCAAGGTTAGGGTCAAATTTATGCTAGATTGACTGGACTATATATAGCTATTAATCCTACATTTTATTGCAGTAAAAAGTAAAATCACAAAAATACCGAACCGAGAAAAATTCAAACGGAAAGTTCTTATCATTACATTCCTGGGTCATAAACATATATCTTGGGTATTTCAAAGCATCATAATTTTTTTGTTTTGATTTTTATAAAATATTTTGGAAACTTAAGGTAACATGATGACTAAAGTTTGTACACAGTTTAAATAAGGGAACAATTTGTTTGGTTAACTCCCAGTGATGGTTATTTTCTTTTATGCAATGAAATGTTAAGTGAATTGTTTTCTATAGTACTAGACAGGATAAAAATGCACTTATGCCAAGTATTTCTTTGTTTGAAACAAAGATAAATTCTGCACAATTTTTTGAAAAGTGCAAATTTAACAAATACTAATAGGGGGGATTCAATGGTGGTATTACACTTAGACGAAGAGCGATAACTATGATTGCAAATCGTGTAATGTGTGAATATGAACGAATCTTGTCAAGTAAAAGGTTAACTTTTTCTAAAATGTCCAGTTCATTTAATTATGCTATTGGTATTGAGTTTGCCACTCATTTAAGAAAAGTTTACCTTTGATTTTTTAGGCCCTGTTGGTAGTTATGTTTTCAAACGGTTAAGGCTTTTCAAACTTTTGGTCTTGAGTGTAGATTTTAAAGGCAAATAATCCTGAAACATTATTTTTATATTTTTTGTTATAGTCATTTGTAAACCGTGTTTTTTTTATTTTTTTTTATATTAGAGTGTGTTTACGATAATATTACACTTATTATAAGAATGCTTCTCACATTTCCTGGTATTACTGGTATCATTCAAGGCGGAAACATTTAAATTATGAAGCTGTATTTCTATGCTACCGTCAATTTTGATTTAAAAAGAAATTTGATCTACGAAATAAAGGACAAATTAATTATTAAAATGATGTAAGAAATGATTGCATATTTCATTGGTACATGTTTATTATTATACTATACCTACAGTCAGCAGAATAAACATATTAGCATAACTACGTAGTTTTATTTGAAATAATGTTCAGGAAAACAAAGCCACTCATATTACATACTAGTAAATCACGCAATCAACCTGTGCAAAAAGTCTATTTGATATGTTAACATATGCATATGAAGTCATCAAAAACAAGGAAACACATTCAAAATGGTTGTCCACTGGAGTGAACGTCTGTAAACTATGCATAGAAAACTTCTGTTAGCTGCTTTTCTCCTAATATTTGAACAAAGCGATGGTCATGAAATAAGCAAAGGTAGGAAATGTATATACATTTTTTCCCTTACAAGTTAAGATGAATTCAACGACCACATACACATATATAAAACCAGGTTCAAACCACCATTTTCTACATTTGAAAATGCGTGTACCAAGTCAGGAATATGACAGTTGTTGTCCATTCGTTTGATCTGTTTTGTCATTGGATTTTGCCATGTGATTAGGGACTTTCTGATTGAATTTTCCTCGGAGTTCAGTATTTTTGTGATTTTACTTTTTAGGGATGGCAACGAGTACTCGCTCGGAAGGCCGACTACTGGTTTAGTACTCGGATATACTCGTTTGCTGTTATAAATCTTGAGATATTTCTCTGCATATTTCCACTCTTTTAGTTCCGTTGAAATATCCCCATGGTAATACTAAATAAAATCAACTAACAACATAGATATGTTTATCCTTACTATTTGTTATAGTAGTACCAGCAACGTCCTTACCTTACGAGGGAATGTTTTCATGTGCACTACTTGAAAAAAAAAGTAAGTCAAACAGTCTTTCGTCTGAAACTGTTGACCAGTCATATTTCTTAACAAGAACAGAGTGACTTGCGGTGAAACCTACGCAACTGATAAGAGACATTTTTAACGGTGTTTAAACACGGATCAACACTGTCATGGATTAATAATTAACTCATTACAAGCCGTAAAACTTACATTTGTTCGTTAATCAAGACTTCTATGTAAACGTGATTGGTATGAGATGTATATCTTAATTAATTTTATTACTTTTTGTTTGAAACTTAACTATAATTGTTTAATTTACAATTTAAAGATATACGAAAGTAGGAGAGCGACATTCACACCCAAAAGTCGAAAATAAACTAACAACGTTATGACTAAAAAAAAAATAAAAAAATAAGACAAACGATAGTGCATAAAACAAAACACAGAAAAAGTAAGACTGAGCGACACGAAAAAGCGCAAGTAATTTGAAGTCCAATATTGTTGTTGACAAATTAATGGACAAGTCGTATTATAAAAAAATACCAACTCCGCAGGAACAGATGGTACAAATGTAATCTTCTTTGTCGGACTTTTCATGCAAATATTTTTGATTTTATTGAAAATTGGATCATATATGTCTCTGGGTTCATGAACACGTACACAAAAAATAATTGCTATTATGATAGGTTGATGTAGAAACAGCGGTCGGTAATTCATTGTTTTTTAATTGACACAAAACAAAACAGAGGAGCCAGCTATCATGGTTGTAGTACATTTGTCTTATGTTTATGAAAGGTAATACCAAAATCACTGCATTCCACCTAAAATTTAAACTTTTCAATAGACGTTTAATATTCATCCGAGTATTCGCGAGTACTCGAGTATTAGGACCGAGTATCCGAGTATTAAATTTCAGATCTTTTGACATCCCTACTTTTTATATATACAATATTTCCAATTACATACTACTAAGTGAATTATCAGGTACACCGTACAAGCACACAATGAAAATACCTTGTACTATCTTATTGAATATTCAAAATCCGTGATTTTCTCGTCAATATTAAGTCTTAAATACAGAAGCAATACGAGTTTAAAATGTTTTCTATGACAGTTTGTATAAACGGTTTCTGCAGGCTTAATATAACATCGACAATATTTGAACCATTCGTCTATTTAATCTGTTTTGGAATTATTATATGTGAAACAAGATAGCTTCGATGTTTAATGCAATAAAGAAAAAAAAACAACATATTTTTGTTGTTGAACAAGGACAAAGTTAACGTCTAAAACACAAGTTTTTCAATTTATTGAAGATGAACGTGTTGCGGAAGTATCCGACAAAGTAGCTAAACGTATCACCAAAAGAACGAGCCCCTGTGAAGGTAACGTGTTACTGTATTGAAAATTAACTGATGCAATTACTTACTTAATCATATAAATACATAACAATGTATTTTTAACATACCAATTAGTGTTATGAAAATAGTGGTTTTATTTATAGATTCATTTTATGTTTCGCTAGTCAAATTAGTTTCCTCATCGATGCTGATTAGAAATGCTTGTAGCTTGTCGTACATTTCGTAGCTGAGTTTATTTGGTTTCTGGCAAAATAGAGTTTCATCTATCTCGATGAGTCCATCGGGTAACAGAATACTGAGCTGATTCAAAATCTTCTGTGTCTGTCCAAATATGGTGAATCTCTAGTATCTGAAAAATGATAATTTCAGTGCTGCTGGACAAAAGTTGACACGTGCATTAGATCGTGCTGAAAGTTGACAATAAATTTGATTTTATGAGGATCTTTTCGATCTTTTTCTAGAGCTTTAAAATTTGTTGGAAGCTTCTATGATATTTGTTTTTTTGTTTTGTATTTTGAAGGCAATTGTTATCTTGTGAGTTTTTCCAAACGGTTGTTGCGTTTGGATTAGGCTTTCGACTTATAACTTGACTGTAAGAATGATCCCGGAGCAGTGATTTGTATGACAATTTCTGATCGTGTTCTTTTTTTGTCAATTTTGGTCACTTTACGGTGTTTCATAATCAATGCGTACTGCTGTTTTATTTTTCTGTATACGAAAACCATCGTCACTACATTTTAAGCATAATAACATTTTGTAATGATTTTAATATTTTAAACATTTGCATATCGGCGAGCGCAAATGACGTCCTTCAATCCATTGACCCGCCTATGTTTTGTCTGTTACAGTCCTTAGATGGTGTAAACTTCCAACTAACACCATACATCTTTACACCATACACCATTACACCATACACCTTGTTCCATTACACCATACACGTTACACCTTTGCACCATACACCTTACACATTACACCATACACCATTCCCCATTCTATCTACACGATCCGAAATTACCCGTAATGCAATTAAATTTCAAATATTAAGATTATTATTATTGTGTATGTTTACAATTCGAAAAATTAAAATAAAAAGAACTTCGTTTTCAACCAATGAAATGTCGTACACCGTTCATTCACACCATTCCCAATCGCACGTTACACAATCACACCATTCCTCATACACCATTACACCATACACCATAGCACTATACACCTTACACTATTGCACCATATGCCATGCACCATTAAACCATACACGATTTTTTGGGAAGTTTACACCATCCAAGGGCTGTAATTTGTCAATATTATTTTCTTAAATATGTTCGTCCGTACTTACTCGTGCCCTCACAAACTCTCATGGAGTTTGGTTGTGTTCTGGTATAAGCATAAAATACCAAATGTTTACCATTAGACCGCCGGCAACAGTATCTATCCGAGGGTTTAAAAATATGTACCTGTTATATTGAAAGTTTTGTGCGGGTACTGTTCTCTACATGTCAACCGTTGACTTACTTTTATTGTTTTACGATGTTTATATTCATGTGCGCTTTCAAATTGGTTATTTATCCATTCGTGTCAAGTCCGATATACATTTTTTTGTTTGTTGGCATCTCTGTTTGATTTAGGGAAAACGGTACTATTTATTCTGCCATAGGCGACAACATTAACATTTTCTAAATTTACCACTTTTTATGATAAAAACCTGGATAAAACAGTTATGTGTGGTGTTAGTACTTTATTATTCTGTTTTAAAAAATAAAGACAAATAGTATCATAACCAATTTCCAACGGACCTTGTTTATGTTATCCATCCCCACCGTCATTTTGCACTAAATTTATGAAATTTTGGAAGTCTTTTCGAATAATTCTCTAGAAAATATTTCAATACGTTACAAAATTGATATTGTAAATATACACACTGCAGTTATTCATAGATAAATAAAAAATATATTTTCCCATTACATCCAATCACAGCGCTCATAATTTGACTTTCTTCACCTTCCTTGAATCGGGTACACAAAAGGCCAACATAATGCTGGGAAAATGTAATAGTACCGTTTTCCCTTCATGTGTATGCTTGTTGGAATGTTTTGATCAGTTATGATATATTTAAACCTTTTTAGCTGCTTGATCCCATTTATTGTTGTCATATTTTACTATTATGTCTCTCTAGTTTTCACACCCGGGTTTGTGAATATAACGGAAATTAATTAACTGTCATAAAATTTGTTTTCGGAAAATGCCTGTACAAGGTCAGGATTATGACTGTTGTTTTCATTTGATTTGTTGATTAATAACGTTTGACTTTGTAAGTTTTAACGATATTCGATCTTTTTGAAATACCTTTGAGTTATTTATTTTTCATATTCATCTATTTTTGTGAAGATATTCTTCTTAATTCAGTTGCCATCAAAAGTCTGTTTTTTTTTGGAGAAACACATATTCGGTGCTGCTTTAATCATGTCTTTATTTTGCAGTGATGAGGATTATATGATGTAACCATATGTATAATAGTAGTTTCCTTACTGATTTATTTTTATAATGAGCAAAGATGCTCAGTTTATATTTATAATCCTGATTTAAAATGATTTCTTGCAATTTGACTCGCTGATATTGTCCTAATAGTTATCAAAGGTAACAGGATTATAATTGTATACACCAGACGCGCGTTTCGTCTACATAAGACTCATCAGTGACGCTCATACCGAAAGAGTTAAAAAGCCAAACAAGTACAAAGTTGAAGAGCATTGATTCAGTGTATATTTTTATTAACTCATTCGAATTATCTCGCTTATACCATACATACTGTTGACTTAATACTAAACAAATACTTTCATCATGTTTTTTAAAACGGAATTCATCATGGAAAAGAAAACAAAATCAAGAAGTGATGAGGTGCAAAAAAATCAGGATTAATTAGTTGCACAGTGCGCAATTGTCCTAATACGAAATTTATCATGAAAAAAACAACCATAAATACGTTTTGTGATAACAAAATCATTATTTATTCGTAACACAGTGAATAATTGTAGTAATACGAAATTTATCGGATGGTTAATTGTTTAAAGTGTAATTTCTGATTACATGACTTACTAGAAAATGACTTTTTAGAGGAAAAGAAGTTATGTGTATGCTGGCAAAATATCCTACCAACAGCCAGTAACTACATGCATTATTTAGCATGTTGGAAAATCGTCTACATTATGCATACGTGAAACGTATACAAAATAATATAAGACGGAATTCTGTTTTCTATTTGCTGATTTTTTTTTTGTGTCATTGGTGTTTGTATCTTACTTTTGAAAGAACAGTGAGTGATTATTGTTAATGATACAGTAAAAAAGAAAAAAACATGCTATCCGTATTAAAAGCAATTATCTGTAATGACCAAAATTAGCTGGAAATGCATGGTTGCATATTTTTTTAATTCAACATGAATTTGAAGGACCTCCTAATATATGTTGAAAAACGTAACTTTGATTCATTTAAATGTTTTGGTTACCATGGATACGGCATGCAAATTTTCCTTACTCCACATTTCCTGTGAAAATATAGCTAACATACTACAAAGATGTATTTTGATGCTTTCTCTAATAAATAAATCTCCATTACTGGTTCCATTTATCAGAGTGATATCCAAATAATTCTTAGATTTGGAGAAAGAAAACTTTATGCAAACAAAATAAGTTTGTTGTCCCATGAAACTTAGTAATATGACCTAGATTCGGTCCAGCTCACCTATTTTTGAACACAAAAAACAATATTTTGTCAAAATCAGAAGAATTAATTCTTTTTCCCATTTGGAAGAAAAAATATAAAACTACATATTTCAAACCAAAAATTGGTGGGGTCTATGCTTATGTAGAAACATTGGCCTATTCGGCTCAGTCATTATCACTATCTTAGTCAATACCACAGTCCTGTGGGCAGTCCATATATCACGATAATGACCAGTTTTCAAGAACTATTATATAAGTAGCATACTTTTTAAGGGACATATTGTATTACATTAATTACACAGATACATATTTTACTGTTTTTAAGAATCCAAAATTTGATTGTATAACAAGTCTAATGCATGGGCTGTCTTTATAAATTACACTCATGAAGGCGTTATTTAATTTACACCAAATATTTTGTTTTGTCGCATTGTATGTCAGGGGGAGCATTTTGAAAACATTTCAAGTAAACAACATGATAAATGCAGGATATAAAACTAGGTCCTTAGACATTTTGTTGTAAATATAACTATATGGACGTTGAATTGTGTCAAATTACAGGTACATACATGTAAATAGAATAAAACATATTTTTATTCAAAAGAGACTTTTTACAATAACAGTCACCATGTTAACAAAAACACAGTTATTGATTGCATATAAAAAAATATTCGTCTGGATCAGTCATTGTAACAATAATGAAGCACTATACACTGATAGGTTTTTAATAAGAGATTTTTTATAATTATGTTTTCAGTTCTCTAATAAATTAATGATAACATAAAAAACTTAAAGACAGCAATGCTTTCCACATAAGTTCAATTAAAGTGTGGATGACAGCCATCACAGACAACTCTACGGCCTTCAAAACCCTATTCCTCAACATGAACAATATGTAACAACCCAATTATGAGAAAACTAACGGAAACTAACTCAAAATAGACAATGTCCATCTTGATACCCCAAAGATGTGAACACTATATAATTTTAAACCTTAGTGACGATAAGATGGAAAAGTTTAATATTAAAGATTAAGTACTATGAACTTACTTAGTTACAAAGGAGGATAAAAAATCTTATTCACGATGTAGCAATGAATATTTTAAACTTTTCTAATATATTTTAACTGTAAAAAGTAAAATCATAAAAATACTGAACTCCGGGGAAAATGTAAAACGGAAAGTCCCTAATCAAATGACAAAATCAAATGATAAAACACATCAAACGAATGGACAACTGTCATATTCCTGACTTGGTACAGGCATACTCAAAAGTAGAAAATAGCACAAATGTAGTTTTGTTCATGGCGCAATTGAAATAAAAAAATTGTGGCACAAATTAAAGGTTGTAAAAATTGGCACCAATGAAATGCGTTCAATTTGACACATAAAAACTACCCAGTTTATTTTATTCATTGTATATCATTCTTATATTCATTAATATTAAATACTTAACTAAATAAATATCTGCTGGACCTATTTGAATACTTTTTTTACTGAAACATTCACTATAATCCTAAAAAAATATCAAATTGATTATAAAACCAACTTATTTTGAAACTACTTATTAATTAAAATAACTGTTTGGCTATTATCAAAATGGCCTTATTCAAAACAAGTCGATTGCTACTTTAATGCTACATCTATGGAGGAAATCGACTTGTCTCATAGGATTGACTACTAATGTCGAATTCATTCCGTTATTTTTCGTAGTTCTATCTATAAAATAACTACTCGTTTCCACTGTTTAGCACACATCAGGATGTTTTGTACACGAACATACACAATACAGCTACTGATAATGTCGGTCCGCTAGGACACCTGTTCGTATTTCCAGGTAATACCTAATTAGATAGAAAATATAGCCAAAGTTTGCATGGACAATTTCATGATAAAAGCCGAAACACGCAGAAAAAGTGGTACAACAACTGGCACTGAAGGACAACAACTCCTTTAAAGAGTCGATTAACGACTTCGATCATTTGATATATATGTAGAAAAGTTGTTTTTCAGAGACTTCCTTTTGTTTATAGTTTTCAATATGATAGATAAAAACTAACACAAATGGTAAAACTCATCCATTCAGGGCTATAAGTCGTCTCACTAGTAGGTTGAATATATATTGTGACATTTCACTTTAAAATTTTAATTAATCTTTAAAAGTTGTTTCGCCGTTCTCGCATTTCAATTCGTGCTTTGACAGTCATTTAGGTAGCCAGATAGAATCATCGATCACATCTTAAAAACTAGATACACCAAAATATTCTATTTGCCAAGTTTAATGCACATCATACTGAACAAGTTTACAACTTTATAAACAGCTTATCAAACAACAAAACAATGCACCTTTTGATATTAGTATATATATAGGACATATTGGGAGAAAGACTATCATTTATTTTTAATTTTTTTGACATATTTACATATTTTGTTTGTTCGTTTTATTCACACATCTTTGTCAATATAATGTAATTTTATGCAACTGTCATACAAGTAAGATGTTTAGCTAGCTATACTGTGGATTCAGTATTATTCGTTGGATACTAATTTTCGTAGATTTCATGGGTACAAGGGAACCACAAAATTAAATGTTCAACGAATGACACATTTACTATCCACTTGTTTGTAGACTTCGGCAAAGACATGAAATTATATATACACAAACATGCAAGTTTTTCCTAATCCACGAAAATTGGTACCAACGAAAATAAATGAATCCACAGAAATCCGTGTTTTATCAACTGTTTCTATATAAGAAAATACTTATACAAAGTCAGGAATATGACAATTGTTTTCCATTCGTTTGATGTATTGAGCTTTTGATTTAGCCATTTGCTTAGGTAATTTCCGTTCAGAATTTTCCTCAGCGATCAGTAGTTTTGTTATTTTACTTTTTATCGTATTCTTCATTATGTAATTTATAATTCAGATTTGGGTTTCCGACCATCTGATTGTGGTGATTTGAAGAAGTCAAAATACAAAAGTGGGATCTATAAAATTTATCCTGATAGAAGTACTGGTTTTTACGTCTATTGTGATATGCGAAATTATGGAGGTGGTTGGACGGTTTGTATGATATAAAACATCATATACATCATATACATATTGATATGTTTTAGCCCGCTTAGAAATTACATAAAACATATTGGCACCATTTATTTGAATATGTAATAATTCTAAATACATAAACTTTATTTGTTTGGTTTCTGAAACAGGCATGAACATGTTTATATTGTCGACCATTTGGTCATCTTGGACAGGAAGATTTTCCATGGCCCCGCGAAAATGTAACGTCACTTGTTTACCCATTTGTTTCCTGCATTTTGTGTTCCAGAATATTCGTTTTAATTCTTTTTAAAGCATTTTGTTTTCAATATATGTGCTTACCAGGCTAAGTTATTCATTTTCAATTCTCCACCATCTCCAAGAAACCATAGTAAAATATAGTTTCTACCTTACTGAATTATCACTTTGCATGTTTTTACAATAAAGACTAACACAAAAAATCTGAGATAAGCATAAACTATTGCAGTGTCAAAATGTAAATAATAATACCCACAGGCCGTATGACCATATAGTTTTCAAAAAAAAACTTACTAAGGTTTTAAATTGATGTCTTTTAAAAATAAGTTTATTCAAAGTATCAATGACTTGAAATAACAGTGCTCTTATGTAAGTTTACGGGCTTTATAAACAACACAACTTATAAATTAATATGTAACATCCCGGTTTTTTTTTAACATTTTACAGGGATATCCAAAATGTTAAACCATATCTATATGTCTATAAAATAACTTAGTAAACGTTTTTCACAATTTATGTTTTCGACATCCATGACCTGATAATTTTCGAGTTATGCATTAATTTAAGAGTTATAGTTGGTTCATGATCGTACGTGTGACTTAAAGAAAGGAATAAATTATAATATGTAAACAATAAATATATGTGCAGTGGTATTGGATCTGGTACTTTTGTTTACATAGTTGAAGACTTTTTTGAATCACTGAATGGTTTTAATCATTAGTGCTTTTTGCAGAGTAGAGAACAATATAATAAAGATATAATTACGATAAATTTGTAACAATATTTACAAAGAATTGAATTTGTAGAGAATCAAGTTGTGTAAAATCAGGATTGTTTATTCCTTGAAGCCCCACAGTGTCACAGAGAGCCCTTGTGAGTTTCCTTCGTTGCAAAAAATCTGATATTGTTAATGTGTTCAAAAATCAAATCACATATGTGATAAAGTTCAAGATTCAAAAAGGTTCATCATACATATCCAAGTTAACGATATGAATGGAAGGATTTTAAGAAAATGATACTATTACTGTATACAAGAAATACATTGCGCGTATTCAAAACTACGCATTTTTGATTACGACTTTTTTTTTGAAGCTGTTAAAATAAGTATACATATAAATATAGACTGACCTCAGGTATTTATTCAACTTATTTAAACATTTTGTGCTTCAAACATTGAAATAATTCAGATTACTTGTTAGTGGCCTTTATGTCCCTTGATGTTTTTTCATTATTGCTCGTATAGGTTGTGAAAATATCACAAACACGTTAGTCGAGTCAAACTAAGATTTAACCTCAAACTAATTGCAACAGAAAATTTTTGAGTTCTAAACTATAGCATTATGCCTTTAATGTACACAGAAAAAGGTCCCATAAAATTTAACTTAATGAAAACTCAAAATCAGCATTTTTAATTTCCTATGGAAATTAACACTGGAAGGGTAGATAACTTCACAAAAATGAGTCGTTTTTGGTTGATTTTCTTGAAATTTATGTAAAGTATGATATTTTGATGGGGTTATAAGTTGACATTTGACTAAATTATATATTCGTCTGCTCATGAAATGTACAAAACCGAACTGTTATGGGTAGTTTTATTTTTTGTTGTGCATTTTTCATTAAAGAAATTGCAAATTCGAAGCTTTGTGACCATTTTGAAAAAATAATGTGAAAATTTGGTATTGTTTATATCTGTATATTATATTTTTTCAGCATCTTACATGTCTAAAGAAACTTTAAACCACAAAAAGAATAATACATGCTTAATTATTTTTTTTTATTAAATTTGAGATTCTTTACCTTGACATGTTGAAAAAATAAATAAATGGTCAACTAATGAATTACGAAATCTAGATTATAGCTTGATAAAAGATATAAAAACACCTTTAGAGTTGTTTGTTATACCCTAAAGACCGATAAAAAATCAAGAATCAATACGTATACATTCTGATGATTAGAAGCGGTAAAGTTATAATTTTGTATCAATTTTTATTGATATTTCTGCCTTTTTTGCAAGAGTCATCTCCCTTTTTAATGCAAATCTCCATAGGAATTTTAAATGGTGATTTTTTTAGTCTTCCTCAAATAAGATTTTATTGGACTTTTTTCTGTGTATATTTGAGGTATAATGCTAAAGATTAAAACTTAAAAATCTTCTGTTGCAATTACTTTCAGGTTAGGGCAAATTTATGCTAGATTGACTGGACTAGTTTAACAACGAGGGTATTAACTCGTTGAATAGATAAACTGCTGAATTTCATAGCCGGCGTTTAATACGAATAAAAGGACATGTCGACGAGAATGTCGCCAATAAAAGGACATGTCGACGAGAATGTCGCCAATAAAAGGACATGTCGACGAGAATGTCGCCAATAAAAGGACATGTCGACGAGAATGTCGCCCAAATACGCAACGAGCTACAAGTTTAGATTGCCGATTTGGATCTTAATACTTATAAATGTCATTCATTTCATTAACGACACATAACATATATAGAATTTGTCGATAGAGATAATTTACGATATATTAGCGGAATCAATTACTATTGTCCTAATGTCATAACAACAATTAAACTAATTGCCGTGTTTGTAGAAATATGAGCAACACGACGGCTGCCATATGTGGAACAAGATCTGCTTAGGCTTTCGGTGAACCTCATATTCCTCCCAGTTTTTGGTTGGTTTCCTGTTTCTCAGTCTTTAATTCTCTATGTTGTGTTCTTATTACTGCTGTTAGTCTCTTGTTCTGTTTTTTAGCCATTGCGTTGTCCGTTAATGTTCGACTTAAAAGTTGGAATGTCCCTTTGGTAACTTCGCCTCTCCCTTTTCATCTCTGAAATTCATATCGGTTGACTTTAATATCATACTTCCACAGGTATTTCAACGAAGAACAAATGGTTATGTTGGCTTCTACAGAGACTGGAGGGCGTATAACGAAGGTTTTGGAAATCTAAAAGCAGATTTCTGGTTGGGTAAGGATATATCTAACATATTTTGGCTTGCCATTGACATATAATTGATTTTATAAATATTTTATTATTTACACATTTTAACAATGCTTGAATATTTTGAGTGGTTATTGACACATTTAGGCTCTTAAGGTTTCCCAAAATACAAATATAAATAGGGTGTATGCACATAGTGACTACATCATTCATGACTACTAAAGATGTAGGAAATATCATAAATTAAGGAAGCACACAAATACTCTCAGTTAAACTAGCAGATATCACAATAATTAGTCATATTAGTATTTTTCCTACAGGGAATGAATATTTGAGCAAACTCACTCAACAGGGCTATTACATATTGCGGATAGATATGTGGGACTTCCATTATAACCACCGATATGCCATCTACAACACATTTGTTGTGAAGAACGAGATGTCAGGATACAAGCTTGAGGTAGCTAAATATACTGGAAATGCAGGTTAGACAATTCATAATAACTATAATTGAATAGTTAAACAATAGAAAATGACTTCGAAACACATTAACCCCTTTATCATTGGCCAATGGCCCAGTGATGCTGTAAAATATTCCTATAAGAAATTTACACGTATGATTCATTTTAAATCAGCAAAAGTGTATATGCAAGACAATATCCCTGTTCAAGAAAGCTGTAAGTTATTGTCATTTGTAGTTGCCTGTTATAGGCTTTACAGTAATTCAGTACCTGTTTTGATGATATCTTGCTGCTCATGCTAGCATTCTAAAGCATCTGATAGTAACTGTAACTGGTGTCGTCCACAGACTTCATGAGAAAATTATAAATTGTAATTGTAAACAGTAATCGATGGTAAATAACTGTATTTTGATTTGAGGTCGTTGGTTCATGGACATGAGAAGAAGAAAATGGCTAGATCGTGTTTTTAATTTTGACTTTTGCTTATTATCGCTACTTCTGAGAAACAGAATATACAAAATATCTGAACTATATTGTTGACTGTGACATGTTCTAATACATCTATTTTGGTTGAAAGGATACATTGACATTTAATGAGAATGTTCCCAACCTGATATTTAGAATATGCTGTATAATGATATAACTCATTAGTCATATATAATAAAGACCTATGGTCTTTTGATTTGATTTCCTAGCTATATAACCATAAAAATGAGGTCGAGGTCAAAGTTTAATTTGACGTTTTATATCAAAACCTTCGCGACATCTAGTTTTATATTTAAGAATATGTTTAAACAACACTTTATAAGTTTCATGCGTTTGGATCGCTTTTTTGTGGCTTTACATTCTGCAGGAACGAGCAAAGCTGAATATTTATTTTTGTTTATTCTTTACTTTTCTATGTTGTGTCATGTGTACTATTGTTTGTCTGTTCGTCCTTTTCATTTTTAGCCATGGCGTCGTCAGTTTATTTTACGATTCATGAGTTTGACTGTCCCTCTGGTATATTTCGCCCCTCTTTTAAAGTAGCAAATTTTTGCGCCAATTTCATTGAAAAAATATTTGAACTACATATCTTATGACATCAGTAAAGAAATGTTATAAACAGGTAATAGACAGACATTTTCCTAATTTTAACAAAAGTAGATAGTAACCATATTTCGTTGAATACTTAGATTATTTCGAAACACTTAGACACATATACATGTTTATACGTACCGAGATATATAAACTCATCATAGATACCAGAGTTCATTCAAAGTTTTGTAAACAGTTAATTTATAATTATGTATGATAATGCATGCGTGTCAACACAAAATTGCTGACTACTGGTAAATCTTCGGGGTTAAAAACTCCACCAGCAGTGGCATCGACCAAGTGCTTGTAAATAAACTCATCATAGATACTAGGGTTGAATATATTTATTTGTGACAGACGCGCGTTTTGTCTACAAAAGACTCACCAGGGATGCTCGAATTAAAAACAAGTTGAAAAGGTTAAAAAAAGTACGTTTGAAAACAGTTAAAAAAAAAGAAGCAAAATCACAAAAATACTGAACTCCGAGAAAAACTCAGAAATGAAATTCCCTTCCCAAAATTATAAATATGACAATTTCAATGATTATTCATGTCGACACACAAGTTTTGTAATGCCACACATTGTTTTAAACATCTGTAATTACTTCATCTACTTTATATCAGTCAATAGTGCTAATTTTGAAAATAAACAATATTTATACGATTCTTTTAGTGCGACTTTACTGGTTTCTTTTCTTTAATTTTCTTATTAGAATTTGAAATAGTTAATTCATAAGGACTTGACGAAATGTATAATCTATGTTAGATACTCGACAAAATAATGTAAGCACGACACGTTTCCTTGTAATTGATATGTCATTTCAAACTGTTCAAAGTGAACACTGTTTTCCTTACTTTTCTATTCTTATACATTTTATTAATTAAATAAAAAAGAAGGCTCAGCCCATCTAGCTAGAATAGGCTACATATTAAAGTTACATATTTATGCCATTTAGGGGATTCATTAAGCGAACATAATGGATATAGGTTTTCTACATGGGATAGAGATAATGATGTGTCTAGAGCCAACTGTGCTGAGAGGTATAAAGGAGGATGGTGGTATAACAAATGTCATCGCTCCAATCTTAACGGGAAGTATCTGAATGGATACCATAGTAGCTACGCTGATGGTGTTAATTGGTATGACTGGAAAGGATATCACTACTCATTGAAAAGAACACGTATGATGATACGGCGAGTCTAGCAAATTATAATGAATAAAATTAAAAATGTGTATTCTATGTTATCACTTTCATGAATACTTCTTAAATGCAAGCAACGCACATGGAATCGTTTATTCTTTTTCTGGTCGTAGTCATATGTGTGTATATGCTTTTAATTTCAATCAAGTTTGACCTTTAATCACACATTAGATATTGTTAAGTCTGCGTCTACCGTATACTAATTGTTTCAGGGTAGGGGAGGGTTAGGACCCCGCTAACATGTTTAACCTCCGCCACATTCTGTATGTATGTGCCTAACCGGAATCAGGAGCTAGCAATACATTAGTTTGTCTGTTGCTGTGTTTCATATTTGTTTGTCGTTCATTTTTGTCATTTTTTAGGCCGTTGATTTTTCTCGTTTGATTTATTTAACATTTGTGATATCGGGGATTTTATTGCTGACTAGGCAGTTTGGGCTTTGCTTATTGTTAAAGATCGTTCGTTGACCTATAGCTGTTAATTTCTGTGTCATTTTGTCTCTTGTGGAAAGTTGTCTCATTGACAATCACTCATTGGCACTCACACCACATCTTCCTTTATCTATCATCTTCTTTTTTATATGTATATATATATAAGAAGATGTGGTCTGAGTGTCAATGAGACAACTCCATTCAAACAGGAAAATCAACGGTCTAATCTATATAAAAACGGGAAACAACGAGAAACAATAATGAACCACATCAACAAACGACAACTGTTGAACATTCAGTTTCTGGTTTAGTACAGATGATAGAAAAACGCAGCGGATTTAAACGTGTTAATAGGTACCAACCTTTACCCTCACCTGCAACAGTAGTGTAGCATCATAATATATAAAGATACACTATAAAATATCAATTGAAATGGCTTAACTCAATCAAAAGACATATTAACACAAATACAGGTAAATACAAATTTTGTTGTACGGTAAACAGTATAAATAGTTTTTACAAAATAAATTATTTAGTTTTCCATACTACGAGAACAGAAGTAAAAGCGTATATTCATACCAAAGACTTATCAAAGCTGTTATGTATCAAAAGTAGAGAGGCGAAATATTAAACTAAATAAGTAAACATTAAATAACACAAAATCATTACAAATTGTATCAACAGGTCAAATTAACACGAAAGTACAATTAATGATACAATAAATCATGCATCAGAGACTAAATTAAGTAAAAAACGTCCAAGGGATTTATAATTTTAACGTTATAGACAGCATACATACACGGACATGACATGACATGACTTGTACAATGCCAAAAAGAAAAAAATCGACAGACAATAGGATACAAGTAGTCAGAAGTTAACCGCGATATAGAAAATGAACGTGGATGTGTATTTATACAACCTGTTTGAATAAACTCATCATAGATACCAGGACTAAATTTTGTATTTACGCCGGACGCGCGTTTCGTCAAAAAAGACTCATCAGTGACGCTCGAATCCAAGAAAAGTTAAAAATTCCAAATAAAGTACGAAGTTGAAGAGCATTGAGGACCAAAATTCCTAAAAGTTGTGCCAAATACAGCTAAGGTCTTCGACTAAAAAGGGTCAGTCTCAAAAGCTATTGCTGTTCGATATCATATGCAAAAAAAAGCAAAGCGACATCTTGCGAAACCACAAAACAGGGCACGTAACAAATTTGGCGGAAAAAGACAATAGGTCTTTTTACAGAATAGTGGAGATACCTAATAAGTATGAACATAATAATTATTACTATTCTTATTATTTACTAACATTGTTTTCTTCATTATAAGGAACATGAAATTTTATATGAAAAGGAATTAAAATCCTTGTTTGGACACTTTTGAAACATCTTATGATAATGATATGTTCTAAGACCATCACTAGACATGTCTTAGATACTTTTGAAAACCAAGCCAATGTCATTTTGGGACTCTATTCTTGGTTCGCATTTAAGTTTACTCCATTTCTATATAAATAAGCAATTGGATCATTTGAACGCACAAAACTAAACGCCTCAAGTGCCATGATTAGATTGCAAGGTTAAAAACAATATGCGTACACAGTCGGTCAATATATTATTAAGATATACTGCACAACAAGAGAAAATATCTACAATCAAGCAAACATTATGCAGTTACATATTGTGTCTAGATCAAATAATGCCTCTGATGAATATCGATTCCATTTTGACAAACGCTGCATATACTTCAAACATTTGAAATAACTACAGAAAATATTTTCATGATTACCTGCAGAAGTATAAAAGTCATTAACATTCTTTTCTCTTTTTTTTTTTTTTTTTTTTTTGTAAAGATAAACGTTTTCTTTAATAAAGTATGGTTAAATATTTCACATAATACCGCATTACTTACGGAAATATATATTGATACTTCAATCGGATTTCGTTTACAAATATACGATGCAAATGTTTGGACGAATAAATGGGAATAATTTATGCAATTTAAGTTACATCTATAACTCGTGTGTTGTTTCCTTTTTCATGCTTTTTATTGTGATGCTATACTCATTACAGTCTAATTATTTCTGTTTTATCATCTTTTGGTGTTTTGTATGCACGCATAGTTTCAATTTTTAGGCTAAGAGCGATAACTTTTTTGGCAATGAAATATTGTTTTAGAGTCAGATTCCGTTATTTTACATCGCTGAAATTAAACGAAACTGTGTATTCAGTCACCAAATGTCATTGCATAGTTTTTGTCATAACAATAATGCAACAATGTACATAGAGTGCATCATAATGTTTCTATACAGGGTTCAAATATCGTGAATGGTCGGCGCGCATGGGTTCATTCCATTTAAAAAATCATGGCATATTTTCAGTTAGAAATGGCCACAGAATTACACTGGAAATCTGAGATAATGCTCAATAAATAAGTATATATATAGAGATTACTTAGAACCTTCACTAAAATGTTCTCCTGGAAACAATTATTTGGTATAGCAAGTCTGAATGAGATAAAGAAAAACATATTACAAACAGGACATCTCGCCTTCATTTTGATTTGATTTTTTTTTATTGTTCTAGCCGAACCATTTTCATTCAATGGTACCTGCTGAGAAATTCAAACAACAAAGGTACCAACCAATTGATAGTGATTTTTACATACACGTGGTTCCGGTATGCAAGACACAAAAAATGTAAGGTCTTAACAAGAAAAGGTTCCTCTTTTCAATGAATTAGAAATACTTTTACAATATTGAGTTTCAACATTGATAATAGGACAATTATCAGATTTATAATCAAAACATATTAAGACATGTGAAATCATATCAATATTAGTATTCCGGAGGGTACCACCGGGGACTAGCAGTCCACTATTAGATGTTCTAGTTCGGTGATTGTGATTTTAACGTAGAATGTTGTATTCAAAGCGTATTCAAAGCGCGTGATACGTGATTTCGATATATTAGTTAACTTGGAAAAGTACGTCGAAGAGCAGTTTGGAAAGGAAATGTATTAAAATTTGTTTTGTCGTTTAAGGGGAAATTTCTTTTCGTATCTGCTACGCACTGCTATTTATTTTTCGAAAGTTAACAGAGCAATGTTTTTCATGAAAATAAGAACATTTTTGTGACAGTAATTATTCTTTGAGCTAGACTCTGCGCTGAACCATTTTTTATATGTTCTAGTTAACAAGATAACAGTCCACAAGACATATCGTCCTACCCGAACACATTTTTCTGACTCTAAAACTTTCACTTATTTCATTATGATTGTGCTTATCATAGAAGCAGTATTTACCAATTTTCATGTTTATAATTTAATTCAGTGGCTGACGGACACTCGTGCTCCCACTCTCACGGTGAATAGGTTACCTCGAAACTACTGCATTGGTAAGTTTTAAGCTGTATTCATACATGTATTTAACATGGAAGTTTTGCGTCACACGTTATGAACATATGGTTACTTGTCCTATATTTACAATTCATGCAGGATATTTTTTCTAGCAACCGTTTTGGTCCAAATATGTCACAATTGTCTTGGATATACACAGGTTGCATGTTGTTCAAATGTATATATTTAATAGAAATCGTTACGGTATGTCATGAGTTTTGTGAATATACTTCTCAGTCTGTCTTGGGTTACTTTTATTCGCTTGATAAAAAAAATTAGACATCGTGCTACTGCATTTCTATATTGATTTATTTAGTTAGTTTGCTTAACGTACAGTTGCAAATGGTTTATGCATAGTCAGGATGAGAATAAGTATGCATATAATAGTTAAGCCCTGTGGTAAACGCTGTCCGGGATGAGAATTGGGGAAATTTTGACTGCCACTGAAAATGACATAATGGGTAGAGACATTTTACCTTACAACAAGGCCACCTACATACTCTTCAAAGAGTTTTTGCTAAAGTTCTTAACGCGAAGAGCCATAATACTCTCTATACACAAAAGATTCTCATTCTGACTGGACAAGTTTGTGTACCTCTTCGTTCGGTTTATCCAAACAGACGCCCTAATATAGCAAGGGTTTGACTGCCGGTCGGAGGAAGATCAAAGTGGCCATATTACTATTTCCGAATGTATTTTAGCTAGCTTCACAATTGGATATGAAAATAATATTTACAAGTAATAAATGCCGAAAGAATAAACCAAAATAAATAAATAACAAATTACTCACTAAAGAAAAGTAATGAATAGTTGCATAAAATGAAACCATATCTTCAGTCCTTAAAATGTTTTTTGGAATTTCAGCATTCAGTTGATATATTGACCAGGAAAACAATACGGCTCATATCACATGCAACACGACAAAAAATTTATAAAATGTATTTGATATGTTGACATATGTACATGATGTAGTCAAAATACCATGGAAACACATTCAGTACAATTTTTTCCTCTGAAGTGAATATTGGAATACCATGCACATGAAGATATTGTTAACCGCTTTGCTCTTTGTTTCTGAGGAATGCTATGGCCATAAAATAAACAAAGGTAAGAATTGCATATGTAATAATAGATTGTTGTTTACTTTACGTCCACAGGGAAATATGTCATGCAATATCAGAACGACGATGTTTATATAAATGCTTGATTTGGTGAACAAATGAATATAATCAATTAATATCTGAAAAATAAATAAAGATTTTAATTTAAAAAGCGAAATTAGTTTCGTATACGTACAATAACATAATGAAAATACATACAGTTGTACGAACAAACCTGTGTTGCATTTTCAATCTCATTCAAATTTGTCAAAGAATAAACAAGTGTGTTTGAAAAGACATTGTATAAATATATTCTGTAATATTATTAAACTATATTAGAACGTTGAAGAACAGTTTGTTTGGAAAGCAAATGGTTAAAAGGGTGACCGATGAAATCCAAAAGGGAAGAACAAAACATTGAAAGCAAACCTTAAAAGTCAACTAAAAACTTGTTAAGATGGTATGATTCTCATCAAATTCCTAAAGTCTTTCTGATATCATATTACACTGTAAGTTTGGGTGAAAATATATGTATTAAGACATACCGTTAATAATTTAACTTAAAAGAGTTATGTGTCTGACTAAAATAATTTGCTTTTATAATATAAGCATGCGAAACAACACAATTGATATTGTTTGGTGACAGCAAGGCGTATGCTGTTACAAAATCGGTTTCTCAATTAATCTTGTTGAAAATTTGACAAGGTGAACTAAGTTTTGGCAGAGGGAATATATAAATGCAACATCGCGTCGATATCGTTTAAATTATTTAGATTGTAGTATGTAATTCTCAAAAAAAGATTTTTTATTTACTTGAAAAGGGATGCTTATGATATTTAAAATTCTGTATGCGAGATCATTTAATTGCAATTTAACATCGGTATTGTTTTTAAGTATTCCGGTTTTATCTAGTATAGAATTTGTAATTGTTTCATAGGACTTGTTTTAGTTCTAAGGACTGAAATTATATATAAGACGTCTTCAAATTTTCATTGTAGAGAAATGTGTCAGGGATGTAATCGACAAAGTGGCTAATCTAATTACTGAAACAACAAGTCAATGCATTGTGTCCCCTACCGAAGGTAAAAAGTATTATGTCAAAAATATCAAACTCCAAGGAAAATTCAAAATAGAAAGTCCCTATACAAATGGCAAAATTAAAAGCCAAAGCACATCAAACCAATGGAAAACAACCGTCAAGTTCCTTATTAGATACAGACATTTCCATATGAAGACAATGATAAATTGAATATGGTTTTATAGCTAGCGGAATCTCTCACTTGAATGAAAGCCGCTTAAATCCCATTATGTTCTGTAACTTAAAACAATTGCAACTGTACGATACTTTATACAATGTTTATCATAAAGATACATTATATTTTGCTCAATATGTTGTGACGACGTATTTCTCCCAATGCCAGCACATTACGAACAATTCATGTTTTTATTCAAATAATGTGTTTTGATATGAAACTACGAACTATTTACCTGAAATGACGTAGTAGTTCGCGATGATAGGTCATCATAAGGCCTTCAACAATGAGCAATATGCATACCTTATAGTAAGCTTATAGTAACCCTCTTAATGATAAATATAAAAAAAAATGAATCGAAAAAACTAACGACTCGATTACTGTTCTAAACAATAAACGATAATTCTGTTTATGATAAACAGGATAAAGCAACTACAACTTAAATAGAACTTCCTGTCGTGGGAAGGTTATAACATAATCTGGCTGGTTTATAGTTATAGGAAGATGTGGTGTGAGTGCCAATGAGACAACTCTCCATCCAAATAGCAATTTACAAAAGTAAACCATTATAGGTCAATGTACGGCCTTCAACATGGAGCATGGTCGAGGCCGAATTATTTAAAAATCGAAATCTAATTTAAAAGATGAAGTTCTGATCGATGAAACCAAAAAGCAACTTGAAATGTAACTAAATCCAGACAAGACATTTGATCTTGAGCTATACATGTCATATTGCATTAGAATGAGAAATAATAAGTGTTTACAATGTACTTTCACAGGTATTTCAACGAAGAACAAACAATTATGTCGGCTTTTATAGAGAATGGGAATCTTATAAGAATGGCTTTGGAAATCTAAAGAGTGACTTCTGGTTAGGTATGGTTTTATTTTGAGTATTGCATTAACAATTATATTGGCCATTGTAATGTTATAGTTCGTTTCTGTGTGTGTTACAATTTAACGTTGCGTCGTTTGTTTTCTCTTATTTTTGAGTGTAAATTGACATTGCGATAAGACGTGTCACGGTACTTGTCTATCCCAAATTCTTGTATTTGTTTTTGATCTTATATTTGTTATTCTCGTGGGATTTTGTCTGATGCTTGGTCCGTTTCTGTGTGTGTTACATTGTAGTGTTGTGTCGTTGTTCTCCTCTTATATTTATGCATTTCCCTCAGTTTTAGTTTGTTACCCCGATTTTGTTTTTTGTCCATGGATTTATGAGTTTGAACAGCGGTATAATACTGTTGCCTTTATTTATATGATTATATATGCATTTTCATCAATGTTAAATTAAGGTGATACCGATTTTGTGATAATCCAATAACGATAATCAATTAGGGAGTAAAAAGATCAAGGTAACAAACAAACACTGATGAAGTAAAATCAACTGCAAAAGCACGTCGACCGGTTGTGCCAATAGTACAAACGACTCTCTCTATCTGATAAGAGAAGCCTTTTCAATAAATGTGTATAGTTTGTTCCTATGATGTACTGTTGCACAATTGTCCGAGGTTAGTGGAGGATTTGGATCCAACTAACTAGTTTAACCCCGCCATATTCTGTATATATTTGACTGTCCCATGTCCACAGCCTGTTTTTCAGTGGTTGTCGTTAGTGTTCGTATTTGTGTTTTTTTTTTTTGTATATTTTTGTTCATCAGTTAAGCCGTTAGTTTTCTCGTTTGAATTGTTTTTCATTTGTGATTTCGGAGCCTTCAATAACTAACTATGCGGTATGGAATTTGTTCTATGTTAGCACTCATTTCCATGTGACCTATAGCTTTTAATTTTTGTGTCATTTGGTTTCTTCTTGAGAGTTGTCTAATTGGTAATCATACCACATCTTCCTTTTTATATATAAACCACCAACCTATCAAATTCACACTCAGTCAAAATGTAAGAATCAGGAATAGGACAAACACGTTAAAATTACAGATACTTGGATTATGCTGGTATCTATGCTTATCCATAACCTCGTAAATATGTCGACAGTGAGTTGAATACCGACACATCGTATCAGTCAACCCATGCGTGAATATCAGTCGTTTCACCACATATTTTTGTTAAACAGGTTTTGTATAGGCAGCATATCTCTGTTAATGATGTCCATATTGTGTAAACATGGATGAGCATAATGTGCTTACTGAAATATGTCAGAACCATACAATGGAACATTAAATATGTAACCGCTGAAAAATAACAGATAAACAAGTAACACGTTTTTCATAGATCGTCTCTGTTCATATCCTGGATAAGAGGTATGAAGTTAATCTCTTATTTCCATTGTATCCTTATTTCCAAGATCACTCGGATTCATTAAATGTTAGCACTCATTTACACAGTCATCGTGTAAAATATAAACTATATTCATAAACAAATTAACTGTCAGTTATATAAAAGAAGTGTAAGAGGTTTATGTATTTTATTACAGGAAACGAGTATTTGAACAAAATAACTGAACAAGGATATTACATACTGCGGATTGATATGGAGGATTTTGAAAATAATCACAAATACGCCATCTATGAGAAATTTGCTGTTGAGAACGAGAAGTCAGGATACAAACTGAAGGTAGCTGGTTATACTGGAAATGCAGGTAATAAAATGATATTTGAAACGGAAAATAAAACAAGCGAAAGGTAAATACATTAAAAGAAAACAAATATATATAAGATAAAACTAAATAACAAAACACATATATATATATAAGATAGAACTTAATAACAAAACACATATATACAATGATTGATTGATTGTTGGTTGCTTAACGTCCAGTGGCAAATATTTCATGCATATTCAGGACGAGAACAAGTTCACAATAAATACAATAGGAATTCTTGCCATAATAGAGGCCATAAGGGATGAGGGTCGGGGAAATTTCAACTGCCACTGGAAAATGAGGGTATAAAATTTTGCCTTACAACAGGCCACCTACGGGCCCTCAAAGAGTTGTTGTAAGGGTTCTTAACGTCCAAAGAGCCTGGCACTCTGTTTACACGAGACATCGGATCTAACGTCCCCATTCTGACCGCACAGTCAAAAAGACGCCCCATTTCGGCAAGAGTTTTACTGCCGGTGAGGAGAAGACCAAGTGACCATATTTCTATTCCTCAGTCACCCTTGGAGGGCACATATACATAAGATAGAACTAAATAACAAAACACAGATATCTAAGATAAAACTAAATATCAAAACAAATATATCTAAGATGAATATAAATAACAAAACAAATATATATATATATATATACTAGTATATATAAAAGTCTATAAAAAAGACCAACCAGCAAATTTACTATGTACCGGATCGTCTAAAATAGGCGATACTATGCAGATAAGGAAAAAATTATATCAGTCTAAAGATTTGCACAACGGTACTGATATAAGATGTTATAATACGAAAATGTTGTAAATAAATCGTGTTGACAAATATTTCGGCTTGTTATCCTCAACCGAATAGGGACAAACATTTAGAAGAATATATTAATTGTTTAAAACAAACCGCCAACACAAATATTGTCGATTCACACGTAAAATCAAATCTGCCGAAGTCTCAACAAAAGACTATAAAGAAACTTCAAAATGATGAATCAATTATAATAAAAGAGGCGGATAAAGGCGGGGTATAGTGATTATGGACAAAGATCACTACAAAGACATGGTTCTTAATCAACTTGAAGACGGGGTATTCTACCAAAAACTAAATGGAAATAGAGACAAAAGCACAATGTCGAAAATAAGAAAACTAATAAAGGAATATTCTGACAACCTTACCGATAAGGAAAAAGATTATCTTAAAAATTTTGAGGTTAAAACTAGCAATTTTTACGGCCTTCCGAAAATCCACAAATCCAAGGAAATTCAAGACCATGTAGAAAACTGTGATTCTATGTATATCAAAATCAACAGGCCTACTGATCTTAAAATAAGACCGATTATTGCAGGACCTTCATGTAGTACCCAAAGGCTAAGCAACCTCCTTGATATCCTACTTAAACCACTTTGTATAAAAGTGCCAAGTTTTGTCAGAGACGACATGGATTTTCTAAACTATATTCCAGACCGGGTACCCCTTGATACAATACTAGTGAGTTTTGACGTAATAAGCCTTTACACGAACATCCCGCACGAATTAGGATTAAAAGCTGTACAATACTGGTTGGAAAAGTATCTAGATGAAATTCCGGAACGTTTTTCTAAGGACTTCATCATCAAAGGATTAAAACTTATCCTTGAGAACAACTATTTCCAGTTTAACGACACTTATTTCCTTCAAATCAAGGGAACCGCGATGGGTACAAAGGTGGCACCAACATATGCCACTCTGGTTATGGGTTACATAGAAAAACAACTATACGAAAAGATACCTTCCGAATTCGATGAAAACTTCAGACTTTACATTGAAGAAAATTGGAAGCGATATCTTGATGATTGTTTTATTTTCTGGACAAAAAGTGAAGTTGAACTAGATAAATTTCATTCAATGCTGAATGCCTTAAATGAATCAATACAATTCACTTACGATTCCAGCTCTTCAAAACTCCCATTCCTAGACATCAA
This sequence comes from Mytilus edulis, assembly GCF_963676685.1. Lineage (NCBI taxonomy): Eukaryota > Metazoa > Mollusca > Bivalvia > Mytilida > Mytilidae > Mytilus > Mytilus edulis. Next base: position 16,266,641 of record NC_092345.1, read on the forward strand.
TATTATCAAGGAAGAAGAAGAAATAATAACGGACTTATACTGTAAACCCACTGATACCCATCAGTATTTGGATTTTAGGTCATGTCACCCGTCACATACCAAACGAAATATTCCTTTTAATTTAGCCCGACGTATATGCACAATAGTAATAAATTTGGAGTTACGTGATAAGAGACTACAGGAATTGAAAAATTATCTAAAAAGACAAAACTACCCAGTCAGATTAATTGAAAATGGAATTAAAAATGCATTGAAAATTCCAATCGCTGAACTAAGAAAAACAGTATCAAGGGAAGACAAAAAAGATAAACAACAATCAATTCCTTTTGTTATAACTCATAATCCACGTAATCACCAGATCTTAAATTCTGCTAAAGGGTTTTTACCTATTCTTCACAAATCAGAGAAAATGAAAGATCTTGTCGACAAATCACAGCTTATTGGGAGCCGTCGACAAGCACCAAATCTGAAGAAACTTCTCACACGAGCACAATTCAGTACACAGAAGGTAGCAGAAATACAAAAATGCGGGGATCCCAGATGTGGAACGTGCGAAATGCTAGAAGTGGGACAAAGTAAAACTCTGAAATCCGGCACAGTAATCAAACCGAATAAAAGCATGAACTGCAAATCGGAAAATGTCATTTATTGTGCAACCTGTCCCACTTGTAATAAAAACTACATAGGTCAAACAAATAGACTAATTGATAGAGTGAGAGTTCATAAACAGCAGATAAAAGACCCGTCAATTCGAAATTCTCCCTGTTCTGAACACTTTGACCGATGTGGAAAGGGAAAATTTAAAATATATCCCTTTTTAGCTCACCTGGCCTAAAAGGCCATGTGAGCTTTTCTCATCACTTGGCGTCCGTCGTCGTCGTCGACGTCGTCGTCGTCGTCGTTAACAATTTTTCAAACATCTTCTCCTCTGAAACTACTGAATGGATTTGAATGAAACTTAGCATGATTGTTCCTTAGATTATCCTGCACAAAGTGTGTGCTTCGATTTTTGATCCGTCAAAAAACATGGCCGCCGTTTCTTAAAATAGAACATAGGGGTCAAATGCAGTTTTTGGCTTATATCTCAAAAACGAAAGCATTTAGAGCAAATCTGACATGGGGTAAAAATGTTCATTAGGTCAAGATCTATCAGCCCTGAAATTTCCAGATGAATCAAACAAACCTTTGTTGGGTTGCTGCCACTTAATTGGTAATTTTAAGGAAATTTTGCAGTTTTTGGTCATTATCTTGAATATTATTATAGATAAAGATAAACTGTAAACAGCAAAAATGATCAGCAAAGTAAGATCTACAAATAAGTTAATATGACCAAAATTGTCAATTGACCCCTTAAGGGGTTATTGTCCTTTAATGACAATTTTTCACAATTTGTTCATCACATTTGCTAACTTTAAAAAATCTTCTCCTCTGAAACTGCTGAATGGATTTGGATGAAACTTAGCATGATTGTTCCTTAGATTATCCTGCACAAAGTGTGTGCTTCGATTTTTGATCCGTCAAAAAACATGGCCGCCGTTACTTAAAATAGAACATAGGGGTCAAATGCAGTTTTTGGCTTATATCTCAAAAACGAAAGCATTTAGAGCAATCTGACATGGGGTAAAAATGTTCATTAGGTCAAGATCTATCAGCCCTGAAATTTTCAGATGAATCAAACAAACCATTGTTGGGTTGCTGGCACTTAATTGGTAATTTTAAGGAAATTTTGCAGTTTTTGGTCATTATCTTGAATATTATTATAGATAAAGATAAACTGTAAACAGCAAAAATGATCAGCAAAGTAAGATCTACAAATAAGTTAATATGACCAAAATTGTCAATTGACCCCTTAAGGGGTTATTGTCCTTTAATGACAATTTTTCACAATTTGTTCATCATATTTGCTAACTTTTAAAAAGTCTTCTCCTCTAAAACTACTAAACCAAATTCAACCAAACTTCAACTGAATGATCAGTAGGTTGTATAAAATAAAGTTTGTGCTTTATTTTTTATTTCGTCAAAAAACATGGTCGTCATGGCTAAAAATAGAACACAGGGTAAAATGCAGTTTTTGGCTTATATCTCAAAAACTCCAGCATTTAGAGCAAATAAGACATATTTATTAGGTCAAGGTCTACCTGTCCTGAAAATTTCAGCCGAATTGGATAACTGGTTTTTCAGGTATAATGCCCCTGAATTGATGATTTTAAAGAAATTTTGCAGTTTTTGGTTATTATCTTGAATATTATTATAGATACAGATAAACTGTTATAGCAAAAATGTTAAGCAAAGTAAGATCTACAAATAAGTCAATTTGACCAAAATTGTCAATTGACCCCTTAAGGAGTTATTGCCCTTTAAAGACTTTTTTTCACAATTTGTTCATCATGTTGACTTACTTTAAAAAATCTTCTCCTTTGAAACTGCTGTATCAATTTCAGCCAAACTTAGGCTAAATGAGTTTCAGAGTATCTAGTATAAATTTTATATTTCATTTCCTTGTATGTCAGAAACATAGCTTCTATGGCTTAAATAGAACATAGGAGAAAATGATTTTTTTTTTGCTTTTGAAGAAAATAGGAGATTCAAAGAACATTTAAATAAAATGAAAAGCCAAAATAATCATTGATGAGAGATTTAACCAAAAAAATTAAGGTGAGCGATTCAGGCTCTTGAGAGCCTCTTGTTTAAGATGTGGACCGAAGATAAAATTCCGCGTGAAGCCAAGGAACAATATTTTATTGAACTTTATAAGCCCACACTAAATAGGAAGTGAAATTCGGTCCGTTAATAAAATTCCGTAAGATATATACAACTACCGCATGACGTTACTATAACGTAACGTCACAAGTCGTTACTATAACGTAACGTCACAAGTCGTTACTATTAACGATAACAATTCTGTCTGATGAACCGCTGGAGATGCGGTGAAAGCGCTAACAGAAACAATGTTCGATTTATGATGTGATTTTTTGTGTTTTTTACTTTTAAATTATATTTTCTGTACCAAGGACTTTTTATTTATCAAAATATATATATATATATATATATAAGTCTGAAAATTACACCAAACAGTGTTAGAGTTAGATTTTATACTGACAAATTTTTGTCCGTCCCTCAGCGGGATTCGAACTCACACCTTTGATACACTACAGCACCATTCGCTTAGCCTCATGTCCAGCGCTCTAGACCACTCGACCACATCCGCTATTTAAAAATATAACTTCAATAGTCGTAGTGTTACCTTGTCACGGAAGGTGAATCTAGAGATAGACATGAGACACGTGTTTTTTAAGCGTGTGTAGATGTTATATTATTATATTCATACACAATGTATTTATTATTTGTCAGCAATCTAACTCAACAAATTTTATATATCATATAGGATCATGATATATAACTCAACAAATTTTATATATCATATAGGATCATATATATATATGAGTCTGAAAGATTGTGTAACAATACCGATAAATAGATGGAAAACAAAACACTAAAAAGTGTTGAATATCATTGCACAAAGATGGAAAAACTGAACAGATGATATAAATTGTACAATAATTGCAAATATTTCGGCTCAACAAATGGCCTTCTTCGGTGACAAAAGTTTTAACAATAATGAGATATAATGTATAAGGTGTAAACATAGATCACTAATAATACAGGTAAGTTTTGGTAAGTAAGTAAGTAAGTAAGTAAATTTTATTTAGAGTCGGCATATATATACATTATAACAGAGAAAACATGAGCTCTGGTGAGCTCTTTAACCGACTATCACAATAAAAATCATGCAGCATCATGCAAATACTACCAAATAAAACATGCAATATAATAAAGCAAACTTCTATTTGATTTGTGAGCCTCCAGAGTCAAAGCTCATGTGGCAAGCGCCTCTATGTGCATTGAAGCGGAGGAATCAACAAATCACTTGACGATCATAAAATATAACAAACTAAAAGCATACAAACAATAAATAAATAAAAATAAGCACTAGCATTTAATGGCAGATATATATTTAAAAAATGCATAAAAAGCAGAGCAAAAGGCCATTATAAAAAGAAAGAAAGAAATTTCAGCTTTGAGACAGCACTGGATGGAAACGACATGAACTGCAGAAGCATTTTTTGACCCCCACACCAGGAATTTATGTAATTCCTAAACTGGTCAAAAGAAGTCATGAGTCTAGCCTCATTAGGAAGTGAGTTCCATACTTGTGCTGCCTCAAATCTAAAAGATCTTTTACCATAACTGGAGGTTCTAGGTCTAGGTACCTCAGCAGTGTTTACATACCTGAAATTATATGAATTGTTTTTTATTACAACTAAATCTTGAATAAATAAAGGACATTTTTTATTAATTATTTTAAAGGTCTCCAAGGCAATTGAGCGCATTCTACGAGTTTTTAATGATGGAAGGTTCGAAATCTGTAGGAGTGTTTCGTATGAGCTCAGATGGTCTTCATAAATAAATCGAAGCGCTCGTTCTTGTATTTTTTCTATTTTTCTGGTATTTTGTTCCCCACAGAAATGCCAAGTCAAAGGGCAGTAACTGAAATTAGACATAATAAAAGAGTAGTAAATTGTAAGCTTACTCAGTTTGTTTAGATGTTTCCAAATTCTTTTCAAAACATTTAATTGCCTTGCAGCCTTTTTACAAATATTTGAAATGTGTAAATTAAAGTTTAATTTAAAATCAATTGTAACTCCAAGAAGTTTCACCTCATCCTCACATGATATAGAAATACCATTCAAGTCAAACACAATCTTTTTATCATGTGTTTTTTTGCCAAGAGAGATAGCTTGAAATTTCTCTGGGTTGGCCTGCATTTTATTGGAAGAAAACCACTGTATTAAATGATTGCTGTCTTCCTCAAGAGCAGAAATTACATCTTGTAAGGAATTTCCAGACTTTGACAAAGTATTGTCATCAGCATAGTTATATAAAGAACAATTTTTTACAAAAAAGAACAAATCGTTAATAAAAATATTAAATAGGATGGGTCCAAGGATAGAGCCTTGTGGTACCCCTTTAAATATGTCAAGCATACCACTTAAATTTTGGTTTACTTTCACACATTGTTTTCTTTTTGTTAAATAACTATATAACATATCAAGTGAGGATTTGGATAGACCATAAGCTTTTAGTTTCAGTAGCAGTAAGTCATGGGGTAGACAGTCAAATGCTTTGGACAAGTCCATAAGGATAGCTGCAAGGTATTTATTTTGATCTAAGGCTAATTTCCAATCTTCAATCACTCTTAATAAAGTTGACTGACATCCAAAACCAGATCTAAAAGCTGCCAAAAATGGACTGAAGATTTTATCAAAGTACTGTACTAATTGTACTTCTATGGCATTTTCAAAAATTTTAGAAATAGCCGGTAATACACTTACCGGTCTATAATTTCCTTTTTCTAAAACACTATTCTTTTTGTGAATAGGTGCAACTTGAGCTTCCTTAAGACGGTCAGGGAAGGTCGATGATGATAATGACAAATTAACAATATCAGTAAGGGGTTTTACATTAGCAGGTTTAGCAAAATGCAGTAATTTAGGTGAGATGCCATCTATACCAGTGGCTTTTTTAACATTAATTTTACGTATACGTTTCTCAACAAAGTCTTGATCAATAGGGGAAAAGGTAAAATTGTTTTGATCAAGATCAGGAATATTATCTTTAATGGCCAAAATACTCGGGTGATCATCATTAACCTTTATTTGACTGCTTCCTATATTCTTTGCAACATTTACAAAATAATCATTAAATATCTCACACACCTCCTCCTGTTTTGTAATTAAAACATTATTTTCAGAGAGGACAGTTTCCTTTTGGTGTACATTTCCCTTATTTGTAAGAAAATTGATGGTCGATTGATTTTAATCCAAAATCCTGAATATAATAATATAAACACTAGACTGTAAATTTAATTATTTCTTTCTATTGATTCCATCTGGATGGAGGACACCCAGTGTTTTTATCCAAAACCTCTCCCGATTTTCTCTTTGCCTATGTTGCCATGTACAATCCTGTTCGATCACAAGGATCTTCATGTGATCAAAATCTTTCAGATTGTGATCTGGTAACCTGAAATGTTGGCTGACAGGAATATACGGTTTTTTTGTGAGGTCACTCCTGTGGCCATTGAGGCGTTTGTGAAATGGCTGCATAGATTCACCAACATATTGGAGACCACATCTAGGACACTCAAGAACGTAAATCACGTTTGAGCTTTTGCAGTTGACATTGCAGAAGATCTTGTATGTCTTTTCTGTGGTCTTACTGTGAAATGTTGATGAATGCTGCAATTGGTTGCAACATTTGCAGCGCTTATCCCCACAAGGCTGACAATTACCTACAGTATGGTTAGGTTTGGAAAGGTCAGCACGGACAAGTATATTTCTCAGGCTGTTAGGTTGTTTGAAGGCAATCATGGGAGGCTCAGGAAAGATTTTGGATAACTTCGAATGTTTCTCGATTGCTGTCCAATGATCACGAATGGTCTTGGCTCTATTTCTCAGGCATGGATGGTAGGTGAGCACACATGGGATTCTTTTACTTTTCTGTTTATCTTTGTAAGTTAGCAGACTGCTTCTGTGGATGGATTCCGCTTTTCGAAAACTATTTTTGATGTTTTTGTGTTTATATCCCCTTCTTTTCAAATGTCCTTTAAGCTGCCCCAGACGTTGTTTTGCAGTGTCTTCAGAGGAGCAGATTCGCCTTATTCTTAGAGCTTGGCTGTATGGAATGCTCTTCGTGCAGTGTGGAGGATGGCAACTTTCAGGCGACAAGTATTGATGAGTATCTGTAGGTTTAGAGTATATATCTGTGTTTATTATACCTACAGAGAGGGTGCTAGATGTATCAAGGAAGTTTATGGTGGAATTAGATGTTTCATGGGTGAATTTGATGGTAGGGTGTTGATTGTTAGCATTTGTTATAAAAGTTTGTAATTTTTGGTCTCCCTTGTCCCATTTCATGTCAACGTCATCAATAAATCGATACCAGGAAAGCGGTTTTTCGATAGAGCACTCCAGCAGTTGCTTTTCAAATTTACCCATGAATATATTGGCATAAGATGGAGCCATTTTTGTACCCATAGCAGTGCCATTTGTCTGTAAATAGTGTTCTCCTTGGAATGTGAAGTTGTTCTTTTTCAAGACCATAGTAAGCATTTCAACTAAGCAATCAGTAGGTGGAATTTTAAGAGATCGAGAGTCCCAAACTTCTCTACATGCTTCAATACCATCTGCATGGGGAATATTCGTATAGAGAGAGGTGACATCCATAGTGACAAGAGTAGTATTGGCAGGTAGAGGGTTTAAATCCTGCATCTTTAGTATGTAATCTGTAGAATCTTTAATAAAAGATGGCAAGTTTTCTACATGAGGTCGAAGATAGTAATCAACGAATTCGGATATTTTTTCTGTGGGATGACCATTAGCTGAGACGATTGGTCTACCTGGGTTACCAGGTTTATGAATTTTAGGGAGCAGGTAGAATCGCCCAGGTTTTGAATTTTCAGGTTTTAAATATTTGAAAGTATCTATATCAATGATGTTATTGTCACACATTTCCTTTAAACATTCTGTTATTTCCTCGCTGAATTGGAGGGTGGGGTCCGAATTAAGTTTTCTGTAAAACCGGTCATCATCTAATTGGCGAATGGCCTCTTGGACATAGTTAGATTTGTCCATGACGACAACTGCACTCCCTTTGTCTGCAGGTTTAATAACAATGTCGTCATTATCTCTCAAATTTGTCAAAGCCACACGTTCATCAGGTGTTAAATTATCATAGGTCTGATTGTTTATTTTTACATTTGTAAGTATATCCGTTTTAACATTGTCTATAAATGATTCTAAGGTGGTGTTTTTGCTTGGTTTAGGGACCCAGTTGCTTTTCTTTCTAAATCTATATTCGTTGGAGTCATCAGAGTCACTATCTGAGGTGGTGCTATCGTCCTCTTTCGATGCAAAATGTTCCTTGATGCGGAGGCTCCTGGCAAAATAATCCAGTTCCTCAGACAATTTAGTATCATTCACTGGACCTGGGACTGGACAAAAGTTTAGGCCTCTGGATAGTAATGACGTTTCGTCCTCAGTAAGTTGTTTGCTGGAAAGATTAACAACGGTATTGATCTTGTTGCTAAGGACTTGAGGTCTACGTCTAAAATGTCTGTTTTTGGTTTTATTATTCTTTTTTTCTTTTGTACTAACGGATGGGAAAGAAGTACCATCCCGTTGAAATTTGCATCTTTGTCTGGAGCGGAGAGTGGCGGTCTTAGTGTTGGTTATATCTCTCAGGCGCTCTTGGATGTTCTCGAATTCACTTGCTGTTAGATCTGTTTTGCAAGCCTGAGACAAGGAGTCAAATTGAAGTGTTAGGTTTTTAAGATGTTCAATACAGTGTTCTCTAAGAAGTATGAGTAGACGGAGGGAACAGTGAAATAGGGTTTGATCCCACCTGCGAAGAAATGTATTAGACAGGTTGCCGGTAGTTTGAGGCAGTGCTTTAATACATAAGCCACTGGGAATAAATATCAAAACAAATATATCTAAGATGAATATAAATAACAAAACAAATATATATATTTGCGTATGACAACAGACATCATTTTATACTTACAAATCAATATAAATAAAGGCAATCGTAGTGTACCGCTGTTCGAAAGTCATAAATCAAATTTGTTTATGAAGATTTTACATTTTACAAATACACAGTTATCTTCTATTTTTTTTAGAAACGAACTGGCAATATAGTACTTAAATACATAGTTAATTTACGTTTTTTGATTGAGTTAAACCTTCCAATTAAATTTTATCGTATGCTTTCTACGTTGTGATGTTATACTATTGTTTCAGAAAAAGGGAGAAGGTTTGGTACCTTTAAAACGTTTAATCCCGCTGCAAATGTTTGCACCTGTCCCAAGTCAGGAATATGATGTACAGTAGTTTTTGTTTGTTTATGTAATTTATACGTGTTTCTCGTTTCTCGTTTTTTTTAAATATAAATAAGACCGTTGGTTTTCCCGTTTGAATGGTTTTACACTAGTAATTGTTGGACTCTTTACAGCTTGGTGTTCGGTGTGAGCCAATGCTCCGTGTTGAAGGCCGTACATTGACCTATAATGGTTTACTTTTAATAATTGTTATTTGGATGGGGAGTTGTCTCATTGGCACTCACACCACATCTTCCTGTATCTATATAGTTATAGACAGTCATGATATATGAATATTTACATTATGTTATACAGGGGATTCACTCAGCAAACATAATGGATATAGATTTACTACAAGGGACAGAGATAATGATGCTTACAATAGAAACTGTGCTGAGGTGTTCTACGGAGCATGGTGGTATATTGGTTGTCATTACTCAAATTTGAATGGAATGTACGTCATGGTAAAAAACAGTTCTCGTGGAACTGGTGTTATTTGGGCTACCTGGAAAGGATACAACTACTCATTGAAAACAACACGCATGATGATACGGCGAGCTTAATAAAAACAAATCAATACAAATGAACACATTGAATTCTATTGTTTTTATTGCTTATATGATCATTAGATAGAAAGTACAAGCGACATACGCGACAGTTGAACTTGTTTGTTCTTTTAGGTAGAATTTATATATATTTCTTTGAGGACAAAGCGCGCGTCTGTCGTATAAAAATGTAACGCTGAATGTCCTGGTATCTATAATGACTTTATCAAGTAATTAAAACAAGCATTATAGCAATATCATTTAGTATCATTGTATACTCGCATTAATACAGTGTGTCTTTGTTTAACCGCGCCGGTCTTCAACCATACCAATCTAGATGACTTTTTATATTTTGCATAACTCCATCCCGTTGTATTCAAACTTACATCTAATTGCATAGCTCTGTCCAGAAACGAAATGAATTGATAAACGATTTAAAATGGTATTAACAATAACGTATTAACAATAACGTATTAACAATAACGTATTAACAATAATGAAGTAAAGGATAATGGTGAAATTGTTTAGCTGGTGCCACGTACATTAAAATATTTGCTAACAAATCAATCGTCATACACTTATTTGAATCCAGAAATAAAAAAATACCGATTGTGTCATATCCTGATTGCGAAATGTTAGCTGACTGAATATGCATGGTGGGTGATGAATAAACCCCTACCATGTCTCGCTCCTTTAAGGGTTTATGCGAATCCGCCAGATTCAGTTTTATTTACCATGATTGGCCTCCCCAAATCGGTTGTAGAGATTTTAATATCGGCAATGTGCTGTCGCGTTTATCAATGTCAACACCAGTATAGGTAGGCACAGTTTTCTGCAATGATGTAGAATTGTGTGGAAGTTGTTTATTAGTTCCGTTATGTTGATAGCGTTGAGTATGCAACAAAATCCAACATATTGGATAATGTAACAAAAAATGTAGCCCAGCAGCTAAAACTGCGTAAATATGTTTTTATAGATATCGAACCCAAAGGAAAGTTTAAAGCGGAAAATCCAGTATCGAATGCCAAAATCGAAATCACTAACACCTCAAACGAATGGAAAACATTTGTCATATTCCTGGCTTGCTACAGGCATTTCCTTATGTAGAAAAGGTTAATTAAACCTGGTTTTATAGCTAACTAAACCTCTTTCTTTTACAACAGTCGCATAAAATGCCATTATATTTAATTTAATAACAATGCGTGAACAAACAGACAGACCTAATAGATACAAATGTCAAAAAATAGGGCTACAGCAGTCAATATTGAACTATACTAGTAATATTTTTTTTAAAAAAGGTTGTCAATGAAGAAAATCAAAATGGCATATATGCAAAGTACATACATGTACATGTAATCAAAAATGAAGGACAAAAATACAAAATATTACCAAAGCAAAACAGCAAATTGAGGGACTGCACAAGTCTTGAGCCACGATAAAAGGATATAACCAAAATGCACTAAACCATAAAGGGTAATAAATTACAAACACAAATAACTGAGCTTATAACACATTATTAAGGTAAAAAAAAACAACGTCAGTTCCTACAATCAATATTTCAAGACCATCATGTATTGTTTGTGAAGTTGATACCGAAGTTTAAATTTATCAAAACGCTACAGATATACATGTTCACCCATGAACCATTTTTTAGAAAAAGTTCCAAGCTTTTGAATACCGAATGATTTGGGAAATGATATTCCGAATGCAGGTGAAGTTGGTATATTGCTACTTAGGTGGGAGAAATTGATAATTTCAAAATTAAAATCGTTTGTCATAGATTCTGGTACTGAATAAACTCATCATAGATACCAGGACTAAATTTTGTATATACGTCAGACGCGCGTTTCGTCTACAAAAGACTCATCAGTGACGCTCGAATCCAAAAAAGTTAAAAAGGCTAAATAAAGTACGACAGCGTATGCCAAATTTGAGGTATAAGTCTAAAAATGAGGCGGAGGAAGCCGTGTCCTGTATTTCTTTTATTTCTACTTGTGGAGAATATGTTAATGGAACCAAATCATAAAAGTTTTGGTTCTTAATGGAAAGCCCATAATCACTTAATTTAAATGTGAAAGTTATCTTCTTGTTTTACGTGTCTCACTGGTATTAAAGGGATAACCGTAACTGGAATTACGACTATCCCAATATGGCGACGGCAGATATAGGTAAAATATTTACAGTCATTTTTCTCAAATGTAGGATGTTTTTGTCAATAGTTACTCAGATGCAAGGTTTTTCTATACCATTACATCATATTTGAATCGTAACGGTGCACTGGAATTGTCTAAGCGCTTACAAAAATTGCAGTTACATGTACGACAGACCAAATACAGACATTTGAAATGTTTTCTAAGACTGATAACAAAATAGTGGTAGGTTTGAAAGTCAATCACTGATCTTTTTTCAAAAAATAATTTGCTGATAAGTTGCTGTCTAATTTATGTATATATAGTATTAAAAAAATAATTTGTTTATAGGTTTGCTGTCTTATTTATGTATATATATATAGTATTGTATAATATATGTAAGAGTTCGGCGGAACACAGTGCTTCGCCTACTTTTGATGTTAATTGTTAAAGGCTCAACAAAAATGAGGGGAAAATGTAATTAAAAAACCACTTGATTCTATCTTTATATTGTGAGCAGCTTCTGTCCAAGTCTGGTAAAAACCCAGGATAGTTAATGAATATACTAAATGTTTAACCAGATGCTCCGCAGGGCGCAGCTTTATACGACCACAGAGGTTGAACCCTGAACGGTTGGGGCAAGTATGGACACAACATTCAAGCGGGATTCAGCTCTAAATTTGGATTGTGATTAAATAGTTGACACAGCATAGGTTTCTGACACAGAATGAATGTGGTATAATAAACTTAAAATTTGTTTTTTGCCTTTGAGCAATTCACTATGCTGTTGAATATTAATCCTCTCAGAAAAAATGTTTGAAGAAATTTTCTTTTTATTGATGAAATCTGAAATGAGAAAAATTGAACCCCTCCCCAATTTTTTTTCACATCCCCCTTTCCCTTATCCCAAAACTGATCTCAATTCAAATTAATAATGGAGTTTGCAACAATAACTACTCATTTAAATACATCATAAAATATTAAAATGTAAAAAAAAGTGCTTGTTATCGCTAAATGGTAAAGATTGTTTTAATTTATCAGTTCGACATATGTTGTACTGTTAAACCACTGTCACAAGTTAGGGGAGGGTTGGGATCCCGCAAACATGTTTAACCCCGCCACATTATTTATGTATGTACCTGTCCCAAGTCAGGAGCCTGTAATCCAGTGGTTGTCGTTTGCTCATGTCATCACATCTTCTTTTTTATATTGTATACAACTATCAAGTCAATTTACAGATTTTAAAAATGAGCCTAAGCCAACTCTGTATGGCCATCATTAAACAATGCCCCCCCCCCCTTTTTCATAAAAAAAAGGATAAAAGGAATTAAGAAAGAAAAAGAAAAGATAACTGGATTCAGAGATATGAAAGACTTTTTTTATTAGTTGTCAGTAACTGCCAGTACATTCAGATCAGTAATTATTCTTTTTGTGGTTGAGATATATACATGTACAAGTACCCGGCTACGTCCTCTCTGTGTCAGGAGCCTGAAATTCAGTTGATGTTGTTTGTTAATTTGTTACATAATTGTTTTTTGTTCATTTTTTGTACATAAATTAGCCAACAGTTTTCTCTTTTGAATTGTTTTACATTTTTCAATAGGACCTTCTATAGCTTACTATGTGGTATGGGCTTTGCTCATTGTTGAAGGCTGTACGATGAGCTATAGTTGTTAATTTCTATGATATTTTGTCTTTTCTGGAGAGTTGTCTTATTAGACATTTGCGAAAATTTTCTGGAGAGTTGTCTTATTAGACATTTGCGAAAACTGTCATACACCTACGATTAGGATTACAATTACACTTACAGGTAACATTCAAATCTTCGGCTTTCTCAAAGTGTAAAATTAAACCGTCGATCCAAACAATGATACGATAGTATTAGTAGATGTTTTTCTGCAGTTAAACCACGTTTTTTTTCTAATATATTTGCAGCAATGTGTTAACATTAATTATTGTATACGGTGTTATCCAGGTTGATAATGTTGTAATTGTACGAAATACGATAGAGTTAGAATGAATTAACATTATTTTAAAGATAAATTTGATATGATACACACAAAATATCGCAATTGTCTTTGCAGTAGCTAGATTGGGACAATTGCTGAAAAAAGGAAAAAGGCAATCAACCATGAAGCATGTAACATGTTTATTCTAAGACAAACTTTCTCTCTTTTATTTTGTTTAAAAGAAAACAAGGAAATACAGTGGAAACGAAATTCTTTATGTCGGAAATATTTTTTAAACTGTTCGACAAACTCAGTTAAAATGTAAGAATAGGTGTACTAAAATAGTTAAAACTTTGCTATCTATGTTTTCCACACTAACAAACATACAAGAACAAGCGAGTTCCAAGCTGTTTTTCTTTTACGCAATTACTATAATAGAGATCTTGGGAATCATAAAGTATGGACGGTTTTTTTTCCCGCGGTGTCGATAATTATCCCCTATGAACATGTGGGGCTGGTATGCTCGAAACATGAGCTTTAACTCCTGTTCCTAGACGGGTACTGTTTTCATGGAGTTGTTTTATAGAGTGCACTGACGACGCAGGAGTCGATCCAGCCATTTTTAAAAGGGAATTCCAACCCAAGATAAAAAAGGGGGTGCAGTCATATGTCCCTATTCAAAAGCGTTGATCGGAAAGAAAAGGGTGTTCCAACCCCCGGAACAGTCCATTATCTCTCACTGCGACGTTGTTCATTTAAACACAAAGTTTATACGCAAAGCTATTCAATTGATTGTTAGGGATAAAAAAATGCACAAGTGTAGCAGGCGAGAAGAAATTGTTAAAATCACAATACATTTAAGTCGGCAAGGCAACAGTTGCGGATACAAAGTTGTAATCGTGCATAACAAAAACGACACCAACATTACTATTTCAAATGAAACAGTTTGTAAAGTGTCCTCTGAACAATATTTTTGCTGGTTTTCGTATACTAACCATTGCATTAAAAGTACCCTGTTTAGCAGGGAAAGTCTATTGCTCCTGCTAGTAATATAATATATCATATGTTTATCTATACCTTCGGTCCTTATAAATCCTCGTCTTCAAATATTCGGTTTTGTGTGGTCCTGACGGTAAATTCAAAAAAACGCTTCGAACACAAGAAATTTTAACGTGTTGCTTACATCTTTTTTAATAAAAAAAACAGCATTTGCTATTTTGTATCTGTATTGTTGGTTTGTTTTTGTATTTTGAGATGAGCCATTGTTTTTGTCACCTGTAATCGTAAGACTAAAGTGTAATTCTAGGTATAGACCTAGTTTCCGCAAATGTCTATTTGAAAACATACCAGATCTTCTATTTTTATATTCATTCCTGCTTTCTTTATAGCTTCTCTTGTTTTTGTTCACATGTCTATGACAGTAGTAGATGGGCATTATGTTTTCTAGTCAGTCACATTAATTTGAAACTGATTAATTAACACATATAGAAATAAGAAGATGAGATATGATTTCCAATGAGACATCTCTCCACCAGAGACTAAATGATGCACAAAGTACATATTAATTATGGTGTTATCATTTAAAAAAATCCATTAGGAGTCTGGCATCCAATGAAAGTTGTCCATAATTATTAACCATGCTGAAAGATTCAAGCTATGTTGTTCCTATGCAAATCAAATCGTTTTTTCAATTGAACAAGACTTATTCTCTTTTTATTTATTTTTAAAGGTAATGTGCATGAACTTATGGAAGTATCCTTCATACAAAAGTGGCTTAGATATACATTTGTAGCAGCAGTTGATAAAAGACTGGCTGAGCCACCTCTACTAGCAGATCAGGCAAACAGACAAGAAAAGGAGACCACTTATAAATAAATTAAACAATGAGTGGGCCCGAGAACACAGTTATTTTGTAGTGCATTTCTTTTAGACAATAAATTCAAATTAAAAAAATCGCATCTGCTCTTTCTCAAAAAGATCAAAATTATAGAAACTTCTACCAGCTCTAACTCAAAATATTGACAATTCTGTGTTAAGGGGGTGTAAAATTCAGTTTGACAGCTTCAGACGTGATAAAATTTGACCTTTTTGAACTGGACCAAATCACTACTTAACATAAAGATTCAGCACCATTTTTTTTTTTAAATGTAAATACACCCCCTACTTAATATGTCATGCATTTAATAAATTGGGAACGTGTATCAAATAAAACATGCAAGTTATACACTGTTTACACTAGGGGCTATATTCGACAACGAAAACCAAAGGACGATAACACATGTCCTTGGACCTAATAGGACAGAAAGACTTGACCAATCTTTATAAAACCCTTTGCATGACCTAAGCTTAGGCAATTATGAGATAGTTTGCTAAGTTTCATGGCCATGTGGCATATGTTAGAGAAACTAGGTTCATTTTAGTATTGACATTTGGATGTTTATTTTTGACGTATAAATTAAATATCTTCAACTGTCAAGATTTTGACCTAAAAATTTGAAATTATTATTTTTTTCCAACTAAAAATCAATTAATCTCAAGTTGTTTGTAATCATATAAATATTTTTGTTTATTACTAACGTGTCATTGATCAAAGAATGGTCACAGTTTCAATTTCTCTTACATAAATAGTATTATACAATTGAATTAAGCAGGTGCCAACATTTCTAGCCGGTGGTTTGTATCAAATGTTATGCCAAGTTATGTACCTCTTAGGTTGAAGACTTAAAATGAATACGTCTCTAGACCCTGCATAGTCAATTAATTAAACAAAAGGGTTTACCAATATCAACTTTAATCAAAATCTCTTTATAGTTCGTGCTCACATATAAACCTTTGAAATTATCATCCATATACAATAAATATATTACTTTAACTGCATGAAGAAAGACACAAATGAATTGTTACCATTCGATAACGGTGTATGACAAATACAGGACACGTTGTAAGTTATTTATTATACCAACTTAGTTTATGGAAAAGGTGTGTGTGGGGGGGGGGGGGGGGGGGGGGGGGGGGGGGGGGCTGGGTTAAATTTGTAATGACATTTCTATCACGGAAAAGTCTTTATTTTTTCAACAATTTTAGTTGAATCGAATGAAAAATTCAGAAAGATTGTCTTTTGAATAGCAATACATTTTTAACAGTTAATCAGGATATAATTATTTACCCTCCTCACCCGCCCTTTTGTGAGTTACGTGCATGTTATTCTTTTATTAGTTGATCATTTGATAAAGTAAAAGGTATACATCAATTTAAAAAAAGTTAAGAACTGACATGAAGACGAATAAAGATACACGTAGGTCAAATCATGATTTCCTATATAGTGTATCGTCCTGAACATGCATGAAATATTTCCCACTGGACGTTAAGCAACCAACAATCAATCAACCTATTCAGTGTAATACAATAAGATTTGCAAAATCTTACACAAGAATATATTAAATTTGGCTTTATTTTATGAAAGTTTACATTAAAATTCATCTCGCATATGTGAGAATGTCTGTGTATAGCCTCGGTCACACCTTACCGGATAGCTCGAACGGACGCCTAACGAATAACTTTTTTTTAATCCGTTCATGTCCGTTAGACGTCCGTTCTTATCCGTTAGACGTCCGTCCATATCCGTTGCATGTCCGTTAAGCGTACGTTTTATCCGTCGACGTCCGTTCTGTCCGGTGGAAAATTTTAGCATGTTCAAAACTTTGAACGGACGTCCAACGGATAAAATGTCCGTTGAACGTCCGTTAGGCGTCCGTTTTGTACGGTACTCGTCCGTTTCGTTTCCGTTTTGTATCCGTTACGTGTCCGTTTTACATCCGTTGGAGGTCTGGAAGATAAATTTACCAACGGACTTCTACCGGACGTTTAACGGATAAAACGGATGTTGAACGGATGAGAAACGGACTTCTACCGGACGTATAACGGATAAAACGGATGATGAACGGATCTGAAACGGATAAATGCCAATTGAAAATTGCGCGTCAGAAATGCCAAATATTGATATGTCAGATTTCTTAATCGATCTTTGAGTATAGGCACGTCAACACAATCAAGCAGTTTTTATTCAGGCCAGACACTGCCCTTTGGCGGAATTTTGAAGAACAAACCAAAACCAGTTACACAGAAACATTTTGAATATTTATGCGATTTACATGTATTATTAGCTCACATGGCCTAAAAGGCCATGTGAGCTTTTCTCATCACTTGGCGTCCGTCGTCGTCGTCGTCGTCGTCGTCGTCTGTCGTCGTTAACAATTTTTCAAACATCTTCTCCTCTGAAACTACTAAATGGATTTGAATGAAACTTAAAATGATTGTTCCTTAGATTATCCTGCACAAAGTGTGTGCTTCGATTTTTGATCCGTCAAAAAACATGGCCGCCGTTACTTAAAATAGAACATAGGGGTCAAATGCAGTTTTTGGCTTATATCTCAAAAACGGAAGCATTTAGAGCAAATCTGACATGGGGTAAAAATGTTCATTAGGTCAAGATCTATCAGCCCAGAAATTTTCAGATGAATCAAACAAACCATTGTTGGGTTGCTGCCACTTAATTGGTAATTTTAAGGAAATTTTGCAGTTTTTGGTCATTATCTTGAATATTATTATAGATGAAGATAAACTGTAAACAGCAAAAATGATCAGCAAAGTAAGATCTACAAATAGGTTAATATGACCAAAATTGTCAATTGACCCCTTAAGGGGTAAATGTCCTTTAATGACAATTTTTAACAATTTGTTCATCATATTTGCTAACTTTAAAAATTCTTCTCCTCTGAAACTACTGAATGGATTTGGATGAAACTTAGCATGATAGTTCCTTAGATTATCCTGCACAAAGTGTGTGCTTCGATTTTTGATCCGTCAAAAAACATGGCCGCCCTTACTTTAAATAGAACATAGGGGTCAAATGCAGTTTTTGGCTTATATCTCAAAAACGAAAGCATTTAGAGCAAATCTGACATGGGGTTAAAGTGTTCATTAGGTCAAGATCTATCAGCCCTGAAATTTTCAGGTCTACTAAAATTGGTGTATAGAATGATTGTAAGGTGTACATGTCTAGCTGACAGGTGTCATCTAACCTTGACCTCATTTTCATAATTCAGTGGTCAAAGTTAACTTTTTTAGTTTTGGTCTATTTTTTTAATACTTTATGCATTAGGTCAACTATATTTGGTGTATGAAAATATTTTATGATCTATATGTCGGTTACGCAAGTTTTATTTGAACTTGACCTCATTTTCACAGTCCATTGCTAAGTTTTAAGTGTTTGTGTTTTGGTCTCATTTTCTTTATTTATAAACAGTAAGTCATATATATTTGTAATATTGAAGAAATGTTAGCTGTACATGTTTGCCTGGCATGGTTCAATATGTTCAATAAGGCATTGTTTACCAGGTGAGCGATTCAGGCTCTTGAGAGCCTCTTGTTATTGTCGCCTTTGATTTTTCCGTATATCTTGTTCGTCCGTTTTATCCGGTACGCTTCCGTTATGTGTCCGTTTTATGCGGTACTCGTCCGTGGGATGTACGTTCGACATCCGTTCTGTCCGGTACGTGTCCTTTTCTCTTACGTTACATACATGTATCCGGTGTGAGTCCGTTATGCTTCCGTTACACGTCCGTTTTATTCAGTACATCAACGGACTCCCAACGGATAATAATTTTGTCAACGGACAACTTTTATTTTCATCCGTTAGTCGTCCGTTCGTGCTATCCGGTAAGGTGTGACCGAAGCTTATTGGAGCGATAAATTTACAAAACTTCACCTTTCTTGTTTCTAAAATTGAAATGTGGGCAATGACATTTTTATTACACCTATCATTAATTGAACTTAAAAAAAAAATAATTCCCAAATCGGCAACAAAAAACTATCAGACGAATATGATTTTGAAGTCAATAATATAGAATGCTTTTTATCAAGAAAAATAATGACCCAACACAGGTCATTATGTTATGCCTTGGAGCTTACTTCTTTGAAACATGGTATCGTCCGGATTGGTTCTGAAAAAGAATGACCTATGGTTCTGAAAGAAAATAACTCCATATAGGTATATAATATTATTTCTTTTTATTTGCTGATGCTTACTTAAAGTATAATTGAGCTATTTTACTTAAATAAATATGTATTGTGATTAATTTAATCGTCAAGAATGAATGTTGAGTAGATGAAATAAGCCTTTCAGATGAGTTTTATATATAACTTTAAGATGGTTATTCATATCTATGTTAGGGAAACCATCGGTCTAAATAAATCTACTTCAAAAAAAAAACGAAAAACCACTTATGAACCATATCAACAAACGCACAAACACTGAACATCAGGTTCTTGACTAATTTTGTATTTGATCGTGAAGAGTAAAATAAAAAAAGTACTGAACTCCGAGGAAAATTCAAAATGGAAAGTCCCTAATCAAATGGCAAAATCAAAAGCTCAAACACATCAACAGAATGGATAACAACTTTCATATTCCTGACTTGGTACAGGCATACTCTTAGGTAGAAAATGATGTCTCAAACCTGGTTTTATAGCTAGCTAAACTTGTCACTTGTATGAATGACGCATCAAAGTTCATAATATTGACAAATTATTATGGTTCTCTTAAATATCAGCAAAAAATGTAATAATGTGTAGAATTGAAAAGAAATACGAATTAAAAATATATATGTCTGACCAAGTTCGGCTTGCAAATTATCTACGTCCTTATAAGGTAAAGAAGATACGCTGAGAAGTGCTTTCAATGTGTTTGTGACTAATACAGGTGTCAGTTGCTTTTTGATTAGTGACTTTCCGTTTTGAATTTTCATCGGAGTTCAGTATTTTCGTGATTTTACTTTTTGCTTCTTGTTTCCAGCTGATCTATTCAACAGTGTGTGAACTAAACAAACAAACATAATAGGTAAAGATGTCCAAATAGGGTACGAGCAGTCAACATATTGTTATAAGGGAGCTACCATTTGATTTTTATTGGGGGGGGGGGGGGGGGGGGGGGGGGGGGGGCTAGGATGAAAAATTTTGTCCTGCATTTTTTTTAGCTGTAATCTCTGTCCTGCCTTTTTATTTTTCACTCTAATCGGTCCTGCCTTTTTTTTTTTTTAGTTTATCCTGACTTTTTTTACCTAAATTGTCGTCCTGACTTTTTTTTTGCAAGTGTCACATCCTGCCTTTTTTTTTTACTCAAAACTCCTGTCCTGCCTATTTTTTTCAAATTTCATCCTAGTCCCCCCCCTCTAAAAATCAAATGTTGGCTCCCTAACCTTAATCCTCAAAAAAAGTAAAATCACAAAAATACTTAACTCACAGGGAAAATCAAATCGAAAAGTCCCTAATCACACGGCAAATTCAAATGTCAAAACACATAAAAAACGAATGGTCAAGAACTGTTATATTCCTGACTTGGTACAGGCATTTTTAAATGTAGAAAATTGTGGATTAAACCTAATTTTATAGCACTAAACCTTTCACTTTGTACAACAGTCTCGTCAAATTTCGTTCTATTTACAACGATGCGTGAACTAAACAGAAATCATAAATTAAATAGTCTAAATATGGGTACCGGAGTCATCATCGTGTTACAATTTTAAAAGAAACTATTTAACAGAACAATCTTAAAAGAAACAATTTAACAAAACACAAAAGCATCTATCAAATTAAAAACACACTCATTGCTTCGCGTGTTTGACGTCAGACTATTTATACGTCACATAATTTTGTCGTTCAATGTTTATACAATTAATTTTAAAATTTCTCATGGGCAATGTTAGCATACAGGGATAAAAAATCAAAAGTAGTAAGAATTAATTTCAGGAATAGACAGAGATTTAAAATAGTCCAAAATTTATATAGAATTTATAAGAATCCACATTGGTTAATTCCACTACGCGATAAAATAATTTTGACTTTGCGGTTCAACGTGTTTTCTAATTTATAATATATAAAAATATAACATAAAGACATAGTATGGAACAATAACATACTGACAGGATCTTTAAAAAGAAAGAGTCACGTTATAAGAACCAAAGAAACACAAAAAGTCGCATATACAAAAGATAATACAAACACATTGACCGGATGTATAAGTGCCGAGCCACGTTACAAAACAACAATTCAACTGTAAAATTAATATTAATAATAGAGCAAAGACAAATGAAAGAACAATATAACACGTTGTTAATGATAATCAACGTCAGTACGCAGAATCTATACATAAAGACCATCATGTATTATTTGTGAAGTTGGTACGCAATATTTATCAACAAGGTCTTGGTACCTTCCGAAGAACTTTTTTTTTTGAAAAAGTACGAGACGTTTTTGACATACCACTGGTTCATCAACTTTCTGCTCAGACACTGATGACGTTTTACAAAGTCTGGGTAGGAGCTGCAAGCTCTTGGATATCGAATAACTTGGGAAATGTATATCCCATATGCAGGTGAAGTTGGTATATTGCTACTAAGATGGGG
This sequence comes from Mytilus edulis, assembly GCF_963676685.1. Taxonomy (NCBI): domain Eukaryota; kingdom Metazoa; phylum Mollusca; class Bivalvia; order Mytilida; family Mytilidae; genus Mytilus; species Mytilus edulis. The sequence continues at coordinate 16,288,664 of NC_092345.1, forward strand.
GAATCTATAATTTCAAAATTAAAATCGTCTCCTTTGTCATAGATTCTGGTACTGAGATGACTGTGTAAGTCAAATTCGAGATATAAGTCTAAAAATGAGGCGGAGGAAGCCGTGGCTGTTATTTCTTTAATTTCTAGTTCAAACAAACAAATATGTATCAAAGAAGCAAATATAACGAACAGAACATAAGCCAAAATGAAATACAAGAATACATAAATTTACAATAGCACAATTATATTATGACGAAATGTATAAGTACAGAGCAACGTCATATGTATCAAAGAAAAAAAAAAAAAAAAAAAGGATTAGGAAAATGCAAATTAGCAAAAATGAAAGACAAGAGTACAAATAATTAAAACAATAACACAATAAATAAGTACGTTTAATGGATATCCATAAGAACAGACTTAACAGTAACAATAATATTCATAAATACAAATATAGAAATAATATAACACGTTATTAAGATAATAAACAACGTTAGTACCCAGAATCTATACTTGAATGCCATCGTGAACTATATGTGAATTTCATACGAATATTTATCAACAAGGTCTTGATACCTTTCGATGAACTTTTTTAGAATCAACTTTCCGCTCAGACACTTTTGACTGTTTACAAAGTCTAAGAGAAACTTCAAGCTCTTGAATACCGAAAAAGTTGGGAAATGTATATCCCATATTCAGGTGATGTTTTGGATCCTCAATGCTCTTCAACTTTTTACTTGTTTGGCTTTATAAATATTTTGATTTGAGCGTCACTGATGAGTCTTATATAGACGAAACGCGCGTCTGGCGTACTAAATTATAATCCTGGTACCTTTGATAACTATTGGCATATTGCTACTAAGGTGGGGGAAATTGATTATTTCAAAATTAAAATCGTCTCGTTTGTTTCCGATTCTGACACTGAGATGAATGTGAATGTCTAATTCGAGGTATAAATCTAAAATTGAGGCAGAAGAAGCCATTTCTGTTATTTGGTTTCAAGTTCTGGGGGATATATTAATGGAAACCAATGCAAAATGTTCGGATTGTTCATTGAAAGAACATTATTAATATACTAGTATCTGAATGTGATATTAGATAAGCTGGTTTCTTTGATCTTTTCTTTTTTGACAAGTGTCTGTAGGAACTCCGATTCATATGCAAATAAACAGAGGTCGGCAAGGAGTTTGTTCTCATAGGAATTTGTTGACAAAGTCTACCTCCAAACTTAACAAATATGTTGTAAATAAGAAACTGCAGCATACTCCAGATGAACATATCTAGTAACAGGGCTATTCTTTTGTATTGGTTCAAAAGAAATACTAGTAGAACTTTATGTCTAATAATATTTTCACTTTTGTACAAATTTTATCCCTTCATTTTGTACAGAATATCTGTTTGCCAACTCATCATAGGGGAAGTTATTTTGTAGTACTTAACAAGCTAGAATGTTCATTTCCAAAATTCTGCTTTTTTTCATTGGTTCGTGTAAAGAATAAAACTAGTTCTAAGTACAGTCAATGACATGTAGGCCATATAACTATTTTTAGAAAGCCCAACCTGTTTTGAGAATCACAGAATTGTATCGATATAAATTAATGATCAGGAAAAAAACCTCTCTTATTACATATAACACGCAACAATATTTGTAAATGTCTATACATAAATTTTATGGCAGTCTATGTAGTAAAAACAAAATTTTAATGCAATTAGTTTGTATCAATGGTTCTGTTAAAGAACAAATTCCTGGATATTTTGATAATACTGAACTCCCTCTTATTTGTTATATTTACGAGAAATCTACCAGGACATTTGTGTTTAATTATAGCCAATTGTGTAAAGATGTTAATATCAGTGAAAATTCACCTACTTTATGAAATTGCGTTAATTCCGAATACATTTATGGACCCATTTCCCATGTTATAACAGGAGATCTTAACATCGTTCAAGACCGAGAGTTGAAATCATAAATGATTCCTCAGTAAAGGACCTAAATATCGTCCCCCGTCAATTATTAATTGGAATGAGTGTCGTGATATCATCCACGACTCACTCTGTACTTACTGTTTGAAATGGATAAAACGGGAAAAAGCTGACAAAAAATCTTTGGACTCTTTTTTTAATTCAGTAATGAACGTAGTTGATATACATATTCAACATTTTAAAGAACATTTTACTCTTAACAATAACCACAATAAACCTATTTCTCGTATCAAACATAAACTAAAAGAACTAGCCAAGGAATTTGTTTTTGTCCCGGCCGATAAAGCTGCTAATAATATTATTATCGTATGACTTAAATTTTACATTGAGGTTCTACAAAAGGAAATCACCAATTCACCAACATTCCAACTGACTCCATTTTCAGAAAACGGCATCTGTAACAAACATCAACTTTTAGCTACCGCTTTTCAAGCAGAACCAAAAACAATGAAAGTCCCAACTATGTATTGGCTTCCGAAACTACACAAAACACCTTACAAATATAGATTTATTACGTCTTCTAGCCATTTATCCACTACTAAATTATCTATTCTTCTTACCAGTACACTTGGTACAATCAAAAACCTGATAATAAATTATTCAAAAAGGCCTTCGAAAATAGTGGAATTAATTACTTTTGGAGTGTCAAAAACTCGTTGGAAGTACTTGAGAAATTTTATGCTTATATTGGTGATTTTGAATCTGTTCAAAGTTTTGATTTTTCAACCCTTTATACCACATTGCCTCACATTCTCATTATGAAAAATTCACACACCTAATTTAATGGGCATTTAAAAAGTCAGAATGTTCAAACTCTATTAGTTCATTTTTTAGTAGCAATAAACAAAAAAACTATGTCAATTGGACATGCTTTGATACTTTACCTGCCCTTGAATTTTTACTAGATAATATTTTTGTTCGCTTTGGAGATTCCGTATATCGTCAGGTTATCAGAATTCCAATGGGGACTAACTATCTTATTGCGGACCTGTTTTTGTATTGCTATGAGTTACAATTTATGACAAAAATCAGCAAAGACCCATCAAAACAACATCTGATACATATAGAATAAAGGACTTTTTGTTTTTGATACTGACTTTATCACAGTAAAATATCAGGTGAGCCCGAAGGGCGAGCCTGATATTTTCTGTGATAAAGTCAGTTTCAAAAACAAAAAGTCCTTTATTCTGTTTATCGGTAATTTAAAACAGATAAAAATTACTACAATAATAGAGAAAATAACAAACGAACTTAATTCTTTTTCGTGTCGAATCACGGCGAATCACACTTGACGTCACAGGGTGCATTACGTCATTTGAAATTTTGTCACAGTGCAGTAAACATGGCGTTCTCTTGCACAAAGTATTGAAAAGGAATTATTGCATGTGTTTCATTAATATTCTGCTTTGGACATGACTCTAACAATGGCAAATATAATGGTTGCATACCGGTAAGTCAGATTTCTTTATTTTTCACAAAGCATCAACATAGAGGGGGGGAGTAGGAGGGTCCTGATCCCGAAATCCCGGGTTTAAAAACACGAAATCACGAGGTCCTGAATTTAAATCACAGGAGTTTAAATCCTATCAATAAGGGGTTAAAAATATACCAAAGTCGACTATCACAGTATAGCTTCACTTGAAGAGCTCTCTTATCCTATCAATAAGGGGTTAAAAATATACCAAAGTCGACTATCACAGTAGAGCTTCTCTCGAAGAGTTCTAAAATATACCAAAGTCGACTATCACAGTAGAGCTTCTCTCGAAGAGTTCAAAAATATACCAAAGTCGACTATCACAGTAGAGCTTCTCTCGAAGAGAACATTACAGTAGAATGATACGATATTAATCAGCAGATTTTTCATCGATCATCATTTTTAAGTTCAACGACGTCAAGTTATAATTATATTTTCAATACTTAAAGCTGACTGTAGTTTGTAAATTATCTGAACAAGCTCATTTCTTGTCTACTTCATAATTATTTCAAACATTTTATGGTGCCCCGGTTACCCCCTTTTTAAAATTTATCCTAGATCCGCATATGAATAAGTTCACTTTTTTGTTCTTTGTTCTATGAATATCTGTCTTTAAATTGACAATGAAACCACATCTTTTAAAATTGTATATGTCGAAAATGCGTAAATTTCATTTTTTTTCTAGCTTCTCTCATGCAATAGCGGTACCTTTTTGGTCACTATTTATGTCTTGCGTTTAAATATGAATTGTAACACTTAATAGTGACTGAACAGGTAAAACAAATACTTCTCAAGAAACAGAAAAAGAAAACTACTTGGGACGGCACCAGGCTATGTATTGGTATTGTATGAATAAAAACTCGGATTGGAACACCATGGTCGATGTGTTAGTTGTACTTCATATATCAATTATAGATAACGCATTTTTTTTTTCAGTCTGTCGACTTTTTCATGCATTTTCTGTTCACATTTTCACAACAAAAAAGTCTAAACTAACTTTGTGAAAGTTATAATCAATGTCAAGTGTTTCATTCGCCAAAAATCTCGTGCGTTTCTGCGATAAAAATCACGCGCAATTTTGTGAATGAAAGGGGAAAGTAGATCCTTACGCGTTGCATTCGCGCATGTCATTTGCGTACTAACCCAATAATTTTTATATCACGGCCAGTCCACTGATACTGACATTATCAGCGAGTACACATCAAAGGAAAAATGTACAAATTACCGATAAACAAATTTTATAATACTTTCAGATATTTGGATGATATTTTGGCTCTCAATAATGACGACCTCAGCCTGTTTACTAAAGAAATTTATCCTGTTGAACTTACATTAAATAAAGCTAATACTAACAATGATCACTGCCCTTTCCTCGATCTTGATATATATATATATCATTAACGGAAAGCTTAATACTAAAATTTATGATAATAGAGATGATTTCTCATTTCCTATCGTTAATTATCCATTTTTAGATGGTGACGTTCCATTGTCACCATCTTATGGTGCTTATATATCTCAACTTGTACGATTCGCTCGTGTATTTAACAATGTTTTAGATTTTAACGAGAGAAATTCATGTATTACTGAAAAATTATTACACCAGGGTTTTCGACATCACAAACAAGTCAAAACATTTACTAAATTTTATCATCGGTATAAGGAGATCATTCGTAAATATAGCTCAACATGCAGACTACTTATACGTTCAGGTATTTCACATCCAATATTTTATGGAAATATTCTTTATAAAGCACAAAAATGTCAGTATTCACCTCAGAAACTAACAAAACCTTTAAATAGACTTATTTAGAAGGGATAAAGTTACGATCACTACTGGACGAAAAAACGTCTGTCCATACCAGTAACAGTCGTTCTAAGACTGATAATGTTTGTTAAAGTTGTAACAGTTGTTAAATTTCACTGCTGCAGTTTTTTTGTAACTGTCCCAACTTTAAAAGTGTTTGTCTACAACATAAATCGACTGTAACAACGCAAGAAATAACTGTCACCGTTATTAAAGGACTGATACAACTATTTCAAAGTTGTAACAGTTGATTTACAACTGTCCCAACTCGAAAAACGTTGCAACAGTCATAAATAAACTGATTAAACGCCTAAAGGGTTGTCACAGTCGTAATAAAACTGATGCAACCATTTGAAAGTTGTAACAGTCATTTAATTACTGTACCAACACGGAAAACGTTGAAACAGTCATAAATAAACTGTTTAAACGCAGAAAAGGTTGTAACAGTTAAAATATGATAGCTACAACCATTGTATAGGCATAGCTAATTTATAAGCGTAGCAACTTCCAAACATTGATCTTCATGTACACTTAAAATCAAGGATACAAAATGTCTAACAGTCAGGGATATAGGTTCAATTATTTGTAAAAAAAAATTTACTGTGTGAAATATAAGGTTGTGACAAAGAGAAACAACTATCACTCCAATGTAATACATTAATTTTAGATAGATATTGATTTAAAAAGAAAAGTATTTTGAAATATTTGCCGCTGAACACATTTTTGTATTCCTCGGTTATTTAGTGAATGTGCTGAATTTATATATTTTTTTAACACTTCCTCGCCCTTATCTCTTCGAACCAATAAAATCAGAACCAGCACAAGATACCTGCAATTTCACTAGATAAAAGATATATCTACTAACAGAAAAATCGAAAAACGTTACGCAATATATTTGTTACCAAATGTATCTTTATAACTGAATTAAAAGTTGACAATTTTTATATCATCTAAATAACAATTTAATTATTTTTCTATTAAATAAGTTAGGTGTAAAATCATTCATGCATACACGGTTGTTTTCAATACCCGTAGTTTTACGAATCACATCACTTCATAATAACGCTGAATATACAGGATATACTCTAAACCTAGCGGGGAACTCCTAATACACGCACTTGTTAAACTTATCCCCACATAAAACTGCTTTATATTTTCTTGAGGGCTTATTTCACACACTAATTTTTGGGGGCTACATTTCTTGTAAAATTATAAATATTGCCGTAAAATCATTTTGATTTCTATACATGTAAAAAAAAATCAGACATTTAAGACATCTTTTGCAGCTATGGAAAACAAATCTTAAATCTATCTGAATTTAATTTATTTTATTTTACCGTATTTTATTTTTGAATAGGTCAATATTAACTCGACTTTGTATTGTACATTGTACGGAATGGTCTATTTGAAGTTCAATTGTAATTGATACACATGATACAGGTAAATAGCACGTCAGCATTCATGATTGAGGTAAAAAAATATTATCACTCGCGAGAAAAATTCATATTTTCACCGGATTTTTCGCAAAGAATTTACCATACATAATTTATGTAAATACTAGTAGATGGACGTACTGTTCAAGACCCGACAAAATAACTAGCGCAAGTGAAAGTTCAAATGTTCAAACCATGAAAACTCGCATTGTTTAAGACAGGGAAATCAAATCTTAATTCTTTTATTTTTTTCACATCACTTTTTAGAACTTGATGTATTCTTTAGACTCCGGTCTTATTAAATTCTAAAGACTGACGTGTGGTTTCAGTTGATCAGATGTACTAACGTTTATCCTAAATATTTTCCCATTTCAATTGTTCAAATTCAAATAATTTAATCCCATAAATGCTTGTACAATAATGACATATTATTCAATCAGTAAAGAAACTAACAATGTTACTAGATAGATAGATAGATAATTATGTACAGACAATATTTTGGGTCCCTTTATATTTTTAGCTCACCTGGCCCGAAGGGCCAAGTGAGCTTTTCTCATCACTTGGCGTCCGTCGTCCGTCGTCGTCCGTCGTCGTCGTCCGTCGTCGTTAACTTTTACAAAAATCTTCTCCTCTGAAACTACTGGGCCAAATCAAACCAAAATTGGCCACAATCATCATTGGGGTATCTAGTTTAAAAAATGTGTGGCGTGACCCGGTCAACCAACCAAGATGGCCGCCACGGCTAAAAATAGAACATAGGGGTAAAATGCAGTTTTTGGCTTATAACTCAAAAACCAAAGCATTTAGAGCAAATCTGACATGGGGTAAAAATGTTTATCAGGTCAAGATCTATCTGCCCTGAAATTTTCAGATGAATCGGTCAATCGGTTGTTGGGTTGCTGCCCCTGAATTGGTAATTTTGAAGAAATTTTGCTGTTTTTGGTTATTATCTTGAATATTATTATAGTTAGAGATAAACTGTAAACAGCAATAATGTTCAGCAAAGTAAGATCTACAAATAAGTCAACATGACCAAAATGGTCAGTTGACCCGTTTAGGAGTTATTGCCCTTTATAGTCAATTTTTAACCATTTTTCGTTAATTAAAGTAATCTTTTACAAAAATCTTCTCCTCTGAAACTACTTGGCCAAATTAATCCAAACTTGGCCACAATCATCTTTGGGGTATCTAGTTTAAAAAATGTGTGGCGTGACCCGGTCAACCAACCAAGATGGCCGCCACCGCTAAAAATAGAACATAGGGGTAAAATGCAGTTTTTGGCTTATAACTCAAAAACCAAAGCATTTTGAGGAAATCTGACATGGGATAAAAATGTTTATCAGGTCAAGATCTATCTGCCCTGAAATTTTCAGATGAATCGGTCAATCGGTTGTTGGGTTGCTGCCCCTGAATTGGTAATTTTGAGGAAATTTTGCTGTTTTTGGTTATTATCTTGAATATTATTATAGATAGAGATAAATTGTAAACAGCAATAATGTTCAGCAAAGTAAGATCTACAAATAAGTCAACATGACCAAAATGGTCAGTTGACCCCTTTAGGAGTTATTGCCCTTTATAGTCAATCTTTAACCATTTTTCATAAATCTAAGTAATCTTTTACAAAATCTCCACTGAAACTACTAGGCCACAATCATCTTTGGGGTATCTAGTTTGAAAAATGTGTCCGATGACCTGGCCATTCAACCAAGATGGCCGCCACGGCTAAAAATAGAACATAGGGGTAAAATGCAGTTTTTTGCTTATAACTATGAAACCAAAGCATCTAGAGCAAATCTGACAAGAAGTTAAATTGTTAATCAAGTCAATATCTATCTGCCCTGAATTTTTCAGATGAATTGGACAACTGGTTGTTGGGTTGCTGCCCTCCAATTGGTAATTTTTAAAGAAATTTTGCCGTTTTTGGTTATCTTGAATACTATTATAGATAGCGATAAACTGTAAACAGCAATAATGTTCAGCAAAGTAAGATCTACAAATAAGTCAACATGACCTAAATGGTCAATTGACCCCTTAAGGAGTTATTGCCCTTTATAGTCAATTTTTAACAATTTTCATTAATTTGGTAAATTTATGTAAATTTTTACCAAATATAGTTCTCTGTTACTAATGGGCAAAGTTCATGATAGATATAATTGTAAGAAGCAAAATCGTTCAAAAACTTCAAACACATCACCATCACCAAAATACAATTTTGTCATGAATCCATTTGTGTCCTTTGTTTAATATGCACATAGACCAAGGTGAGCGACACAGGCTCTTTAGAGCCTCTAGTTTTGTTCGGTGTGAGCCGAGGCTCCATGTTGAAGACCAAGGAGCGGATCCAGCCATTTTAAAAAGGAGTTGTTACTAACCCAGGACAAAGGGGGGTTCCAATTACATGTACCCATTCAAATGCCTTGATCGTCCAAAAAAGGGGGGTTCAAACCCCCGGAACCCCCCTCCCCTGGATCCGCGCCTGAGGCTATACATTGACCTATAATGGTTTAGTGCGTTATACATGTATGACTTTGTAATGCTTATTGTGTTTATGGAAAACAATGGAAAAATGTTGCTTAACATCTTGGGATATATATTAAGAAGGCATTTATTCAAAAGCAGATAGAATTAATTTGTAGAAAAACATGAATATTAAAGGGCAGATGATCAACTATTATAGTACAAGTCTTTGATTAACCACAATATTATATTTGTCATCACTGACGTATCAATGTTGCTTTTGTATACATGGTATAAAATTCCAACTTGGGTTTCTCATCTGAACTTGTTCACACGGTGTTACATTATCTAATATAGCTTTGCCTGTTATAGGTTTTTCATTATCACACTTATGGGGAACTGATTTTGCTCATTGTTGAAGGATGTACAGTTACTAACAATTACATCACTTCACTTGAAGTTCCTCCATCGTTCAATTTTCATCCATGGAGATCCCTGTCTTGGTTTACGGTTGATGGTTGTCTTATTGAAATTCATACCACATCTCCTTATTCTGGTTATCATACAGTATACATGTTATACCAATGTCCCAGGTTAGTGGGAGGGTTGGGAACTCGCTAACATGTTTAACCCCGCCACATTATTTATGTATGTGCCTGTCCCAAGTCTGTAGCCTGTAATTCAGTGGTTGTCGTTTGTTTATGTGTTACATATTTGTTTTTCGTTCATTTTTTAAAATAAATAAGGCCGTTAGTTTTCTCGTTTGAATTGTTTTACATTGTCTTATCAGGGCCTTTTATAGCTGACTATGTGGTATGGGCTTTCCTCATTGTTGAAGGCCGTACGGTTACCTTAAATTGTTAATGTTTGTGTCATTTTGGTCTTTTGTGGATAGTTGTCTCATTGGCAATCATACCACATCTTCTTTTTTATATGTTATACAAGACTAAAATACCTAGTATTATCAAATGAATTATAACAATTGTTAATAGTTGTCAGACTTTTGTTATCAAAAAGCAGCTACTGTACGTGTATAATCAAGATGTAGACATGATCACTGGTGTCAGATGTAAACAAGAGTGACTGTGCAAATGCTGAAATGTCATCTCTGCTTTGCCTACATGTATGAAGGTTTTACTACATGTACAAGTATCACATAAACTTTCAATTTTCATTAACCTTTGAAAATGAAGTTGCAGTCAAATTAACCAAGCCAGACAGCTAGATGATGTACACCCTACAAACTGACATTCCATACCCATGATACCCAAAATTTAGTGATTTATACTGTCTGTGAAATAGACTTAACATTCTTAACATCCAAACCATGAAAACTAACTTATGAATATCCAATAATATGCCCAAAATAGTGATCCTATACATGTCATGCATGTACATGTAGTTTATACTGTAGCATCTGAGAAACATTTGGAAATAGATCAAACCACAAAAACTAAGCATTGTTCAATGAACCATGACATTTTCATTGGGGTCAAAGTCTGATGTAAGTCTTGCAATTAGACATATTCACCTTACACTCGTTTCATAAACCAAATATAGTTGACCTACTTTTCCTACTGCTTGTAGTATTTTTAAACATGTGTGAGAAACAAACTTGACAAATTACATGTAACTGAAGTAACCTTAATCACTGATCCATGAAATGAAGTCAGGATCAGGCTAACCCTGCCTGACAGACACTGAGACATGTACACCTTTCAAGATACCATAACAATTAATCCAGTAACTCAATTAATATACATAAGTTATACATTTTAGACTTCAAGTGTATTTCACTGTGACTGTTCAAACAGTAATATTTTTTGTAAACAGTTACATGTTACAATCAATCAATAACAGAAACTTCATAACATTTTAAAGGAAGTATCCAGGCATTTCAGCTTCTAAAATGTATCTGGTGAAGCTTAAATACAAAACGGTACGCTGTAGCCACTGCCAGATTGTAATACATATTTCTTGGCTTGCATGCATGTACTTCAACTTTTGTTGCAGGAGGGATAATAAAATTATACTTTAATGTACGTGCATGGTATATTTGTTTCAAAAACCATGAACACTTGGCCACTAACATGACTAATCATGCTTATTAAGATTTTTATTTAATTCTAATTCAGACTTTAATAATTTAAGTACAGCAAGCAGTCATTTGACTCTATAGATAAACAATTGACACGGACTGCACGAGACCCTCATAGTTGGTTAAGATCTTTTTACACACCCTGGACATGCTGGCGGTAGTTAACAATTGCAATGCCAACATAAACTTCAGATGTGATATACATGTACTGTTTTGTTAATTTCACTGAAACTAGAAATTCACATTATCCATATTGTTATTATATTAAAATGACTGATTATCCACTAATTAAAAGTATTCATGAATTCAGATATGATGCACTATTATTAGTAGTATTCACTGAAACTATGTATTTTCATTATTCCAAATTGCTATTTCAAATGAATAGTTATCCTTGGTATTCATGGAATTCAGAAATAATGTACATGTATGATTGCACTATTAATATTCACTGCAACTACGAAATTTTGTTATTCCAAATTCACAATTGATCATGATAATCCAAGGTTATTAGTCCTCCAGTAATATGGTCCTAGGTCTCCTTTAATACAATTTGTAATTTTCCTATTTGTACAAGGCACAATTTTCTTCTTGTCCAATTTAATCAGAACATCACATTATCATCATGGAATAATGCTGCACGCCATATTCATAATTTCCAAAAACAATAGATAACTAGCATTAAATAATGAATTAATCCATTGTTTCACAATTTGCAGCTATACAGCGACTCAGTGACATCTATATTTTCTATGCATCAAAGTGTACATGTACTAGCAGGTGTCATATTCTATTAAAGTGGGAATCATGGTCAAACCAATACATATTCAGTATGATTCTACAAAATAAAATATACATTTAGACTCAAGTACAGTAAATGTTTAACTAATAATAAATATATAATACTACATGTATATACATTGTGCAATAATAAGAAAGTTAATTACAATAACTGTATTTACCTAGATAAAACTAGCGCTTCTCATTTGATTGACCAAAAAATTCTAGCACTAATACAATTCTATTTTCAAGTCCCTATTAACAAGAAAAATAAATCTTTTAAGGGGGTCTAAATTCTATATAGTGTTGTCTTTTTTCCTACATTAATGATTTGTTAATTGTGATTGTGTACTTTCATTGAAGGGTTACTGTCTCATTGAGGCTCACACCATACTTTTTTTCATCAATTCTTTAAAGTCAGACATCATGGACATAGTTATTCCTCTCTAAAACACAACAGGTTATTTCTTTTGTTTATTTTAATTATGTTTATGATTTAATATGAAATATATTGATACTACAAACATGACAAAGAAAAGTTTAAGGAACGAAAAAATAAAATAAATAAATGCCCTGTTACTATATACATAAAAAAAGGTCCTACCGATGATACAAAAATATTCTAAATCAAGAGTTTCCCCATACATTATAGCGTTAAATGTTGAAAAAAAATTGATTACCAGCATCGAAAAAAAAAACGGAATAAAACGTTTGCGCGGAAAAATTTCTGGCTCAGATTAATTAACAAAATACCCCTCCCTTTTTTAAAGTTAAGTGGTTGCTTCTTTATGAAAGCCATTTTGATGATTTGCAGTAGTTAAAAATAATAAAGATGTCTCGATTAAGCATTAGAAAACGTAGGCTGCAGCAGCGTGCTTACAGGTGAAAAAAATATATATTTTATTCTCATAAAGCCAATGCATTACATCGGTACAGAGATTGAAGGAGAAGAGGAAATGATATATTAGGGATCACCATATTATTCCTATCTTTTCTGTTTGTTTCAAATGGTATTTCTTCTCCAAGGAGTATTTGACAAAGGGAGGGGGTAATGTTTTTTTTTTTAGTTTTAAGGGTAATTTAACGGATCCGAGATACATGTACTAGACAAACAATACATTTACCTCACACTTTTTAAGTAATGCATTTATGAGTGAATCGTTGTTTCAGTAAAGACCAGTGGCAAACATTTCTGTGCAAGTCAAGTCGATTCGGAAAGACCTTAATTTTCAAATGAATTATGTGTTCGGCAATGATGCTGCTTTGAGTCTTGATAAGGGCTTCAATAAAGCTACGTTAAGTTTAAAAAAAAACCAAATAAATATATCAAGTTTAGACAAATATTTCTGTAAAGAACTTTATTAATAATTGTTATAAATATCAATTTTATTCAAAAATTGTTTCTTCCTTAAATATACACGGTGAAACTAATGTTTTAAATGCCTAGTTCTGTGTACACTTAATCTACACAAGGCCTACATCGAGTATCGACTGCATGTAGACAAAACATGTTTTACACTACATCTAAACATTGAATTTTATCAATGGGAACGTAATTTTGTTTAGTTTACGTGTGAGTTACACTTACACAACACCGAGTTTAGGTCAATGTGAACACGGCCTTAGATAACATGTATGGCACAAATGAATTTTGAAAAACAATGCTAACAGGGCACAATTTATATAAAAATTTCACATGAAAATATATAGTTAAGGTTCAAAGTATTAACAAATTATAGTGATTTAATATAAATTCTATGTTAAATCTAAAAAGAATAAAATTATGATGCTAGCTTTGCTCTTTTAATATGTGTTTTTTAAACAATGTAGTACATGATAAAACAATTACTAATTGAATTAGCACAATTTGTTTAATCAACTGTGTTTAAATGGCAACTGTTTATGACTCTGTGCCTTGTTTCAGGAACATTAATTTAATAATATTGTTTTATTTTGATGATTAATGCTATTTTAAACCATTTTTAAAATATTTATTCACTTTCAATGCCTGGCATATGCATGCTATTATCAAATATATTAATGTTTTGTTGTCCATGATTTGAGAATTATTTAAAATCTAAATGAAAATGGACACTTGCTAAATAAGTCACTATTTAATCTTAAAGTTAATAATTTTCTTAACATTTTATGATCAAATCATATGTGTTTGTACTATATATATATATGCATGTTTTTTTTTATCGAAATCGTGACGTCACAATGCATTCTAAATAGAACAAAAACTATCAGCTGATAAAGCAAAACTAGGGAAATACTAGTAATCCAGCATAAGCATGATAAGAAACACATTTATATGGATACGTACATGTACATGTAAAGATCAGTTGGTTGTTGGTTATAAAATGTCCAGTGACAAGTATTTCATGCAAATTTATGACCCGAGTTAGCAATACATTAACATACAATATGTACACTACATGATGTATAGGTCAGCATGGTCAGTGGCAGATCCAGAACTTTTCATAAGGGACAGGGCCCCTGACTGCCCTTAGGGACACGGATCCAGTCATGCTTGAGTGATTCCCTATATAATCGACCAAATTATTCCCACTAATCCTTTAATTATTAATAAAATTTATCAAACCTCATAATTGCCCATCATAATATTCTATTCCAGTTAAATCAGTCATCATTTTATTTTCAAAATTTCCCAACCGCCTACAATTGGCATTTCTTTATCGTATTATCATGATTATTGTCATTTGAATACAATCAGTCACCCCGGACAATTTCCATCATAATTTCAATTAATACACCACCAACTGTAAATCTATATCATTGACCATGGACATATAACTAATGTACTTTCTTTTTTGAAAGATAAAACATTAAAATTCAAATAGTTAAAAATGTGTTCACGTTCATTCGGATAAGAATTATATTTTCCCGATAAATCAATTGTAAAAGGACCTTCTGGAGCCTCAATACGATTGCACAAAAATGTCGTTCTGCAACTTTAGAAACCTTGAATGGGCTTTCCCACGGTCGGCCAGAAAGGTCACCTGAGTTTACTAGTACGCGATATTTTTTCCCGCCCTTTAAAAAACTCGTGCTGTGGATAACATTGATGTTAACTATTTTTAGCATTTAACATTGTTAAGTAAGTCAAGTTCAAGTTCAACCCAAACTGTTGATAACTGAGATGTGTATCGTGGAATTGTCTTCGCACGGCAAATAATTGTTTTTAAAATCTTTTGTTGAAAATACACAAATTTACATTCATTGTGCGAAAGTTAATATTAAACAAAGACGAATTAATGCAGCTGGAAGTATTCCTGTTGTAACGGAAATGTATTATTATTCTGCTGTACCGCCAACAAATCGTAAAACGAAAATGCCGTAATTGTTAAGCATAACGAATGGTGAATAATATTTTCCTTTTTACTTGAATATACAAAACTTTCAAACACGCTAATTTTATTTAACTGCTCAGATTAATTTAGCGAAAGTTTCCGGTTATTTTTACACAAGTATGCTCTTTTCGTAAATAAAATATTAATTTACTGGTGAAGACATCGAGGTCAAAATTAAGTAGTTTTCATTTTTTATAAAACTTAAATACAATTGAAAGAATTAACAACAACATTTTGCTTTTAAATCTTTTATTCATTCCAGCAATTAGATAATCGTAAAAAGAAAATGCCGTAGATTTACACAATTAATACGGGGCAATCATTTTGTCTAATGAATGGTGAATAAATTTTCCTTTTTACTTGCATATATAAAACTTTTAGACTTATAATTTTTAAATAAAGACTAACTTTGAAGTAGAATATTTTGTTTTTCACATATTCCGCTATATTTTATAATCGTTTTTTTTTAAAGCAAGTACATTAAGGTTAAGATATTTTTAGATGGGCTAACAAAAAATACGAAAATATTTTGACTTTAGTTTTTATTACCACAAATGAAATTTAATTAGTATAAAAGACATTTAAAATTATACACCTGTTTGACACTTAAACTGGTACAGTAGACCGGAAATATAACTCTTTATTACTTCAACCTTTACCTGTCAGGTAATCCAATTACCCATTCAGTCTTGTGCCGGTATAGATCAAAGTATGATAAGGGCAATTAATTCCTCGGTGTAGAGTGTGAGCTCGTTATCACAATAAACATTTACCTGATTTTGGGAGAGATTACTCCCAAATTCCTCCCAACATTTTGGGAGGAATATCGGAGTTTGTCGGAGTGGCTCCGACATTTTCCTCGGTGTAGGGTGTGGGAGAGTTGGTACTCTTGAACTGTACTGTAGATTCCGTAGGATCAGTCGCGGATCCAGCCATTCTAAAAAGGGGGGGGGGGGGTTCCAGCCCAGAACGAAACAGGGGGAGGGGGGGTCCAACTATATGTCCCCATTTAAATGCATTAAACAAAGGAGGTTCGAACCCTTGGACCCCCCCCCCCCCCCCCCCCCCCACAAGTCCTTTGAATCCGCCAATGAAAACACATTGTAAGGTCTGTAAGCCGACAAATGTGCACATTTTCCCTTCAAAATTATGAATCCATGATTATTCGATAGACATGCTTTAAAATATTGATAATTTCTACTCACCGATTGTATTTTCCAGCTCAGATTATTGAACATGTGGTCTAACATCTGTAGTTACCTGTGTAAAAATATAGTTTGCCGACCTGACGTCCCGGTTTTTTTGTTTTTTTGCCGACAAAAAATTAAAGTGGATAAATCGTTTACGGTGAAGAATTGTTTTCCGTTTTTAATGAAACTTGACAGATTTTACTAATTATTTTTTTAATCATCGGAAATGTCCCTCTTGGTGTAATTCGAATTAAAACGGGTTTATTATGATGTAAAATATTGGTAACTTAGTCATAATCTTTAAATTTATTTCAGGTACACCCTTAATTTTGTACATTTTTCTATTGCGCAGAATTTATCAAATATGAATTTTAATGAATCCATCATCTTCTCATTCTTCGGCAATAATATTAAAACTCTATTTTAAACGAAAGCTTCTGGTTTTTAAAACCAGTTATGAACGAAAATGTTATAACACAGATATTATAAAATAAAAAGTAAGGATATCAAAAGGATTATTTAAAGTCAAACGCACATGACTGTAAAAAATGATTGGACAATGCTACGGCAATAAATGGAAAACGACAAAAGACAAACAACGATCGCAAAATAAGTGAATAAACAGCAAAACAAGTTTACAATCGCACGATAGACGTTAATAGTATAAGTAATGGACTATTTCACAACAAAATCAAATCTTGAGAGCCGGGTGAGACGTGATTTTTTTTTACACTGATGGACTACCGTAACGCTAAAATATTTGTATTAAAACATTTACCGACTGTATCAACCTATGAAGTGTTTGTTTTAAACATTTAACGACTGTGTCAACCTTTTATAAGTTGTAATAAACATTTAATGACTGTGCCAACCTTTAGAAAGTTGTAACAAACATTTAACGACTGTCCCAACTCTAAAAACGTTGTGACAAACATTTTTTGACTGCATCGACGTCTGAAAAGTTGACACAAACAAATTTTAACTGTCCCAACTATTAAAAGGTTGGGACGGACATTATGCAACTGCCACAACTATTAGAAAGACTGTAATAAATAGATTTTGACTGTGACAACACCGTAAACCACTACAACAGGTCTGAAATGACTGATGGTAGCATTTTTTGACTTTCACAACCCGTAGAAAAGTTGGGACAGACATAAATGAACTGTTGCAACGAAATATGACAGATTTGACAGTCATTACTTGTCTTTTACAGACTAAGACAGTCGTTGTACGACTGTTACTGGTATGGACAGTTGTTTTTTCGTCCAGTAGTGGATACTGTTGTCAAGTCATTAAAGATTGCATATTTTGGCGTTAATATTGATTCACTTATAGGGTTTACATCGGAACTAAACACACTTATTACTAATAAACCAGTTGTTGGCATGACACGGGTTATGTTCTCATATATGTTACGAGGGTATGATACTAAACCCCTCACGGGGAGGATTGTGCCTGATATTCAAATGATGAAGACACAATCAGTTTAATTGAAGTCTGGAGCTGGCATGTCAGTTAACTGCTAGTAGTCTGATGTTATTTATGTATAATTGTCATTTTGTTTATTTTCTTTGGTTACATCTTCTGACATCAGACTCGGACTTCTGTTGAACTGAATTTTAATGTGCGTATTGTTATGTGTTTACTTTTCTGCATTGGCTAGAGGTATAGGGGAGGGTTGAGATCTCACAAACATGTTTAACCCCGCCGCATTTTTGTGCCTGTCCCAAATCAGGAGGCTCTGGCCTTTGTTAGTCTTGTATTATTTTAACTTTTAGTTTCTTGTGTACTATTTGGAGTTAAGTATGATGTTCATTATCACTGAACTAGTATATATTTTTTTACGGGCCAGCTGAAGGACGACTCCGGGTGCGATAATTTCTCGTTGCATTGAATACCTGTTGGTGACCTTCCAAGGCCGTAACTACCCTTGAGGCAAGTGAGGCAATTGCCTCACTAAAATTTCGACACTGATTTTTTTTTATAAACCTGTATAAATATAAAAGTAATTTTTTGTTCTGTCTCTACCTTAATTTCTATAACTTGTCATTATTCCTTTTAAATTATTAATTTAATAACTCAGCATCTCAACGGGTGATGTTTCTCGATTACATTAACCTAGTAACGATAATCATCATGGATCTTTGGTTAAAAACAGGCTCTTGCATAAAAAAGGAAACCTCTACCGTAAATGTAAAGAAGGAACAATTCTAGTAAACTATTTTTTTTGTGAACAGAGTCTGAGTATTTAATACAAATTCATTAGAACTAATCCAGAAACGATAAGTAGACTGAAAAATCAAGTACTGGGCATTGCAAGGGAGCAGTCAGCCTGTCTGCGTATTTATTTCTCTGTTTCGCGAACTTTAATCTTTCTCTTTACAGATAAATAAAATATAAATAATATGAGACATGCATGGATTAGTATTTATCCATTTTTCTTTAACCTTAAAAGTTGAAAGAACATCCCATATTCTAATTTGACATTATTGAGGAACGGTAGAAACTTTAAGGCGGGATTTTGTCTTTACTTATATGGGACAACGGAATTTCGTTTCTTTATAATCGGGGTTTCGGAATCGTAAACCCCAAACTCCTAACCCCAAAATTTATAGATTCTGGAACTAAAATACCATCGACTATTTCTAGAAATAATTTGAAATTACGGACCTACATGTAAACGGCGAAAACTCCAAGCCAATTCCCCTGTGCCCATGTCATACTTACTCTAGATAGAATCATATTCATGTATCTTATCTTATTCTATCCCTAGTTTGTTTACTCTTAGTCAGCATAAAAGCGATTTTAATATTTTGTAACTACCACTGTATGATGGTGCTAACAGGAAAGCCGGCCTAATTCCCTTTTGCAAACAAAACTGTTACTACCGATGCTACTACCGAATTGTTGATGAAGAAGGAATCGGAAGAAGACGTTGATCATTGTGTTTAAGTGCTACCGCTAGAAACACAGACTTCCCTGAAACGACTGAAAACTTGGAGAAGCGCATGCATGTGTGGCGAGAGATTGTGCGGTCTTGTCATGCTCCATGTTCATCGCGATAAGGATGTTAGCAGACCATATATACTACAACTATTTGACGAAACCGGCCTTAGAAAAATTTGGCAAACTCTACTGAATCGATGTTTGTTCTATGTTCT
Organism: Mytilus edulis; assembly: GCF_963676685.1. NCBI lineage: Eukaryota > Metazoa > Mollusca > Bivalvia > Mytilida > Mytilidae > Mytilus > Mytilus edulis. Next base: position 16,308,411 of record NC_092345.1, read on the forward strand.
GGCGACACCCTCTAATTGATATTTGAATGATTATCTTACATTAAAATTAAATAAAGTTGTTCAAAATTTGGTGTTAGTAAAAGTCTTAAAATATGAAAAATTTATATAAAAGGTGTCCAAATTTAAAACATTGTCAAACTCTCTGGAAATGCCTAGAATGCAGGATTTTGCACCATTCATTTTATACCCTCCAAAAAAAAATTTTCGCCTCGCTTCGCTCGGCTCAATTATTTTGCCTCACTAAAATAATATGCCTAGTTACGGCCTTGCCTTCTGCTGTTGTCTGTTCTATGGTCGGGTTGTTGTCTTTTTGACACATTCCCCATTTCCATACTCAATTTTATTCTGATTGGATGACTGTTAGCGTAAAATTCTCTATCGCCTTGTCTGTAACTAAGGTAGCCGACATTTTGAATTGCTGAATGTATTGACATGTAATTTCTACAATAATAAGCCATAAAACTCACATGTTGCACCTAAAAATCCTCTTTTTATCAAATTTTATTACATTCTGAAGCGGCACAGAAGCCAGAAAACGCCCGGTGTTTATGTTTGACGCCGGAAGCATACCTATGACGTCATCTAGTGTTGGGACCAAAGAAGATAACACTTTTTCGCGGAATTTTCTTTAATTAAGATTTTACATTGAAATAATGATTGAAATTTAATTATGGACTTGTTTTGCATTAGAATAGAGATAACTGTATTGTATTTGAAGCTTTTCGGACGTCCATCGGTAGTGTTACTGTCGCGAATACTCGTTTACCTGTCTCCGCTACGCGTCGTCAAGTAAACTAAATTTGCGACAGTAAGCCTACCGATGGACGTCCTTAAAGCCTCAAAAACAATACAGTTATCTCTTAAGTAGTAATATACAAATTTAACACGCAACGATATTTGTAAATGTCTATACATAAATTGTATGGCAGTATATGTAGTCAAAACAATAATAGTAATATACAAATTTATTTGTTTAGTTTTAAAATCAATATCGGAATAAGATGCATTAGGAATTGTTCTTGACAGCCTTTTTTTATCGTTTTAGTACAAAACTATGGCGAGGAATTAAACAAAGGTGGGAAAATATTATGTTTGATTTGATAAACAAGTTTGTATTAAATTGATGAACACGTTAATCAAGAAAACTATATTTCGAATCAAGTACCAACTTAATTCCATATGCGTGATATGGTTTTATATGATATTAGTTAGTAAGTAAGTAAGTAAGTAAGTAAGTAAGTAAGTAAGTAAGTAAGTAAGTAAGTAAGTAAGTAAGTAAGTAAGTAAGTAAGTAAGTAAGTAAGTAAGTAAGTAAGTAAGTAAGTAAGTAAGTAAGTAAGTAAGTAAGTAAGTAAGTAAGTAAGTAAGTAAGTAAGTAAGTAAGTAAGTAAGTAAGTAAGTAAGTAAGTAAGTAAGTAAGTAAGTAAGTAAGTAAGTAAGTAAGTAAGTAAGTAAGTAAGTAAGTAAGTAAGTAAGTAAGTAAGTAAGTAAGTAAGTAAGTAAGTAAGTAAGTAAGTAAGTAAGTAAGTAAGTAAGTAAGTAAGTAAGTAAGTAAGTAAGTAAGTAAGTAAGTAAGTAAGTAAGTAAGTAAGTAAGTAAGTAAGTAAGTAAGTAAGTAAGTAAGTAAGTAAGTAAGTAAGTAAGTAAGTATATTATGTATTATAGTGACATGTATATATATGTACAGATTATAAACATATACTATATGATAAATAATAATATACCCGGCCTAAAGGACATATAAGTCACCTCAAATGATATAATTGTTAAACATCAACGAGCATTTTAAAAAGATTTATAACTTTGAAAATAAGAATAAAACATTTTCTGCAACGAGAACATGTTTTTGCAACTTTACATCGATATAGTTTCGACTTCATTTCTAGCATATATATCTATACTATTAAACGAGAAGACCTCATTTTGTGTGTCGCTTCTCTTCTTTCCACAATAAATTAATCAAAACGCCTTTGTGTCCTATAGGTACAGTGCATAGTCACATTTGTCATCCATTCATATGATTATTCAGATTGAGTTATTTTGGGAGAAAAAAGAGAAAAAAGGCATCCGGATATTGTCCCGTCATTGGACGAAATTTTAAGTCAGATTAGACTTCCGGTTTGCGTTTTTCTGTTTACTCTGAACATACATATACTACGAATAAAGTGTATTTTAATTGTATCTGCTATCATTTTCAAGTTTACTATCCACGACGGTCACAGAGTTTATTAAATAGAGAGGGTCTGTATACTATATCAATTAACCACCATGGATCGATTAGTAAACTTAGAATTGAAAGTAAATACACTGTATTTATACATTAATGAATATTCATAACATACAGATAAGCGTTAAAATTATTCATGTGAACTTTTGATACCTTTTCTGAAATTCTCCAGTCAATATATCTTTTACAAAATTCATTGATTACAAAATAAAGATGTGGTATGATCAGGCAGCAACCATTTGATTTTCTGAGGAGGGGGGGGGGGGGGGGGGAGTTTGTTTCCAGTTTTTGGAGAAAAAAATAATTTGTTTATAATTCTGAGAAAAAAAAAATTGTTTGTTTCACCCTCAGCTGCCACAATATGTAATGCTAAAATTGAAAGAAAGCAATTGTTTTCGACTTGTCGTGAAAAAAATAGATTGTTTTTCGCCGCAGGCGCAAAAAAAATTTTGTCCAGAAAAAAAACATAGCCCCCCCCCCCCCCCCAGAAAATCAATTGGTTGCTGCCTTACCAAGTTGAGACAACTCGATCTCCACAAGAGACCAAAATTACACAGAAATTAACAACTATAGGTCACCGTACGGCCTTCAACAACGAGCAAAGCCCATACCGCATACTCAGCTTTAAAAGGTCCCGAAATGACGATGTAAAACAATTCAAACGAGAAAACAAGCGGCTTTATTTATGTACAAAAAATGAACAAAAAACAAATATGTAACACTTAAACAAACAACAACCCGCCACTGAATTACAGGCGCCTTACTTAAATGTTCATAACATACTAAATAAATGTTCATTTTGAAATTGATAGAAAACCAAAAATTAGGAATTTTGGAAAAGGAGGAGGGATAAAAAAAAAACATTTTCCTATCCCAAATAACCTATGACTTATGATACTTTTGTTGAAATTCTCCAGTCATTCAATATTTTACAAAATTCTTCCAACAACACGTTACATACTTTAAAATACGGTCTGAATGCCCGCAATTTCGCGGGTGTGTTCTAGTTTTGTTGAAATTGAAATAAGATGTCTTCATATATTTATTGTAGAGAAATGTGTCAGGGACGTAGTCAACAAAGTGACTAATCTTATCACAGAAACTACGAATCAGTGATTAGTGTCTCCTACCAAAGGTAAAATACTACAAATAAAACAAATCTTGCACACGTGTTTTTGGGGTTTGTTTTATCAAATTCTATAAAACATAAATTATTTTGTTGCTTGAACTATAGGCATTATTAAATAAAAGATTAATTGAAGGTCCCTGATCAAAAAATGTTCTCCATCTTTTAAAAATAGTTTACTTTAAATTATCAGTTTTTGGAATGCTGTAAAAAACAAAATTACTTATCATTTGAAAATGAACTAATTTAAACATATTTCACATTTTGTACGTCTAAAATGCTTTCTGAATTTACCATCAACAGGACCTCAATATTGGATTGGTCAGGGAGGCATAACTATATTATACGACCAAAAAAGAAGTAAGCAGAATGGCCAAATTCCTATCTTATGTCAACTTTGCTAGAGGCAATTGAAACCTCCGTTTTTCTAATTATAAAATAGTTAGAATAGGACATACCTGAGAGTACTATCATCATTTTTTAAATTTTAAGGATTTTCGCTACTCTGTCAATAAATAACAAGCTTTTTAAAAGACTATTATAAATTGATAGTATATGAATAAAGAAACTAAAAAAGTAGAAACATGTCGAGGGTCCGTGTGCTTGCTTTCGAGATATAAGCCATTGAAATTTTTGCGGGAAATAATTCTCTCTAGATTTTTCATATATTTAACATTGGCACATTCTTTGTTTCAAAAACTATGAAAAAAATATCAAGAATTTTGTAAAATTTTGAAATATTGCTTTTTAAACTTAATGTAATAAAATTATGAAAAGATAAGTAGGGGTTAGTGGGAATTTTTTTTTATGACAATACATGGATAAAACAAGAGGATTCCGAAAATCTGGCAAAAAATCAAAAAATGGAAGAGCAAACATCCTTAATATACTGTATAGATTTTGGCGCCCGACCTTCCGACTGTGGTGAATTGAGAAAGTCAGAAAACAAAGTGGAGTCTATAAAATATACCCGGAGGGCACTTCCGGTTTCCATGTCTTTTTTGATATGAAGAGGTTCAGAGGAAGGTTCGTATATATGATATTTACTGAAAGTTGTGCTGTATTAGAAAATATATTGATTACTTATAGTTCATTTAATGAATTCAGATAAACTATAAACTATAGTTTGATATTTGTTAAAAAAAGGTCCCAGTACAATTACAAATGAAAGATATCGTAGTCCTTTCTGATATGAAACAACTATGCCACACGACTGTTTTAATATGAAAAAAGTGAGAAACGTCAATTAGTTAGCCTTATAATCAATGAAGGATTATTGATGAGCATGTGACAAACACCCACATAGTCAAAGGTAAACACCACATGAATATATAAACAGAGATTGAGACATTAAATAACAAGGAATAAGGACAATATGTTTTTAGATATAGGAAGATGTGGTATGAGTGCCAATGAGACAACTCTCCATCCAAATAACAATTTATAAAAGTAAACCATTATAGGTCAAGGTATGGCCTTCAACACGGAGCCTTGGCTCACACCGACAGCAAGCTATAAAGGGCCCTAAAATGTAGTAATGTAAAACCATTCAAATCGGAAAACCAACTGTCTAATCTATATAAAAATGAGAAACGAGGAACACGTATGTATTACATAAACAAACGACAACTACTGTGCATAAGATTCCTGACTTAGGACAGGTGCAAACATTTGCAGCGGTATCAAAAGTTTTAATGATACCAAACCTTCTCTTTTTTCTGAAACAATAGTATAACATCACAAATAGAAAAAATGAAAGGTTTAACTCAATCAAAAAAACGCAAATTAACACACAATGAACGAATAAATTTGATCTAAAAATATGTTTGTTTTAAGAACCCAGTTTTCCTCCTTTCCAAATTTAGACCAATGGAATAATAAAGTTTACAAAGGAAAATGAAAATATCTAGAGAGAATTATTTCCCGCAAAAGTTTCAATCATGGCTTATATCTCGAAAGCGAGTACACGGACCCTCCATGTGTTTCTACATTTTTAGTTTCTTTATTCATATACTATCAATGTATAATAATGTACATTAGCTAGAGGTATAGGGGGAGGGTTGAGATCTCACAAACATGTTTAAACCCGCCGCATTTTTGCGCCTGTCCCAAGTCAGGAGCCTCTGGCCTTTGTTAGTCTTGTATTATTTTAATTTTAGTTTCTTGTGTACAATTTGGAAATTACTATGGCGTTCATTATCACTGAACTAGTATATATTTGTTTAGGGGCCAGTTGAAGGACGCCTCCGGGTGCGGGAATTTCTCGCTACATTGAAGACCTGTTGGTGACCTTCTGCTGTTGTTTTTTTCTATGGTCGGGTTGTTGTCTCTTTGGCACATTCCCCATTTCCATTCTCAATTTGATAATAGTCTTTTAAAAAGCTTGTTATTGTAAACAACAACGCTTTTGTGCATAAAATACGTTAATTCGTAAACTTAGAAGTGCTTATTATTTAACAGAGACACACTACAAGTATAATATGGTAGTTTAAGGAATTATAATAGTACATGTAGCATAATTGAACACACGTGCCATGGAGATATAGAAAGTAATCCCTGAGTAATAGAGATACATAAAACGAAATTCAAAGTTTCCTTTTTTTCTGAAATTATAGCATAAGGATGAAGTTTTAGGAATTAATGACAAAATTGACTCCTTGGTGTTTTTTATACGATACAAGGTACAATATTTGGCCCCTTAACACCTATTCATCTTTTAACATAAGACCTAATAGCTCATAAATGTCATTTGACAAAATTTAAGCAGTTTCTTTTGAGCTGAGACCAAAATGAAAGCCTGAGTCAGCCTTTTTCCGCCATTTTTTTATAAATCTAATATCTCGAAAAGAAGCTCAATGACCTATCAAAATTTTTAGCTTATTTTGATCCTTAACTAATAATCTTTCAGCTTAAAGTATCAATTTTCAATTCTTGATTTATTGAATTTTACCTTAGATCACCTAAGTAAATCCTTAAAGCATTTTTATCCACAGTTATTCCAGCGAAGAACAAGTGGTTTTGTTGGCTTTTACAGAGACTGGGAATCGTATAAACATTGCTTTGGGGATTTATAAGGCGATTTCTGGTTAGATGAGGTCAATATATATTAATGTCAGTCTATTAATGACAGAGAAAAAATAACGTATAGTTATTCTTTTAGATACAATTGAAAACAGAAACTTCAACTTTTTCAGAAATTCCGGCATATAATATAGTATGCCAGACGTGCATTCTGTCTACATGAGACTCAAAGGTGGCATTGGAAACCCTAAAAATCCAATTAAGTGCATCAACTATTACTAATGCCATGATTGCTTTTGGGTTTAAACGTTTATTGCTAATAAATGCTCTATTATTCTATGCTTTTTACTGTTTTAACAGCACTATTTTGTTACCTTAGATATGAGTATAAGGGATATTTTGTTTTCTATTTCATATTCTTGGTCTGTTGCTAATTTGATGAAGTACAAATGTAGGTGAATGTTGTCATTAATATTTTAATTTTAATATATAAAAATGTATCAACAAAAAAGGAGGTTTCAACCCCGGAATCTCCTTCAAGGTCCGAAATTGAAACACTATTTGTTATTGTAATGTGACAATTAATTGCGCAACTTTTACTATACATAGGGAATGATTATTTTAACAAACTAACAGAACTAGGAAATTACATATTGCACATAGATATGTGGGACTTTGATAATAACCATCGATATGCCATCTACAATACATTTGTTGTGAAGCACGAGATGTCAGGATACAAACTGGAAGTAGCTGATTACATAGGCAATGCAGGTACATGTAATGTACATATGTATTTCATGATGATTTAAATAGAATATTAAAATAATAATTATAACAACTATATAGATACTGAAAATCTAATTAACAATACCAAAAAAAAGTATAATTTATATACCATACTCAATGGTGAAAATACAGATTCTTAAAATTGCAGTTTTCGCAACTGACAATTGTCTTATGTATTGTCAAAATAGATGGTACACACAATATAAATAAATATCTTCAAGTAAAGATTCCTTGTTGGCATAATGTTGTTTTTAATTACACATGTCTGTTGAAAGCCATTTTATAAATTTGATGAAATCTTAATGGTGACCAGGAAATCTGTGTAGTGTAAATAGTGTAAATAACAATCGTCCTTTCGCACAAACCTGCTGAAGGGGGTTTACCTTAGCAGCCATGTAGTTGAAGTTTGTATACTGTATGTATGTATATGTACGTAGTATATCAACTGAGATATGTACAGTTACAGCTTAAAGAAGTAAACCTAGAGAATAATCATTTAAGTCTGAGGGGAAGGGGGGGTTCTGTTATGTTTAAACACGAATATTTTAAACTTTGAAGGAAAGAAATATATTCAGCACTGAGAAGGAAAAATTATATTTTTGATCGGGGGGGGGGGGGGGGACGCCCCGACAAAATAATAATTTGATGCTAATTTAATTGCGTGATACGAACAACATATTTGGAATGAGGAATATACGATGCCCCTACCCAACCCAAATTTAAATGATCATTCTCTACATTAAAACACTACTTTCTCGATTGTCCAGACTTGCTCTTAACTAACATTTTAAAATGTATTAAACGAACTACATTATGGCCCTCAATAACCTTCTTATTTCTTTCTTTTAATTTTCTTCGTTTTTAACATTTAAACAGGAATTATTTTCTTTTGCTCACATATTGAAATCTTGTAAATACTTTTTAAGGGGATAGTATTGATAATGATAGTAATACATATAGTGATCGCGACAATTTGTCCTGTTACTTCGTTAACGTTATATTATCAGTTAAAAATATTCAACAGGAATACGGTATAGGTTTGTAATTATAGTGTACACTACAATTTTTAACTGTAACGACCTTAACGTTATATTGTCAGTTAAAATTATTCAGCAGGAATACGGTACAGGTTTGTATAAAAACATAATATATTTGTCTGAAAATCTTTTTTTCAGACACCAACTAGCTAGGTGGTACCAAACACGTTGACGAAAAGTAAGTTGCCTCGTTTAAATTTCATAAAATTTAAAATTATTACTTTGACCAACTTTATCGGAAAAGTTTTAATTGATGTATTGCAGTTTGATAATACTAAATTATTTAAATAATTTAGAAGCTTAATACTTCTGATCAATAGAACTTAACTAAAACATTCAGCTGACTTTTACAGAGTTATCTCCCTGTAGTGTAATATACAACCTATGACATCAACATTTTATTTTATGCAGGTGATTCATTCGGCGTTCATAATGGATATAAATTGACTACAAGGGATAGAGATAATGATGCTTACCGCCATAACTGTGCTGAAATATAAAAGGGGGTATGGTGGTATAGTAAGTGTCATAACTCCGTCAATTATTAACGGAAAGTACATAAAGGGAAAACACAGTGTTCATTCTATTGGTGTCAATTGGAGTCATTGGAAGGGATATAACTATTCATTGAAGGCAACACGTATGTTGATTCGGATGGCATAGCAAAAATCAATCAATAATTAACTAATACAAATGTACCTTGATTTCAGTTTTTCACTAAAATAATGGCTTAATTTATTATCTTATTTATTATCTTAAAGAATAAAAGCTACACACAGGGGTTATCGTGTTCTTTCACAATACAAACATGTTTTTCAAAGTTCTTCATGTTCTTTCGACCAAATAAGACAGATATTAACAACTTAAGGTCAACGTACGCCTGCAATAAAATGTTAAACCATTACCGCATTGTCGAGGATAAAACTCCCCGATATGAATTTTTTTTTAAAACAATTGAAACGAAAGTTTCTAACGCCTTGATTTATTTACAAAACAATAAACCGAAAAAAATATGATATACAGCAACAAACGACTACCAATTACAGGTTCTTTATTTGGACAGACACATACAAATTGTGGTGAATTTAAACGATTTTGAAGGCGCTCCAGCCCTCCCCTAGCCTGTGACAATGATGTAACAGTACTACATAAGAAGAAAAAATAAAAATTACATGAAAAGGGCTTAACTCATAAGATCGATACAAAGCTGTACGTTTATACAGAATTTGGTAATACGAAGGATGATTTTCTAGAATTATTAAAAAAATTTCACTCAAAAAAGAGGGTCCTCATTATGTTAAAACTATATCCGTTATAAAGGTTGATATATAAAGGGCCCCAGCGGTCTAATATTTATAAAATAAGAAACGAGTATCACCTGAAAATACACCAACAAACGACAATCACTCATCAACAGGTTCCTGAATTAGAACATGTGCATACAAATACTTCGTTTTTAAACGTAAAACTTTTAAGTCGAAAATAAAATGACAACACTATAACAAGACCAAAAGACGAAAAAAATTACACAAAACAATGTTATTAACATAGAAAACAAAAAATGAACAACACGAAGCCACCAAAAGAGGGCCGAGGGAGGGTGATATCAAGGACTCTAAAAGGGAACACTGTGGTATTGATTTCAGTGCGCACGAGATGTGATTGTGCGATACCCTCTGTTGGTCATTCCTAGTTTTTGCACCAATGGGTTTTTTGATGAATATAGGTTTCAAAGTTTTTTCTCTTTTATGACAAATTTACGGACATAGATTGGTTCTTTAAATTACTGAAAAAGCTACATGACATACTATATTACGGTGTAATGAAGTGAGGATTAAAGCGTGTGTTTTGGACTAAGGGTGATAGCGATAATGGGAAGCTGTGTAGTGGTTAAATGAATGTAAAGACATAGTACTTTGTGTCTTAAATTTCAAGTTAATGCGACTTTGTGGAATCGTTAAAGTCCGCAATTATTCTTAAGTCCACAAGACCGCCTAGTTCCATAACACATTTATGCTTATGTACATATTGATGCTCAAGTCCACAAACGGACATTCGCTTAAGTCCACTAAAACACTGTTAAGGTAGCACTCCACAGTTAGATGTGTAGTTTCGCATTTTGGCCCCTGTGAATTTTTCAAATATGAGAGCTAGTGTGCAATAAAATTCATTTTTGGATAGCTGAGTATTAAAATAACCTTTGTATTGGGTTTATATGAACATCAAGGTTATGTAATGTATGTAATATAGGCTGTTTTCTGTATGACAGTCCGTATTTGCATGTCCCTACCATACACTGGTCCGGCAATTATTGCAATGTTTTTTTCCAACTTTTTATCGCACGAACTTTGTGATTGGATTTTACGAAAAAATGAGGCGAAAGACACCCATTTTTTATTTGATCATTAGGAAGATTTAGGGAAACAGTTTCTGAAAAGGTATCACTCAAAGGCATTGAAATTCTAGTTTGATCCAAATTTTTGGGTGAAATGTGACATGTTCACCCCCCTTTTTGCAATATTTTATGGGAAATAAATGCAGAATGTTGCCATGGATACACATAAAAGGAATTAATTTTCACCCTTTTCACTTTTGAAAATCAAATCTATGAAAGATACTGATTACATACATATGCACATGTACAACACAAACAGTTAGGTTAATGTATTAGAAATCCAGGAATAGGAGATGATAAAACATTTTGTGGCTCATTTTTAATTTTATTTTCTAACTGTGGAGTGCTACCTAAAATCCACAAAAACAAGTTCCGCTAAAGTCTACAATAACAAGCTCCGCTAAAGTCCATAAAAACACCGTTAAAATCCTCAAAAACACGGTTAAAATTCTTAAAAACACCGTTAAAATCCATAAAAATAAGTTCCTCTTAAGTCCACAAAAACACCGTTAAAATCCTCAAAAACACAGTTAAAACTCCACAAAAACACCGTTAAAGTCCATACCGTTTTATTTTTTATTAATAAAACATCTATTTGTCTTTTTTTTATTACGGTAGTACAATAAAAAAAAATCATGGTGTTTTGTTCTGGGTAATTATTTTTTATTAGTTTTAATTCTACGTTTGATAAATAATCAGATTACAGTATCTGTAGGAGATTTCGTTCCATTAATTTTATCTTTTTATCATAATGACCAGAACCGCGAATCAAACATTCATAATTGTACATAGCAAACGTTTCGTGACATGTTATTAATAATTCTTAATGTTCACCTTAAAATACATGAGCACGACCATGATATTCGACATATGAATCGATTTTCTATCAAATATCCCTGCGAGCCTACCAAGATGAACGTCATTGCTGCAACAAACGACTTTTCTGCAAATATTATTCAAATAGTTTCACGAAGCTTTAATAGGGCTGGCATTAAGATTGTAGTCCATACGGTCCAAGAGCACTACAGGTTCAAAGTTTATAAAACCCTTCAATAGAAAATGTTTGAATTATATGTTTCCTTAAAACCAGCAATGAGATTATCTAGGACAAGTGAGTAATACAAGCTTTAGTTCACATTATTCTCCGGTTTAAATAATATTTAGATAATTATGTAAATGTTCTTATACATTTCCTGTCATTTTTCAAAATTTAATATTCATTACATACTATTTTGTTTATTATTAATTCCCATTAAACCTAAAAAAAAACTAGAATAATGTGGACCATCTTTCCCATCATTGATCCCAAACAAATCAAGTGGTAGAGCTAAGACACGCGTGAGAGTAGCCGTTTTGTTTGAACTTTCCTGACGAAATGAAATCGTGTTAAAATGTTTAATTAAGTGTTGTTTGTAAAACTGTATCGTCTACCAGGTTACTCGGATCATTTTTTGGCTTACTTACCGATTAACCGAAGTAAAATTGGTGTACAAAAGTCCTGTGTATAGTTCTCCACAAATACATATTATTTAAACTATGTATTAATGAAAAGTTATTAAACCAGCGTTTTCGATATCACAAACTAGTCAAAATATTTGTTAAATTTATCATCGGTACAAGGATACTATTCGTAAATAATTTATACATCAACATGCATATCTTCGATATTTCACATCCAATCTTTTATGGTAATATTTTATACATAGCAAAACAATTTCGGCATTTTCTGTTGTTGAGGCGTAATTTTTATCATATTTTGGTATTGATAAAAAAAGGCAGCAGTAGTATACCGCTGTTTAAAATTCATAAATCTATAGAGAGAAAAAAAACAAAGCAAATCCGGGTTATTGATCACTCATAGGGTCTTTGCATAGAAAAAAAGACACATTTATTCTCAAATCAGTGGTTAGCTCATATGATATGGGTAATGTAATTCTCACATATAATATGATGGTATGATACTAAACCAATAACTGAAGGGATTGTGCTTGATTTTTATATTTAATTAGTTTAAATAAGGTATGATGCTGGCATGTATGTAACTGTTAGTGGTTCTTTGTTAATTTGTGTATCATTTTCATTTTCCTTTGTTTCATTTGTTACTTACTCTGACATCGGATTTGGACTTTTTTAAACTTTATTTAACTGTTCACATTTGTGTTTGTTTGTTTATTCCACATTTGCTAATGGTATTAGGGGGCTATCACTAAACCTGATTAACCCTGCTGTATTTTTGCGCCTGTCCCAAGTCATGAGTATCTGGCTTTTGTTTGTCTCTTAATTTTTTTTAACTAATTAGTTCATTTATATAGGGTTTGAATTTGATGTGACGTTAATCTTTTTCTCTTAATTTGTAAACATTTTGTTTAGTAGCCAGCTAAAGTCCACCTCCGAGTGCAGGATTTTCTCGCTGTGTTGAAGACCCATTAGTGGCCTTGAGCTGTTTCTGTTCTTTAGTCGGGTTGTTGTCTCTTTGACACATTCCAAATTTCCATTCTCTAATCTCTTGTATTATTTCTCATCTAAATCTGAAACATAGTTTATGCAAGTTCAGCCAATTTCTATTAGAGTGTCTTGACAAAGTTTGCACCTTTTTTAAAATTGTTTGGACAATTGATCTACAACATGTTCTTTTATCATTGTGGAAATAAAAGCTTAAATACTAGAATTCATCAGTGGTAAAATACATTACAGACCAACAGCTGCGTATAGTTTTTTTCAATTCGTATCTAACACATTCCGAAAAAAAAATCCTTTTTCATTGTTGAAAATCAGACAAACATGAAAACCAATACTTAGTCGAAATCTTCTCTACAAATGATTTTAAATTTTGTGACATTTTTGCATTTATCATTATTTCGATTTCAAAGAAGAACTGTGTCGTAATTACTGCTTCTTGCTATGTTTTTATATAGTTATAATGCCAGCAAATGCGAATATCTCATAAGACTAGTAAATACACGAGATAATAAATAAATACGGCCGTCAAATCTGTTGTCTGTTCTCTCTCATCATTGGAAGCGTGATTAAATAATCAATCAGTTAAAATGATACTTTTATTAAACTTCTAGTCCAGCCGATATATTTCCATACAAGTACAATATTCCAACAATAATATATAATTTACATACGGAGCGGAGCTACTAAAATAATAGTTCTACTTGTATTTTCGTACCAAACGGGATTACGATACATTCTACAATGACAAACACGGTAAATAAATGCAAGGCATACAGCTATCTGCGCTGCTTCTTACCTCTAAACTACGACCCGTACATATAATATAAACTTCGAGGCATATAGCTAAATGCACTGCTTCTTACCTCTAGGAACCCACGGGCTGAGCCTTGCTGCAGCCAAATGTAAACACAGCAAAGACTGACGAACGTGACATTGCACTGGTATTTATTTCAAATTACCGGAATTAAATATTCTAAGCAGGAAGAAAAACATAACGTCAAACGCTGACATAAATATAGAAGTTCTCGACTCAAAATGCTTATAATCATATAATATAAACTTCGAGGCAAATAGCTAAATGCGCTGCTTCTTACCTCTAGGAACCCACGGGCTGAGCCTTGCTGCAGCCAAATGTAAACACGGCAAAGACTGACGAACGTGACATTGCACTGGTATTTATTTCAAATTGCCGGAATTAAATATTCGAGGCATATAGCTAAATGCGCTGCTTCCTACCTCTAGGAACCCACGGGCTGAGCCTTGCTGCAGCCAAATGCAAACACAGCAAAGACTGACGAACGTGACATTGCAATGGTATTTATTTCAAATTACCGGAATTAAATATTCTAAGCAGAAAAAAAACATAACGTCAAACGCTGACATAAATATAGAAGTCCTCGACTCAAAATGCTTATAATCATACACTCTTATAAATAAACATATCTAGACATATTAATTCTTCCAGTTAAGGTAGATAGGGTGTCTTCCTCCATCTTGGATTTTGAAATACTAGAAAACAAGGTCTAGATCTTTGATGAAATGTGCAAATTTTTATAGTAGTAGGTAATACATGTGTAAGAATTTTCATTATAATATAGAAAATGCCTTGTTTGATCATATTTATGATTGTATTTTACAAAAATAAGAATTCTTTTGTTTGATTCATTTTTTTCCAACTTTGTCAAATAAGGGGAGGCAACTCAAATGCAAGGGCAGATAATCCAGATAGTGTTACTTTTACAATAGAATGTGTTAGGAATTTACCCATTTTTGCATGTGGCAAGAAAACGAGTCCGGTGACCCCATTTTTTCTTTTTCTTATCTGAAAGCATAATATTGAAGCTATCTTCTCATATTTTATCTCAAAATTCCATGGTGTGGTTTGCGTTTTATGGCGGAAAATTGGGTTTTCCATGCATAATCTATACAAAATCTTGACAATTTTGAACAACCTGTAGCGTGAAAATAAGTCCGGTGACCCATTCTTTTTATTAATGTTTTTAAACAAGCAGGATATGAACTACATTTTGGCAAATTATTAAAAGATTCTATGGATTATAATTTAGACACCCCATCTACCTTAAGAGCTCACAAATGAACACTTTTGGGTTCATGCTTAAAAAAAATTGACCCAACGGTTACGTTCTGAACATTGCATGACGAAGTTGTGCCATATACGACGTTATGGATACAGCTAATAACATAAAGTAAAACGTACGTTAATTACTCATTCAATATACTAAACACTAGAAATAACTTCTGACAACTTATATAAACTCTCTTAATACAGTATAACAATATTCCTTTACTTGGAAATAACCAGTATACACATTTACAACACTGCTATTATTTTCGTACGGACCAAACGGGATTATAATAAATTCTACAATAACAAACACGGTAAATAAATGCAAGGCATACAGCTATATGCATTGCTTCTTACCTCTTAACTACGATTCTTACATATAATATAAACTTCGAGGCATACAGCTAAATGCGCTGCTTCTTACCTCTAGAAACCCCGGCTAAGCCTTGCTGGAAGCCAAATGTAAACACAGCAAAGACTGACGAACGTGACATTGCACTGGTATTTATTTCAAATTACCGGAAGTAACTATTCTAAGCAGGAAGAAAATAAACATATCAATTCTTCCAGTTAAGAGCTAACAAATGAACACTTGGGTTCACGCTTAAAATATTGACCAAACGGTTACGTTCTGAACAATACATGACAAAGTTGCGCTATATACGACGTTATCGATACAGCTGATAACATAAAGTAAAATGTACGTTAATTACTCATTCAGTATACTAAACACTAGAAATAAATTCTGCCAACTTATATAAACTCTCTTAATACAATAATAACAATATTCCTTTACTTGGAAATAACCAATATACACATTTACAACAAACTGTATGGGTTAAAATCTATGTTCGAAATTTATGGACCATTTTGGCTGCTGTGGAGCCTACACAAAACTGAAAAGATTTCGTTCTTATGTTTTATAAATATTTTCAAAGAAATTTTAAAGGTTAAATATATGTTTCGGGATAAGCCAGTGTCTCTAACATATACATAAAGAGGACGCCATGTCTTCCTAGTCGATGTACAAATAGTCGCTAAAGTATTAAAAAAGAGCGCAAGCTTTCATAAAGGTTGCCTGTTTAATTCACAGAAAATTACAACACACAGATCTAATTTATGCGGTTACAATCGACTTTAATCTTATCATTTATCAAACATAATTCAAACTGATAAGAATTGAATTTCAATAACAAAAGACCATGCTTATTATTACATTACCGGATTAATAAAAGGCGCATTTTTTTATTTATTAAATAGATAATTGTGTGGACTTTAACAGAGCTTATTTTGTGGACTTACACGGAAAGTTATTGGACTTTTACATTAGCAGAAAATTGTGTTGTGGACCTTAGATGAATTGTATACTTTGATGTTGTGTCGTTGTTCTCCTCTAATATTTAATGCGTTTCCCTCAATTTTAGTTTGTTACCCCGATTTTGTTTTTTGTCTATAGATTTATGAGTTTTGACAGCGATATACTACTATTACCTTTATTTAACGGTGCTACATGTCTTATTTTCCTTTCGTACTTATTTTTACTTACATTTGAAGTGCTAAAATACGACTATACATTACAACCAGTTTTGTAGAAGGTTATTTTGTTTTCGGATTTTTAGTCAGAATTTTCATTTCCAAACTCCTCTTTTTTTCATTGGTACATGTATCGAATGAAGAGACATGTATTGTCGAAATGCGCATCTGGTGCAAGAAAATTAGTACCGTTAATTTTATTAACCTAGTTCCATGAAGAGTCAATGACATGTAAAACATATAAGAATGTTTAGAATGCAAAACCTGTTTTAGGAAAGACTGATTTTAGTCGATTTAATGATCAGGAAAGCGATGCCTCTCGTATTACATACATCACGCAGCAACATTTGTAAAAGTCTATAATATAATTACATGGCAGTATCTGTAGTTAAAATAGTAGTAGTGATAGTCACATGTATTTGTTAAGTTTTGCAATCAATATCGGAATACAATGCATATGGACTTACTGTTAATTGCCTTTCTTCTCTTTTTTGTACAAAGCTATGGCAAGGAAATAAACAAAGGTAGGAAATTGCACTATAACGTTTGATTTTATGATCAAATTGATTTGAAATCAATGAACATATTTACAAAGAAAACAAGATTTAAAAAAGTACCAAGTTATTATTCCATATTGGTATATTATGTAAAAAAACCACTACACATTCTAAAAAACACGTTTGTAATTATTTTTTTCTATGACAATTTTATTGAAATTTTGTTTTGCAGCTTTACATCGATATTGTTTAAAGTTTTCGAGTTCATTTCTAACATATCTATTTTGTTAAAATTGAAATAAGATGTCTTCATATGTTTATTATAGAAAAATGTGTCAGAGACGTAGCCGATAAAGTTGCTAATCTTATCACAGAAACTACGAATCAATGCTTAGTGTCTTTTTCCACAGGTAATGTACTACAATTTAAACGAATCTTGCACACGTGTTTATTTGGGTTGGTTCTGTCAAACATTATAAAAAAATATTCTTGCTTGAACTATAGGTATTTAAAAAAAAAAGATAAATTGAACATTACGGGTAAAAAATGTTCTCCGTCTTCAAAAATGTTTTACTTTAAATCAACAGTTTTGGCAAGCTGTTAAAAAACAAAATTATTTGTCATTTGAAAATGAACTAAACGCATAATACATTTCGGGCCTCTAAATAGCTTTTTGGTTGGTTTTTTTTTTTACAATTATCAGGAAGCGGCGAACTTAAAGATTTGTTTCGTCAGGGAAGAAGCGTAACTATATTATATGACCAATAAGGAAGTAAGAAGAATAACCAACTGCATTCAAGTTCAACTTTGCTAGAGTGGATTGAAACCTTTGTTTCTTAATTATGAAATAGATAAAATATGACATACTTGAGAGTACTATCATCTTTATTTTTAATTTTTATATACTATATAGGTTTTGGCGCTCGACCTTCCGACTGTGATGAATTGAGAAAGTCAGAAAATAAAAGTGGAGTATATAAAATATACCCAGATGGAACTTCCGGTTTCAATGTCTTTTGTGATATGAAGAGTTTCGGGGGTGGTTGGACGGTTCGTAAATATATATATATAGAGAGAGAGAAAGTTGTGCCGTATAAGAAATGCCGTTTTAAATTGAAAATATATTGATTATGTTTATGTTTATGTAATTAATTCAAAAACATTATAAACTATAATAGTTTTATCTTATCTAAACCAGAGATGTATAATAAAAAATCCCGGTATAAGTACAAATGTACGGTGATAACATGATTCATTTTGATATGAGACAACATTGCCATAGAATCGCGAAGAAAGAGAGAAAGAAGACAGCAACCCAATTAATAAGAACTGCTTAGGATCATGTCACAAACATCTACATATTCAAAGGAAACAGACCATAAATTTATGAACTAAGCCTAAGATATTCATTGGCGAGGATAAGGGAAAGATGTGTGGTGTTTTGAGAACACAGCCCTTCTCCTTCTCCTATTGTTTGTCTGTTTATCTTTTAATTTTTAGCCATGGCGTTGTCTGTTTATTTTCGATAGATGAGTTTGACTGTCCCTCTGGTATCTTCCGTCCCTCTCTCAAGTTTTGATGAATGGTTTAGAAAGGATACAAAAGAAAATGAAAATTATTTCAGAAAATTATTAAATTAATTATATCAGTATGATATATGGCAATTGTTATCTACAGTTTGTTTCTATCAATGTTGGAGTTTGTTTCTGTTACAGTTCAGTGTTTCTATTGGTCCGTTGTTTCCCTCGGTTTTAGTCTGTAACCCAGATTTGTTTTCGCTTAATAGATTTTGACTATTGAACAGCGGTATACTACTGTTGCCCTTATGATAAACAACAACCATTTTCCGCGAACAGCGTACGATGCAGCTTTGATCCGATGGTGATATTTTTCGATGACTTGTATACAAAAAAGTTTCCACCTAGTCAAATGTTATTTTGTAAAGGGGGGTCAATGCAATCGTTTTTAATCTAATGATAAAAATTAGCCTAGAAATGCATGTTCTGAAAAAAGGTTGACATCGCAAAAAAAGTCATGTTGCGTATACGTTATCAACGTCGTTATCTTCCCTGTAACTATATTTTAAGCCCTTGGTTTGTGAAAATAGTGTTTTGTGTGTAGAACATAATTTCATCACACAAACACACTACGAGTTTGATTAGCTTTTTTTAGACATGAAAGTAGTAGCATAATTTATTGTTGAACACACAGTAGATGTAACAAGTATCCCCTGAGTAATAGACATTCTCTCTATTCATTTAACGAAGACAATGTTGTTCATTGTTGAAATGATATCTAAAAGGCATTTTCTTCCACAGCTATTCCAGCGAAGAACAAATGGTTTTGTTGGCTTTTACAGAGACTGGCAGTCGTATAAAAATGGCTTTGGGAATTTAAAAGAAGATTTCTGGTTGGGTAAGCTTAATATAAATTGATGACAGTCTATTTGACAGAATAAAATATAACATATAACTTTTCGGACAATCAAAACAAATCTTAAACCGCTTCAAAGGTTCCAGGCTCGTATTTTAGAACACCAAATGCACGTTTTGTCAACATGAGACCCAATAAGTGGAGCTAAAATTTAAAAAAAAAAGTTAGCAAGCCAAATCAGTAACAACAATGAAACAAAATTGAAAACCAAAAATAAGCTTAACTTTCGCCGACTGTTGCAATTTATACATTTAGAGGTAAACAACTTAGTGCCTCGAATGGTTAGAATATTTAAAATTTCTAACACTTCTATAACTGTATTTAAAAAATTGTTTTTTTTAGATATGCGTATTAAGGAAGTGTACGTGGTATATTCACATTGTTGCACTATTGTTATTAATAATTTTAGAAAAACATGCCTTTTTCAAATTAATCTAACTGACACATATGATTTTTTTATAATGGAAAATTGTGCAATTTAAATTTTAGGGAATGAATATTTGAACAAATTGACAGAACAAGGATATTACAAATTGAGGATAGATATGTGGGACTTTGATAATAACCACCGATATGCCATCTACAATGCATTTGTTGTTAAGAATGAGAAGTCAGGATACAAGCTGGAGATAAGTGGTTACACAGGAAACGCAGGTAATTAACTTCATGATGAGTGTAGTAGAATAATATAGAAATTTGTATTACAACGTTATAGATACTACAGGTATAATTAACAATATAAAATAATTTATAATTTATATATGTCAACATGATGGTGACCCGGAAATCTGTGTAGTGTAAATTACAATCGTCCTTTCGCACAAACCTGCTGAAGGGGGATTGCTTTAGCAGTTTTATAAATAAATTATATATACTATAATGCATGTACCTATTATACCAACTGAGATATGTAAAGGCCACTTTTACAGCTTTCAAGCAGTAAACTTAGAGAATGAGCATTTAAGTCTGAGGGGAAGAGGGGTTTGTGTTTTTTTTTAAAGAATATTTTCAACTTAGAAGGAAAGAAATATATTCAGCAAGGAGAAGGAAAAACAATACTTTTGTTTGGGAGTATTCACTTTTTAAAATTGGGGGGGGGGGGGGGAGGGGGAATCGTTCGACAAAAAAAAATTTGATGCTAATTGCGTGATACGAACAACATTTTTGGAATGAAGAATAGACGATACCCCTACCTTACCCAAATTTAAATAATCATTCCCTACATTTAACCACTACTTTCTCGAATGTCCCAATTTGCTCTTATCTAACATTTTTAATGTATTAAACTAACTACATTATGGCATTCAATGTCCTTCTTAGTTTTTTTTTCTTTTTCTTTTCTTCGTTATTAACATTTAAACAGCAATTATTTTCTATTGCTCACATATTGTAATCTTGTATATGTTCAAAAGAGGATAATAGTGATAATAATTGTAATTATAGTGTACACTACAATTTTTAACTGTAACGACCTTAACGTTATATTGTCAGTAAGAAATGTTCGGCAGGAATACGGTACAGGTTTGTATTAATACATAATATATTTGTTTGAAAAATATTTTTCAGACACCAACTAGCTAGCTAAGATGGTACCAAACACCTTGACTAAAATTAAGTTGGCTCGTTTAATTTTCATAAAATCTAACAAAATATTTACTTTGACCAACTTTATCGGAGAAATTTCATGGGATATATTGCAGTTTGACAACTACTAATTTAAATAGTTTAGAAGATTAACATTTCCTTATCAATAGAACATAATTAAAACATTCATCTGACTTTTATAGAGTGTTACATACAAGCTTAAAGCATAAACATTTTATTTTATGTAGGTGATTCATTCGGCGGTCAAAATGGATATAGATTTACTACAAGGGATAGAGATAATGATGCTTATGGTGGTAACTGTGCTGAGCTGTATAAGGGAGGATGGTGGTATAGTAGGTGTCATAGCGCAAATCTTAACGGGAAGTACCTAAAGGGGAAAAGTGCTTATGGTGTTGGTGTCAATTGGAGTCATTGGAAGGGATATAGCTATTCATTGAAGGCAACACGTATGATGATTCGGAGGGCATAGAAAAAAATAATCAATAAAAACTAATACAAATGAACCTTAATTTAAATTTTTTACTAAAATAATTGCTTACTTTATTCTCTTAAAGAATGATAGCTACACACAAGGGTTATCTTGTTCTTTCACTATATAAACATGTTTACAAAGTTCTTCATGTTCTTTCGACCTTTTAATATGGACGATGCAGTATATTTTCATTGAGCATCTAACTACAAACCCTATTTGTTTGGAGCACGTACTGTCCAACACTTTTGATATAGATATTTTTCGACTTCTACGGCTTTTATTTTTTGAATGGTTTTCATTTATCTTGCTGCTTGTTTTCGTCCTCTTTTGATGATGCGACTGTCAGACAAGTGAGAGGTTTAGCTAGCTATAAAACAAGGTTCAATCCTACATTGGAAAGGGCTTGTAGGTGTAATACCACCATTGATTTCTCCCTTTTAGTCTTTGTTAAATTTGCATTTTTCAAAAAAATATGCAGAATTCATCTTTGTTTCAAATAAAGAAATGCTTGGCATGAGTAAAGTTTGATCCTGTCCAGAACTATAGAAAAACATTCACATAACATTTCATTGCATATAAGAAAATAACCATTATTGGAAGTAAACCAATCAAATGTCTCCCCTTATTTTATATGTGTACAAGGTTCGGTCACCATGTAACCTCAAGATTACAAAATTTTCTATAGAATTCCCAAATAAAAAATAATGGTGTTTTGAAATACCCAAGAATATGTCTTGGGTATTTCAAACACCATTATTTTCATATGTTAATGACACAGAAATGTTTTTACTGCAAAAAAAAATAAAAATGAATTATTAATTACCTACAACTGTCAAAATCAAGGGAATATTTTTTTCGACGTTCGTATACAACCGAATGTGACGTACCATGATTTGGTGGTATTACACCTAAACCAAGTCAGAAATATGACAGTTGTTATCCATTCGTTTGATGTGTTTGATCTTTTGATTTTGCCATTTGATTAGGGACTTTCCGTTTTGAATCTTCCTCGGAGTTCAGTATTTTTGTGATTTCACTTTTTCCCCTCAGGAATTTTATACGAGTCGAATTTCTTATAATTATAATGTTATCGACATTACTGACCTATGCATACATGAATGTTAAACTAAGCCCTGTAAGTTTGTTGCCGAATGCCACGGATCGTGGTACTGACAAATATTCAAAAATTCACTTGCATACAAAAAAAATGTGGTATGATTGCCAATGAGACAGAGACAACTCTCCACATGAGACCAAATGAGACAGATATTAAAAAGTTTAGGTCAACGTACGCCTTCAACAAAATGTTAAACCAATACCGCATTGGCGGTGATGAAATTCCCCGATATGACATTTTTGAAACAATTCAAACAAAAGTTTCTAACGGCCTGATTTAATTACAAATTAATGAACCATAAAACAAATATCATATACAGTAACAAACGACTATCAATTACAGGCTCCGTATTTGGGACAGACAAATACAAAATATGGTGAATTTAAATGATTTTGAAGGCGCCAGCCTCCCTATTCCATGGACAATGGTGTAACAGTACTACATAAGAGAAAAATATAAAAATAAGATGAAAAGGGCTTAACTCATCAGATTGATACAGAATTTGGTAATACGAAGGATGATTTAAGATAATCACTCAAAAATAGAAGGTCATCGATAGGTTAAAACTATATCCGTTATAAAGATTGATATATAAAAGGCCCCAAAGGTCTATTATATATAAAATGAGAAACGGGTATCACCTGTTAACTACACCAACAAACGACAATCACTAAACAAAAGGCTCCTAAATTAGAACATGTGCATACAAATGCATCGGGTTTAAACGTAAAATTTTTCAGTCGAAAATAAAATGACAACACCATAACAAGACCAAAAGACGAAAAACATTACACAAAACAACATAGAAAACAGAAGACTGAACAACACAAACCCACCAAATGGGGCCGAGGGAGGAGGTGTTATCAAGTGCTCAAAAAGGGAACAGTTTTGTGTTGCTTGAGTGAGCACGACATACGATTGTGCGATACCCTCTTTTGGGCATCCCTAGTTTTTGTACCAATGGGTTTTTCAAAGAAAATAGTTTTTCAGTCTTTTCTTTTTTATTACAAAGGAGTAGGTCCGGCCTCAAATTTCAGGTTCATCTGACGAAATATTTGTCACATTTTCCAAATACTTTTAAAGTGTCTATTGCAGTTGATTCAATTAGTTTATGTGAAAGATTTTTAACTGATTTAGTCATTAAAATTGCCCCGATTCAAGCTTAAATATGAAAAATCTATCAAATACATGTATGCCCAAAAATTTCACTTTTCAGATTTGTTTTGTCAAAAAAGAAAGTGGACGCATCCGTGTTCGTCCTCAACCTTTATATATGGTATGTATTATCATCAAGAACAACTTACATTTAAATATTAAGAATGAACACAAATGCGGCCACTTTCAATTAAGACGGAAACCGTAATTTTTTTTAACTAAAATGCTAAAATTGTGAAAATTTTAGTAACTTAGCATGCTTGTACTCGATGTTTGTGCATTGTATTGTCAAAACATCCAATAGTTATGTAGCAGAAGCATTCTATTTTCCAATAAATAACTAAAAGTTTACATTTTAACCATTTCTAAAACTGCTATTCTTTGGGGCCAAAAAGGGGTCATACTGGGCCTACTCCTTTATGGAAACAGATTGTTTCTTTATAGTATTGTACAAAAATACATGACATACTATCAACTGTTCTTTTGAAGTGAAGATTGAAGGGTGTGTTTTGGAGTAAAAGTGATAACGGTGATGGGAAGCTGTGAGGCGGTTAAATGAAGATAACGACATAGTACCTTGTGTCTTAAGTTTCAAGTCAATGCGGCTTTGTGGTACCGTTAAAGTCCGCTACTTTAAAACGTCCTTTAAACTGTCCGCTAAAGTCCACAATCGGACTCCTGCTAAAGTCCAAAAAACACGGTAAAAGATCACACATTTGTTTTTATTATGGAAAAATCAATTCATCTTTTTTTTTTATCCCGGTAGTACAATTAAAAGCATGGTATTTTGTTCGGGGTAATATTTTCCGATAAGTTTTAATTGTATGTTTGATAAATGAAAACATTACAGAATCTGTAGGATATTTCGTTCTATTAATTTGATCTTTGTATCGTAATGACCAGACCCGTGAATCAATAGAATTGAGAATGGAAATGGGGAATGTTTCTAAGAGACAATAATCCGACCATAGAATAGACAACAACAAAAGGTCACCAACAGGTCTTCAATGCAGCGAAAAATTCCCGCACCCGGAGCCGTCCTTCAGCTGACCCCTAAACAAATATATATATTAGTTTAGTGATAATGAACGCCATACTAAACTCCAAATTGTACACAAGAAACTAAAATTAAAAATAATACAAGACTAACAAAGGCCAGAGGCTCCTGACTTGGGACAGGCGCAAAAATACGGCGGGGTTAAACATGTTTATAAGATCTCAACCCTCCCCTTATACCTCTAGCCAATGTAGAAAAGTAAACGTATAACAATACGCACATTAAAATTCAGTTCAGGAGAAGTCCCAGTCTGATGTCACAAGATGTAACCAAAGAAAATAATGATGTAACCAAAGAAAGATTATGTCTTCATCATATGAATATCAGGCACAATCCTTCCCGTTAGGGGTTTAGAATCATACCATCATAACATCAGAACATAACCCGTGCCATGCCAACAACTGTTTCAAAAAAAATAATGTGTTTAGTTTCAATGCAAAGACCCTATAAGTAAATCAATATTAACGCCAAAATATGCAATCTTTAATGACCTAACAACAGTATCGTACCTACATCCCTTCTTAATAAGTTTTTTCAAAGGTTTTGTTAGCTTCTGAGGTGAATACTGAAATTTTCGTGCTTTATAAAGAATATTTCCATAAAAAATTGGATTTGAAATACCTGAACGTATAATAAGTCTGCATGTTTAGCTATATTTACGAATGATCTCTTAACATCAAATGTATACCGATGATAAAATTTAGTAAATGTTTTGACTAGTTTGTGATTCCGAAAACCCTGGTGTAATATTTTTTCAGTAATACATAAATTTCTCTCGTTAAAATCTAAAACATTGTTACATACACGAGCGAATCGTACAGGTTGAGATATATAAACACCGTAAGATGGTGACAAGGGAACATCACCATCTAAAAATGGATAATTAACGATAGGAAATGAAAAATCATCTCTTTTATTATAAATTTTAGTGTAAAGCTCTCCGTTAATGATATAGATATCAAGATCGAGAGTTTTATCTTATTTAAAGTAAGTTCAACAGGATAAATTTCTTTAGTATACATACTGAAGTTGTCATTATGGAGAGCCAAAATATCAAACATACATAGACATACATAACAAAAGTATCGTGAAATGTTATTATAAATAATGTTTAATGTTGATGTTAAAAAAAACATGAACATGTACATGAAATGTGACATATGAAGCGATTGTTCTATCAAATATCCCCGCGAACCTACCAAGATGGCTGCCATTGCTTTTCGACAAAAGATCATTTAAATATTTGCATTGGGGGGGGGGGGGGGCGTGAAGTTTGTAGTCCATACGGACCAAGAGCACTACAGGTCCTAAGTTTAGAAAACGCTCAATAGAAAAAGTTCAAATTATATGTTTCCTTAAAACCAGTATTAAGCTTATTTATGTCAAGTGGGTAATACAAGATTACCCTCTAACTTGTTTAAATAATATTTAGATATGTAAATGTTGTAATATATTTTCTGTCATTTATTAAATTTTGATGTTCATACTATACGTTTTTTTGTTTATTATCAATTCCCATAAAACTTTTACAAAAACTAGAATAATGTTGACCGTCTTTCCAATCCTTGATACCAAACAAATCAGTGGCTATAGCTAAGACACTCGTATGAGTAGCTATTTTATTTAGTCTTTCCTGAAATCAGGGTTAAATGTTTAATTAAGTTTTGTCAGTAGAACAGTTTTGTCTACCAGTTTCTGGGGTCATTTTTCTATTTATTAAGCGCTTAACCGGATTTACCGAAGTAAAGTTGGTGTTCAAAGGACCTGTGTATACAATGTAGTACTCTACAAATACATATTATTTAATCTCTATATAACTGAAAAATTATTACACCAGCGTTGCCGATACCACAAACTAGTCAAAATATTTACTAAATTGTATCATCGGTACAAGGTATCTTAGGTATTTCACATCCCATCTTTTATAGTAATATTTGATACCAAGTCAGGAATATGTCAGTTTTTTTCCATCCGTTTGATGTGATTTATCATTTGATTTTGCCGTTTGATTAGGGACTTTTCGTTTTGAATTTTCTTCTGAGTTCAGTATTTTTGTGACATCCTAGATATTTCACATCCAATCTTTTATGGTAATATTTTATACATAGCAAAACAATTTCGGCATTCACCTGCACCTCAAAATTAACCAAACCTTTAAACAAACTAATTCAGAAGTTACAATACTGTTGTCGGGTCATGAAATATAGCGTATTTATGTATTGATATTGATTAACTCATAGGGTCTTTGCATAGTTAAGAAACACATTTATTCTAAAATCAGTTGTTGGCATGATACGAGTAGTATAATTCTCATATATTGTATGATGGTACTATGACACTCAATCAATAACTGGAGAGATTGTGCTTGATTTTTATGTTTTGAAGACATAATACGTGATTAGTTTATATAAGATGTAAGTAACTGCTAGTAGTCCTTTGTTAATTTGTGCACCATTACCATATTGTTTTTTTTTCTTTTGTTATTTTTTCTGGCATCGGATTCCCGTGTGTTTGTTTATTATACATTGGCTAATGGTATTAGGGGAAGAGGGTTGATATATCACTATACATGTTTAACCCCGCCTCATTTTTGTGCCTTTTTCAAGTCAGGAGCCTCTGGCCTTTGTTAATCTCTTATTTTAACTTTAGTTCATTTATATAGGTTTTGAGTTGCATTTCTGTAATGAAGACCCATTAGTGACTTTGAGTTGTTGTCTGTTTGACATATGCCCCATTTCCATTCTTAATTTTCTTGTAGTATTTCTCATCTGAATCTGAATCTGAAACATAGTTTATGCAAGTTCAAACAATTTCCGTTAGGCGTGTTTTGATCAAGTTTGCATCTTCAAATTGTTTAGACAGTGAATCTTTATACTATTACCACACATTTTAAAGCAAGATCTGCGTATATTTTTTTTCAATTCATCTCCAATAGGCGAGTGTAATATGTGAAAAAAGACGTCTAGTTAGAGGTGTTTAATGCACCCACCTAACATACGGTAATTTCTTTTTTAAATGAAAAAATAATGATTTAACTTTGATTTTTGTCCGGTCGTCACAAAATCGTACGATGCAGTTTTTGTAAAATTGACGTTTATTTCAGAAATTACAGAATTATAGAATTACGGCATGTTTTTCAGGCAAATAAAATTAGTCGTATCTTTTCTTTTAGGCATACTAATTAAAAGAATTAGATTCTTAAAATATTGATAAACAATATTTACAACTGTACGTCCGCATACATTTGCGTTCCTTCTAAATATTTGACATTTTATACGAAAATTTTCATAATCCTGACTTTTTCGGATCTACAATTTAATTTTTATGAAATGTTTTTGACTCTAACCGTTTTAGAACACAACAAATTACTCGTCAGTTATTGTTTTTTCGATCAAGACCAAGACTTTAAAATCACGAATTTCTGTTATTTCATATATTGGGTAAGATTACTATAGTTTCCGGAATTCCTTATCTACGTCGTTATCGGTTTTTGACTAAAAACCTGGATAAACAGTTATGTGTGATGTTAGTACTTTATTAATCTATTTTAAAAATTGAAGCCAAATAGTATCATGACCAATTTTCAACGGAGCTTGTTTATGTTATCCATGCCCACCGAAATTTTGGAAGCCTTTTCGAATAATTTTTTAGAAAATATTTCAATAGATTTTAAAATTTATATTGTAAATTTACACACTGCAGTTATTCATAGATAAATAAAAAAAAATATATTGTACCCATACATCCAATCACAGCCCTCCTAAGTTGACTTCCTTCTCCTGTCTTGGGTACACAAAAGGCCAACCTAATGCTGGGAAAATGTAATAGTACCGTTTTCCCTTAATAGTGCTAGTAGAGTACGATAAATCATATTTATACGGTTTTTTTTATCTTTAGCTTCAGTGTAGACTAAATAGATTTAAAATCGTCCGAAATTAAGATCAAATAAAACTAAAACATAATTTTTGAGTTCTGTCGAATTCACCCCTTTCTAAATAAGGAGTCGTATCGGAAAATTGTAGAAAATCTTCCGAGTCGTGTCGAATTTTCACAGTCCAGTTAAAATGAAATCCTTCCTATGCTAAAATGCAAAAACTATCCGTTGATTGGCACAGATGCATAGTCTGTCAGGTATTTACTACATAGAAACTATATAGTTCAATACTTAAATGTAGATACAGTTGTATTGCCGCAGTGGAAAAAAGGAAAGACGAAGTTTACAGAAGGATGAGAAAAAAAATGAAAACATCTCATTTGAAAGTACAAAATATCATAAGAGTTTGCTATAAATATTTCACAAGTAAGCACGACTTATAATGTTCTGTTTTGTCTGTACAAAGACTTAAATATACTACAATTACCAATTTTACTGAACCAGTCTCTTCTCATATATCAACGAGGCAGTAGATCTACAACTCATTCTGAATTGTCATTTTGTATATTTTGCAAAAATATAATTCCTATAAGCAAGTTGCACAACTTCATACGGTACCCTCTAAGGAACAAACTCAAGCTGTATTGAGTGTTGCTACACATATCTCCTACAATTATCTGATTTACAAAATAACTCATGAAAATTTTACTAGTAAAGCTTTATTCTATCGAGCTTGCATCACTAAATATTAACTACAAAATTTAAAATCATTAGGTAAAGAGCTATTTAATTCTGAACATGAAACAGCTTTCCCAACGTTTCGACGTTTAAAGATGACTTGACTATACACAAGAAAGTATTCTTGTTAACAACTTTACTTAATAATTAAACCGGATTTAATTTCTGCCCGAGTATTGCCACGGAGAAAATTACACAACATATCAGCTTCTGATCAGCAAACACTAAAAATATATTTTGGTCAATTTATAGTTACATGTATGCAGTCTCAACAAGCCCAATGTACGTTCAATTTTGTATACAGTAGTTCTATAAAGTTGTAAGATGCCTTAAAGACAGAAAATTAACCGTTTAAAATGACTGTTATATACAGTCTGTCAAATCTAAAATGATCAGAGCAGTGATTGCGAAACTGTTTGCAAAACTTTATGCAGCTACTAGTATTTTACGGAAGCAGATAGGTAAATTTTTATTCCAATCAGATGAATATCCATTATCTAAAGACATTTCACTGGATCATTCAATTGAAATTATGCCACCCGCTTTAAAAACATTTCTGTATTGTCTTTGGATGATGGCGTATACGCGGCAGTTAATACTGAGTACGACATACCTATTTACAAAGTTCTTAGATGTATGGCTTTAGCAGAATATACATTATCTATAAAAATACATTTTATTTTACTCCTTTTCATTTAGGTTTATCATTACAAAAGCACCGTATATATGGACACACCTTTAATAACTATTAACAAGTTTGGCTGATCATAAGATTAGAAAAATTGAAGATGGGGTATACGCTCTACATGGTATTATTTCTTCTTCTGGGGGTCAAACCTTATCCAAGACAATGTCGTCCTAACTACAGACACAATAAAAGTTCTCCATATGACTTTGGTTGGTTAAAAGGCAACATCGTTCCGATGCCAATTATATTTACTGGTATGATGTCATCCGACTTTCTACAAGATTTGATCTGTTCACGCAAAGGTTTAGGTATAGGGGGAGGGTTGAGATATCAAAAAACATGTTTAACTCCGCTCCATTTTTGCGCCTGTCCCAAGTCAGGAGGCTCTGGCCTTTGTTAGTCTTGCATGATTTTTAATTTTAATTTCTTGTGTATATTTCGGAGTTAAGTATGACGTCCATTATCACTTCAAACTAGTATACATTTTTGTTTAGGGGCCGGCTGAAGAAGGCCTCCGGGTGTGGAAGTTTCTCACTGCATTGATGACCCATTGGTGGTCTTCGGCCGTTGTCTGCTTTTTGATCGGGTTGTTGTCTCTTTGACACATTACTCTTGTCTATTCTCAATTTTAAAATCAGTCTGTAGTAGATCTTAATTGTGTCCGCTTTGAGCAAAACCTCTGTTGTACTGATATATGCCCATGCCAAGTAAGTGGTCTTTGTATCAGACTTGGGTTTCTGACTGTTATCGGGTTTGTCGGATGCTGGGTTGTATGGGCTGTCGTTTGTCTGTTATGAATGGACTTAACCAACATCACACCTTACGGACTTATGAGTATGGGTAAGGGCCTGAAAACAGTTAAAACAAACACAGTGAATTTGGTTGTAGAACTTATATCTTCTAAAGCGCATTCGATAATCTATATAATTAACAACAATATAATAGTATATAATACAAATAATAGAAACATATATATCATATAATTTTCCAATATAAATGATCAAATAATATCTATAGTATACAAACTTTATGTAAATGCATGAGCATATGCATTTAAACTGACGAACACGTATGCTTATAATATTTCTTTTAAATAAAAGCTTATTTAGCATTCAAATATATGAGCAAGATGCGGACTTAATCTTAAATATATGAGCATAATGCGAGACCGACTATTTTAACCTAACAGAGCATAAAGCAAATGCTGAACAACATAAAATATTGAATATATTATATTTTGACAAGGGGCATGTAAGAACATATTGAGATCTGGTATCTTTCGAAATATAAATATGGTAGAGCATAAATGGCGCTTTAAAAAACCAAAACTATTAACCTATCAACCCAAAAATAATCGATTCCGACAATGAGCATTTGTTGAGAAATATTCGAAATCGAGACAAACTTAGCATTACAAAACTAAATGTGAATATTCAAATAATATAAATATGAAACAATTTATTATGAATTGGGGAAACACGCTTTTAAAATATACATGCTTGCTTTGTATCAAAAATTCATGACTCGTAATAATATAGGACTAAACGACAAGAATAGTTTACGATGAATAATTTTTTATTAAATTAAACTACACATGTGAAAATTACACATATAAACGCGTTTTTATTAAAATAATCAATATCTTATCCTTGCGGAACTGACCTGAATTCGTATTAAGTATGAACAAGCGATATGTTAAAATTATCATTTCCAACATGCGAGCGTAAAACTTAATTCTATAACGCGTTTAAAAATACCCTTGAGTATAGAAAGTTTGTGAAGAATAAACCAACCTTTTTTTTTTAACATAATTATATACATCTATTTACACTGATCGAAACACAACAATTTGTTCTTAATTTCTTTCCTTGCAGAACTTGTAGATAATTAACTCCAACTTTACTAAATAAGATGGAAATGAAACTTGACGAAGTTTCATGATGCAATTAAATAAAATAATAAATAAAAATACTTGACTCACCTGAAAACAGTTAAAACAAACACAGTGAATTTGGCTGTAGAACTTATATCTTCTAAAGCGCATTCGATAATGCCACTTTTGGAACCGAAATTCACTTGTTCGATTTTGCGTTACTGTTTCAGGTTCGTCCCATCAGATTCGTTAAACAATCAAGCTATCTTAGTTACCCTGATATTTTGGGGTAAAAAGGGGCGTGGAAAGGTTTTTGCTGGACAGGACATGGCACCCCTTATTGACCAGGTTACCTAGACATATGTTGTTTACACAACAACTTGTTTGTATTTACCGGACAATAGAATTAGTAAAAAAACATGATTGTCTGATTGTGTCTACTTAGATTGTCGCTAAACATCTTAAATTGATAAAAATAATGCCTAACAAAGAGAAAATCTAAAGTGACAAAATGCCAAAATAAATATCTGTTAAATTTGAAATTCTTATCTTAGATATATCGAGAATATAAAAATGATTTCCTTCACGAATAATGCACGAATATAAAACAAAAATACTTTTAATTAATACTGTAGCTTCGAAATGGACTTTAGATAAATAAAATATCTTAAACTTATGCCTTTTTGCTGAAAACTAAATTTTCACCAAAATATAAAATGAGGTCTAAAATGACTCCATGACATTTGTAAGAATATGTTGACCAATAAGAATGATGAGATAACAAGTGAAAATGAAGCTATGATAATTCCGATATCGCAATATTCCGACACCTAAATGGTTTGACATCCCATTGGTCCGACGTTTCGATCATTTAATTATAATTATGATAACGGAATATTAACATAAGAAAGACAAATAAAAGGTTCAATATTAGGATAACCTTGTCCTTCGTTTGAAGCCATGAAACAAATTATATAAAAAAAAGTAAGTATATTAGTGCCAAAGTAGCTGAACGTCATCACCAGCGTAACAAAAAATACAAAGTACTTTGTAAAGTGTTGTTTGATATATCTCAAGATACAAGGCGGCCGACCAAAGTAAAATCAAACACAGTTTGAACTGCAATGAGTGATCATATTTTCCTTTTGATGTTTTATATCAAAATTGTCTATTTGTTGATATAAATATACTAGTAGCACTTTACTAATTTGAGTAATGTTAGTTAGTACTCTTATCATACATTGTATCTGATTTAGTGATGTAAACGAAATGGCGGTATGATCAAGACTCAACATTTTGCACTACAATAATAAAAAAAAATCTGTCATAATTATGGTTGTCTGATGTTGACGCGGTTGACATGCTTTCAAACTAACAGGAGAACATACGTTTCCTCCATTTTAATGTATTATAGTTCATCATGGGACTTTTGTATGAAATTAAAAACGTCATATGTTATATTTTCCCCTTGCTTCAAATATTTTGTTTCGGATTATTTATATCAAATTTGCAGATATATGTTTGTAAATACGTGCAATAAGTTGATATGGAGGTCTTATAAGATTTAAATTATGCAAGGGCGACTACTGATACATTTGTGTGACTTAATGGTTGATTTTCAAAGACTCCGAGAGAAAACGTTACGTAACATACGTTACCGTTAAAATCAACCAAAATAAATTAATACTATAACAGAAATATATTTTTCCAACAGTAATACAGTATTCTTATAGTATTATTGCATTTGTTTTGATTCGATGTTTCTACTGGGGGTATCCGTGAATTGAAATTGCACACATGACCTTTAACCCCGATTTAAAAAAAAAATGCACCATAATTTCTTTTGACGACCGGGATATTTAGAAAGTACACATTCTCAGCTTTCCAGTAATATATAATTTAGCTGTATGCTAGGTAGGTGCATTAAAAATATATCACTCGCCTACAACAGATTCTGGAACGAATCCCTTTTCCTAGTTGAGAACAAAACAACTATGCAAACCAATGGGTGGTCGAAATTTGCTTAGCAGCCCAGATGATTGTGTGGAATTTTTGTATTTATTATTATTTTGATTTCATATAAGGACATTATGGTTTAAGATGTATTGACCGTTTTTGCTGCTGTGGAGCCTAATAAATTATTGAAAGAATTTCGTTCTTATATTTCCTAGATAGTTGCAAAGGAATTGTCTATGTGATTGTAGGATTCAAGATATGCCAGTTTCCTCACATATACATAAAGAGAGCGCTGGGTATTTCTAGTTTAACTACAGCACAAACAACATTTTCAAAATGAACAAAAATGTGATAAAGTATATTTTAACAAAACGCATTTGACTAACGGATCGAACAACTGATGTTCTTAAACCCTACAATCTTATTAAAATAAGTTCTCATTACTTGCTCTTCGATTTTTTATATGCTCACACGGCGACATATGAAAAATCGAGGAGCAAGTGATGAGAACTTATTTTAATAAGATTGTAAACCCTGCTGACTGCAATGTGTGATTTCCAAACAGACGGATCACAAGATGTGACAAGATGGATTTTAATATTAATTTGATATCAAACAGAGAACAATACACTTTCGGAATGGTATACCGCAAACAAAAGTTGCAAAAATTAGTACACCATATCCGTATTTTGACAATTAATGTTTCTTCAGTGATGTTAGGGATCAAAACAGTGTTTGTAAGGCCATACAATTTACCTCAATTTAGGATAGAGTCGAAAGAGGATTAACGGATCATATTAACCCGAAGGAAAATATAGTACAAGCCCAATTTATATAAAACAACTTGTTTGGTGGAAGGTTATTTTGTTTTCAGATCTTAAGTTAGAATTTTCATTTCCAAAGTCCTCTTTTTTCATTGGTACATATATAAAATTAAACTAGTCCTATGTAGAGTCAATGACATGTAGAACATGTAAGAATTTTTAAGAATGCCAAACCTGTTTTGGGAAAGACAGATTTAAGTCGATATAATGATCATGGAAAACAATGCCTCTCGTATTACATATATCACGCACCAACATTTGTAAAAGTCTATAATATAATTACATGGTAGCATATGTAGTCAAAATAATAGTAGTGATATTCACATGAATTTGTTAAATTTTGCAATCAATATCGGAATACAATGCATATGGACTTATTGTTAACGGTCTTTGTTCTCGCTTTTGTGCAAAGCTATGGCAAGGAAATAAATAAAGGTAGGAAAATTCACTATATAATCTTTGATGGGATGGACATACTGATCAAGAAAAAAAATCAAATACAGTTTAAGTTTTTTCCACATAGATATATTAAATACTTACACGCTTTTAAAAGACCACGTTTAAAATATTTGCTTCCGTGACAATTTAGATAAAACACTTCTGCACCTAGAACATATTGTTGCAACTTTACATCGATATTGTGCGAACTATTCGATTTTATTTCTAACATATCTGTTTTAAATCAAATTACAATATGATGTCTTTAAATATTTATTGTAGAGAAATGTGTCAGTGACCTAGCCGACAAAGTGACTAATCTTATCACAGAAACTACGAATCAGTGCTTAGTGTCTCCTACCAAAGGTTAAGTACTACAAATAAAACAAATCTTGCACACGTGTTTTTTGGGGTTTGTTCTACCAAATTTTATAAAACATAAATTATTTTATAGCTTGAACTATAAAGGCACTATTAAAAAGAAGATTAACTGAAGTTTACGGATCAAGAAATGTCCTCCGACTTTTAAAAATAGTTTACTTTAAATGAACAGTTTTGACAAGCTGTTAAAAACAAAATTACTGATCATTTGAAAATGAACTAAACACATTTTACATTGCGTGACGGTCTAAAGCGCTTTCTGAATTTACCATCATCAGGACCTAAATTAAATTTTTAGATTGATCAGGGACGCATAACTATATTATATGACCAAAAGAAAGTACAACCAACTGCATGTAGGTTCAACTTTGCTAAAGAGGATTGAAACCGTCGTTTCGAAATTATAAAACACATAAAATAGGACATATTTGAGCGTAATATCGTAATTATTCTTTATTTTAATATACTATATAGGTAAAGGCGCCCGGCCTTCTGATTGTGGTGAATTGAGAAAATCAGAAAAGAAAAGTGGAGTCTATAAAATATACCCGGATGGATCTTCCGGTTTCAATGTCTTTTGTGATATGAAGAGTTTCGGAGGTGGTTGGACGGTACGTATTATATTAGTGTATATTTACTTGTATTAATATGTCATTTGTTTGAGTTAATCCATTTCAATTGATATTTTATGGTGTGTCTTTCTATGTTGTGATGTTATACTATTGTTTAAAATAAGGGTGAAGGTATTGTACCATTAAGGTGGTATGGGAGTCTAAAATAAAAATGATAGAATTTATTCATACTTTGCCAAAACGTAGTATCTATTGATATATGTTGAAAAATATAATAAAAATGATAGGTCACCGCGCATTTTCTCAAGCTACAGGATGTGACAAAATGACACATTTTGTATGGATTATACAGGAAAAAACACCATTTTGTGATTAGAAACTAAACAAAATGATAGAATTGTTAAATAATTAAGGAAAAGATAGCTTTCAGACAAAGCTTTGAGAATATCAAAAGAAAAGATAGGGTCACCGTACGTTTTTTCCGGCTAAAATACAAAATAGGAAAATTTCATGTAGAATCCTTCAGAAAATGCACTGTTTTAGAGTTACCTCCCCTTAAAATGCCAATTCAATTATTTTTTAAAACAACCAAAAATAATCAACATTTGCAAAAACATTAATATTTATAAGTTATATTCTTATAAATTGGTTCTTTTAATTGAAAATTCCCATTAAATATCTGCATTCCTGCATCAAATTTTGCTAACTTGATAGACAATTTGGACCTTTGGTTCTCTGTATTTAACAATCCAAGATGGAGGAAGACACCCATACCACCTTTTTTTGTTTGCACCTGACTGTCCTAAGTTAGGAATCTGATGTTCAGTAGTTGTCGTTTGTTGAAGTGGTTCTAAAGTGTTTCTCGTGTCTCGTTTTTTTACATAGATTAGAACATTGGTTTTCTCGTTTGAATGTTTTTACGCTTGTAATTTCTTGGGCCCTTTATAGTTTGCTGTGCAATGTGAGCAAAGGCTCTGTGTTGAAAACCGTACTTTGACCTATAATGTTTTACTTAAAAAAAAATTGTGACTTGAATGGAGAGTTGTCTCATTTGCACTCATACCATGCATCTTCCTATATCTATATACCGCAAGTTGTGCGTTCTAGTTATGTCATTCAAAAATTGAAAATACACAAATAAGTTCATGTTGTGAATTTGAAAAAATTATAAAAATCAAGAAGGCAGCAACCCAATCAATGAAAGACTGCATAAGATCATATCATAAAACACCTACAGATTCAAAAGAAAACACAACAAATCTTAAGACATCCAATAAAAAACAAGATTTTTTTTGTGGTTTTAGAATCAAGTTCTCCCTTTAGATTTCGATCAATGTAATAATATACTATACAAAACAAAATGAAAATAAAGTTATCGCAGAAAAATTATTTAATTTCATTATACCGGTATGATAAACGACAACGCTTATTTTTTTCGATAATTAAATACGTTTATTCGTTAAAGGAGTACTATATATTTAACAAATAAAACCATCAACACAAACACACTACGAGTATGATAATTTTATGCTATGTTGAGATATAATAGTAATAAATTTATTGTAGAACACACAAGAGATATAAAAAGTATCGGATTAATCCCCTGAAAATTAAAGTACATAAAACGAGGTCAACTTTTATCTCTGAAATGATGTTTAAAAAGCATTTTCTTTCACAGTTATTCCAACGGAGAACAAATGGTTTTGTTGGCTTTTACAGAGACTGGGAGTCGTATAAAAATGGTTTTGGGAATTTAAAAGAAGATTTCTGGTTGGGTAAGAGTTAAATAAACTAATGACAGTCTATTTGACAGAGAAAAAATATGACATATAAATTGTGACAGTTAAAACAAATTTTAAACCATATCAAAGATTCTAGTCTCATATTTTAGAACACCGATGGACGTTTTATCAACATGTGACTCATCAGTGGCGCTTAGATTTAAAAAAAAAATTAGCAAGCCAAATCAGAAACAACGACTGAAAAAAAATTGAAAATCAAAAATGTACAAAACATTGCGCAAATTATGCATTTAGTCTGATAGAGGTAAAAATATTAGTGCTTCAACGTGTTATTATATTCAAAGCTTCTTACATTTCTAACAGTATCTTTTTTTTATGATAGCGTATTGAAGATGTGTTTGTGGTTTATTCAAAAATTGAATCCGCCATTTTCTACATTAGAAAAGTACTGTACCAAGTCATGAATATGACAGTTATTATCTATCCGTTTGATGTGCTTGAGCTTTTGATTTTGCAATTTGATTAGGGATTTTCCTTTTCGCAATGTTGTTATTAATAGTTGATGAAATACGTGCATTTAAAAAAAAACAACGTTTAACTGACACATATGATTTTTCTTTATAATGGCAAATGTGACGGTAAATTGTGCAATTAAAATTTTAGGGAATGAATATTTGAACAAACTGACAGAACAAGGATATTACAAATTGAGGATAGATATGTGGGACTTTGATAATAACCATCGATATGCCATCTACAATACATTTGTTGTTAAGAACGAGATGTCAAGGTACAAGCTGGAGGTAGCTGATTACAAGGGAAATGCAGGTAATGTAATTCGTGCTAATTCAAATATAGATTAATGGCTAGAGGCATAGGGGAGGGTTGAGATCTTAAAAAACCTGTCTGTTTAACCCCACCGCATGTTTGCCCTTGTCCAAAGTCAGGAGTCTCTGGTCTTTGTTAGTCTTGTATGCTTTTTAATTTAAGTTTCCCTTATATATTTGGGAATTTAGTATTACGTCCATTATCACTGACCTAGTATGATACATTTTTGTTAAGGGGCCAGCTGAAGCACGTCTTCAGTGCGGGATTTTCTCGCTGCATTGAATACCCATTGGTGGCCGTCGGCTGTTATCTGCTCTTTGGTCGGGTTGTTGTCTCTTTGACACATTCCCCATTTCCATTCTCAATTTGAATAACTACATGTATAACAATGAAAATTTTATAAAATACAAATTAAATCTGTATTATTAACACAAAACGTTAAGTTAATTGTTAGGTTTCCTCCTTTCAACTCCACACTAAGGCCAAATGAAATGAAAGGAAATAGGAAAACCAATCTGCAAATTTACAGATTTAAGACTGCAAAAAAACTATTTCTCGAAAGTTTAGACAAAGTTACATGAATGATCTTGAGTCGTGATGATGAAAGTTGTGATGTGTCGGGTTTTTTTCCACAACAAATTGCACTTCTGAGATGTGTCGATTCAGTCGTGTTTATCTTACAACCCTACTGGAAAAGTTTTCAGAATTCTAAATTTCAAATTGCCTCAGTGGCACTACACAGTAAATGAAGTGTGCGTGTA
Source organism: Mytilus edulis (assembly GCF_963676685.1). Taxonomy (NCBI): domain Eukaryota; kingdom Metazoa; phylum Mollusca; class Bivalvia; order Mytilida; family Mytilidae; genus Mytilus; species Mytilus edulis. The sequence continues at coordinate 16,348,099 of NC_092345.1, forward strand.
CGTAGCATAGAAAGTGAGATACGTTAACGCAACAGAAGCAGTTTCAAAACTAGTAAGATAACGAAATAACCAGTTAACTCAGAAGTGGTTAAGAGGGGATATTTTCCCCCCTAAAACTATTTCGATTCCAAACTTTAATAAAACTATCATAAATTGATGGTTAGATGATACGGGGAAAAAATCAGAATAATTAAAACCATACACCACCACCACCAAAGAAAAAAACACTGATTTTTCAATTGTGTCAAGTTTAACGCGTATTAATTAAAACCAAGTAACAGAATGAGAATGGCCTTGAAGACCCTTCTTCGTTTGTTACAGTGCACTATAATGTTTAATATTTGAATTATAACAAACAAAAACGTATATCCAAATTACAACAAATCTGAGGACATGAACTCGTTAGTACATATCAGTAGTTCGTGTGTATTTTAGTCTTGACGCCATTTAATTAACTCTCGGATGACCTCGAATACAAACCCGATATAAACATAAATTTCAATAGGTTGCGACGTCGTGGAATTAATTTTGATAGTTCTCTAAGACTTTGATTTCATGTTGTAGTTTGAAAAAATTAGTTAGTTAAAGTGTAAATCGAATCAGTCAATCAAATGGTTCACCCCTGTTTCACTTTCAAGGATGACATTGTTTTCTTGTTACTGGCTGAACACGACTTATGCATGCGTAACCAATCTCTAGCTAATGAGTTAAATTGAATGTCAGATGAATACGGATAAGTTGAGGTCGAATTATTCACTTGCAAAAGAATAGTTCATCAGCAGTAATTCATCAGCGATGTTTCTTTGCTTATTTTGACAAAATTGTAATACATTGGCTTCTAAAAACGACTTATTATTTCATTATTCCACTTTTGTTAATGATTGAACCAAACGAAATCATAGTCTATTTTATTTATATCTCGTAGCTAGTGCCTCTTTTAAATCTTCGGTATACACATTCACGCAATTTTTCTGTTCTAATGTTTACATATTGAAATCAAAAATAGTTATAATAATATTAATAATTCAAGATCAAGATTTAAGGCTTACAAAAACGCATTTGTCTGATTGGCAATCATACCACATCTACTTATTTTTATATTTATGTATTAATATGTTAACTTTAATTTTATCTTTTTCAGGGAATTCATTAGGCGCTCATAATGGATACAGATTTTCGACAAGGGATAGAGATAATGATGCTTATCCCTATAACTGTTCTGATCTCTTTAAAGGAGGATGGTGGTATAGTGGATGTTATGCGTCAAATTTAAACGGGAAGTACCTCAAGGGTACCAATAAAATTGGTGTCAACTGGAAGCATTGGAAAGGATTAACCTCATTGAAGGCGACACGTATGATGATACGACGAGCTTAACAAAATTAATTAAATAAAAATGAATACTTTAAATTCTTTTGTTCTTTTGAAAGATGGCTTAAATTGTGCGACAAAAATGCTAACTTTACACAGAGATTCTTCTGTTTTGTTCTGGTCCCTGACATGATTTCCGAAGTTCTTCAAGTTCTTTTGAATTCAAACTTATATTATCGGCTTAAACTTTAAAAGGAATATAATTGCTGAAGTTTGCGAGGCCAAGATATATATATACCACTTTGAACTTTAGTAGCTGGTAACATAATTCAGGTTTCGGTTGAAACACGAATTGTTCAGAGATTTGGCAATACATATTTTTCGGATTTTCATTTGTTTCCGTGTTTTTCGTCATCTAAATTTGATTCTTGTTTCCCTTTTTGAGCTACTTTTCAGCTTGTTATTTCAAACTAGCTATAATTGTTAAACCTAAAAAGCTTAATAATGGTTCATTCTCATACAGTCGTGTTAACCAACTATTTATCAGTAAACACACATTGAGCACTATAATTACATACTACAGATTGAAATGAAATGATTTATTTGTGCTACATTCTCCTGAATTAACCGTACATATTGTAGTATATCAAATACTACATTATATTTTCGTGGGGAAAATTGACACTATGTATTAAATCTAATGCCTGGAGCTTTACAGAGGAGATGTTAATTTCGAAATGCGCATTGGTTGACGTGTGAAATTTGTACCTTTTATTGGAACTGCACTGGAACATCTTCCTTCATAAACAGAGAGCTGCACATGCACATCGCTTACTTAACATAGTAAAGAAAAGGATTTAGTGAACAATGTTCGATCAACTTAAAGGTGTGAAACCACCAAATCATAGTACGTTAAAATGGAAAAAGGTAGAAAAAATATTTCGTTGAATTTAAGAGTTAAAAATTTCTGGGTCATAAACGCATATCTTAGGTGTTTCAAAGCACCCTTTTTTCATTTTTTTTCTCTCTGTAGAAAATTATGAGAACTTGAGGTTACACGATTACTTCAGCTTGTACACAGGTAAAACAGGGGAAAATTTGATTGGTTAATTAATTTCCACTGATGGTTATTTTCGTGTATGCAATGAAATGTTAGGTGAAATTTTGTTTATAGTACTGGACAGGCTAAACCTTTACTCATGCCAAGTATTTCTTCATTTGAACCAAATATAAATTCTGCACAATTTTTTGAAAAGTGTAAATTTAACAAAGACTTAGTCATGGGAAAACCAATGGTAGTATTACATGCACCGTTGAACTGGTGAATACTCTCATTTGTTAAAATTTCATGCTATTTAAGTGAAATATTACAAAAAATTAAAATAAAATACTCTGAGTTGATTGAGTCTCAAAACGCATTTTATGAGAAAATTGTCTTGAATTAGGACTCTTCCATGAATATTAGAAGACAGAACAAGCCATGATACTAAGTGTTTTGTGGAGCTTTTTCTTACTTTTCTCCTCATTTCTTATATTCTGATATAATAGGAAACTTTTTTCTAAGTAATACTTTAATAAATATAAAGTTATAAGTAAATACATTATTTTTTAAGCAGTAACAACAAATTATTCACTAAAAGAGAAGCTGTTTATGTCCCTCTCTGGAACATGGCATACATTCAAGATTTACATAAGGACTTGTTGAAACCTCCTTTGAGTCAGTAAACTTTTATATGGATAGCTCATTCAGTTTGATTACTTCAATAACTCATTTATTATAACATTTGTGTTATAAATGAGTGAAAGTTATCCCAATTTTTTTATTTATTGGCTTAAAAAATGAAATTTTGAGGACATTAGAGGTATAAATGGCCCAAAAGAGATCTTATGAAGAAGACAAAGAGGTCTTTTAGTATTAATTATCATCTTTAAGTCATCTGTTGTATGATATTTAACTGTTTGTAGGCAGATGAGATGAACATTCGATCATTTATTGGTCAACACTATATTCTATCATGATTCGGTTTGTTTTGGATTTTTCGAAGAAATTTTGCTCGAATCGCTGTAGATGTTGTCTTATATTATACTAAAATTTTCTCAATCTTTTGAACTGATTATGACAAAACTTCACAGTAATGCTTGAAATGACTAGTTTTACAAAGGAAAAAATCATATTCAGTTAATTTAACCAAAAACGTCTTCTTTATAAAGAAGTAAAACACACGCAGAATGGAACGTACTGTACTTACACAATAATAATATTTTGCCTGTCCTAAGTCTGGAACCGCGTTAGTGGTTGTGTTATGTCATATCTTAATGGATTTTTCTGTCAACTGGAGAAATAGACGTTAATAGGCGTCCTTTTATAGTTTCTTTTCAAATAATACACAGCTTTTGTAGATTCGGGACGATTAACTTAGATATTGTCATATTATTCATGTATCTTTTTGGTTGATTTTTGTTGAAAATGGTATTTTGGATGTAAGGAAACTCAATCTGTACCAGATTTTCGAAAGAAATAAAGACTATGTTTTTCTTGTATTATCAGCATCTCTGTATCGATCTGTATCAGGGAATGTAACGTTATTTTATTTGGCGGCATTTTGTCCAAGGTTATCTGATATTATTCACATCTCACCCTTATTTTTAAATTAATTTTGTATTTACATTGTGTCATAGATCTTTTTTTTTTTTTGCTCAGTGATTACGTATGTTTACTTGTTTTTGCTAATGTATCTTTTGTTTGAGTTAAGCCATTTCAATTGATATTTTATAGTGTGTCTTTCTATGTTGTGATGTTACACTATTTTTTTAGGTTAGGGTGAAGGTTGGCGCCTATCAAATCGTTCAGTGATTGTCGTTTGTTGTTGTGGTTCATTAGTGTTTCTCTTTTTTTGTATAGTGTTGACTTGGATGGAGATTTGTCTCATTGGCACTCATACCACATCTTCGTATATCTATACACACTAGACATTTTGGGGCCCGTTAAAGGTTGCTTTACCTTTACAAATAGTGACTTAGGTAAAGATTTGTCTCGTTGGCACTCATGTCACATGTTCTTATATCTATTGTGATTCATGTGTATTTCATAGGCAAATGTTATGTCATTTTGTACTAAAGTTGCTACTGAAATTATAATAATAATTGATGTTTTTGGGACATCCTTTTTCAATCTCCTTATTTTTTCAATTGAACAAAGACAATTAACATTCACGCAAAACGAGATTGCTTTAGTTAGATATGTCAAACTCGTTAAAAAGATTGCTTTATAGATAAACTATACGGGTTGTAGTGAAATTTGGATTTACAGAATATGGCCAAAGAGAGACAACTGTACAATTTTAAAGTATTATTATTGATTAGGAATGATATCAGTTCATATTCAAAGAGAAAGCGACCTCAAATTGTCAACAGATGACCTGCATCTTGATGTTAAATCGATGCGAAAGTGTGTCCGTTTGGTATTTGTGAAACGGCCCGTCCGGAAAGGGAGGGTACATCGGATGCCTTGTGTTTGAAGAGTGTTTATATGGCAAATCATTGAGATGTATCTGCCGCATTCAAATTTTTAAACCATTTATATTTTATAGGTGTTACATCACCAACAAATCAAAATCTTAAGGCATATGGTTCTTTTTAATCTCAACTTAATTAGTATCATGCGTATCCTGAATTGTATATGTAACACCTTTCCACATGCCAATTTTCAAGCAATGTTTAAAATCTTGGTGTGACCCATGCATGACATATTGGAATCAGCCTACAGAACCATACTTCAAATAGCACTCTGTGATCAGTGTCACATAAAGTCGTAAGTGTTAGTCCTACGTGTTGTACTTAAGATTATCATAAGAGTTGTCTTAGGAGATTTTTTAAAACAAAACATATCGTAAATTTTAATTTTAAATCTCAAGGAGCAAACTAAGTACCACGTCTAAATTTCAACCGTAGTGCAAATTCATGCACAAGTAAAGTTGGGCTCAAATGGTCAAAGCATTTTTCTCCTTCAACAAAAGTTTCTTTTATTTAAATTTATTTGCTAGTTACAAAAATCAGGGTACTGTAAATTTAAACATTATTGCGTGTATTTATCATCGCGATTTTTGAAGACTGAACAAAAATGCAAGATAAATGATTGCGTTTTCGGGAAAAGCTTGATGCAGATATATATGTGTCGGATATCAGAATATGAGTTCTTAATATTATGATAATCGCCCAGTTACATTATTCGCATTAATAAAACCCAATAATTTCCAAATTGGAACATCTCTTAAAACAAAGATTGTATAAATTAATCTTTTGTAATCCATATATACAAAAATTCAAACGGTCATATAAGTAAATCTAAGCTTAAGCGTTTAACAGAGATTTTAACTGACAAGTTAAAAAGAAATAAAAAAAATAACCTAACAAGTACATTCCTACATAACTCTTTTTTTTCTTCAACAAGAAATTATTACATATAAAAATATTTAATTGATACATTTGGCAACAAAGGACTTGGCATACATATTTATCATTTTAATCAGCATCCATCATTTATTTTTCCATAGTGGTATATGGTGCATCATAATCTATGTGACACAAGAAGTGTCAAATTCCTGGCTAATACGTTACATTTTAACTTCAGACATCCATTGTTGTAACTATATGGTTTATTTTGGGCGTTGTGACCGTTGTGACCGTTTTGTCAAATTTGGACATTTCATCTTTTATAAGACATAAAATTTCAACATAAATCTTTCATGATCGAGTGTAAGTGGCAGAAATATTGCAAAAACATCTTCAGTCGTACGTTGTATCTATAGTGTAGATATATAAGTATTGACGTATACAAAACATTACCATAATCGTACCATGCTATACAAGTTGAGGTTTTAAAATATTCAAAAATATATTTTTTTCTTCTTCAAATCTAAAAAATAGAATAATAATGTTAACACGAAAACATAAAAATTACACACCAAAAAGACATTTATTGTATGAGGTACTTGGTTGTGATTGATACAAAATGTAATGTATTATTATTATTTTTTAAATCAACCTTATTTTCCTTATCATATGTTTTTAAAATGCAAATATTGCGTTTATTGCTATGCACGATGATTGACATTTGATTGAGTTACAATTGCAGTCCACGTTGGTTCAAAACAGGTGGAAGACACAAGAAGTATGCACAATCAATTTTGTATAAAAAAGCAAAGATTTTCAGCCCTCGTATGGTCGGTGTACGGTATTTGATTACAAACTTAACTCTGTGAACAAATTGTGTATTTACAATCAGTCACGGTATTTTGAGTAATCAATTTTTCAAATTTTATTTCCAATCAAGTCGGTCTTTTTAGCCATTTTTTATTTAGAAAATGGGTGAGGGGTACAAGAAATGATTTTACCAGAAACATGTACATCCCTCGTCATTTTTTTTCTTCTCAAAATTCTTGGATATATAGTCCAAAAATAGGTAAAAATTGACGAAAAATGGAAAATCATCAAAATTGGGTACCTTAAAAGGGCCGTCGCAAAAGAAGTGCACCACCATGATGATGCGAGTTTTAACGTCCTTGACTGGCTATACACTATTATGCAGCCATCGCACGGTTTTCTTCACCAATTATTTTGTTTACAGTCATACAAAAGTCATGTATAAACCCAAAAATCAGGTTAAGAAAAAAAATCGAGAATTTGTTGGCTCCTCAAAGTGTTCATCCTTGATTTCTAGAATTCTGCTATAAACATCGAATCATATTCACATAAAAAAATAAAGAAAAGAGGAAGAAAAAGACAAACAATAATGTCATTTTACATTACATATATATCTGTATTAAAGGTTAACAGGTAACAAATCAAATAAATGAATTAATCCATAAATTTGAGATACTTACCTTATTACTTTTTTGTAACTTTGTGGCAGTTTTACCTGGCGGAATTATCGCTACATCATTATACTTAATGATAACGAGAAACAAATCCAATGCATCATTTAAATAACCATTCTTATAACCTAACAAAACGCATGTATTTTCGCTCTTGTAGCTCTTGGAGCACTTTATTTTACAATGATGCATACGCTGGAGACTAAAGCAATATTCAGAATTGTCTTTATGTTAAAATATTATTGTAAAAATGTATGGGGTCTTCAAACCTCCCCGGTTGTAAATTTACAGCAGAACACAATAGTGTTAGATTTTAAACAAAAAAGATAAATGTTAATGCAAAATGAAATAACTTTCTTTCGAATGAACAAAATCGTGTTTTTAAAGTCTTTAATAAAGTTGAATTTTGTTGGTTGATTTCGGTGTTTTAAGAGGAGGTAACTCATAAATTGTACAATTTATAAGGAATCTACAGGATTTTGTTCTATATTATGTTATGTTGTAACATGGACAAACGTACGGTGACCTAGCTCATCAAGAATACCGTATAAATGCTGGAGAAATCCTTCAGCAATACACCGTGGGGAAACTCACTTAAAAGGTTCATGCATCTGTTAACCAAAATTGTTTTTTTTTAATAAATTTGCAATGCCGATAAATTCAATTAATTTAAAAATGAAAATATTAAATAAGGTTGAAAGCCAACTATTCCGAAGATTGTCGTTTTATTTGAGTACACTTGTACTGGAAATGGAAATATGTTTGTCACTGTGATATAATAAGAGGCGTTATATTTACTGTTATTGTTCACGGTCACAGTTTGAAGTTGACATTAAATTGAACAAAACAGTATTTGGAATAATAAAGGAATTTATTTCGCACTAAACTATATTACAAACTTTCATTTATATTCAATAAAACATTCTATGTTTGTGCATGATTAAACTCCATAATTTAACTGACTATAAGCAAGAATTTACACGTTAACTTTGTGTGGAGCTCTTCTAAAATGGATCCTTTAAAGATTTTGATACATTAAAATCATTGAGAGTTTTCTTTAAAAAGTTAACGATCCAGATCACTGTTTGATGCACACAATAAATATAATAAAACATTAACATTGAAAATCCATACGAATCAGTGTAAAAATAGATCAGTATTTAAGACAAGGTGATGTCGATCTCATTTTATTGATGAACTTGGCGTTCTAACAAACAGACTTGGCATATATAATGTTCTAATGTATATATTCTGTTTAAACTATATGCACACATTTCCGTTGAAGCGTAGTTTACATAATTTAAAACGTAATATAATCTTCGCAATTTTTTTTTTAACTTTTGTTATGATTTTTTTCGTAAATTGAAAATCTTGTTAATTAAAATCATATTTCTTTCAAATTTAATTCTTTAAACTTATACAAGAATAAGACTATACATGTACGTAGCAATGATGTCTATGATGGGGGAAAAGGAGGGAGGTGTAATTTTTGGTCTTTATGCTCTGACTGTAATAGCCAGTCATATCGCATTCTCGACTTTAAATGGTTGACTTTAACTGAAGACACACGACACAAATGTGATAACACAGTGATTTTCTGACAAATGTATGTTAAGCTATTTTTACCTAGTCAATTAAACATGTTACAATTTTTTTTATATTTGCATGCGCTACTTTAAAGGATAAATGAGGTCGAAAGGAGTAAGTTCGGTAAGTGCCATATTTGGCCCCAATTATAAAGTTTATGGTTACAAGACAATGATTGTTTTAAGTTGCATTAACAACATGTGAGAAAGTTAAACAGAGCTGTTTTTGTCAAAGTTTTAATTCTAACACGTTGATTTTTACATCCCAAAAATGTCAAGATTAGGGATTTTGGTGAAATTTGGCAAAATCAGCTGGATTTCAACCAAATAAAGGACCATGAAACATAGAGCCCAGGCGTCGACAAGCTTAATATTCAAATAAGACGTGTTAGATGTCTTCACAAACATTATTTTAAAAGATCTTTGTTGTCGACGTATGTTTCTTGTCAAATAATCTTTGGAAATTTACCCATTTTCATTGATTTTTTTCGTGAAAAATCAATATGAGTACAACTTGTGACGTCATAATGAAACGCAGAAACGTAAAATTTTCAACAAAATGGCTTATATCCTATCTAGTCAATGTATTAGCTATAATTTATCGTGATATTGGTCAATAAATCCGAATTTGAAATTTACGCTAAAAAAGGGGGCCATTTTAGGACCTTATCGAACATACTCCTTTACTCAACATTTAGTTTTTTGTATTAAAAGATAATCACAATTTGAATATCATGTATTTTAAATAAGTATGCCCTACTAACTTTGTGTAATATTTTGTTGTTGAAAATAATATTCATATTTATTGATTTTTATGATTTTCGAAAAAATATTTTCGTTGTATATATGTTCCACGTAATCGAAAATTTATACAGGGCCGCGTTCAATATCGTAGCTGCTACGTATTGCTACGTAGATTTTGACTATTGGACGTGTAGCTATAGACTAGCTGCTACATAGATATTGAACTCAACCCAGAGCAGGGTTGCGTTCAATATCGTAGCGGCTACGTAGTGCTACGTAGATTTTTGTCTACTGAACGAATAGCTAGCATAGCTGCTATCAATATCCATGTAGCAGCTAGGCTAGCTACACGTTCAATAGTCATAAATTTGCGTAGCCATATTTAGGCGCTATGATATTGAACGCAACCCTATTATTATTATCAAAATGATATTCCTGTGCGTCGAGTATTCCGTGCTAAAACTGAAGTACTCGACCACGACATACATGTAGTACCGAAATAAAAGTACTATTTGTGTGTCTTACAAGTTATATATATTTAGAGTATAAGAAATAGTTTACCTATTATATATTAACAGTATATGAAAACACGACAAAAAAAGTCATGTGTATGTAGGTAGAGAGGTACATGTAGATGTGATCGATTCCATGCAATTGAAATGAACACTGCTTTTTAAACTTTACATACAGTAATGTATTTTATCTGAAATCGATACACAAATCTTCACGTTATATAAAGATAGGTATATAAGGAAATTCAGAATGACTTTCAATCAGTTTAATTGCTAATAGATTTTGAGAGGCTTATTATTGTTAACTTTCTATGTATGAATTTATCAATGATTTTTTGCATGGGGATATTATTCTCATATATACTTATGTATGCAAGTGCTTATAAATAGTAACATATGACATACATGTTAGGCAATCTATACTTGTGTACTATATAATATAAATAACAGATGTAAAAACCTGTATGGTGACCTTTAATAGTTGCTCTCGTGAACTTTGATATGAAAATTGCAGTTAGAATATCTAATATCAAGTATATTTTAAATAACGTTTTTGGAAAAAAGAAAGAAAAAATTTAGACGGAAAAAAAATGTAAATTTTTGCCAATTTTAGAAGTTTATTTTATTTATGCAGAGCCGAGTTTAAATTTCTGCGCATTTTGATAATACTACTCGATCAGTCAATATAAATGAAAACTCATTGTACTATTAAATGGTATATTTTTTATGTACTGAACTATCAGTTTATTTGCATAGCACGTACAGACACAATATGGAGATGTTCAAGAATCTGTACCATTCCTGTGTAATCATTGGCTCAACCTTGCAGTTACTCCGCTATCAACTAGTTGTCAGAAATGTATATAAACCCATAAGTAGAAAAAAAATTACCGAACTCCATGGAAATTCAAATCTGAAAGTCCTTTATCAAATGACAAGATCAAAAGCTCAAACATATCAAACGAATGAAAAACAACTGTTATATTCCTGACATGGTACAGACATTTTCCTTATGTAGAAATGGTGGGCTAAACCTGGTTTAATAGAGCTAAACCTCTCACTGGGAAAATGTGCTTCTTTCTACATTTTAACCTAACATTAAAACGTTAACCATAGTCTTTAATGAAAAAATCATCGATCATTAAAATATTTCAAGAGTGCAAACTCGAACATTTTAGATACTTGATGGAAAAAGAAAAAATGACAAAATTGTAATATAGAGTGACACGATTCATTAAGGAAATGACGTCACATGTATTGTGGCGAGGGATTAGTATCCTGTTAGGAGGTTATATTGGTTGGAAAGAAGGAAACAAAGCTAAAATATTATATCTAAACGAAATACAGATTCTGTATAACATGTTTAAAACTAAATGTTGTTGGGTGCTATTGTTTTTTTACTCATTAAATTGGGGATCAGAATATATTTTCAGAAAAAAAACATACCCCTTTTGAAGTTAAGTGGTTGTTCCCTTGAATAGAATATGTGAACATCTTTCCATGACCTTGCTTAATTAATTTAAGATTACAGGTAAACTGTCATAGGTGAAAAGAAGAAATAAATGCATGTGTATATATAAAAAAGAAGATGTGGTATGATTGCCAATGGGACAACTGTCCACAAGAGACCAAAATGACACAGATATTTAAAACAACTATAGGTCACCGTACGGTCTTCAACAATGAGCAAAGCCCATACCGCATAGTCAGCTATAAAAGGCCCCGATATGACAATGTAAAACAATTCAAACGAGAAAACTAACGGCCTTATTTAAATAATCTTGGATATTGGCAATATTCATTCATCTTTCAAGAAAGTCAACGCCCCAATTTCAACCAGACGTATGTGCGAACTGATGCACAGTTTCCCTCTCAAAAAATAAATCGACCATAGCAACCTTTATTTGTGCATGATGAAGTCCATGTAACCGTATTTCTATATCGCTTAGGTTACCAAAAACCTGCCATCAGGACATCAATACTTGAAATAAACAATTCTAGTATATAAACATAAAGTTTAGTGTACTATGTTCACCTGTGTCTTTTGATTGAGTTAAGCTATTTCAATTGATAGTTTATAGTGTGTCTTTTATATGTTGTGATGTTACAATATTGTTTAAGGTAAGCGTGAAAGTTGGTACCTATTTAAACGTTTAAACTCACTGCAATTATTTGCACCTGTCCTAAGTCAGGAACCTGATGCTCAGTGCTCTTGGTTGTTGATGTTGTTTATAAGTGTTTCTCGTTACTCGTTTATATATAAGTTTGACCGTTGGTTATCCCGCTTGAATGGTTTTACACTTGTAATTTTGGGGGCTTTTTATAGTTTGCTGTTCGGTGTGAGCCAAGGCTCCGTGTAGAAGACCATACTTTGACCTATAATGGTTTACTTTTACAATTATAGTTACTTACTCTTTGGAAGGACATCCTGATACAAAGTCAAGTAAGAGCAACGTAAGGAAAACAAATCAAGCTTTCGATCGGTACATTTTTTTGTGGAAATAAGCTGCTTTATATCTATGTGACAATAGTTATACTTTATAATAATTTGTCAGGAAAGAGAATTCCGACCATATGTTTTGGAGTCAAAAATTAATCTAGAACAATTTAACATTATATAGCGTTCAAATATAATTAAAAACAAGAATGTGTCCAAAGTACACGGATGCCCCACTCGCACTATCATTTTCTATTTTCAGTGGACCGTGAAATCGTGGATAAACTCTTAAATTTGGCATTAAAATTAGAAAGATCATATCATAGGGAACATGTGTACTAAGATTCAAGTTGATTGGACTTCATAAAAAACTACCTTGACCAAACACTTTAAACTGAAGCGGGACAGACGGACGGAAACACAAACGAACGGACGAACAGAAAGAATTGACACACACACCAGAAAACATAATGCCCTCTACTATCGTAGGTGGGGCAACAACAGTACGAATATTCAATTTACATCATTTCTATGTTTTCGTGGCATCTGCAGCTAACATTTTCAATAACCTTGATCTCTTTGAAAAATATATTTTCTTGGAATTATTGATGTTGATGAATTCGAAAGCGAGGCAAGTTTTCATATACACCATGCTTAATGTAATAAGAAAAAAACATTAAAGTTAACGTAATTTAAATCAAATTCATTTTTTTTTTCAAATTCAAGTATTTATTGCCATATAAACTTTAAACATTAAGTTTGTGACATACATAATAAGTAAACAATATAACTATAATTCAATTGTACTTTATTTAAATAAGCTTTATGTTTTTACCGTATACATTCCATAGTTTGTTGTTTATCAAAAATACATAGAGTAAAACAGATATGAAAACAGTATGTATCTTGGAGCAATTATACGAGTGGTGGTTTAAAGCTCATTAAGTTTAAATTAAAAGCCTTTAGCAGTCTCAAAGTGCATACAAATTACTTAGAACAAACAACACACGTAAGTTCGGCATTATCGATATAATTGGGACATGATAGTGTTCCACATTTTCCTTCTACTGGATACACGAATGCATTATCGGAACTACTATCCGTTGACAGGGGTGCGTCTTTGTCCAGACACGCGTATCCCTTTGCAGTCGCAGTTACTCCTGCAGCTATTTCAGACATAAGGTAACCAGTATATTCAACTGTCCAACCCGTTGGGCACGTGTTTGTTGCTGCTTGCATGAAAACCGCGGGATTTGCTAAAATCTGGCAAACGGCGCAGTCAACAACATAACCATTTTTACTAGTATCAAAAGGAGACGACCAATCACTAGTGTCGAGCCCAAGCTGAATTCCGTAAAGTTGTCCCCTTTCTGATTCGGCGGAACCCGATTCATCACCTGTGTAAGACGGTGTGGTTGGCATACAAAGGTAGTCACTACCAGATCCTGCTGTACCTTGAGGTCCACCAGCCATAATGCCTTTCAATTAAAAAATGTCATTCTGGTAAACGTATATTTATCATCTATTCGTGTTCTTTTGTTTATGAAATTGTAAAACTAAATTATGATTTAAAAGGTTGATCGGAGTAGTCTTTTTTTTTAAACTTGTAAACTTAAGAAAAATTTGAAGAATTTTGTAACTTTATTTGACGGCTAATGTTTACGCTCTACTGCAAAACATGGACAATTTGATTATAGTGAGTTGGTATATTTTGTGCAGAAATTCATAGTTTTGGTCTACAATGGTTCAGTGTAACGGACTATAGAACGTTTGACATGAAAATAACATTAAAAAAAATCTTGACTAAAACAAATATCATTTAATAAAATCAAGTGATATGATGTTTTTTTTTTTAATTCTTGAGTAAATATTTGAGCAGCTCAAGATATCATAATACTAGTTGTGACATTATAGATTTCATTTCCCTTGTTATAGGGAGATATGAAGGTGTGCCTTTCGAGGGTAAACAAATCTTTGTATCGCTTCTATGCCAATTAAAATGAATGTTTTAATCCAAAATAAAATAAGGAGATGTGCTATAATTGGCAATGAGACAATTATCCACAAGAGTTCAAAAGAAGTGGATGTTGGCAATTATAGGCATCCGTACGACCTTCAACCATGCATGAGAAAAAACAATAGAGTATAGTAGGCTATAAAAGTCCCCGATATTAAATATCCGAAACAATTAAAACAAGAAAACCAAGGGCCGACTTCATAACAAAAACAATTTCCGAAAACCAAATATGACTGACATAAACAAGCGACAACTACTGGACTACGGGCTCATGGTTTGTGACAAACACAAAAATATGAGACAGAGTGAATCGATAGTCGCGATGTTTAGAGGTGTCTTCGATGTCACATGACAGAATGAATCGATAGTCGCGATGTTTAAAGGTGTCGTCGATGTCACGTGACAGAGTGAATCGATAGTCGCGATGTTTAGAGGTGTCTTCGATGTCACGTGACAGAGTGAATCGATAGTCGCGATGTTTAGAGGTGTCTTCGATGTCACGTGACAGAGTGAATCTATAGTCGCGATGTTTAGAGGTGTCTTCGATGTCACGTAAGGTATATCTATAAGCTATTAAACATAATATAAAGTGGAATAATACTTTTTCGAACAGGTGCAAGTGACAAGTTAAAACTAGTTTTTACTATGAATATCTTTAAACCAACCCATTTTTTTTTACATTTGTAGTTTAACATCTTATATTGCACATGGAGTTGAAGACAAAAACATGTATAATATACTTTATCGCTATTTTGTGCATTTTTCCTTTGATCCTTTTTTTGTGATAATTTTCATCTCATGCTTCTCACTTGAGATGGAAAATTATCGATAGAAACAAAGCATGCACGTGGCGTTGCTAACGAAACTGACATGAAATTGACAACGTCGTCCTAGGTAAAATAGCGATAAAAAGATTATCATTGTTCATCTCAACTCGATTGCCTTTCTCGCTTTCGCCGTCCCGGCTCAAGCGAAAAAATCAATCTCGTTGAGATGATAACTGATAATCTATAAATATATTCTATAGAATACTTTACCTGAGTATAATAATTGAGCGGTTGATCCACACGTTGTACTTCCCCAATGTGTATACACTTGTCCTGTTACTGTAAATAAAATATGTGTTTATAAATGAGGGATAGCATTTTCTAGACACAAAACACAAAGAGGGAAGCATTGCATAGATATGATTAATTGTACTGTAAGTAATAGATAAAGAGATGTGGTATGAATACCAATGTGACAAATATAAAGGATTAGGTTCGATGAGGCCTTTAGGTGGTCCCTATTTCTACTTCTACTTCTAGATCTCAACCTAAACCTCAACCAAATATGACTGTACTTGAACATGATACAGAATTAATATTAAAACACGCATTTGATAACACTACAGACAGTATCAAAGCTCATACAAGTACTTGGTATGAAATATTACTATTTGTTATAAATGTATGTATAAGCATTCTTATTAGACGTCACACATGTAGCTTTCGTGATGATTTCCCATGAAAATTCAATAAAAATATATAAATTTCCATTATTTTTTTGGACTAGGAACACGGACACGTCGACAAAACAAACGTCTGTTAACATAATGCTTCGCGGTTATATTATTTCACATATCTGGCTTTAATAAAAAGTGTGTCGAAGTTAGCGCTCTATATTTCCTAGACAAAAATCCAGATAGAAATCCAGTCAATTTTGTGAAATTTCAACAAAATCTCTTCTTATGGCCTGTTTGGGTTGTAAATCTTAAAGCTTTATAAGAAAAACTGTACAAAATAAGATTTATTTCACTTTATTACGTGTGTTTTTCGTCAAATTTAATTATTTTCTTTTTAATGTGAAACAACGGACATACTATTTCACGACCACATATGACATTTACGGAACTTGCTCCTTTTAATTTCATACCATGCAACATTTTATATGGACAAGGATTTTCGAAACTAAAGGACACCACAAGAAAAATAATAATTGAAGAAAAAAAACACGGAATTAATGATGATCATAGATATATATATTCATATCATTCTTATATGATTTGCACATTAGAGAATACGTTGATATGAATGGTTGACAGGACTTCCGGTAGTTGTTCTTGACTTGTTTATTTTTTGATAGACAACGTTGACCGAACTTCTTTTACTAAAAGTTTTAGTAACCAATGTAAACAAGATGGCGGCGATAATAACATGTTTTTTGCGGTAATAACAAAATATATTGATGCGCCAGGCCAATTTAATGTCACAAAAAACAATTCACGTGTGATAAAGGTTACAAAGGTGGAAAATTAATTTCTTATCCTCTATTTTAAAGAATTAAAAGGATTAAACGCCTTTTTAAAAGTGATTTATTGGTGTATAAATTGGACCAAGTTTCTCACAAACATATCATAAAATTCCTTCCGACAAATTTGTATAGGCACTACCTGAATAAAAATTATAGAGTTCCAAATATCTGACAAAAAGTCTAAAACATGAGTAGCGAATATCCTTAATTTAAATTTTCAGAATCTAAGGCATTCTGACGGGTAAAAAAATTCAAAAAAAAGTATTACTTTTGTCACGCGAAAAAATCTACATCGGATCGTATATAGCTACTTTTTATATAAAACAAAAACATTGGAGATAATTTTGTTTTATATTATGTTACCCAAATTTTTACTAAAATAGATGTTGTTCGTTCAATTTTCATGAAAATTTTGTAAAAATATTTACCTTGATCCGTTGACAAATATGTATAAACTTCAAGAAATTTAAAACACACAATTAACAGGAATAATTTCGTTTGATATATAGCAATTTGACAAACACTTATTTTGAACATTGAGAAGCTTGATTTGTTTTACTAATAGCATGTGATTATAAACGTCCAGCTTATTTTTAAAGAATTAAGTCCCTTGAGCGATCTCAGCCAAAACGGACCAGGAAAAGTATTTTCTCGCTCATCTATTTCTGTTCTACTTGTAGAGCTACACACGACTATGTATTACCTTGTGTACAGCTGTAAGCAACTGATAAACTCTCACTGCCAGTCGGGCTACAAGTGGAACCTGGAAACGTAGCCGAGTCTACACTTATCAAACAAAATACTTTATTGTTACAGCTAGACTGGACAATAGAAAATGCATTTACGTCATAACAATTATTCGCGGTATCGCCATAAAGGGCCTTTGTTATTGTTATGTATTGCCCGACAATACATGATATTATTGTCGTATCTGCATTTGGTGTTGTTGCAGTTTCAGTAGCTGAAATGAAATGGAAAATGATTGAAAAATAACACTTAAATAACGAACTATGTATAAGATTGGTTATGTTTGCATCCTTTCGAGATAATTGTAATCAATGGATTTTTCATATGAACATCATGGGAAGGAATTGGTGTTCATAAAAAAAAATAGTTTAATCAAAAGATATATGTCATTAAAAGATTTGAAAAACTTAAGCAGTACACACACTACACATAAATTTGCTCTCTCTGCCAATTATATTATGCATAATCATTGTCGGGAAAAGAACTCGTACAAATATATTTCTATGGGTCATTTACGACATTGACAAATTATACTATTGAAGATATGAGAAGGACATTACATCTTTTAAAGTCTATTTGCAAATTTCTTCGGACCAAAAGAGTCAACAGATTCGAATAAGAGACTCGATCATTATTTTGATAATTACAGACGACAAACTCAAATTGGATAAGTTTAAGAAATTATTCTTATTAATAGATATATGTACAAGTATCACGGCTTATCCTTTAATTTGATTGATAAACTTATCAGGGATATGAGCCTACATGTATATACAAAATGTATGTACTCTGTGAACAAAAACAAAGATAAAAAAAAGTAATTAATGTTAGAGCTAATTTCCTAATGTCTGTAGAGTACAACTTTGGTTGGCTTGCTTTTATATTATATTTAAATTTGATTGGATGTTATCTCAATTAAAATTTTGTGTCTCTGTTGTGTCGTAGTTCTCTTATATATGATAAGTTTCCCTCAGTTTTAGTTTGTAACCCGAATTTGGTTTTTTCTCTATCGATTTATGCTTTTTGAACAGCGGTATACTACTGTTGCCTTTATTAGTAATATACAAACAAATCAAGCAAGCTAACCAAAGTCTTGATCTACATGCATTAGCTCTAACATCCCATTGTTATATGGACTAATGGAACACGTCTTGTGATTGACTGAAAGTTTTTTCGTCTATCAGCTCAAAGACATAATTTTGTTATGTTAATCAAATTACAAGGAAATACTACATACTATTTTTTTCCGGTCTATTCGAAATAACCTCAAACATGTGGTGCACACTTTTAAATAATCGGGTTATTCAGTGTTTACCACAATTTTAATGCTATTTCTTCAAAGACAGAAAAAAACCATTACAGCTATTCCTCAAATACTTTTCTTAAATATCTTTACTATTTCACATACACACATGATTGTAAAATACATTAGTCCTATTAACTTGAGGGTATTTTGCTTATTAAGGGGACAATCTATTGGAATCATCATCTGTCATTGCTAATTACAAATTCATTATAGTACGCTCGTTTGTTAGGTCAAAAACAAATTATGTCACAAGTCTGGTCATTTCTATTTACAAGGGGTCTAAAATAATGTTGATCGATTTGATTACCCTGAACAGAGCATGACATTCTCCAAACACTAGCTTTTAACATAAATCTAAACCAAATCATATCGGTAGTTGTTATTTTTAGAAAAATATGGAATTGAGAATTATTTGATATGACACGTGCATTTCTCGGACCTATAGACTTTTCTTAAAGAATACACTTACGACTAACACAGTCATACTTGACTTTTAGTTTTTCATCAACGTTAGCTGCACATGTGCTCACAAAAGTTGATTTTGAAACTGGTAGATCATAACTTGTTTTTCCGTTTGCAAGTCCTTGCACAATCAAAACTGCACCGGAATCACCACAAGAGCCCTTTTCATAGGTTGCCTCCGTGACACTGACAACTTGTCCATCACTACATCTGAAATATGCAACTTTTCCATTCTTTACCTTCAGTGTTATTGCATCTGAAAATAAATTTTACCATTAAGTAATTGTATTCAATCTAATAAATGGGAAATGCAACATTAGAACATATTTGTGTCATATTTAATTAGGGTTCCTTTAAACCACGAATTTACTTCGACAATAATAAGGCAACGACCATTCACGACCATTCATCTTTTGTCGGAGGAAAAGGGGATCAGGAACGAGACTACTCATAACATAAGGAATACAAGGTAAATGAAGGAGCGGGAATACAAAGTAGATATAGAAGTCGCAATGAAACAGTAGATGTAGGAGCAGAAATGCATAAAAGATAGTGGAGCGGGAATATATAGTAGATGAAGGAGCGGGAATACAAAGTAGATGTAGGAACGGGAATATAGAGAAGATGGTGGAGCAGGAATACAAAGTATACATATGGTTGATCGGGAATAGAAAGTATATGGATGAGCGGATATACAAAGAAGATGCTAGAGCAGGAGTACAAGATAAACGAAGGAGCGGTAATACAAAGTAGATATAGAAGCCGCAATAAAACAGTAGATGTAGGAGCAGAAATACATAAAATAAAGAGGAGCGGGAATACATAGTAGATGAAGGAGCGGGAATACAAAGTAGATGTATAGAAGTAGAAATATAAAAAAGATGGTGGAGCGGGAATACAAAGTATATGGTTGATCTGGAATAGAAAGTATTTAGATGAGCGGGAATAGAAAGTATATGGATGAGCAGAAATATGAAGAAGATGGTGGAGCGGGATTACTAAGTATATGGGGATCGGGAATATAAAGTTGGTGGATGAGCGGGCATATTAAAGATTAATTAGATGTAGACATGGGAACAACAAATAAAATGAAGGAGCGGTAATAAAAACGTAGATGTAGGTTCAATGCTTTCTCCGGCGTTTCCTTGTCTTTTGGGTTGCTGTTTAAATAACATAAAGTATGATTCTCAGATTGTACATTTATATTTTACTAAATACTAAATCGTTGTGGGGACATATAAATATTAATGAACTTACATACAGAAAACGCTTGTAGAAAAATGGCTGTTACAAGAATCTCTCTCCACATCTTTCTACTTTAAAAAACAAACAATTATTAATAGATGTAGGAAGATGTGGTATGTGTGCCAATAAGACAACTCTCCATCCAAGTAACAATTTATAAAAGTAAACCATCATAGGTCAAGGTACGGCCTTCAACACGGAGCCTTAGCTCACACCGAACAGCAAGCTATAAAGGGCCCAAAAATTACAAGTGTAAAACCATTCAAACGGGAAAACCAACGATCTAATCTATATCAAGTATGAGTAGGTCATTTTCCAAGCCCGATGTTTTAAGTCATAATTGAATGCAAGATAATCTCTCTTTCCTAATGGAACAACCCCGATTTTTTTCAATAAAGTTGAATTTAATCGCTGCATGAAAATTGCAATCGATTTACCGTTATCGATATGAAATTCTAGAACTTAGTTTCCTTAATCGATTTCCTTAATTGTAGGATGCTACTAACAAAGAACCAATTGTTTCTTAAAGACTCGCTGTCGAATGTTTTACCATTGAAGTATTATATTGATCTAGTCATTCCAATTATATTTTTCTTACAGTTAATATACTTTCGACATATAACTGTTGTTTGAAGCATAGAACGTTTAATTGAAATTTTTCCGTGTACTATGCATTTACCTTAGAATTCACTTATGAAAATGTTGCTAATTTGAAATTCAACAGCGAAAAATTTGGAGAATAAAAAAGACTCAGTCTGGCTAATCTACAATGTATTTTTTTTTCCAATCTTCAAACTCTTTTCTATCTAGAGTACGAAGTAAACAATTAACCAGCAATCTTAAAAGATACCGACACTGACGGAGGCTTTTTGCTTTGTCGAAATACTTTTACTGTTCACACGTTTATCTGTTTCGTTTAAATTTTGGAAATAAATAAACTCATCGTAGATACTAGGAATAAAAAAATATTATATTTACGCCAGCCGTGCGTTTCGTCTACTTAAGACTCATCAGTGACGCTCGAATAAAAAAAGTTAAAAGGTTAAATAAAGGACGAAGTTGAAGAGTATTGAGCATGTTGAGGACCAAAAATTCCTAAAAATTTGCCAAATACAGCTATTACCGAGATAAAATTGAACATAATGAATATATATATTTGTATCTAACTGACATTACTTATCTTGAGCTCCGATTTTATAAAGGGGAAATACATTCTATTTTAGTCTTTTATTATAAATATAAATGTTCTAATTTGTTGTTAGATACAGTCTACCCGAATTGTAGTTTTCATCCACCTACTGTATAAGCATTGGTAAAATAGACATAATTAGAATTTGACATGCTGTTGTCAGAAATTCTAGATATTACAGATAAGAATTTATTGGGAATTGATTCTGACTAAATTCTAAATCGGAATTTCGTGAATGATATCTAAACAAAAAGTTAAATACTAATTTCGAACTCACCACTGCATCTTCCGAGATAGGAACCAAAACACCAAAATATCCCAAAACTATATACACACAGATTTTTTTACAAGCAATAGCGATTTCCTCTAAGGAGCATGCATGCATGTTAAATATACCTTATGAATATGTATGAGGATACTTTTTTTATGAATTATATATATGAATAAAATACACTTTCTCAGAGCTGTCACTGGACAATATATTTAGACATAAAAAATAAAACTGATATTTATAATTTTCAGATATGTATCCTTTTGTAAATTACTTAAGCGGGTTGTTATAAACTTCAAAATCCTTGTCTGTCGGATATATTAAGCCATTGACAACAGGAAATGTAGGCTAATTTTCAAATGGCAGACCGTAAAAGGATCTCTTTTTAACGCTTAGACTACGTGTATTTAGTTATCAACATTTTGAGTTTGAGATATTGGTGAATGGAGTTGTATTGTTAACAAATTTAGTTTAAAGTATAGATCTCTGATTTCGTTATGATCTTATGTGAATTTTAATCGCTTGTCAAAAAAATGAATGAAACATTCCCCACTGCATCTGAAGTCAGCAAATTTACCCACGATCAATTTATCGACTCTGTGGGCAAAATTCTCATCATCCATCGTCCTTCATTTCTGTATTTACTAGTCGTGTTGTTAAAAATGACATGACAATAAATAAATTTGAAGTAGCATTTAATTCAAAACGAGAACAAGCGGTCGGTATAGAGATAGACTAAGTTGGAACATTTTAGCGGGGTTTGTATGACACAATTTCATGTAATTCACAACAGTAAACTGCAACGATTGATGGAATCTCTTGTTCAAAATCTTCCTTGTAAGCATCAACTTTGTATGCAATTCCTGCAAGAGTTTTTACTTTAAAAAAGAAAGTTCAATAAAAAAAAAATCAAACAATTTAAGAACAATAGTCATGCAATATTGTGACAATGGTAAAGATCAGGGAACATTAATCTCCATTTGCAGTCGTAAAGGAAAACAAGGGGCAAGATATATTTTTTCATGGTGAAGCTCAAAGCAATAGAAACAGCTCCTGCTTCCGTTCTTTATCTCAGAGTTAAAGTTGTGATTCAACAAAATAGAGGAAAGCATATATATCTGCAAGTTCAAGGCAGTCTTAGTTTTAGAGTAATTAATTGCTAGATAACGACAATTATGGCAAGCCAAAGTGGACAAAAACAGTTATTTTCTAATATTAGAAAATAATTTTCTTATATTACAAAATAATTTTTTAATATTAAAAACTAATTTTCTAATATAAGAAAATGATTTTCTAATATTAAAAAAGAAACACACTATTTCTTAATATTAGAAAATGAATTTCTAATATTAGAAAATCATTTATTAATATTAGACATTCCTTTTTTAATATTAGAAATTCCTTTTTTTAACATTAGAAAATCGAAATTATTTTATTGTATTAGAAATTCATTTTCTAATATTAATAAAAGATTTTTTATTATTAGAAATTCATTTTTTAATATTAAAAATTATTTTTTTACTATTAAAAATTCATTTGTTAATATTAAACATTCATTTTTTAATATTAAAAATTCATTTTTTAATATTAAAAAATCATTTTGTAATATTAAAAAATCATTTTGTAATATTAGAAAATTATTTTATAATATTAAGAAATCATTTTCTAATATTAGAAAATCATTTTTTAATATTAGAAATTAAAATCTTCATCATCAAAAAGTTTTGACTTGTTTATTTTATATTCAATAACCCCTAACTGTTTACAAACGGAATTAAAAAAATAATGTCCGAATGAACTGAATCAGATTTTGCTAAATGATACAAATGACAATAAATGTAAATACCAAATATCATTGATCTAACATTAGCTGTTCATCTTAAACTTATCTAATCACAAACTAATATATATATATATGTTAACTTAATACAACAGCATAACAAATGCCATTGAACTAAAAATGTACCACTAATGGTGTTGGGCGCAGGACATTAAAGCGAATTTATCTGACCGGATACTATGTTACTGAAGATCCTATGTTCCCACTTAAGCTTTGGGTAGAAATTCCGTGTAATTCTTAGCAAACAATTAAAGGAACAGAGTCGTTCCATGCCCAGTATAATAAGCAATTTTATAGTTGTCACCCAGCTATTCGCGCTTTCTTGATAATTATCAAATTGCAAACAACAACATATATAAAGATACGAAGTATAATAGACGAATTTGATCCACAATCTAGACAAGATAAAGAGAAAGAACCGCTCCTAATGCAATTCTATGTACAGTATTGTACAGGGGTATATCCAGAGCCCTTTAAACGTACGTTCTCTAAGATATAAATTCTAGACTAGAACTTACTTTTAACATTTGATTCAACCTTTTAGACTTTTAGTGCTGTATTTTATCTGGGATATAAATTCGACTAGAACGGACTTTTAACATTTGATTTAATCTGTAAGTGCTGTATTTTTTAATGAACATGATATGTTTTATATTGTACTGTCTTTTGATTTGTGATCACTGAAATTGAGGTCAAGGTCAAAGGTCAATTTGACGTTCTTGATTTTGACCTTGGCTTAAAATTATTTACTGTTCAAAATAAAACAATTAAGTCTTCTGCATATACCTATTAATCTTATTTTTTTTTTATCTCAATTGGAAGACCCAAATTACATTAACAAGAAGTGACATTTTCTAACATCGTTTTTTAAATTTCATTCTTATCATGGAGGTGGAAAGACCTTCAATTGTTCTCTGAAGAATTGGGTTTTAATTTTTTTTCTTCTGAATGAATTTCTAATATTAGAAAATCATTTATTAATATTAGAAATTCCTTTTTTAATATTAAAAATTCATTTTTTAACATTAGAAGATCGAAATTATTTTCTTGTATTAGAAATTCATTTTTCTAATATTAATAAATGATTTTTCAATATTAAAAATTCTTTTTTTAATATTAAAAAATAATTTTTTGATATTAGAAAATCATTTTATAATATTAAGAAATCATTTTCTAATATTAGAAAATCATTTTTTAATATTAAAAATGAAAATCTTCATCATCAAAAAGTTTTAACTTGTTTACTTTATATTCAATAACCCCTAACTGTTTACAAACGGAATTAAGAAAATAATGTCCGAATGAACTGACACAGATTTTGCTAAATGATGCAAATGACAATAAATGTAAATACCAAATATCATTGACCTTACATTAGCTGCTCATCTTAAACTGATCTAATCATAAACTAATATATATATATGTTAACTTAATACAACAGCATAACAAATTTCATTGAACTAAAAATGTACCACTAATGGTGTTGGGCGCAGGACATTAAAGCGATTTTTTTTAAACTACAGGACATTTTAGTGCCGACATTAGAGCCCATTTTAGGACAGAATTAATTCGTTCACCTGTTTCATTAGCCCATGTTAGCGAAAACACACCTGGTTGAATAATACTCGCCTCACTATAACCATGAACAGTAATTTATACTGGTTTGATGTTTAAGCTGTTTATATGTTCATCATGGAAACACAATAAGAGATGTGTCGAATTCGCCGATTATCTGACCGGATACTATGTAACTGAAGATCCTATGTTCCCACTTAAGCTTTGGGTAGAAATTCTGTGTAATTCTTAGCAAACAATTAAAGGAACAGAGTCGTTCCATGCCCAGTATAATAAGCAATTTTATATTTGTCACCCAGCTATTTGCAATTTCTTGATAATTATCAAATAGCAAACAACAACATATATAAAGATACGCCGTATAATAGACGAATTTGATCCACAATCTAGACAAGATAAAGAGAAAGAACCGCTCCTAATGCAATTCTATGTACAGTATTACACAGGGGGTATATCCAGAGCCCTTTAAACGTACGTTCTCTAAGATATAAATTCTAGACTAGAACTTACTTTTAACATTTGATTCAACCTTTTAGACTTTTAGTGCTGTATTTAATCTGGGATATAAATTCGACTAGAACGGACTTTTAACATTTGATTTAATCTGTTAGTGCTGTATTTTTTAATGAACATGATATGTTTTATATTGTACTGTCTTGAGTCTATTAAACCTTTTTTATTTTTATGCCTATTTGAGGGCATTGTGTTTTCTGGTCTGTGCGTCCGTTCGTCCCGTTTCAGGTTAAAGTTTTTGGTCGAGGTAGTTTTTGATGAAGTTGACGTCCAATCGACTTGAAACTTAGTAAACATGTTCCCTATAACATGATCTTTCTAATTTTAATGCCAAATTTGAGATTTTATCCCATTTTCACGGTCCACTGAACATAGAAAATGATAGTGCGCATGGGGCATCCGTGTACTTGGGACACATTCTTGTTTAAATATTATTTGTTAGAATGGGTTAAAAATGTTTCTCTAAAATGGGCATTGACAATTTCAATTTTCTCTTGAATGGGTTTTAAATCTTGCCCTAAAATGGGTTTTACATTGGCGCTAAAATGTCCTCTGCCGAATGGTTCCCCCTAAACTGAACTAATCACAAGCTAATACATGTTAAATAGGCAATAGTTTCAAAGTCAGTAGACATGACTGAGGGGGTAGGGCCAAATAATCTCCATTTTGAAGGACATTTTAAACCTAAAAAAATTATATGCAATGGATGTATTAAAGTTTTCGAACTATTGGCTGAAAGGAAAGGAAACAACACATATTCCTTTTAGTAGAAAATTATACAATTACGCTGGTAGGATTCTGACCCAACTAGTTTTGTAGGCAGATTCAGTTTACCGTAGATGACCTGAAGTGACGGGGCTTTGAGAGAGCAGAGAGCAACTTTTTATCCAGTTGCTTAACAGAAAGGGGTCACCCCGATATTTCGACACCCCTTTAGTCCGACACACCATTGGTCCGACACCCCATTATCCCTTGGTCCGACATCCCATTACCCATTGGTCCGACACCCCATTAGTCCGACACCCCAATAGTCCGACTTCAGCAGGTTGTGAATGGAGGTTTAAAGAACAAGAGAATAATGGCAAAAGTATAAAGAATAGAAAAATGGGCAAAAAAATGAGGTGCTAAAATAGCAATATTATGGAGAGAGTAATGGGCAAAAAGTACAAAGAATAGGGAAAATGGATGCAAATATATCCCCTTCCCTCCCGCCCTAATTCAGACACTCATTTGTAGTATCGTTGACGAGTCATTTGAACTGCTGTTTCTTTTGAGTATACTACAGAAACAGATAGAATGAAATTCAAAACAGTGTGGCTGTGGCCATTGATTGACACATTAAATTCATCCATTGACTGAGACAATTTACATGAACGTTTGTCTGTAACGAACACTGTTCACGACGTACCTACGATAGACATTTAAACTGTGGGGTCACCAAAGGTTTCTTAACGCCTTTAATTATAAAATAGTTCAAAAAATTAATCAGGAATAACCTTTATGTTTTGATTGATATAATTGATATAAATCAAAACATCGTGTTATTTCTTATTAGTTTTTCGAATTACTTTATTAAGGTGTTGAGAACCTTTGGTGACCCCATAGTTTAAGTGTCTTTAAAAAGTACATAATGAGCAGTGGTCGTTACATACAAACGTTCACCTAAATTGTCCCAGTCAATGGATGAATTTAATGTGTCAATCAATGGCCACAGCCACACTGTTTTGAATTTCATTCTAAGTTCGATATCATTCTGGTGGTACATTTCATCCATTTTCATCGAAGTTTCCACCTTTATAAAGTCATGAAACATTTGCCACTGGACATAATAAAAAACAAATAACTACCAATCATTTAGAAATAGCCATGTGTATGTTCTATTTGAATAAGCGATAATATTTGTAATTTCACATTCATGATACAACAAACTTTGTTTTTTCATTTGTGTTCTTTTATCTCTTAAACACAACTTATGGGTAGGACTCAAGCAAACAGGCGCCATAAAAATAACTCTAGTAACCAGTCCGACTTCTGTTGACATTGACATGGCCACAAGAATGTACCTGTATTCATTGTTTCTGTTTACAAGCACATTTGCTGTTGTCGTGAACTCGTACACTCAAACAGATTCCTTACGGAGAACGCGCAAAACTTTACAAAGTTCTATTTGGTTTACCAGTTTTCCCATGCACTATCCTAAGAGTTGAATGTGTTAACTTTAAATAATTCACTATTCAATTAATTACAAACACAGTTGCTTAAAGACAAACTAAACTTATGTTCTTCTCACAATAATTCTGTACACTGAACCAAGCATACAAATCGAGTTAAAAGCATAATTGAAGCCTGAACTTTCTTAATTCTCTACTTTGGGTGAGATACAAAGCTGCGTATCATCATTTTAGTTATTTGACAAAACTTCACAAATGTAATTGAGAATGGAAATGGGGAATGCGTCAAAGAGACAACAACCCAACAAAATGCAGAAAACAGCCAAAGACCACCAATGGGTCATCATAAAAACATGCACCCGGAGGAGGTCTTCAGTTTGCCCCTAAACGTAAATGTGTACTAGTTCAGTGAAAATGGACGTCATGCTTAACTCCAAAACATTTCTATACTTGGACTAAAATTAACAATCATATCTATACTATTAAACGAGAAGACCTCATTTTGTGTGTCGCTTCTCTTCCTTCCACAATAAATTAATCATCATGCCTCTGTGTTCTTTAGGTAACATGCATAGTCGCATTTGTCATCCGTTCTTATGATTATTCAGATTGAGTTATTTTGGGAGAAAAACGACAAAACAGGTGTCCGGATATTGTTTCCGTTATCAGACTGACTTTTAGTCATAGATAAGACTTCCGGTTTTAAACATGCACAAGAACAACCAATCGTATGATAGATTACAAAAATGAAAAGTAAATAAGCCAATCAGAGCGTTCTCAATATCATGGCTTTTAGATCGCAAGAACCACAACTATTATACCTCCTTAGAGAAAATTATGTTTTCGTGTTTTAATATCCACCTGTAAACTACGATTATACTACTATCATATACAGAGGCTCTCTGTATTCTGTATACTTTCTAAAATATCTACTATCTAAGGGGTCATACCAGTTGCATATATATATATTGAAATAAGTAAAACATGTGGAAATAACAATGTGTCCATAGTATACGGATGCCACATCGGCAGTATCATTTACTATGTTTAGTGGACCGTAAAATGATGTAAAATCTCAAATCTGGGCCGGCATTAAAATTAGAAAGATCATATCATAGGGAACATATTTACTAAGTTTCGAGTTGGTTGGACTTCAACTTCATTAAAACTACCTCGACCAAAACTTTAACCTGAAGCGGGACAGACAGACGGACGAACGAACGAACGGACGAACAGACTAGAAAACATAATTCCCATAAATGGGGCATACAATTTTATTGTTGAAAGTGAAAGTATGTGTTTGGCCAAAATGAAAGTAGGGTGGAGATTAGAGGGAGGCAGGACTTATTCGGGACGTCGGGATCTGGTGTTTTTAAGCTCCTGATTTCGGGATTGATCTTTACGGGATGCGGGAATATTTTTTTCTTAATTACGGGATGTCGTGATATGAATTTCGTTAAAATACGCACCTCTGGATTTCATGTTTTTAAGCCCGGGATTTCGGGATCAAGGCTCCTCAGACCACCCCTCAAATGAGCCTTAGTCATTTATACGAGATTCAAATCCTACCATTGGCATGTTATTAATAGTTATCCCACGAGGACGCGGTGTGTCAGTGTAAGATCATCCCGATGGCCGGAGGCAAGAGGGTGATCTAACACTGACACTCCAAGTCCGGATGGGATAACTATTTTACATCCCAGCTGTTTTAGATTAGACGAAAAAACATTTACAATTCACAAAATCTAGTTTAGAACGCCACACAACCATTATAATATACTTTATATATTACTATATGATGTATACCCTTAATGACCCCCGAACACGATGAGTAGATATCAAATAATATCAACTCGCCTCACTGGCCAATCAACCCACACTATGTCGCCACTTTATAAAAAAATACCCCACTCTTGTTTACCGACTCGCCCCAATTTGAAAAAAAGTAAAATAAAATTGAACAATTAGTCTGACAACTCACTTATTAACGAAAAGGGTTTAAACACCACTGAATACAGGTCTGCCAACTCGCTCAACTTATAAACATATTTTGCTTCCTTTAAGTATGTTAAATTACTGGTAGTTCGTATTTAGTCGTCCTGGTGTAGTGGAATGTGTCGTGCCTTGATATGCTAAAGGTCGTGAGTTCGAATCCCAGCATATACACTGGAATTTTTCTACGTGAATTTTGATAGATAGTCTTTTCCGTATAATTAATTATAAGTTTTATAGTGTATTTGGCATTCCCGCCAAAATGTTACAGAACAAAGGAAAGCATGCATAACAAAGAAACTCAAACTGGGGTGATCTGGTAGGGGTGATCCGGCTCAGATCAAAGGAGCTTGGATGTAAATGGGGCTCTCAAAAGGAAGAGCACTGATGGATTGTCCTAGAAGCACATTTTAATAGAATAATAATGTTCTATAAGCAGTTTAATAATGACTTTTACCAAATGCATTGTAGCAAAGGGGGAGAACAATTGTGGTACAAGGCCAGAAACACGAAAAATAATTGAATTTAACAGAAAGAAAACACATAACGGACTTAAAAGAGTGCTTGTGATGCCTTATTCTCCAGTCATAATATCTTTTACAAAAATTCATTCTACAACATGCAAGCTGTATATGCCCGCGATTTCGCGGGTGTGTTCTAGTATATAAAGATTTTACCACTGCATCGAGTGTGATACGATATTTATCCACTCGAGACAGTTAAATTTTCAAATTTAAAACTCGAGGCTCGCCAAGCGTTTTAAATATTTAAAATTTAACTGTCGAGAGTGGATAATAAAAAATTCCCGAGGCACATAAGTATAACGGGAATTGATTGTCTTCTTGCGCATGTGTAATACATGTACGTGTAGGCGTAGGAATTTTTGGCGCCAAAAAATTAGGTTGTAAAGTGACTGTTTTGTATAGTTAATTCTAGCCTGTACTTCGTACTGTGAACATCGTATTTTGTGAGTGCCGTTCACCGTCACGCTATGGATGACTTAGAAAATAATGTGAAGCGTATCGTTAGTGAAGAAGTAAATAGATCACAGAATGAATTTTTATCTAAGTTGGACAGTTTATTTACTACTAAATTTCAAGTTTATGACCAACAACAGAAGGAACGTTCGGACGCGCAGTTCAACCGTATTCACAATGACCTGTTATCAACAGACAGTTACAAATTTCAGAGGAAAAGTTGTGAAGATCAATTTAAGTTCAACCAGAAAGTGTCTGTCGCGTTGAAAGAAGCAGAAGCTGTTATCGAGCCAAAAGACCCATCTGCTGCGAGGGCTAAACAGAAGATATCTGAAGGTATTGAACTTTTAAATTATCGGCAAAAATTAGTAAAGATGGCAGACTCTTCAGAATGTGGATGGAAATTGGTTCAGGAGTATACCGCAAATCCTTTGGCGGACGATTCAGAAGATGACAGAAAGATATTTCGAGCACAAAACAGAGCGGAAAGGAAGATCAAAGCAGACAGAGTAAAGAGGAGATCCCGCGCTGAGCCTTGTGTAAAACCAGCGAGTTCCAGTGGAAGCAGAGATAGACAGCCAGTATCAAGGAAGCCTGGTGTTTGTTATAATTGCTACAAGCCTGGTCATTGGCAGAATGAGTGTCCTGAAAAGAAACGACCAAAGTTAAGTAAAATTTTTGATAAATGTTGTAATTTAGCTTGGGATTTGAGTTACAAATCAAATTTTGAGTTAGAAGGGGGGAGTCGTTTATTGAATTCTGCTCACAAAGAGGTAAACGAAACAATGATCAATTGTGTTAACGGTTCAGTCAGGTATGACGAGAGTAATGACTAGAAGTCTGGTCATTTAAATTTACAGGTGAATGTTTTGACACCAGTAGGTAAATTAAATAAGGCAATACACAAATGGAAGGAGACTGGTACAAGTGAGTACATTTTAAAAGTAATAGAGCAAGGCTATGGTATACCATTTAAAACTCTGCCAGACAGTTGTGTTCTCAGAAATAATAAATCATCTTTAGATAATTCTGTTTTTGTAAATGGTGAAATTTCTAAATTATTAGATAAAAAGTGTATTTCAGAAGTACACGAAATACCGTATGAAGTAAATCCGCTAACGGTAGCATATAACAGATCAGCAAAACCTAGATTGGTTCTAGATTGCAGACATATCAATGAGTGCATACATCAGTTTAAATTTAAGTTTGAAGATGGGTCAGTTGCCAAGCAACTATTTAATAAAGGAAATTATCTGTTTCGCTTTGATTTAAAAAGTGCTTATCATCACATAGAAATATTACCAGACCACAGAAAGTATTTAGGTTTTAGTTGGCAATTTGAAGGGACAACCAGATATTATGTATTTAATGTTCTTCCTTTTGGAATTGCTAGCGCTGGTCATATATTTACCAAACTTACAAAAGAAGTTGTTAAGTACTGGAGGAGTCAAGGTTTGAGAATCATAATGTACTTAGATGATGGTTTGGGCGGAGACAGTAATTTCGATTGCGCACACCGTGTTAGCACTTTTGTAAGAGAAAGTTTGACAGAGTTTGGTTTTTTAATAGCAGAAGAGAAATGTATATGGTTGCCTGTACAGAATATTACTTGGATAGGGTTATTTTGGGAAATGCAATTTGGAAAATTGAGTATTACCGAGGAGAGAGTCGAAAGACTTCTTTCGGTTATTGACAAAACATTGAAAAGTGTAGGTAAAGGCAAGCTTTTGTATAATGCTAGATTTGTGGCTGGTATTGTTGGACAGATAATATCAATGATGTCTGTAATGGGAAACGTTTGTAGACTTAGAACTCGAGAATTGTACAATTGTCTTATAATGAGAGCAAGTTGGAACTCGCTTGTAGTATTGAATTCTGTAGCTATTGAAGAGCTATATTTTTGGTTTGAGAACTTAAGAAAGTTCAATAGAAAGGGTTTAAATCTGCATGAGTCAGATTTTTGTGATTTTGTGGCGTATACTGACGCATCAGATGTCGGCTTTGGGGGATATGTAGTCCCAGCTGATACAGAGTCTGTCTGTGACTCTGATTGTATTATGAAAATGACTGATTGTGGTCTAGAAGTTCCTTATAACAGTTTGATAACTGTGACTAGTAACTGGTCGGTATCTGAAAGTGTTAAAAGCTCTACATGGAGAGAGCTTGAAGCAGTAAGTAGAGTAGTTAAAAGTTCTGTTACAATGCTGAAAAATCATACAGTTCAACTGAATACTGATAATAAAAACGTTACAAGCATAATTAAGAACGGTAGCAGAAAGTTAGATCTTCAAGAGATTGCTTGCGATTTAAATGAATTGTGCACAGAAAACAATATAAGTATTAAGACACAATGGGTTCCTCGGGAACAGAACACAATAGATGATAATTTAAGTAGATATTCAGATTGTGATGATTGGGGAATTCATTTTGAGGTGTTTGACATGCTTGATGAGATTTGGGGAAAACATTCTATAGATAGATTTGCTACTGATTATAACAGTAAATGTTTTAGGTTTAATTCAAAATGTTGGTGCAAAGGTACTGAAGCTATTGACGCTTTCACGCAAAATTGGCAAGGAGAAAATAACTGGTTGGCGCCACCGCCAAATTTGATAGCCAAGGTCATTAGAAAAGTATGCAACGATAGCGCAGACAGTACTCTTGTTGTTCCATTTTGGAAATCAGCTCCATTCTGGGCATTATTACACAATTCGAATTGCATTTTTGTTGAGAGTAAAATGCGGCTTACAAATAAAAATTTAATTGTAAGAGGTAGAGGTAATAATGGTATTTTTGGAGTAAATCCTTTGAATTTTGCAATGATTGCTTTTAAAATCAGATTTTGATTGTAGTATTTCTTTTGCACGGGAATAAAGCAAGAACAGTTTATACGTGACGCCGTGGTACATAGTGGAATGGATGAAACTCACCCTTTGTACAGTTCGGTTGCCAGCTTATCTACGCATTTATTGGGATCAAGAAGTGACAGTACTGTGAAAAAATATTACTGTGGTTTTTTAAAGTGGGAAAAATTTGTTAGTAAACATTGTTTAATATCAATACCTGCCTCGCCTATACATATTGCTTTATATTTGTCTAATTTGTTAGATTCCGGATCAACGTACAGTACGGTATCATCTGCTGTTTATTCAATTAAATGGGCACATGAAATGTGTGGCTAAATTGACCCTACAAATAACTCTTTTGTTGAAAGTTTAGTTGAATCAGCTAAAAGAACTGCTAAACCTGTTGTTAATAAGAAAGACCCAGTCACTACTGATATCTTAATTCGGTTATGTTCTATGTTTCATTTTTCTACAGATTTACTGGTAGTTAGGGATCTTTTGATGACTTTGTTAGGTTTCAGTGGTTTTTTACGTTTTAATGAGTTAAGTCAGCTTAGATGTAACGATTTTTTCGTAAAAGAAGAGCATTTAGTTATTAAGATTAGGCGAAGTAAGACTAATCAGTACAGATCAGGTGATGAAATTTTAATTTGTAAAGGTCATACTTTGGCTTGTCCTTATGCTATGTTTTTTAGATATGTCAGTTTAGGCGAATTAGTTTTGGATAGTGATATGTATTTATTTCGACCTTTGTACAGAAGTAAGAAAAAATGTGCATTAATTAGTATTAACAAACTTATTAGTTACACTACTGCTAGGGAGTGTGTTATTAAGAGATTAAGACTAGTTGCACCTGAATTGAATCTTGGGTTGCATTCGCTTAGGTCTGGTGGTGCCACTATGGCGGCAAACTCAGGTGTCAATGAAAGGTGCTGGAAGCGCCATGGTAGATGGAAAAGTGATTCAAGCAAAGACGGCTACGTAGCCGACTCTGTAGAAAGTAGGTTAGCCGTATCTAAAACTTTAGGCTTGTAGTATATTTATTTTCTTATTTTTCTATCTTTGTTGCTCTATGCAGTACTCGAGCTAGTCAACAACATAAGTTTGTGTTGTGTTTTTCTTTAAATAGTTTAGATGTATTAAGTGGAAAGAAGACTAAAAAATTCCCGAGGCACATAAGTATAACGGGAATTGATTGTCTTCTTGCGCATGTGTAATACATGTACGTGTAGGCGTAGGAATTTTTGGCGCCAAAAATTAGGTTGTAAAGTGACTGTTTTATATAGTTAATTCTAGCCTGTACTTCGTACTGTGAACATCGTATTTTTAAGGGTTTTTTAAGGAAAAAAGATTTGCATAATTTTGAATTTGATAAATATATTGACTTTTATGTAGGTTGATTGGCTATACAAACGTAATCGTATTTAGACTTTTGTAACAAAAAATGTCATAGCCCTTGAGTCCTAATGACTCGCTTTCTTTTCTATTTCGATATTTACAAACAAAATTATGTTTTTCTTTTTCTCATTTGATAAGTGAGGTCCAACACTTAGAGCTTCGTTGGCATGGACAAAAGGACACAGGTTTCCTAAAAGGGTTTTTCCTGGGCGGCCACGAAACATTCATTTATTCAGTTATTCTAATACAAAAGGTCAACATTGATGAGTATATATTTTTGTTGAACAATGATGTTATTGTTTTCACATTGTATAGTGTATAATATGTTTATATTGATCATTTGTCTTATTAAATCGGCAGCTCACAATATGCAGTACTCGAGCTAGTCAACAACATAAGTTTGTGTTGTGTTTTTTTCTTTAAATGGTTTAGATGTATTAAGTGGAAAGAAGAGATATCGTATTACACGAGATTTGGTGGTAGAATCTGTTTCTCTAATGATTTTCAAACAATACGCAGGCAAACGTATTCCTTCTTTTTGAATGATCTGCAAAACGATGTGTTCTTTGTATGTGACGTCATCAGGCATGGTCTTTTTTCATGCCGTCACAAAAGGAAATTCATAGGAAAGCAAGAAAATTCGACGTCATAATCGGATTTTAACCAATGAAGAACTGAGATCAAACGAACCACTGTGACACGTTGATTAATACAATGGGTGCAGAAAGGGATAAATTGACGAAGAATAAGAGAAATATATATATGAAACTAACAAAGGCCAGAGGATCCCAACTTGGGACAGGCCATAAATGCGGTGAAGTTAAAAGTGTATATTTAGTAAACATGCCTTTGTTAATCTAGCATGTTTTTTTTAAATTTCAGTTCATCTGTGAGTTTTAAAGTTTAGTATGACATCCATTTTCACTGAACTAGTACACATTTTATACGACCGCAAAATTTTCGGTCGTATATTGGTATGACGTTGGCGTCGTCGTCGTTCGAAGACATTTGGTTTTCGCACTATAACTTTAGTAAAAGTTAATAGAAATCTATGAAATTTAAACACAAGGTTTATGACAACAAAAGAAAGGTTGGGATTGATTTAAGGAGTTTTGGTCCCAACAGTTTTGGAATTAGGGGCTAAAAAAGGGCCCAAATAAGCATTTTTGTTTTGTTTTCGCACAATAACTGTACTATAAGAAAATAGAAATCTATGAAGTTTAAACACAAGGTTTATGACCACAAAAGGAAGGTTGGGATTGATTATGGGAGTTATGGTTCCAACAGTTTAGGAATTTCGGGCAAAGAGGGTCCAAAATTAAACTTTGTTCTTTGATATGCCGAATCTAACGGTGTATTTAGATTCTTAATTTTTGGTGCCCTTTTTAAATTGGTCTACATTTAGGTCTAAAGGGTCCAAAATTAAACTTAGTTTGATTCTAACAAAAATTGAATTCTTGGGGTTCTTTGATATGCTGAATCTAAACATGTACTTAGTTTTTTTTTTATTATGGGCCCAGTTTTCAAGTTGGTCAAAATTGGGGTCCAAAATTAAACTTTGTTTGATTTCAACAAAAAATTAAATACATGGGGTTCTTCTATATGCTGAATCTAACCATGTATTTAGATTTATGATATTTAGGCCCGGTTATCAAATTGGTCCACAGTGATGTCTAAA
The DNA here is from genome assembly GCF_963676685.1 of Mytilus edulis. Taxonomy (NCBI): domain Eukaryota; kingdom Metazoa; phylum Mollusca; class Bivalvia; order Mytilida; family Mytilidae; genus Mytilus; species Mytilus edulis. Next base: position 16,385,081 of record NC_092345.1, read on the forward strand.
GGTCCAAAATTGAACTTTATTTGATTTCATCAAAAATTAAATTCTTGGGGTTCTTTGATATGCTGAATCTAACCATGTATTTAGATTTTTTGATATTAGAATACCACAAAGGGATGGTAAGAATTGTCTTTGGGAGTTATGACTCAAACCGTTAGGGAATAAGGTGCAAAAAAGTGGGGAAAAGGGTTTCCAGGTTAAAAGACAATTACTTAAGTACAAACCATAATTCAAAAGCGGTGTAAGGTTGGTAATTGAAACTCATTTGAATATCTTACCTAAACTGCTTTTAAATTATGTATATTGGAAATTTGCCAAAAACTTTATTATTAATAAATTCCATTGGAAATTTGCCAATAACTATAGTTAATGAATTTCATTGGAAATTTGCCCATATGAAATGTTGCTGATGAAGCTTTTTTGTTTATCTCACCTAAACTGCTTTTAAATTATGTACATTGGAAATTTGCCAATAACTTTAGTTTAATAAACTTCATTGGAAATTTGCCAATATAAAATGTTGCTGATGAAGCTTTTTTGTTTATTTTTAGCCATGATTATTATTCTTTGAAAATTGGAGTTATCATTTTTTGTCCAGAATAGTAGTTGAATCAACTTAAATCAATGCTAATATGTACAATATACAATGCAATATTCACTTTTACTACTAACTGAATAATTAAAACAATCTTTGCCATTCAGTGATTACAAGCACTTTGATTACCATTCTACGGTTATGCCTCTTTTTAAGTGGAAAAATTGAAGATTTTTTTCGTTTCTGTTCTCTTAACTTACGTTGGTCTCAACTAAATTTAATGAAATGTTTAAATAATTCTTAGTACCTCTTAACTCAGTTCAGTTCAAGTTTAATTTTTGGCAGCTAGTTTTACAGTTCTTGAGTTATATCCCTTTTTAACGTTATATGCTAGTGAGAGGGGGGGGGGGGGGGGTCATCTGTGTACCTTTGGACACATTCTCCATTTATTTTTTTAGAAGTTACTATTAATTAAGATTAATTTTAACCATAACATTTTATATATAATTAATATTTTATGATGTATTTAAATAAGTAGTTATTGTTTCAAACTCCATTAGAAATTTGAATTGAGATCATTTTTGGAATAAGGGAAAGGGGGAGATGAAAAAAAATTGGGGAGGTGTTTCATTTTTCAGATTTCAGAAATAAAAAGAAAATTTCTTCAAACATTTTCTTTTTGAGAGGATTAATATTCAACAGCAAAGTGAATTGCTCAAAAGCCAAAACAAAATGTAAACAAGTAAGTTCATTAGACCACATTCATTCTGTGTCAGAAACCTATGCTGTGTCAACTATTTAATCACAATCCAAATTCAGAGCTGAATCCAGCTTGAATGTTGTGTCCATACTTGCCCCAAGCGTTCAGGGTTCAACCTCTGCGGTCGTATAAAGCTGTGCCCTGTGGAGCATCTGGTTTATTTTGAGGAGCAAACCGAGGCCCACCTCTGGGTGCAGTAATTTCCTGCTGCGTTGAAGACACATTGATAGACTTCGCCTGCTGTCTGCTCTTTGGTCGGGTTGTTGTTTCTTTGACATATTCCTCATTTCCATTCTCAATTTAATAGTATATTTATTTTGATAAATGCATCTCAATCATTCTATATGCTTTTTAGTAAATATTGTATACTTATTGACTGGGTATGAGTGGAATAGTAAGTTTATTGTCCCTCGTAGTGCCACTATTGGCCTGAGGAATAGCTGAGGGGACAATAAATGTACTATTTCCAGTCAGTATTAGTGTTTTATCATAACGACAACAGACAATAAATGCCGGAGATACATGATCTATTGTAAAAAAAAAAGGAAGAGGAAAATAACCATACAGGGGTTAAACGTTTACTTATATTCTGAAATGAAAAGCGGCTATGTTCTTTACTGACCGCAACCCTACATACAATAGGTAAAACAGCACGTTGTAACTCCAAAGGTATTTTCAAAATCATCCAATCCCATAGCTGCATTTGAAATTCCGCGAAATCTAATGTCGTGTGCGGACAAATAGTCTCACGGAGGTCCAATAGGTCAAATAGTTCAACGCTTGCAATTTGAAATGGAAGGTCCAGTGAGTTTTTGATTTTTAAATATACAATTCAAGTGGGAATAGAAATGTGGTAATTTTGGTCTTCTTCTGGCAGTAAACCCTTGCCAAAGTTGGACGTCCGTTTGGTTGTGCGGAATGTATAATTTTCAACAAATATCAGAGATGTGACAATGTATCAAACGTCTATGCAGGTTAAGAACCATTGCAACTACTCTTTGAGGGGCCTTCTGTGGCCTCTTGTCTGAGCCTATTGAAAGGCAAAAGGTTGTCTGTATTCAATAAAGTAATTTCATTGTCTAGTGGCAGTCCAAGTTTTTTTTACCTTTTTCATCCTGGCTGGCAACTATTACAGAACCTACCTAGTGTATTTATTGTTAAATTTTTCTTGTCCTGAATATGCATGTAATATTTGCAACCGGAAATTAAGTAAAATTACAATATTGTAAGTACTTTATGAATTCATTTATGTTATTATTATTTTAAGGACTCTCAGGAAGATCAATTTTAAGTAATTGGATTAACCTATTGAAATTATATTATTTATTAATTATTCCGTGTCGGACTATATAGGGGTGTCGGACTAATGGGGTGTTGGACTTTTGGGATGTCGGACCAATGGCCATGGGTTGTCGGAAAAATGAGATGTAGGACAAATGTGTGCAATAATTATAAATAGTTTCTGAGATAACTAAGAAGTGACATGTGAAAGCCCCCCTTTTTTAAATAAATATTTCTAGAATAAAATTTTGAATTGAAACCAAAAAGTATACTGATCTTTCAATATATCTAATAAGTGTGTAAAGTTTTAAGGAATTATCATAAATTGTTTTTTGAGATACAGCGCGACATGTGAAAAAACAACCCCCTATTTTAGTGACAAAGTCCCGTAACTCAAAAAGTTTTAATCTTATTTTCACCAAAAAGTATACAGATCGTTTGACCATCATAAGGAACAACTGTATTAAGTTTCATGAAATTTGGATGAGTCGTTCTCAAGTTACGGTGCGACATGTTTATGCCAGAAAGACGAACTGACGGAAGGACGCCGGACATTTGTTTACCATAATACGTCCCGTCAAAATTAAGGTATGTGATGTACTGCATCATGACACATCTTGTACAACCTTAGGAAAACAAATAGTACTTGTGTTGCAGTTCTTCAATGACACATGCAGTAACTAGTATTTCGGCCTGAAGCTTAATACAACAATCACATACCTATACTGTGATATATTTTAGTGGCGTAGCCAGGGTATAAATGATGTGGATGCAAACCCGTCGCCAATCATTGTATACAGACAATTATTTTTTATGGGGGCCATTTTATGCAGAAAATGATTTTTTCCGGACATTTTCCCTGTATGCATGTGTACTCGCCTAGAATCCGACACTTGTTAGATTTTTGTTTAATTTCAAAATACCCAGCAATATCTATTATATTTCCAACAGAATTTCATTGTTTTCTCGAAACTACTATCATTCAATTCAGAAATATTTGATGTAAAAGTGTCACACCCAATCTTATATTTGACATCTCAAAAACAAACCAATTACAGCGGCACTTCTGTATATGGAACTTCTGAATATAGGAATCGAAGTGACCCCACTTTTTCGGAATTTGCGTCGGTTTGTCAGGTCTTGTTAGTGCTGTTATGTGTCCAATTACCGATTTGTTGAAACTTATATATCATCAGCAATGTCTTTGACATTTGCGAAAATAAGTCCTGATCGAATATATTAATCAACTATGCTCCTTGGAAATCTAAGTTATATAAAATATAAATTATAATGGAAATCCCACTTTTATGAAGCTTCTATTCTCTCGAGATTAAAAAAAAAATAAGGACACACCGGCATCAGAAATCTCCTTTCCCCTTCATAAAGTGCGTGCAATGCGGGGACATTGGAACTCTGTTCTTTTATTGAAAATAAAATTGATATGTGTACCTAGATTGAAAAGGGTATTTATAAGCCCAAGAATGAAAACACTTCATTACAAATATAGTTTTTACCCCGTTGTCTTTCGTGTCACAGGAAACGATACCAGGATATGATGGTTTAGTTGTTTTATAAAGCAACTATAAAACAAATAACTGAGTATGTAAATGTACAAAGAAAGACATAAAATCCCTTGTAAATGATGACCTCTATTTTGTGTTTGGCTGGAACCGTTGAAATTTCATCTCAGGCTTTTTTCCAAACATTTTCCCATTTTGGCAGTTTATCTCGGACTTCTTGTAGTTCGTGGCAGTCGTTGTCTGAGATCGTCTGAGGAAGTGATAAAGTAGACAACAACATCATCCTCAAACAGTCTCGCTGTTTAGTGTGGACCTTCAGCGTAGGTTGTATATGTAAAAACTAAGAAACCGGGGTCCTAGGACTGATCCTTGGATACTCCAGATTCTACTTTCATTCTGTCTATAGTTTCGCATTCCAATAAAAATAAACACAAGGTTGTATCATGATGTTCAAATAATGAAATATCCCCCAATATCATTTGTTTTGTTTCAATGCCAGTGGAGACAACACCAAAGAAATAAACTTTGGAAATGCAAGTTTTAGCCGCATGTTGACGTAATTTAAGTAAAAATTAAAATGCTTATGTAACCATCTTTAGTACAGTCATAAAACGCTATTGCTTTTCATTCAGACGCTTTGAAAAATGATTTTACTATATCAAAAATGTTTTTCGAATATTAGAAAATGATTTTCTAATATTAAAAAATGATTTTCTAATATTAAGAAATGATTTTTTAATATTAAAAAAACATTTTCTAATATTTAAAAGTATCTTATTTTTTTATAATAGAAAAAGTTTTTTCTGATACTAGAAAATGATTTTTTAATATTAGAAAATGATTTTTTAATATTAGAAAATGATTTTTTTTTATAAAATATTAAAATAGGTCTTTTTGTCCACTTTTGTCTTGAATTAGGACTCTTCCATGAATATTAGAAGACAAAACAAGCCATGATACTAAGCGTTTTGTTCTTACTTTTCTCCTCATTTCTTATATTCTTATATAATAGGAAACTTTTTTGTAAGTAATACTTTAATAATATAAAGTTATAAGTAAATACATTATTTTTGAAGCAGTAACAACAAATTATTCACTAAAAGAGAAGCTGTTTATGTCCCTCTCTGGAACATGGCATACATTCAAGTTTATCATAAGGACTTGCTGAAATCTCCTTTGAGTCAGGAAACTTTTATATGGATAGCTCATTCAGTTTGATTATTTCAATAACTCATTTATTATAACATTTGTGTCATAAATGAGTGAAAGTTATCCCAAATTTTTTATTTATTGGCTTAAAAAATTGAAATTTTGAGGACATTAGAGGTAGAAATGGCCTAAAAGAGATCTTATGAAGAAGACAAAGAGGTCTTTTAGTATTAATTATCATCGTTAAGTCATCTGTTGTATCATATTTAACTGTTTGTTGGCAGATGAGATGAACATTCGATCATTTATTGGTCAACACTATATTCTATCATGATTTGGCTTGTTTTGGATTTTTCGAAGAAATTTTGCTCGAATCTCTGTAGATGTTGTCTTATATTATACTAAAATTTCCTCAAAACTTTTGAACTAATTATGACAAAACTTCACAGTAATGCTTGAAATGACTAGTTTTACAAAGGAAAAAATCATATTCAGTTAATTAACCAAAAACGTCTTCCTTATAAAGAAGTAAAACACACGCAGAATGGAACGTACTGTACTTACACAATAATAGTATTTTGCCTGTCCTAAGTCTGGAACCGCGTTAGTGGTTGTGTTATGTCATATCTTAATGGATTTTTCTGTTAACTGGAGAAATAGACGTTAGTAGGCGTCCTTTTATAGTTTCTTTTCAAATTATACACAGCTTTTGTAGATTCGGGACGATTAACTAAGATATGGTCATATTATTCATGTATCTTTATGGTTGCTTTTTTGTTGAAAATGGTATTTTGGATGTAAGGAAACTCAATCTGTACCAGATTTTCGAAAGAGTAACAGATTCTGTTTTTCTTGTATTATCAGCATCTCTGTATCGATCTGTATCAGGGAATGTAACGTTATTTTATTTGGCGGTATTTTGTCTAAGGTTGTCTGATATTATTTCACATCTCACCCTTTTTTTAAATTAATTTTGTATTCACATTGTGTCATAGATCTTTTTTTTTTTGCTCAGTGATTACATATGTTAACTTGTTTTTGCTAATGTATCTTTGGTTTGAGTTAAGCCATTTCAATTGATATTTTAGTGTGCGTCTTTCTATGTTGTGATGTTACACTATTGTTTTAGGTTAGGGTGAAGGTTGGCGCCTATCAAATCGTTCAGTGATTGTCGTTTGTTGTTGTGGTTCATTAGTGTTTCTCTTTTTTTGTATAGTGTTGACTTGGATGGAGATTTGTCTCATTGGCACTCATACCACATCTTCGTATATCTATACACACTAGTCATTTTGTGGCACGTTAAAGGTTGCTTTACCTTTACAAGTTGTGACTTAGGTAAAGATTTGTCTCGTTGGCGCTCATGTCACATGTATTCATATCTATTGTGATTCATGTGTATTTCATAGGCAAATGTTATGTCATTTTGAACTAAAGTTGCTACTGAAATTATAATAATAATTGATGTTTTTGGGACATCCTTTTTCAATCTCCTTTTTTTTTCAATTGAAAAAAGGCAATTAACATTCACGCAAAACGAGATTGCTTTAGTAAGATATGTTAAACTCATAATAAAGATTGCTATATAGATAAACTATATGGGCTGTAGTGAAATTTGGATTTACAGAATATGGCCAAAGAGAGACAACTGTACAATTTTAAAGTATTATTATTGATTAGGAATGATATCAGTTCATATTCAAAGAGAAAGCGACCTCAAATCGTCAACAGATGACCTGCATCTTGATTTAAAATCGATGCGAAAGTGTGTCCGTTTGGTATTTGTGAAACGGCCCGTCCGGATGCCTTGTGTTTGAAGAGTGTTTATATGGCAAATCATTGAGATGTATCTGCCGCATTCAAATTTCCAAACCATTTATATTTAATAGGTGTCACATAACCAACTAATCAAAATCTTAAGGCATATGGTTCTTTTTAATTTCAACTTAATTAGGATCATGCGTATCCTGAATTGTGTATGTAACACCTTTCCACATGCCAATTTTCAAGCAATGTTTAAAATCTTGGTGTGACCCATACACGACATACTGGAATCAGCCTACAGAACTATACTTCAAATAGCACTCAGTGATCAGTGTCACATAAAGGCACACGTAAAGTTGGGCTCAAATGGTCAAAGCATTTTTCTCCTTCAACAATAGTTTCTTTTATTTAAATTTATTTGCTAGTTACATTACTTAGGATACTGTAAATTCAAACATTATTGCGTGTATTTATATCATCGCGATTTTTGAAGTCTGAACAAAAATGCAAGATAAATCATGGAGTTTTCGGGAAAAGCTTCATACAGATATATGTGTCGGATATCAGAATATGAGTTCTTAATATTATGATAATCGCCCAGTTACATTATTTGCATTAATAAAAAACCTTGCAATAATTTCCAAATTGGAACATCTCTTAAAACAAAGATTGTATAAATTAATCTTTTGTAATCCATATATACAAAATTTCAAACGGTCATATAAGTAAATCTAAGCTTAAACGTTTAAAGGAGATTTTAACTGACAAGTTAAAAAGAAATAAAAAATAACCTAACAAGTACATTCTTACATAAATCTTCTTGTTTTTTCTTCAACAAGAAATTATTACATATTAAAATATTTAATTGATACATTTGGCAACAAAGGACTTGGCATACATATTTATCATTTTAATCAGCATCCATCATTTATTTTTCCATAGTGGTATCTGATGCATCATAATCTATGTGACACAAGAAGCGTCAAATTCCTGGCTAATACGTTACATTTTAACATCAGACATCCATTGTTGTAACTATATGGTTTATTTTGGGCGTTGTGACCGTTTTGTCAAATTTGGACATTTCATCTTTTATAAGACATAAAATTTCAACATAAATCTTTTATGACCTAGTGTGAGTGGCAGAAATATTGCAAAAACATCTTCAGTCGTACGTTGTATCTATAGTGTAGATATATAAGTATTGACGTATACAAAACATTACCATAATCGTACCATGCTATACAAGTTGAGCTTTTAAAATATTCAAAAATATTATTTTTTTTAATTCTTCATATCTAAAAAATAGAATAATAATGTTAACATGAAAACAAACAGTTACACACCAAAAAGACATTTATTTTATGAGGTACTTGGTCGTGTATGAAACAAAATGTAACGTATTATCATTATATTTTTTAAATTAACCATATTTTCCCAATCATAATTATTATGTTTTTAAAATGCAAATATTTTTTTTATTGCTAAGCACGATGATTGACATTTGACTGAATTACAATTGCAGTCCACGTTTGTTCAAAACAGGTTAAAGACACAAAAATATGCACAACTAATTTTGTATAAAAATGCAAATATTTGCATAAATATACGAAAGAGCACGGCATTTTTCAAACGCAAGACTTTAATCAACGTCCTCATTTCTAGGGGACGTGTCTGCGTATTTATTCGTCCCACTCATCCCATTTATCGTTGCGTCTGTACGGTATTGGTGGTGGAAGTTTTTAACGGCATTGACTGGCTATACAGCCGTTGCACGGTATTTGATTACAGTACTGTTATCCCTTTTTGCTTCGCATCACGGTGTGAAGCTACTAGTTTCAGTCAATATACACGCTGCCTTGAAATAATAACTTATCTCATATATATAATGGTTGGTTGCTTTATGATCTGGCTAAGATACAGTAACTGCTATTGGCTTAAATGAGATAAAGAATTACAGACTTTTTTCGTCTTAGTATAACATCAAATGCCGGCAAATTAACTACATGTTTCATGTGCATTTCAGTTCCGATCAACTGTCATTAATTCATGTTCGTTTTATTATGCATATATTGCACACTAAAATTCAGTATTGAAATATTAGTTATTTAAAATACGTGTTAATTTGCTTTGTTAATCTGCAATATGCCCGATTTGTTTTGCTAAACAATGTTCCTGTACAAAGATTACAAAAATTCATTAGCTGTTACTTCTGTTAATCTATGTACTACACCTTAAGAGAGGCACACCTCCAGAGTCGTGTCTATCTGTAAATGTTTTCATTATCAACAAGTAAAGTGAATAAAGTTTAAAATAAAGATAGAGCTAAACAGACAACAGCTCAAACTTGTATGTATTTTACTATAAGGCGCAAAAACAAAAACAATTTGCGAAAGCAAATTTACAGATCTAACATTGGTGGGTTGATGTTTAGACGAGCTGTATATACATAATGTACACAGCCATGTTTCATGATATCACTGCTGGTGATCCGATGGATAAATCTGTTGTAGAGTTGTCACTGGCTCAGACGTACTTTTAAATATAATTATTTTCTGTAACTGTATCTTACATTAATTTGTAGGGTCCTTTACTATAGACAATTTAGCTGATCTGTAAAAATAACATCTCCATGCCTTATATATCATGTACTGTAGTACGACGCTAGATTAAAACTGACGTGGAAAGATAACACCCGGACACCGAAAGCTTCATTTTTATAAAGCCTAGGTGGTCGTGTGGTCTAGCGGGACGGCTACAGTGCAGGCGATTTGGTGTTACGATATCTCAGTAGCATGGGTTCGAATCCCGGCGAGGGAAAAACAAAAAATTTGCGAAAGCAAATTTACAGATCTATCATTGTTGGGTTGATGATTAGACGAATTGTATATATATATCTGTATTACAGGTGAACAGGTAACAAATCAAATAAATGAATTAATCATAAATTTTGAGATAGTTACCTTATTACTTTTGTGAAACTTTGTGACAGGTATACCTGGCGGAATTATCGCTACATCATTATACTTAATGATAACGAGAAACAAATCCAATACATCATTTAAATGATCATTCTTATAACCAAACCCTACAAAACGCATGTATTTTCGCTCTTGTAGCACTTTATTTTCAACGATGCATAGGCTGGAAGCTAAAGCAATATTCAGAATTTTTCTTTATATTAGAATATTATTGTAAGAATGTATATTTTTAAATTTGTAAATTTATAGCAGAACACAATAGGGTCAGATTTTAAACTGAAAAGGTAAATGTTGATGCATAATGAAATGACTGTCTTTCGAATGAACAAAATTATGTTATTTTGTTTTATAATTACTGATATTCTAACAAAGATGAAATATTGTTGGTTGGTTTCGGGGTTTTAAAGGGAAGGTAACTCATAACTTGTACAATTCATAAGGAAATTACAGGATTTTCCCTATATCATGTGCTTATAACATGGAACAACGTCCGGTGACCCCATCAAGAACCTCGTATAGCTACTGGAGAAATCCGTCAAATGGAAACTCCTTAAAATGGTTCGTGCATCTCTTGACCAAAAATTAAATCAACATATATATTTTATATATATTATTGGTGATTTTTTTTTGGATAAATTTGCAATGCCGAAAAATTCTATTAAAATGAAATATGAAACAATATTGAAAGCCAATTATTCAAAAAATTGTCGTTTTATTCAAGTACATTTGTACTTGGAAATATGTTTGTCATTGCGATATAATAAGAAGCGTTATATTTACCGTTATTGTTCACGGTCACAGTTTGAAGTTGACATTAAATTGAACAAAACAGTATATGGGATAATAAAGGAATTTATTTTGCACTTAACTTATATTAAAAACTTTCATTTAAATTCAATAAAACATTCTATGCTTATGCATGATTAAACCCCATAACATAAATGCCTATAAGCAAGAATTTACACGTTAACTTTGGGTGGAGCTCTTCTAAAATGGATCCTTTATAGATTTTGATACATTAAAATCATTGAGTTTTCTTTGAAAGTTAACAACCCAAATCACTGTTTGATGCACACAACAAATATAAACATGACATTGAAATTCCTTACGAATCAGTGTAAAAATAAATCAGTATTTAAGACAAGGTGATGTCGATCTCATTTTATTGATGAACTTGGCGTTCTAACAAGCAGACTTGGCATATATAATGTTCTAATGTGTATATTCTGTTTAAACTATATGCATCCATTTCCGTTAAAGCGTAGTTTACATTTTTTTATTTAAATTCAATAAAACATTCTATGCTTATGCATGCTTAAACCCCATAACATAAATGCCTATAAGCAAGAATTTACACGTTAACTTTGGGTGGAGCTCTTCTAAAATGGATCTTTTGTAGATTTTGATACATTAAAATCATTGAGAGTTTTCTTTGAAAGTTTACGATCCAGATCACTGTTTGATGCACACGATAAATATAAACATTAACATTGAAAATCAATGCGAATCACTGTAAAACTATATCAGTATTTAAGACAAGGTGATGTCGATCTCATTTTATTGATGAACTTGGCGTTCTAACAAGCAGACTTGGCATATATAATGTTGGAATGTGTAGTTTACATATTTTTAAAACGTAATATCTTCACAATTATTATTTTTTTACTTTTGTTAGGATTTCTGTCGTAAATTGAAAGAAAATGTTTTAAAGCAATATTTATTTATCTGACTTTTTTAATTATACTATTCATTTACAGAAAATTGAAAACTGATTCTTTTGCATGGTTTACGGTTGCAATTTAAAATCTGTATACTAAAATGTAATACAATAATAAGACAATACATGTACGTAGCCATGATGTTTGTGATAACACAGTGATTTTCTGACAAAATGTTTGTAAAGCTATTTTTTACCTGGTCTATTAGAATATGTTATGCTGACTATTCGGTAAGGTCTTTGCTCATTGTTGAAGGCCGTACGTTGACCTATACATGTTTAATTTCTGTGTCATTTGGTCTCTTGTGGAGAGTTGTCTGAATGGCAATCATACCACATCTTTTTTTTATTTTATACAAAACATGTATTTGCATGTGTTATATTAAAGGAGTAATAAGGTCGAAGTTTACTAAACGTTTAGGCTTTTGGGTCAACATCACATTTTGAGTATCTGTTTTTTAAAAGAGGTTTCTTGTGTACAATTTGGAAATTAGTATGGCGTTCATTATCACTGAACTAGTATATATTTGTTTAGGGGCCAGTTGAAGGACGCCTCCGGGTGCGGGAATTTCTCGCTACATTTGAAGACCTGTTGGTGACCTTCTGCTGTTGTTTTTTTCTATGGTCGGGTTGTTGTCTCTTTGGCACATTCCCCATTTCCATTCTCAATTTTATGCACTTACTTTGAGTTTTAATTTTATGCTGAAAATCAATTTTTATGATTTAGAAAAGGGCATTTTCGGTGTTTATATGTTCCAAACCATATGAGTATACTCATATACGGTCCGACCGTACGCATACGGTCAGAACATATAAGTATACTCAAACGGTATAGGACGAAACGGACAATGTATGTATTTGGACCATATGGGTTAAATAGACAAACATTTACCATAATCTTTTATTGAGTTTAAAAAAATATTATTACTACAATAAGATGATTTAAATGAAATAGTAAACATTAAATTATTTGAAATTAAATATTCATCTAATTGTCTATCATCGCAATCCTGTTGTGGCACTCTCACCCAGGGTGATACTTACTGCCACGAGGAACGTCTGAGGTTTTATATTAACATGTTTTGTTAGTGCATGTTCTTTTGCCAGCAAGAGAAAAGCTAGCTTGTTTAGCGACAGCCGATGCATTGAATATCCTTCTGTTTTCCAATAAGCACTTTCAGTTCTAAATCCAGAAAAGCGCTTCAGACGCATGAACATAACATGCTTTTTTTAACAGCACTGGGACAATACCTTTTCTGTTAGTTTACTCGTTAAGAAGTTTGTTCTTTTCCTGGCTTTTAATGGCTAATTGCTATGCATTAGGGATTTTCAAGATGCTAACTTCTACACCTAGTCGTTTGGTATCTGCTGCAGAGTTGTCTCATTGACACTCAAGCCACGTAATCAATATTTTATACAGAGCAGAAATGAAGCATGATCAATGACGTCAGGCATATTTTGAAATAATATTCGTGTGTGTCGTTACCGCGTGCACAAAGTTGACGGCAACTGTTAAATGCGCTTTTTAAATAGTTTTATACAACCGTGTTTAAAATATTATTGAATAAGAATATCAAAAAGATTTTTTTATTATAAAATGATGAATGCATGGCATTAAAATCCACTTTACCAGTAAGGTAAATCAAAATTTAATCTATAAAGCATGAAACGGACATATAGAAAACGGCAAAAATACGGTGTAACTTGTAACATTAAATAAGCATAAATTAAAATTTTTGACCTAAAACTTATACAAATTCAACATATTTTCCTGCATTTTCGTATAATAGAACTGTTCGGATTCGGACTCGGACATCACACTAAATTCATCGCAAAAAAACTCAAAAACGATCATGGTAGATAAGTCTGAAATGGGGTCCACGACATAGTCGCTAATCATTTCCATTTCACTGCTCTTAGCATATATTTATTCATATTTCCTGAATGTAATAAAATTGAGAATGGAAATGGGGAATGTACCAAAGAGACAACAACCCGACCATAGAAAAAAACAACAGCAGAAGGTCACCAACAGGTCTTCAATGTAGCGAGAAATTCCCGCACCCGGAGGCGTCCTTCAACTGGCCCCTAAACAAATATATACTAGTTCAGTGATAATGAACGCCATACTAATTTCCAAATTGTACACAAGAAACTAAAATTAAAATAATACAAGACTATTTAACAAAGGCCAGAGGCTCCTGACTTGGGACAGGTGCAAAAATGTGGCGGGGTTAAACATGTTTGTGAGATTTCAACCCTCCCTCTATACCTCTAGCCAATGTAGAAAAGTAAACGCATAACAATACGCACATTAAAATTCAGTTCAAGAGAAGTCCGAGTCTGATGTCAGAAGATGTAACCAAAGAAAATGAAACAAAATGACAATAATACATAAATAACAACAGACTACTAGCAGTTAACTGACATGCCAGCTCCAGACTTCAATTAAACTGACTGAAAGATTATGATTTCATCATATGAACATCAGGCACAATCCTTCCCGTTAGGGGTTTAGTATCATACCATCATAACATATATGAGAAGAACATAACCCGTGTCATGCCAACAACTGGTTTTTGAATAAATGTGTTTAGTTCCGATGCAAAGACCCTATTAGTGTATCAATATTAACGCCAACATCTGCAATCTTTAATGACCTGACAACAGTATCATAACTATATCCCTTCTTAATAAGTCTATTCAAAGGTTTTGTTAGTTTTTGAGGTGAATACTGACACCTTTGTGCTTTATAAAGAATATTTCCATAAAAAATTGGATTTGAAATACCTGAACGTATAAGAAGTCTGCATGTTGAGCTATATTTACGAATGATGTCCTTATACCGATGATAAAATTTAGTAAATGTTTTGATTAGTTTGTGATATCGAAAACCCTGGTGTAATAATTTTTCAGTAATACATAAATTTCTCTCGTTAAAATCTAAAACATTGTTACATACACGAGCGAATCGTACAAGTTGAGATATATAAACACCGTAGGTTGGTGACAAGCTAAGGGAACGTCACCATCTAAAAATGGAATTTTGCTGCACTTTTTTGATCGAAAGAAAAACGAAATGTGTTGAACGTAAATATTTAAAGTTATGTGATAAACTAAGTGTCCAGTGTTTTTGTTACGCGCTTGTTTTCTAGAGGGGGGGGGGGTGCCAACGTTGTAAATGGATTTAGTGATTTGAAGACGTTACGTTTGTGGACTCAGCTTTGTGCACGCCGTCCGTGTACTCCGTGCTAGAACTGAAGTACTTGACCACGATATAGTACCGACATGTTATTATATAGTCAGAGTATTAGAAATAGTTTTCCTATATATTAACAGTATATGTAAACACGACAACAAAAAAAGTCATTTGTATGTAGGTAGATGTGATCGATTCCATTCAATTGAAATGAACACTGCTTTTTAAACATTACATACAGTAATGTAAAATTCTATCTGAAATCGATACAAATCTTCCGGACGTTATATAAAGATAGGTATGTATAAGGAAATTCAGAATGACTTTCAATCAGTTTCATTGCTAATAGATTTTTAAAGACTAATCATATATATAATAATTGTTAACTTTCTTAGTATGAATTTATACTGATTATTTGCATGGAGAAATTATTCTCATATACATTGTATATAGTTATGTACATATGAATAAATAAAAGATGTTAAAAACTGTATGTTGACCTTTAATAGTTGCTCTCGTGAACTTTGATATGAGAATTACAATTAAATAATCTAATAACAAGTATATTTTAACGTTCATTGATTTAGATTGAAAAAATTGTAAATTTGTCAACTTAGGCCAATTTTCGATTATTATACTTTTTTTTAATGCAAAGCAGAGTATAAATTTCTACGTGTATTTTTCTGAAACATTATGATAAATACCACTCGATCAGTTAACTCAATGAGGTTCTCATATAACCTCCTTGGTCAACTTAATTGAAAAAATTTGTATTTATGGTATATTTTTAGTTTTTATGTACTACTGAACTATCAGTTTATTTGCATAGTTCGTACAGACATAATATGGAGATGTTCAAGGAACTGTACCATTCCTTTGTAATTATTGGTTCAACCTAGCAGCCACTCCGCTATCAACTAGTTTTCAGAAATGTATATAAACCCATAAGTAGAAAAAAAAACCGAACTCCATGGACATCTAATCTTAAAGTCCTTTTTCAAATGACAAAATCAAAAGCTCAAACATATCAAACGAATGAAAAACAACTGTCATAGTCCTGTCATGGTACAAACATTTTCCTTATGTAGAAATGGTGGGCTAAACCTGGTTTAATAGAGCTAAACCTCTCACTTGGAAAATATGCTTCTTTCCACATTTTAACCTAACATTAAAAGGTTAACCATAGTCTTGAATGAAAAAAACATCGATCATTTAAAAATATTTAAGAGTGCAAACTCGAACATTTTAGATACTTGATGGAAAAGGAAAAAATGACAAAATTGTAATATAGAGTGGCACGATTCATTAAGGAAATGACGTCACATGTATTGTGGCGAGGGATAAAAATGTGCTAGTATCCTGTTAGGAAGTTATATTGGTTGGAAAGAAGGAAACACAGCTAAAATATTATATTTAAACGAAATACAGATTTTGTATAACATGTTTGAAACTTAATGTTGTTGGGTGTTATTGTTTTTTGCCTGAGTCAGAATTTCTTACTCATTAAATTCGGGATCAGAATATATTTCAGGAAAAAAAACCACACCCCCTTTTGAAGTTAAGTGGTTGTTCCCTTGAATAGAATATGTGAAAATCTTTCCATGACCTTGCTTAATTAATTTAAGATTACAGGTAAACTTTCATAGGTGAAAAGAAAAAATAAATCCTTTACTAAATTTTTCCATAGATATGAAGATTTGGTTTTGAAGTTTGGTTGTACCTGTAGAAAACGTATTTCAAACGGGATAGCACATCCTCATTTTTACGGAAATGTTGTTAACCGTGCCCGGAAATTTAGAAATGATCCATGTAAACTTGTCGCTCCTTTAAATAAACTTATTCTAAAAGGTTACCTATTCAACACTGTAATAGGATCATTGAATATTGTTTTTATTGGTATAAATATTGATTTTGTTATCAGTAAATTAAAAGCTAACTAAATATTACTAGTATGTTATATGCATATACATATGCATGGATCTACAATCTGTCGATACCTGTAACCTGGCATTGCACAATGTCATGTTTTTCTCTGGCTGTTTATGACGTTTTTACACTAAATCCATTGGATGTTGGATGTGTACGGATTGATAGTTTAGTCTTAGATGCATGATTTTTTTTATTAGTTGTAAGTGGCTTTGAACTAGCTGTCAGATAACTGCGAGTACTCTCATATCTGTTCATTGTGTCTTTTTGTGTCGGGATGTATAAGTACCGGGCCACGTCCACTTGTTTTTGTGTCCATCTGATGAGCTAAGCCTTTTTCAACTGATTTTTATAGTTCGTTCTTATGTTAAACTGTTATACTACTGTCCCAGGTTAGGGGGAGGGTTGGGATCCCGCTTACATGTTTAACCCCGCCACATTATTTATGTATGTGCCTGTCCCAAGTCATAAATAAGGCCGTTAGTTTTCTCGTTTGAATTGTTTTACATTTTCTTGTCGGGGCCTTTTATAGCTGACTGTGCGGTGTGGGCTTTGCTCATTGTTGAAGGCCGTACAGTTACCTATGGTTGTTAATGTCTGTGTCATTTTGGTCTTTTGTGGATAGTTGTCTCATTGGCAATCATACCACATCTTCTGTTTTATATCATGTTTATCGTAGTTAAAAGCGCAAATGTCCGGTATTACAAATTCAGGTGTATCATAGTTTAGAGCACAAATGTCCTTGCGTCTTACATGTAAAAGAGAACTAAAGGCCTGCGTCTTATTCAGACAAAATCTAATTGGTCACTTATTACATGTATCCCATTTTGTTTATAAAGACTACGAAAGAGCTGATGGATTGATTGGTTGGTTGTCGATTGCTTGATGTTAACTGCTAAATTGTCGAGAAAATAAAAAAAATCAGTTCTAAAAAGTGGGTTTGAATAATTGGCCTGATTTTGAACTGCTACAATTAGGTGGGGGGGGGGGGGGGGGGGTCTTGGATATTGGCAATATTTATTCATCTTTCAAGAAAGCCGAATACAATTTCTAATTTTAGAGATGTATTGCAGCGATTATCTAACTTGCAAAGGGGATATCACTTTTAAAACATGGAATCAACGTCCCAATTTCAACCAGACGGTGGTGCGAACTGATGCACAGTTCCCCTCTCAAAAAATAAATCGGCCATAACAACACCTTATTTGTGCATGATGAAGTCCAGGTAACCATATTTCTATATCGCTTGGGTTACCAAAAACCTGCCATCAGGACATCAATACTTGAAATAAACAATACTAGTATATAAATCTAAAGTTAAGTGTATGTTCACCTGTGTTAATATGTCTTTTGATTGAGTTAAGCTATTTCAATTGATAGTTTATAGTGTGTCTTTTATATGTTGTGATGTTACACTATAACGGTTAACTACAATACAATATAATAAACTCACTGCAATTATTATCAGTGCTCTTGGTTGTTGATGTGGTTTATAAGTGTTTCTCGTTACTCGTTTTTATATAAGTTTGACCGTTGGTTTTCCCGCTTGAATGGTTTTACAGCTACCATTTTGGGGGCTCTTTATAGCTTGCTGTTAGGTGTGAGCCAAGGCTCCGTGTAAAAGACCATACTTTGACCTATAATGGTTTACTTTTACAATTAGTTTCTCTTTGGAAGGACATCCTGATACAAAGTCAAGTAAGAGCAACGTAAGGAAGTCAAATCAAGCTTTCGATCGGTACAATTTTTTTGTGGAAATAAGCTGCTTTGTATCTGTGTGACTGACAATAGTTATACTTTATAATAATTTTTCAGGAAAGAGAATGCCGACAATATGTTTTGGGGTCAACAATTAATCTAGCACAATTTAACATTATATAGCGTTCAAATATAATTAAAACAAGAATGTGTCCAAAGTACACGGATGCCCCACTCGCAAATCATTTTCTATTTTCAGTGGACCATGAAATCGTGGATAAACTCTAAAAATTTGGCATTAAAATTAGAAAGATCATATCATAGGGAACATGTGTACTAAGATTCAAGTTGATTGGACTTCATCAAAAACTACCTTGACCAAACACTTTAAACTGAAGCGGGACAGACGCACGGAAACACAAACGAACGGACGAACAGAAAGAATTGACACACACACCAGAAAACATAATGCCCCTCTACTATCGTAGGTGGGGCAACAATAGTACGAATATTACATCATTTCTATGTTTTCGTGGCATCTGCAGCTAACATTTTCAATAACCTTGATCTATTTGAAAAATAGATTTTCTTGAAATTATTGATGTTGATGAATTCGAAAGCGAGGCAAGTTTTCATATACACCATGCTTAATGTAATAAGAAAAAAAACATTAAACGTAATTTAAATCAAATTCATTTTTTTTTTCAAATTCAAGTATTTATTGTCATATCAACTTTAAACATTAAGTTTGTGACATACATAATAAGTAAACAATATAACTATTATAATTCAATTGTACTTTATTCAAATAAGCTTAATGTTGTTACCGTATACATTCCATAGTTTGTTGTTTATCAAAAATACATTGAGTATAACAGATATGAAAACAGTTTGTATCTTGGAGCAATTATACGAATGGTGGTTTAAAGCTCATTAGATTTAAATCAAAAGCCTTTAGCAGTCTCAAAGTGCATACAAATTACTTAGAACAAACAACACACGTAAGTTCGGCATTATCGATATAATTGGGACATGATAGTGTTCCACATTTTCCTTCTACTGGATACACGAATGCATTATCGGAACTACTATCCGTTGACAGGGGTGCGTCTATGTCCAGACACGCGTATCCCTTTGAAGTCGCAGTTACTCCTGCAGCTATTTCAGACATTAGGTAACCAGTATATACAACTGTCCAACCCGTTGGGCACGTGTTTGTTGCTGCTTGCATGAAAACCGCAGGATTTGCTAAAATCTGGCAAACGGCGCAGTCAACAACATAACCATTTTTACTAGTATCAAAAGGAGACGTCGCATCACTAGTGTCTAGCCCAAGCTGAATTCCGTAAAGTTGTCCCCTTTCTGATTCGGCGGAATCCGATTCATCACCTGTGTAAGACGGTGTGGTTGGCATACAAAGGTAGTCACTACCAGATCCTGCTGTACCTTGAGGTCCACCAGCCATAATGCCTTTCAATTAAAAAATGTCATTCTGGTAAACATATATTTATCATCTATTCGTTTTCTTTAGTTTATGAAATTGTAAAACTAAATTATGATTTAAAAGGTTGATTGGAGTAGTCTTTTTTAAACTTTAAACTTAAGAAAAATTTGAAGATTTTTAACTTATTTGACGTCTAATGTTCAGTGTAACGGAGTATAGAACGTTTGACATGAAAATAACATAAAGAAAAATCTTGACTAAAACAAATATCATTTAATAAAATCATGGGTCTTTTTTTAATTCTTGAGTAAATATTTGAGCAGTTCAAGATATCATAATACTAGTTGTGACATTATAGATTTCATTTCCCTTGTCATAGGGAGATATGAAGGTGTGCCTTTCGAGGGTAAACAAATCTTTGTATGTCTTCTATGTCAATTGAAATGAGTGTTTCAATCCAATATAAAATAATGAGATGTGCTATAATTGGCAATGAGACAATTATCCACAAGAGTTCAAAAGAAGTGGATGTTGGAAATTAAAGGCATCCGTACGACCTTCAACCATGCATGAGAAAAACCAATAGAGTATAGTAGGCTATAAAAGTCCCCGATATTAAATATCCGAAACAATTAAAACAAGAAAACCAAGGGCCGACTTCATAACAAAAACAATTTCCGAAAACCAAATATGACTGACATAAACAAGCGACAACTACTGGACTACGGGCTCATGGTTTGTGACAAGCACAAAAATATGAGACAGAGTGAATCGATAGTCGCGATGTTTAGAGGTGTCTTCGATGTCACGTGACAGAGTGAATCGATAGTCGCGATGTTTAGAGGTGTCTTCGATGTCACGTGACAAAGTGAATCGATAGTCGCGATGTTTAGAGGTGTCTTCGATGTCACGTGACAGAGTGAATCTATAGTCGCGATGTTTAGAGGTGTTTTCGATGTCACGTAAGGTATATCTATAAGCTATTAAACATAATATATAGTGGAATAATACTTTTTCGAACATGTGCAAGTGACAAGTTAAAACTAGTTTTTACTATGAATATCTTTAAACCAACCCATTTTTTTTTTACATTTGTAGTTTAACATCTTATATTGCACATGGAGTTGAAAACAAAAACATGTATAATATACTTTATCGCTATTTTGTGCATTTTTCCTTTGATCCTTTTTTGTGATAATTTTCATCTCATGCTTCTCGCTTGAGATGGAAAATTATCGATAGAAACAAAGCATGCACGTGGCGTTGCTAACGAAACTGACATGAAATTGACAACGTCGTCCTAGGTAAAATAGCGATAAAAAGATTATCATTGTTCATCTCAACTCGATTGCCTTTCTCGCTTTCGCCGTCCCGGCTCAAGCGAGAAAATCAATCTCGTTGAGATGATAACTGATAATCTATAAATATATTCTATAGAATACTTTACCTGAGTATAATAATTGAGCGGTTGATCCACACGTTGTACTTCCCCAATGTGTATACACTTGTCCTGTTACTGTAAATAAAATATGTGTTTATAAATGAGGGACAGCATTTTCTAGACACAAAACACAAATAGGGAAGCATTGCATAGATATGATTAATTGTACTGTAAGTAATAGATAAAGAGATGTGGTATGAATACCAATGTGACAAATACAAAGGATTAGGTTCGATGAGGCCTTTAGGTGGTCCCTATTTCGACTTCTACTTCTAGATCTCAACCTAAACCTCAACCAAATACGACTGTACTTGAAAATGATACAGGATTAATATGAAAACACGCATTTGATAACACTACAGACAGTATCAAAGCTCATACAAGTACTTGGTATGAAATATTACTATTTGTTATAAATGTATGTATAAGCATTCTTATTAGACGTCACGCATGTAGCTTTCGTGATGATTTCCCATGAAAATTCAATAAAAATATATAAATTTCCATTATTTTTTTGGACTAGGAACACGGACGTCGACCAAACAAACGTCTGTTAACATAATGCTTCGCGGTTATATAATTTTACATATCTGGCTTTAATAAAAAGTGTGTCGAAGTTAGCGCTCTATATTTCCTAGACAAAAATTTGATAGAAATCCAGTCAATTTTGTGAAATTTCAACCAAAATCTCTTCTTATGGCCTGTTTGGGTTGTAAATCTTAAAGCTTTATAAGAAAAACTGTACAAAATAAGATTTATTTCACTTTCTTACGTGTGTTTTTCGTAAACTTTAATTATTTTCTTTTTAATGTGAAACAACGGACATACTATTTCAGGACCACATATGACATTTACGGAACTTGCTCCTTTCAATTACATACCATGCAACATCTTAAATGGACAAGGATTTTCGAAACTAAAGGACACCACAAGAAAAATAATAATTGAAAAAAAAATGATATAAAACACGGAATTAATGATGATCATATATATATATTTATATCATTCTTATATGATTTGCACATTAGAGAATACGTTGATATGATTGGTTGACAGGACTTCCGGTAGTTGTTCTTGACTTGTTTATTTTTCGATAAACAACGTTGACCGAACTTCTTTTACTAAAAGTTTTAGTAACCAATGTAAACAAGATGATAACAACATGTTTTTTGCGGTAATAAGAAAATATATTGATGCGCCAGGCCAATTTAATGTCACAAACATACAATTCACGTGTGATAAAGGTTACAAAGGTGGAAAATAAATTTCTTATCCTTTATTTTAAAGAATTAAAAGCATTAAACGCCTTTTTAAAAGTGATTTACTGGTGTATAAATTGGAACAAGTTTCTCACAAACATATCATAAAAGTCCTTCCGACAAATTTGTATAGGCACTACCTGAATAAAAACTATAGAGTTCCAAATATCTGACAAAAAGTCTAAAACATGAGTAGCGAATATCCTTAATTTAAATTTTCAGAATCTAAGGTATTCTGACGGGTAAAAAAAATCAAAAAAAAAGTATTACTTTTGTCACGCGAAAAAATCTACATCGGATCGTATATAGCTACTTTTTATATAAAACAAAAACATTGGAGATAATTTTATTTTATATTATGTTACCCAACACTTTAACTAAAGTAGATGTTGTTCGTTCAATTTTCATGAAAATTTTGTAAAAATATTTACCTTGATCCGTTGACAAATATGTATAAACTTCAAGAAATTTAAAACACACAAACAGGAATAATTTCGTTTGATATATAGCAATTTGATAAACACTTATTTTGAACATTGAGAAGCTTGATTTGTTTTACTAATAGCGTGTGATTATAAACGTCCAGCTTATTTTTAAAGAATTAAGTCCCTTGAGCGTTCTGAGCCAAAACGGATAAGGAAAAGTATTTTCTCGCTCATCTATTTGTGTTTTACTTGTAGAGCTACACACGACTATGTATTACCTTGTGTACAGCTGTAAGCAACTGATAAACTCTCACTGCCAGTCGGGCTACAAGTGGAACCTGGAAACGTAGCCGAGTCTACACTTATCAAACAAGTTACTTTATTGTTACAGCTAGACTGGACAATAGAAAATGCATTTACGTCATAACAATTATTCGCGGTATCGCCATAAACGGCCTTTGTTATTGTTATGTATTGCCCGGCATCACAATATAGCTCTGCCGCATCTGCATTTGGTGTTGTTGTAGTTTCAGTAGCTGAAATGAAATGGAAAATGATTGAAAAATAACACTTTAACGAACTATGTATAAGATTGTTTATTTTTGCATCCTTTCGAGATAATTGTAATCAATGGATTTTTCATATGAACATCATGGGAAGGAATTGGTGTTCATAAAAAAAATTAGTTTTAATCAAAAGATTTATGTCATTAAAAGATTTGAAAAAATTAAGCAGTACACACACTACACATAAATTTGCTCTTTCTGCCAATTATATTATGCATAATAATTGTCGGGAAAAGAACTCATACAAATATATTTCTATGGGTCATTTACGGCATTGACAAATTATACTATTGAAGATATGAGAAGGACATTACATCTTTTAAAGTCTATTTGCAAATTCCTTCGGACCAAAAGAGTCAACAGATTCGAATAAGGGACTCGATCATTAATTTGATAATTACAGACGACAAACTCAAATTGGATAAGTTTAATAAATTATTCTTATGAATAGATATATGTACAAGTATCACGGCTTATCCTTTAATTTGATTGATAAACTTATCAGGGATATGAGCCTACATGTACAAAATGTATGTATTCTGTGAACAAAAACAAAGATAAAAAAGTAATTAATGTTAGAGCTAATTTCCTAATGTTTGTAGAGTACAACTTTGGTTGGCTTGCTTTTATATTATATTTAAATTTGATTGGATGTTATCTCAATTACAATTTTGTGTCTCTGTTGTGTCGTAGTTCTCTTATATATGATAAGTTTCCCTCAGTTTTAGTTTGTAACCCGGATTTGTTTTTTCTCTATCGATTTATGAATTTTGAACAGCGGTATACTACTGTTGCCTTTATTTGTAATATACAAACAAATCAAGCAAGCTAACCAAAGTCTTGATCTACATGCATACGGTCTAACATCCCATTGTTATATGGACTAATGGAACACGTCTTGTGATTGACTGAAAGTTTTTTCGTCTATCAGCTCAAAGACATAATTTTGTTATGTGAATCAAATTGCAAGGAAATACTAAATACTATTTTTTTCCGGTCTATTCGAAAAAAAACCTCAAACACATGGTGCACACTTTTAAATAATCGGGTTATTCAGTGTTTACCACAATTTTAATGTTATTTCTTCAAAGACAGAAAAAAAAACCATTACAGCTATTCCTCAAATACTTTTCTTAAATATCTTTACTATTTCACATACACACATGATTGTAAAATACATTAGGCCTATTAACTTGAGGGTATTTTGCTTATTAAGGGGACAATCTATTGGAATCATCATCTGCCATTACTAATTACAAATTTATTATAGTACGCTCGTTTGTTAGGTCAGAAACAAATTATGTCACAAGTGTGGTCATTTCTATTTACAAGGGGTCTAAAATAATATTGATCGATTTGATTACCCCGAACAGAGCATGACATTCTCCAAACACTAGATTTTAACATAAATCTAAACCAAATCATATCGGTAGTTGTTATTTTTAGAAAAATATGGAATTGAGAATTATTTGATATGACACGTGCATTTCTCAGACCTATAGACATTTCTTAAAGAATACACTTACCACTAACACAGTCATACTTGACTTTCAGTTTTTCATTAACGTTAGCTGCACATGTGCTCACAAAAGTTGATTTTGCAACTGGTAGATCATAACTTGTTTTTCCGTTTGCAAGTCCTTGCACAACTATAAGTGCAGTGGAATCACCACAAGAGCCCTTTTCATAGGTTGCCTCCGTGACACTGACAACTTGTCCATCACTACATCTGAAATATGCAACTTTTCCATTCTTTACCTTCAGTGTTATTGCATCTGAAAATAAATTTTACCATTAAGTAATTGTATTCAATCTAATAATGGGAAATGCAACATTAGAACATATTTGTGTCATATTTAATTAGGGTCCCTTTAAACCACGAATTTACCTCGACAATAATAAGGCAACGACCATTCACGACCATTCATCTTTTGTCGGAGGAAAGGGGGATCAGGAACGAGACTATGTTTTGAAACTTATAATCTTGTTCCCTAATTCTTGAACAAAATGAGAATCAAACAATGTATTTATATATATATATATAAAAGTGATGAAAGGCCGGTGCCTTACTATATATATATATAAGCTAGTCGAAACGTTCAGCCATAATCTTAAGTAGCATAAATAAAAAATGTAGATGGTTGATCGGAAATACAAAGTAGATATCGGAGTAGGAATACAAGGTTAATGAAGGAGCGGGAATACAAAGTAGATATAGAAGCCGCAATGAAACAGTAGATGTAGGAGCAGAAATGCATAAAAGATAGTGGAGCGGGAATATATAGTAGATGAAGGAGCGGGAATACAAAGTAGATGTAGGAACGGGAATATAAAGAAGATGGTGGAGCAGGAATACAAAGTATACATATGGTTGATCGGGAATAGAAAGTATATGAATGAGCGGATATACAAAGAAGATGTTAGAGCAGGAGTACAAGATAAACGAAGGAGCGGTAATACAAAGTAGATATAGAAGCCGCAATAAAACAGTAGATGTAGAAGCAGAAATGCATAAAATAAAGTGGAGCGGGAATATATAGTAGATGAAGGAGCGGGTATACAAAGTAGATGTATAGGAGCAGAAATATAAAAAAGATGGTGGAGCGGGAATACAAAGTATATGGTTGATCTGGAATAGAAAGTATTTAGATGAGCGGGAATAGAAAGTATATGGATGAGCAGAAATATAAAGAAGATGGTGGAGCGGGAATACTAAGTATATGGGGATCGGGAATAGAAAGTTGGTGGATGAGCGGGCATATTAAAGATTAATTAGATGTAGACATGGGAACAACAAATAAATGAAGGAGCGGTAATAAAAACGTAGATGTAGGTTCAATGCTTTCTCCGGCGTTTACTTGTCTTTTGGGTTGCTGTTTAAATAACATAAAGCATGATTCTCAGATTGTACATTTATATTTTACTAAATACTAAATCGTTGTGGGGACATATAAATATTAATGTACTTACATACAGAAAACGCTTGTAGAAAAACTGCTGTTACAAGAATCTCTCTCCACATCTTTCTACTTTAAAAAACAAACAATTATTAATAGATGTAGGAAGATGTGGTATGAGTGCCAATAAGACAACTCTCCATCCTAGTAACAATTTATAAAAGTAAACCATTATAGGTCAAGGTACGGCCTTCAACACGGAGCCTTAGCTCACACCGAACAGCAAGCTATAAAGGGCCCAAAAATTACAAGTGTAAAACCATTCAAACGGGAAAACCAACGATCTAATCTATATCAAGTATGAGTAGGTCATTTTCCAAGCCCGATGTTTTAAGTCATAATTGAATGCAAGATAATCTCTCTTTCCTAATGGAACAACCCCGATTTTTTTCAATAAAGTTGAATTTAATCGCTGCATGAAAATTGCAATCGATTTACCGTTATCGATACAAAATTCCAGAACTTAGTTTCCTTAATCGATTTCCTTAATTGTAGGATGCTACTAACAAAGAACCAATTGTTTCTTAAAGACTCGCTGTCGAATGTTTTACCATTGAAGTATTATATTGATCTAGTCATTCCAATTATATTTTTCTTACAGTTAATATACATTCGACATATAACTGTTGTTTGAAGCATAGAACGTTTAATTGAAATTTTTCCGTGTACTATGCATTTACCTTAGAATTCACTTATGAAAATGTTGCTAATTTGAAATTCAACAGCGAAAAATTTGGAGAATAAAAAAGACTCAGTCTGGCGAATCTCCAATGTATTTTTTTTCCAATCTTCAAACTCTTGTGAGATTTGAATATCAAACGAATTTAAATAAATATTAAAATCCATGAATTAAAAAAAAATAATATACAATGTTATAATAACCTTGCTATGCACAACAGTTTTCGTTTCTTTTATAATATGTTTTTTCTATCTAGAGTACGAAGTAAACAATTAACCAGTAATCTTAAAAGATACCGACAGTGACGGAGGCTTTTTGCTTTGTCGAAATACTTTTACTGTTCACACGTTTATCTGTTTCGTTTAAATTTTGGAAATAAATAAACTCATCGTAGATACTAGGAATAAAAAAATATTATATTTACGCCAGCCGTGCGTTTCGTCTACTTAAGACTCATCAGTGACGCTCGAATAAAAAAAGTTAAAAGGTTAAATAAAGGACGAAGTTGAAGAGTATTGAGCATGTTGAGGACCAAAAATTCCTAAAAATTTGCCAAATACAGCTATTACCGAGATAAAATTGAACATAATGAATATATATATTTGTATCTAACTGACATTACTTATCTTGAGCTCCGATTTTATAAAGGGGAAATACATTCTATTTTAGTCTTTTATTATAAATATAAATGTTCTAATTTGTTGTTAGATACAGTCTACCCGAATTGTAGTTTTCATCCACCTACTGTATAAGCATTGGTAAAATACACATAATTAGAATTTGACATGCTGTTGTCAGAAATTCTAGATATTACAGATAAGAATTTATTGGGAATTGATTCTGACTAAATTCTAAATCGGAATTTCGTGAATGATATCTAAACAAAAAGTTAAATACTAATTTCGAACTCACCACTGCATCTTCCGAGATAGAAACCAAAACACCAAAATATCCCAAAACTATATACACACAGATTTTTTTACAAGCAATAGCGATTTCCTCTAAGGAACATGCATGCATGTTAAATATACCTTATGAATATGTATGAGGATACTTTTTTTATGAATTATATATATGAATAAAATACACTTTCTCAGAGCTGTCACTGGACAATATATTTAGACATAAAAATTAAAACTGATATTTATAATTTTCAGATATGTATCCTTTTGTAAATTACTTAAGCGGGTTGTTATAAACTTCAAAATCCTTGTCTGTCGGATATATTAAGCCATTGACAACAGGAAATGTAGGATAATTTTCAAATGGCAGACCGTAAAAGGATCTCTTTTTAACGCTTAGACTACGTGTATTTAGTTATCAACATTTTGAGTTTGAGATATTGGTGAATGGAGTTGTATTGTTAACAAATTTAGTTTAAAGTATAGATCTCTGATTTCGTTATGATCTTCTGTGAATTTTAATCGCTTGTCAAAAAAATGAATGAAACATTCCCCACTGCATCTGAAGTCAGCAAATTTACCCACGATCAATTTATCGACTCTGTGGGCAAAATTCTCATCATCCATCGTCCTTCATTTCTGTATTTACTAGTCGTGTTGTTAAAAATGACATGACAATAAATAAATTTGAAATAACATTTAATTCAAAACGAGAACAAGCGGTCGGTATAGAGATAGACTAAGTTGAACATTTTAGCGGGGTTTGTATGACACAATTTCATGTAATTCACAACAGTAAACTGCAACGATTGATGGAATCTCTTGTTCAAAATCTTCCTTGTAAGCATCAACTTTGTATGCAATTCCTACAAGAGATTTTACTTTAAAAAAGAAAGTTCAATAAAAAACAAATCAAACAATTTAAGAACAATAGTCATGCAATATTGCGACAATGGTAAAGATCAGGGAAAATTAATCTCCATTTGCAGTCGTAAAGGAAAACAAGGGGCAAGATATATTTTTTCATGGTGAAGCTCAAAGCAATAGAAACAGCTCCTGCTTCCGTTCTTTATCTCAGAGTTAAAGTTGTGATTCAACAAAATAGAGGAAAGCATATATATCTGCAAGTTCAAGGCAGTCTTAGTTTTAGAGTAATTAATTGCTAGATAACGACAATTATGGCAAGCCAAAGTGGACAAAAACAGTTATTTTCTAATATATATTAGAAAATAATTTTCTTATATTACAAAATAATTTTTTAATATTGAAAAATAATTTTTTAATATTAAAAAATAATTTTTTAATATTAAAAAATAATTTTCTAATTTAAGAAAATGATTTTCTTATATTAAAAAAGAAACACACTATTTCTTAATATTAGAAAATGAATTTCTAATATTAGAAAATCATTTATTAATATTAGACTTTCCTTTTTTAATATTAGAAATTCCTTTTTTTAACATTAGAAAATCGAAATTATTTTATTGTATTAGAAATTCATTTTCTAATATTAATAAAAGATTTTTTATTATTAGAAATTCATTTTTTAATATTAAAAATTATTTTTTTACTATTAAAAATTCATTTGTTAATATTAAACATTCATTTTTTAATATTAAAAATTCAAAATCATTTTGTAATATTAAAAAAATCATTTTGTAATATTAGAAAATTATTTTATAATATTAAGAAATCATTTTCTAATATTAGAAAATCATTTTTTAATATTAGAAATTAAAATCTTCATCATCAAAAAGTTTTGACTTGTTTATTTTATATTCAATAACCCCTCACTGTTTACAAACGGAATTAAAAAAATAATGTCGGAATGAACTGAATCAGATTTTGCTAAATGATACAAATGACAATGAATTTAAATACCAAATATCATTGATCTAACATTAGCTGTTCATCTTAAACTTATCTAATCACAAACTAATATATATATATGTTAACTTAATACAACAGCATAACAAAGGCCATTGAACTAAAAATGTACCACTAATGGTGTTGGGCGCAGGACATTAAAGCGAATTTATCTGACCGGATACTATGTTACTGAAGATCCTATGTTCCCACTTAAGCTTTGGGTAGAAATTCCGTGTAATTCTTAGCAAACAATTAAAGGAACAGAGTCGTTCGATGCCCAGTATAATAAGCAATTTTATAGTTGTCACCCAGCTATTCGCGCTTTCTTGATAATTATCAAATTGCAAACAACAACATATATAAAGATACGAAGTATAATAGACGAATTTGATCCACAATCTAGACAAGATAAAGAGAAAGAACCGCTCCTAATGCAATTCTATGTACAGTATTGTAAAGGGGTATATCCAGAGCCCTTTAAACGTACGTTCTCTAAGATATAAATTCTAGACTAGAACTTACTTTTAACATTTGATTCAACCTTTTAGACTTTTAGTGCTGTATTTTATCTGGGATATAAATTCGACTAGAACGGACTTTTAACATTTGATTTAATCTGTAAGTGCTGTATTTTTTAATGAACATGATATGTTTTATATTGTACTGTCTTTTGATTTGTGATCACTGAAATTGAGGTCAAGGTCAAAGGTCAATTTGACGTTCTTGATTTTGACCTTGGCTTAAAATTATTTACTGTTCAAAATAAAACAATTAAGTCTTCTGCACATACCTGTTAATCTTATTTTTTTTTTTATCTCAATTGGAAGAACCAAATTACATTAACAAGAAGTGACATTTTCTAACATTGTTTTTTAAATTTCATTCTTATCATGGAGGTGGAAAGACCTTCAATTGTTCTCTGAAGAATTGGGTTTTAATTTTTTTTCTTCTGAATGAATTTCTAATATTAGAAAATCATTTATTAATATTAGAAATTCCTTTTTTAATATTAAAAATTCATTGTTTAACATTAGAAGATCGAAATTATTTTCTTGTATTAGAAATTCATTTTCTAATATTAATAAATGATTTTTCAATATTAAAAATTCTTTTTTTAATATTAAAAAATCATTTTTTAATATTAGAAAATCATTTTATAATATTAAGAAATCATTTTCTAATATTAGAAAATCATTTTTAAATATTAAAAATTAAAATCTTCATCATCAAAAAGTTTTAACCTGTTTATTTTATATTCAATAACCCCTCACTGTTTACAAACGGAATTAAGAAAATAATGTCCGAATGAACTGACACAGATTTTGCTAAATGATGCAAATGACAATAAATGTAAATACCAAATATCATTGACCTTACATTAGCTGTTCATCTTAAACTGATCTAATCATAAACTAATATATATATATATATGTTAACTAAATACAACAGCATAACAAATTTCATTGAACTAAAAATGTACCACTAATGGTGTTGGGCGCAGGACATTAAAGCGATTTTTTTAAACTACAGGACATTTTAGTGCCGACATTAGAGCCCACCTTAGGACAGAATTAATTCGTTCACCTGTTTCATTAGCCCATGTTAGCGAAAACTTACCTGGTTGAATAATACTCGCCTCACTATATATAACCATGAACAGTAATTTATACTGGTTTGATGTTTAAGCTGTTTATATGTTCATCATGGAAACACAATAAGAGATGTGTCGAATTCGCCGGTTATCTGACCGGATACTATGTAACTGAAGATCCTATGTTCCCACTTAAGCTTTGGGTAGAAATTCCGTGTAATTCTTAGCAAACAATTAAAGGAACAGAGTCGTTCGATGCCCAGTATAATAAGCAATTTTATAGTTGTCACCCAGCTATTCGCGCTTTCTTGATAATTATCAAATTGCAAACAACAACATATATAAAGATACGAAGTATAATAGACGAATTTGATCCACAATCTAGACAAAATAAATGGAAAGAACCGCTCCTAATGCAATTCTATGTACAGTATTATACAGGGGTTATATCCAGAGCCCTTTAAACGTACGTTCTCTAAGATATAAATTCTAGACTAGAACTTACTTTTAACATTTGATTCAACCTTTTAGACTTTTAGTGCTGTATTTTATCTGGGATATAAATTCGACTAGAACGGACTTTTAACATTTGATTTAATCTGTAAGTGCTGTATTTTTTAATGAACATGATATGTTTTATATTGTACTGTCTTTTGATTTGTGATTACTGAAATTGAGGTCAAGGTCAAAGGTCAATTTGACGTTCTTGATTTTGACCTTGGCTTAAAATTATTTACTGTTCAAAATAAAACAATTAAGTCTTCTGCACATACCTGTTAATCTTATTTTTTTGTTATCTCAATTGGAAGAACCAAATTACATTAACAAGAAGTGACATTTTCTAACATCGTTTTTTAAATTTCATTCTTATCATGGAGGTGGAAAGACCTTCAATTGTTCTCTGAAGAATTGGGTTTTATTTTTTTTTCTTCTGAATGAATTTCTAATATTAGAAAATCATTTATTAATATTAGAAATTCCTTTTTTAATATTAAAAATTCATAGTTTAACATTAGAAGATCGAAATTATTTTCTTGTATTAGAAATTCATTTTCTAATATTAATAAATGATTTTTCGATATTAAAAATTCTTTTTTTAATATTAAAAAATCATTTTTTAATATTAGAAAATCATTTTATAATATTAAGAAATCATTTTCTAATATTAGAAAATCATTTTTAAATATTAAAAATGAAAATCTTCATCATCAAAAAGTTTTAACTTGTTTATTTTATATTCAATAACCCATCACTGTTTACAAACGGAATTAAGAAAATAATGTCCGAATGAACTGACACAGATTTTGCTAAATGATGCAAATGACAATAAATGTAAATACCAAATATCATTGACCTTACATTAGCTGTTCATCTTAAACTGATCTAATCATAAACTAATATATATATATGTTAACTTAATACAACAGCATAACAAATTCAATTGAACTAAAAATGTACCACTAATTGTGTTGGGCGCAGGACATTAAAGCGATTTTTTTTAAACTACAGGACATTTTAGTGCCGACATTAGAGCCCATTTTAGGACAGAATTAATTCGTTCACCTGTTTCATTAGCCCCTGTTAGCGAAAACTTACCTGGTTGAATAATACTCGCCTCACTATAACCATGAACAGTAATTTATACTGGTTTGATGTTTAAGCTGTTTATATGTTCATCATGGAAACACAATAAGAGATGTGTCGAATTCGCCGATTATCTGACCGGATACTATGTAACTGAAGATCCTATGTTCCCACTTAAGCTTTGGGTAGAAATTCTGTGTAATTCTTAGCAAACAATTAAAGGAACAGAGTCGTTCCATGCCCAGTATAATAAGCAATTTTATATTTGTCACCCAGCTATTTGCAATTTCTTGATAATTATCAAATTGCAAACAACAACATATATAAAGATACGAAGTATAATAGACGAATTTGAACCTCAATCTAGACAAGATAAAGAGAAAGAACCGCTTCTAATGCAATTCTATGTACAGTATTATACAGGGGGTATATCCAGAGCCCTTTAAACGTACGTTCTCTAAGATATAAATTCTAGACTAGAACTTACTTTTAACATTTGATTCAACCTTTTAGACTTTTAGTGCTGTATTTTATCTGGGATATAAATTCGACTAGAACGGACTTTTAACATTTGATTTAATCTGTTAGTGCTGTATTTTTTAATGAACATGATATGTTTTATATTGTACTGTCTTGAGTCTATTAAACCTTTTTTTTATTTTTATGCCTATTTGAGGGCATTGTGTTTTCTGGTCTGTGCGTCCGTTCGTCCCGCTTCAGGTTAAAGTTTTTGGTCGAGGTAGTTTTTGATGAAGTTGACGTCCAATCGACTTGAAACTTAGTAAACATGTTCCCTATAACATGATCTTTCTAATTGTAATGCCAAATTTGAGATTTTATCCCATTTTCACGGTCCACTGAACATAGAAAATGATAGTGCGCATGGGACATCCGTGTACTTGGGACACATTCTTGTTTAAATATTATTTGTTAGAATGGGTTAAAAATGTTTCTCTAAAATGGGCATTGACAATTTCAATTTTCTCTTGAATGGGTTTTAAAACTTGCCCTAAAATGGGTTTTACATTGGCGCTAAAATGTCCTCTGCCGAATGGTTCCCCCTAAACTGAACTAATCACAAGGTCAATACATGTTAAATAAGCAATAGTTTCAAAGTCAGTAGACATGACTGAGGGGGTAGGGCCAAATAATCTCCATTTTGAAGGACATTTTAAACCTAAAAAAATTATATGCAATGGATGTATTAAAGTTTTCGAACTATTGGCTGAAAGGAAAGGAAACAACACATATTCCTTTTAGTAGAAAATTATTCAGTTACGCTGGTAGGAATCTGACCCAACTAGTTTTGTAGGCAGATTCAGTTTACCGTAGATGACCTGAAGTGACAGGGCTTTGAGAGAGCAGAGAGCAACTTTTTATCCAGTTGCTTAACAGAAAGGGGTCACCCCGATATTTCGACACACCTTTAGTCCGACACACCATTGGTCCGACACCCCATTATCCCTTGGTCCGACATCCCATTACCCATTGGTCCGACACCCCATTAGTCCGACACCCCAATAGTCCGACTTCAGCAGGGTGTGAATGGAGGTTTAAAGAACAAGAGAATAATGGCAAAAGTATAAAGAATAGAAAAATGGGCCAAAAAATGAGGTGCTAAAATAGTAATATTATGGAGGGAGTAATGGACAAAAAGTACAAAGAATAGGGAAAATGGATGCAAATATATCCCCTTCCCTCCCGCCCTAATTCAGACACTCATTTGTAGTATCGTTGACGAGTTATTTGAACTGCTCTTTCTTTTGAGTATACTACAGAAACAGATAGAATGAAATTCAAAACAGTGTGGCTGTGGCCATTGATTGACACATTAAATTCATCCATTGACTGAGACAATTTACATGAACGTTTGTCTGTAACGACCACTGTTCACGACGTACCTACGATAGACATTTAAACTGTGGGGTCACCAAAGGTTTTTTAACGCCTTTAATTATAAAATAATTCAAAAAATTAATCAGGAATAACCTTTATGTTTTGATTGATATAATTGATATAAATCAAAACATCGTGTTATTTCTTATTAGTTTTTCGAATTACTTTTTTAAGGTGTTGAGAACCTTTGGTGACCCCATAGTTTAAGTGTCTTTAAAAAGTACATAGTGAGCAGTGGTCGTTACATACAAACGTTCACCTAAATGAAATTCAAAACAGTGTGCCTGTGGCTATTGATTGACACATTAAATTCATCAATTGACTGGAACAATTTAGGTGAACGTTTGTATGTAACGACCACTGCTCACTATGTACTTTTTAAAGACACTTAAACTATGGGGTCGCTAAAGGTTCTCAACACCTTAATAAAGTAATTCGAAAAACTAATCAGAAATAACACGATGTTTTGATTTATATCAATTATATTAATCAAAACATAAAGGTTATTCCTGATAATTTTTTGAATTATTTTATAATTAAAGGCGTTAAGAAACCTTGGGTGACCCCACAGTTTAAATGTCTATCGTAGGTACGTCGTGAACAGTGGTCGTTACAGACAAACGTTCATGTAACTTGTCCCAGTCAATGGATGAATTTAATGTGTCAATCAATGGCCACAGCCACACTGTTTTGAATTTCATTCTAAGTTCGATATCATTCTGGTGGTACATTTCATCCATTTTCATCGAAGTTTCCACCTTTATAAAGTCATGAAACATTTGCCACTGGACATAATAAAAAACAAATAACTACCAATCATTTAGAAATAGCCATGTGTATGTTCTATTTGAATAAGCGATAATATTTGTAATTTCACATTCATGATACAACAAACTTTGTTTCTGTATTAAAGTATTTTCATTTGTGTTCTTTTATCTCTTAAACACAACTTATGGGTAGGACTCAAGCAAACAGGCGCCATAAAAATAACTCTAGTAACCAGCCCGACTTCTGTTGACATTGACATGGCCACAAGAATGTACCTGTATTCATTGTTTCTATTTACAAGCACATTTGCTGTTGTCGTGAACTCGTACACTCAAACAGATTCCTTACGGAGAACGCGCAAAACTTTACAAAGTTCTATTTGGTTTACCAGTTTTCCCATGCACTATCCTAAGAGTTGAATGTGTTAACTTTAAATAATTCACTATTCAATTAATTACAAACACAGTTGCTTAAAGACAAACTAAACTTATGTTCTTCTCACAATAATTCTGTACACTGAACCAAGCATACAAATCGAGTTAAAAGCATAATTGAAGACTGCATTTCTCAATTCTCTACTTTGGGTGAGATACAAAGCTGCGTATCATCATTTTAGTTAAATGGCAAAACTTCACAAATGTAATTGAGAATGGAAATGGGGAATGCGTCAAAGAGACAACAACCCAACAAAATGCAGAAAACAGCCAAAGGCCACCAATGGGTCATCATAAAAACATGCACCCGGAGGAGGTCTTCAGTTTGCCCCTAAACGTAAATGTGTACTAGTTCAGTGAAAATGGACGTCATGCTTAACTCCAAAACATTTCTATACTTGGACTAAAATTAACAATCATATCTATACTATTAAACGAGAAGACCTCATTTTGTGTGTCGCTTCTCTTCCTTCCAAAATAAATTAATCATCATGCCTCTGTGTTCTTTAGGTAACATGCATAGTCGCATTTGTCATCCGTTCTTATGATTATTCAGATTGAGTTATTTTGGGAGAAAAACGACAAAACAGGTGTCCGGATATTGTTTCCGTTATCAGACTGACTTTTAGTCATAGATAAGACTTCCGGTTTTAAACATGCACAAGAACAACCAATCGTATGATAGATTACAAAAATGAAAAGTAAATAAGCCAATCAGAGCGTTCTCAATATCATGGGTTTTAGATCGCAAGAACCACAACTATTATACCTCCTTAGAGAAAATTATGTTTTCGTGTTTTAATATCCACCTGTAAACTACGATTATACTACTATCATATACAGAGACTCTCTGTATTCTGTATACTTTCTAAAATATCTACTATCTAAGGGGTCATACCAGTTGCATATATATATTGAAATAAGTAAAACATGTGGAAATAACAATGTGTCCATAGTATACGGATGCCACATCGGCAGTATCATTTACTATGTTTAGTGGACCGTAAAATGATGTAAAATCTCTAATCTGGCATTAAAATTAGAAAGATCATATCATAGGGAACATATTTACTAAGTTTCGAGTTGGTTGGACTTCAACTTCATTAAAACTACCTCGACAAAAACTTTAACCTGAAGCGGGACAGACGGACGGACGAACGAACGAACGGACGAACAGACTAGAAAACATAATTCCCATAAATGGGGCATACAATTTTATTGTTGAAAGTGAAAGTATGTGTTTGGCCAAAATGAAAGTAGGGTAGAGATTAGAGGGAGGCAGAACTTATTCGGGACGTCGGGATCTGGTGTTTTTAAGCTCCGGATTTCGGGATTGATCTTTACGGGATGCGGGAATATTTTTTTTTTAATTACGGGATGTCGGGATATGAGTTTCGTTGAAATACGCACCTCTGGATTTCATGTTTTTAAGCCCGGGAGTTCGGGATCAAGGCCCCTCAGACCACCCCTCAAATGAGCCTTAGTCATTTATACGAGATTCAAATCCTACCATTGGCATGTTATTAATAGTTATCCCACGAGGACGCGGTGTGTCAGTGTAAGATCACCCCGATGGCCGGAGGCCAGAGGGTGATCTAACACTGACACTCCAAGTCCGGATGGGATAACTATTTTAAATCCCAGCTGTTTTAGATTAGACGAAAAACATTTACAATTCACAAATAAAATTGAGAAAGGAAATGGTGAATATGTCAAAGCGACAACCACCCGACCATAGAGCAAACAACAGCCGAAGGCAACCAATGGGTCTTCAATGTAGCGAGAATTCCCGCACCCGTAGGTGTCCTTCAGCTGGCCCCTAAAATATGCATAATAGTAGTGATAATGGACGTCATACTAAACTCCGAATTATACACAAGAAACTAAAATTTAAAATCATACAAGACTAACAAAGGCCAGAGGCGTCATCAGGCATGGTCGCCTTTTTTCATGCCGTCACAAAATCTAGTTTAGAACGCCACACAACCATTATAATATACTTTATATATTACTATATGATGTATACCCTTAATGACCCCCGAACACGATGAGTAGATATCAAATAATATCAACTCGCCTCA
Source organism: Mytilus edulis (assembly GCF_963676685.1). Classification (NCBI taxonomy): domain Eukaryota; kingdom Metazoa; phylum Mollusca; class Bivalvia; order Mytilida; family Mytilidae; genus Mytilus; species Mytilus edulis. Next base: position 16,423,501 of record NC_092345.1, read on the forward strand.
CTGGCCAATCAACCCACACTATGTCGCCACTTTATAAAAAAAATACCCCACTCTTGTTTACCGACTCGCCCAAATTTGAAAAAAAGTAAAATAAAATTGAACAATTATAGTGTGTGATAACATTGTGTGAGGGAATTCGACGTTTGATGTACCACTGTTCACTCCAGTGCAATTTATGACAATACCACTGCATCAATCAGAATTATTTTTTTTGCAGTGTTTTAAGAAATGATTTTGCTTTGTTGTCGCGTATTATTTGTGAAACATTTAATGTTTTAAAAAGGCGAATTTTCTTTATAAAGTCAATGATTATGTTGACTTTTGAAGGCCAAACTTTCTACAGCCTTAAATACGCTAATGAAAGATCCAAAAACTATACCAATATATAACGACATGATTATGAAATTATAACAAATCTATTGGTTAACAAATTTTTACTCGTTATTGCAAAATAATGAACATAATATATCTGACATTTTCTCCCTACCCAGTTTACCCCTATACATTTTTATGATGTGGACTGGTCATTGTTATTGAATCGTAGGCAATTTGATTGGATTAAGTTCTTATTAGTTTACCTTCAAACTTGTTTATGCTTTTCATACATGACTATTGATTAATTAGAACGTGCATGAATGTGACCGGTAACTAAAATGACCTTCAAACTGGACACTGGACGAGTCAATATTATGTTTTATCAATGAAAGTTAAGGTATGAAAGGTAAGAATTGCCACTTATTCGATTTTCACAAAATTTTCGGAATATACAGTTGGAAAGGTTATTTTTTAAAAGCCTATTGTGAAGAGTAAAGAGAAAGTTTACAAATAATACGTTTTGTTCCATTAAACAAGTCATTTTCGTAAGAGAAATACCGAAATATATTTTACGCACGACTACGGCAGGTAAAATTATTATTTATCATAATAAAAAAAAGCATTTTTCAGTCTCATTGGAATATGTTGATTACAATTAATCCCAAACTTAAGAAGTAAGTAACTAAAGTCAAAATATGTCCGATCTGCCTATTTCTGCACATCAAAAGTCAATACGATCGTTTTAAAGTCAATTTCGTCTACCTCACAAAATCTTGTTAGGCACTATAGTCTGACAACTCACTTATTAACGAAAAGGGTTTAAACCCCACTGAATACAGGTCTGCCAACTCGCCCAACTTATAAACATATTTTGCTTCCTTTAAGTATGTTAAATTACTGGTAGTTCGTATTTAGTCGTCCTGGTGTAGTGGAATGTGTCGTGCCTTGATATGCTAAAGGTCGTGAGTTCGAATCCCAGCATATACACTGGATTTTTTCTACGTGAATTTTGATAGATAGTCTTTTCCGTATAATTAATTATAAGTTTTATAGTGTATTTGGCATTCCCGCCAAAATGTTACAGAACAAAGGAAAGCATGCATAACAAAGAAACTCAAACTGGGTTGATCTGGTAGGGGTGATCCGGCTCAGATCAAAGGAGCTTGGATGTAAATGGGGCTCTCAAAAGGAAGAGCACTGATAGATTGTCCTAGAAGCACATTTTAATAGAATAATAATGTTCTATAAGCAGTTTAATAATGACTTTTACCAAATGCATTGTAGCAAAGGGGGAGATCAATTGTGGTATAAGGCCAGAAACACGACAAATAATTGAATTTAACAGAAAGAAAACACATAACGGACTTAAAAGAGTGCTTGTGATACCTTATTCTCCAGTCATAATATCTTTTACAAAAATTCATTCTACAACATGCAAGCTGTATATGCCCGCGATTTCGCGGGTGTGTTCTAGTATATAAAGATTCTACCACTGCATCGAGCGTGATACGATAATTATCCACTCGAGACAGTTTAATTTTCAAATTTAAAACTCGAGGCTCGCCGAGCGTTTTAAATATTTAAAATTTAACTGTCGAGAGTGGATAAATATCGTATTACACGAGATTTGGTGGTAGAATCTGTTTCTCTAATGATTTTCAAACAATACGCAGGCAAACGTATTCCTTCTTTTTGAATGATCTGCAAAACGATGTGTTCTTTGTATGTGACGTCATCAGGCATGGTCGCCTTTTTTCATGCCGTCACAAAAGGAAATTCATAGGAAAGCAAGAAAATTCGACGTCATAATCGGATTTTAACCAATGAAGAACTGAGATCAAACGAACCACTGTGACACGTTGATTAAATATTTTTATACAATGGGTGCAGAAAGGGATAAATTGACGAAGAATTAGAGAAATATATATATGAAACTAACAAAGGCCAGAGGATCCCAACTTGGGACAGGCCATAAATGCGGTGAAGTTAAAAGTGTATATTTAGTAAACATGCCTTTGTTAATCTAGCATGTTTTTTTAAAATTTCAGTTCATCTGTGAGTTTTAAAGTTTAGTATGACATCCATTTTCACTGAACTTTTACACATTTTATACGACCGCAAAATTTTTGCGGTCGTATATTGGTCATAAACCTTGTGTTTAAACTTCATAGATTTCTATTTTCTTATAGTACAGTTATTGTGCGAAAACAAAAACAAAAATGCTTATTTGGGCCCGAAATTCCAAAACTGTTGGGACCAAAACTTCTTAAATCAATCCCAACCTTTCTTTTGTTGTCATAAACCTTGTGTTTAAATTTTATAGATTTCTATTAACTTTTACTAAAGTTATAGTGCGAAAACCAAATGTCTTCGCACTATAACTTAAGAAGTTTTGGTCCCAACAGTTTTGGAATTAGGGGCTAAAAAAGGGCCCAAATAAGCATTTTTGTTTTTGTTTTCGCACAATAACTGTACTATAAGAAAATAGAAATCTATGAAGTTTAAACACAAGGTTTATGACCACAAAAGGAAGATTGGGATTGATTTTGGGAGTTATGGTTCCAACAGTTTAGGAATTTCGGGCAAAGAGGGTCCAAAATTAAACTTTGTTCTTTGATATGCCGAATCTAGCCGTGTATTTAGATTCTTAATTTTTGGTGCCGTTTTAAAATTGGTCTACATTTAGGTCTAAAGGGTCCAAAATTAAACTTAGTTTGATTTCATCAAAAATTAAATTCTTTGGGTTCTTTGATATGCTGAATCTAGCCATGTATTTAGATTTTTTGATATTGGAATACCACAAAGGGATGGTAAGAATTGTCTTTGGGAGTTATGGCTCAAACCGTTAGGGAATAAGGTGCAAAAAAGTGGGGAAAAGGGTTTCCAGGTTAAAGGACAATTACTTAAGTACAAACCATAATTCAAAAGCAGTGTAAGGTTGGTAATTGAAACTCATTTGAATATCTTACCTAAACTGCTTTTAAATTATGTATATTGGAAATTTGCCAAAAACTTTATTATTAATAAATTCCATTGGAAATTTGCCAATAACTTTAGTTTAATGAATTTCATTGGAAATTTGCCCATATGAAATGTTGCTGATGAAGCTTTTTGTTTATCTCACCTAAACTGCTTTTAAATTATGTACATTGGAAATTTGCCAATAACTTTAGTTTAATAAACTTCATTGGAAATTTGCCAATATAAAATGTTGCTGATGAAGCTTTTTTGTTTATTTTTAGCCATGATTATTATTCTTTGAAAATTGGAGTTATCATTTTTTGTCCAGAATAGTAGTTGAATCAACTTAAATCAATGCTAATATGTACAATATACAATGCAATATTCACTTTTACTACTGACTGATAAATTAAAACAATCTTTGCCATTCAGTGATTACAAGCACTTTGATTACCATTCTAGGGTTATGCCTCTTTATAAGTGGAAAAATAGAAGATTTTTTTCGTTTCTGTTCTCTTAACTTACGTTGGTCTCAACTAAATTTAATGAAATGTTTAAATAATTCTTAGTACCTCTTAACTCAGTTCAGTTCAAGTTTAATTTTTGGCAGCTAGTTTTACAGTTCTTGAGTTATGTCCCTTTTTAACGTTATATGCTAGTGAGGTGGGGGGGGGGGGGGGTCATCTGTGTACCTTTGGACACATTCTCCATTTATTTTTTTAGAAGTTACTATTAATTAAGATTAATTTTAACCATAACATTTTATATATAATTAATATTTTATGATGTATTTAAATGAGTAGTTATTGTTTCAAACTCCATTAGAAATTTGAATTGAGATCATTTTTGGAATAAGGGAAAGGGGGAGATGAAAAAAAAATTGGGGAGGTGTTTAATTTTTCAGATTTCAGAAATAAAAAGAAAATTTCTTCAAACATTTTCTTTTTGAGAGGATTAATATTCAACAGCAAAGTGAATTGCCAAAAAAAAATGTAAACAAGTAAGTTCATTAGACCACATTCATTCTGTGTCAGAAACCTATGCTGTGTCAACTATTTAATCACAATCCAAATTCAGAGCTGAATCCAGCTTGAATGTTGTGTCCATACTTGCCCCAAGCGTTCAGGGTTCAACTTCTGCGGTCGTATAAAGCTGCGCCCTGCGGAGCATCTGGTTTATTTTGAGAGGCAAACCGAGGCCCGCCTCTGGGTGCAGTAATTTCTAGCTGCGTTGAAGACACATTGATAGACTTCGCCTGCTGTCTGCTCTTTGGTCGGGTTGTTGTTTCTTTGACATATTCCTCATTTCCATTCTCAATTTAATAGTATATTTATTTTGATAAATGCATCTCAATCATTCTATATGCTTTTTAGTAAATATTGTATACTTATTGACTGGGTATGAGTGGAATAGTAAGTTTATTGTCCCTCGTAGTGCCACTATTGGCCTGAGGAATAGCTGAGGGGACAATAAATGTACTATTTCCAGCCAGTATTAGTGTTTTATCATAACGACAACAGACAATAAATGCCGGAGATACATGATCTATTGTAAAAAAAAAAAGAAGAGGAAAATAACCATACAGGTGTTAAACGTTTAATAATATTCTGAAATGAAAAGCGGCTATGTTCTTTACTGACCGCAACCCTACATACAATAGGAAAAACAGCACGTTGTAACTCCCAAGGTATTTTCAAAATCATCCAATCCCATAGCTGCATTTGAAATTCCGCGAAATCTAATGTCGCGTGCGGACAAATAGTCTCACGGAGGTCCATTAGGTCAAATAGTTCAACGCTTGCAATTTGAAATGGAAGGTCCAGTGAGTTTTTGATTTTTAAATATACAATTCAAGTGGGAATAGAAATGTGGTAATTTTGGTCTTCTTCCCGCAGTAAACCCTTGCCAAAGTTGGACGTCCGTTTGGTTGTGCGGAATGTATAATTTTCAACAAATATCAGAGATGTGACAATGTATCAAACGTCTATGCAGGTTAAGAACCATTGCAACTAGTCTTTGAGGGGCCTTCTGTGGCCTCTTGTCTGAGCCTATTGAAAGGCAAAAGGTTGTCTGTATTCAATATAGTAATTTCATTGTCTAGTGGCAGTCCAAGTTTTTTTTACCTTTTTCATCCTGGCTGGCAACTATTACAGAACCTACCTAGTGTATTTATTGTTAAATTTTTCTTGTCCTGAATATGCATGTAATATTTGCAACCGGAAATTAAGTAAAATTACAATATTGTAAGTACTTTATGAATTCATTTATGTTATTATTATTTTAAGGACTCTCAGGAAGATCAATTTTAAGTAATTGGATTAACCTATTGAAATTATATTATTTATTAATTATTCCGTGTCGGGCTATATAGGGGTGTCGGACTAATGGGGTGTTGGACTTTTGGGATGTCGGACCAATGGCCATGGGTTGTCGGAAAAATGAGATGTCGGACAAATGTGTGCAATAATTATAAATAGTTTCTGAGATAACCAAGAAGTGACATGTGAAAGCCCCCCTTTTTTAAATCAATATTTCTAGAATAAAATTTTGAATTTAAACCAAAAAGTATACTGATCTTTCAATATATCTAATAAGTGTGTAAAGTTTTAAGCAATTATTATAAATTGTTTTTTGAGATACAGCGCGACATGTGAAAAAACAACCCCCTATTTTAATGACAAAGTCCCGTAACTCAAAAAGTTTTAATCTTATTTTCACCAAAAAGTATACAGATCGTTTGACCATCATAAGGAACAACTGTATTAAGTTTCATGAAATTTGGATGAGTCGTTCTCAAGTTACGGTGCGACATGTTTATGCCAGAAAGACGAACTGACGGAAGGACGCCGGACATTTGTATACCATAATACGTCCCGTCAAAATTAAGGTATTTGATGTACTGCATCATGACACATCTTGTACAACCTTAGGAAAACAAATAGTACTTGTGTTGCAGTTCTTCAATGACACATGCAGTAACTAGTATTTCGGCCTGAAGCTTAAAACAACAATCACATACCTATACTGTGATATATTTTAGTGGCGTAGCCAGGGTATATATGATGTGGATGCAAACCCGTCGCCAATCATTGTATACAGACAATTATTTTTTATGGGGGCCATTTTATGCAGAAAATGATTTTTTCCGGACATTTTCCCTGTATGCATGTGTACTCGCCTAGAATCCGACACTTGTTAGATTTTTGTTTAATTTCAAAATACCCAGCAATATGTATTATATTTCCAACAGAATTTCATTGTTTTCTCGAAACTACTATTATTCAATTCAGAAATATTTGATGTAAAAGTGTCACACCCAATCTTATATATTTGACATCTCAAAAACAAATCAATTACAGCGGCACTTCTGTATATGGAACTTCTGCATATAGGAATCGAAGTGACCCCACTTTTTCGGAATTTGCGTCGGTTTGTCTGGTCTTGTTAGTGCTGTTATGTGTCCAATTACCGATTTGTTGAAACTTATATATCATCAGCAATGTCTTTGACATTTGCGAAAATAAGTCCTGATCGAATATATTAATCAACTATGCTCCTTGGAAATCTAAGTTATATAAAATATAAATTATAATGGAAATCCCACTTTTATGAAGCTTCTATTCTCTCGAGATAAAAAAAAAATAAGGATACACCGGCATCAGAAGTCTTCTTTCCCCCTCATAAAGTGCGTGCAATGCGGGGACATTGGAACTCTGTTCTTTTATTGAAAATAAAATTGATATGTGTACCTAGATGGAAAAGGGTATTTATAAGCCCAAGAATGAAAACACTTCATTACAAATATAGTTTTTACCCCGTTGTCTTTCGTGTCACAGGAAACGATACCAGAATATGATGGTTTAGTTGTTTTATAAAGCAACTATAAAACAAATAGCTGAGTATGTAAATGTACAAAGAAAGACATAAAATCCCTTGTAAATGATGACCTCTATTTTGTGTTTGGCTGGAACCGTTGAAATTCCATCTCAGGCTTTTTTCCAAACATTTTCCCATTTTGGCAGTTTATCTCGGACTTCTTGTAGTTCGTAGCAGTCGTTGTCTGAGATCGTCTGAGGAAGTGATAAAGTAGACAACAACATCATCCTCAAACAGTCTCGCTGTTTAGTGTGGACCTTCAGCGTAGGTTGTATATGTAAAAACTAAGAAACCGGGGTCCTAGGACTGATCCTTGGATACTCCAGATTCTACTTTCATTCTGTCTATAGTTTCGCATTCCAATAAAAATAAACACAAGGTTGTATCATGATGTTCAAATAATGAAATATCCACCAATATCATTTGTTTTGTTTCAATGCCAGTGGAGACAACATCAAAGAAATAAACTTTGGAAATGCAAGTTTTAGCCGCATGTTGACGTAATTTAAGTAAAAATTAAAATGCTTATGTAACCATCTTTAGTACAGTCATAAAACGCTATTACTTTTCATTCAGACGCTTTGAAAAATGATTTTACTATATCAAAAATGTTTTTCGAATATTAGAAAATGATTTTCTAATATTAAAAAATGATTTTCTAATATTAAGAAATGATTTTTCAATATTAAAAAAACATTTTCTAATATTTAAAAGTATCTTATTTTTAATAATAGAAAAAGTTTTTTCTGATACTAGAAAATGATTTTTTAATATTAGAAAATGATTTTTTAATATTAGAAAATGATTTTTTTTATAAAATATTAAAATAGGTCTTTTTGTCCACTTTTGTCTTGAATTAGGACTCTTCCGTGAATATTAGAAGACAAAACAAGCCATGATACTAAGCGTTTTGTTCTTACTTTTCTCCTCATTTCTTATATTCTTATATAATAGGAAACTTTTTTGTAAGTAATACTTTAATAATATAAAGTTATAAGTAAATACATTATTTTTGAAGCAGTAACAACAAATTATTCACTAAAAGAGAAGCTGTTTATGTCCCTCTCTGGAACATGGCATATATACATTCAAGTTTAACATAAGGACTTGCTGAAATCTCCTTTGAGTCAGTAAACTTTTATATGGATAGCTCATTCAGTTTGATTATTTCAATAACTCATTTATTATAACATTTGTGTCATAAATGAGTGAAAGTTATCCCAAATTTTTTATTTATTGGCTTAAAAAATTTAAATTTTGAGGACATTAGAGGTAGAAATGGCCTAAAAGAGATCTTATGAAGAAGACAAAGAGGTCTTTTAGTATTAATTATCATCTTTAAGTCATCTGTTGTATCATATTTAACTGTTTGTTGGCAGATGAGATGAACATTCGATCATTTATTGGTCAACACTATATTCTATCATGATTCGGTTTGTTTTGGATTTTTCGAAGAAATTTTGCTCGAATCTCTGTAGATGTTGTCTTATATTATACTAAAATTTCCTCAAAACTTTTGAACTAATTATGACAAAACTTCACAGTAATGCTTGAAATGACTAGTTTTACAAAGGAAAAAATCATATTCAGTTAATTAACCAAAAACGTCTTCCTTATAAAGAAGTAAAACACACGCAGAATGGAACGTACTGTACTTACACAATAATAGTATTTTGCCTGTCCTAAGTCTGGAACCGCGTTAGTGGTTGTGTTATGTCATATCTTAATGGATTTTTCTGTTAACTGGAGAAATAGACGTTAGTAGGCGTCCTTTTATAGTTTCTTTTCAAATTATACACAGCTTTTGTAGATTCGGGACGATTAACTAAGATATGGTCATATTATTCATGTATCTTTATGGTTGCTTTTTTGTTGAAAATGGTATTTTGGATGTACCAGATTTTCGAAAGAGTAACAGATTCTGTTTTTCTTGTATTATCAGCATCTCTGTATCGATCTGTATCAGGGAATGTAACGTTATTTTATTTGGCGGTATTTTGTCTAATGTTGTCTGATACTATTTCACATCTCACCCTTTTTTTAAATTAATTTTGTATTCACATTGTGTCATAGATCTTCTTTTTTTTTGCTCAGTGATTACGTATGTTAACTTGTTTTTGCTAATGTATCTTTGGTTTGAGTTAAGCCATTTCAATTGATATTTTAGTGTGCGTCTTTCTATGTTGTGATGTTACACTATTGTTTTAGGTTAGGGTGAAGGTTGGTGCCTATCAAATCGTTCAGTGATTGTCGTTTGTTGTTGTGGTTCATTAGTGTTTCTCTTTTTTTGTATAGTGTTGACTTGGATGGAGATTTGTCTCATTGGCACTCATACCACATCTTCGTATATCTATACACACTAGTCATTTTGGGGCCCGTTAAAGGTTGCTTTACCTTTACAAGTTGTGACTTAGGTAAAGATTTGTCTCGTTGGCGCTTATGTCACATGTATTCATATCTATTGTGATTCATGTGTATTTCATAGGCAAATGTTATGTCATTTTGAACTAAAGTTGCTACTGAAATTATAATAATAATTGATGTTTTTGGGACATCCTTTTTCAATCTCCTTTTTTTCAATTGAAAAAAGGCAATTAACATTCACGCAAAACGAGATTGCTTTAGTTAGATATGTTAAACCCGTAATAAAGATTGCTATATAGATAAACTATATGGGCTGTAGTGAAATTTGGATTTACAGAATATGGCCAAAGAGAGACAACTGTACAATTTTAAAGTATTATTATTGATTAGGAATGATATCAGTTCATATTCAAAGAGAAAGCGACCTCAAATCGTCAACAGATGACCTGCATCTTGATTTAAAATCGATGCGAAAGTGTGTCCGTTTGGTATTTGTGAAACGGCCCGTCCGGATGCCTTGTGTTTGAAGAGTGTTTATATGGCAAATCATTGAGATGTATCTGCCGCATTCAAATTTCCAAACCATTTATATTCAATAGGTGTCACATCACCAACAAATCTTAAGGCATATGGTTCTTTTTAATCTCAACTTAATTAGGATCATGCGTATCCTGAATTGTGTATGTAACACCTTTCCACATGCCAATTTTCAAGCAATGTTTAAAATCTTGGTGTGACCCATGCACGACATACTGGAATCAGCCTACAGAACTATACTTCAAATAGCACTCTGTGATCAGTGTCACATAAAGGCGTGAGTGTTAGTCTTACGTGTTGTACTTCAGACTATCCTAAGAGCTGTCTTAGGAGATTGTAACAAAACATATCGTAAATTTTAATTTTTAATCTCAAGGTGCAAACTAAGTACCACGTCTAAATTTGAAATTCATGCACACGTAAAGTTGGGCTCAAATGGTCAAAGCATTTTTCTCCTTCAACAATAGTTTCTTTTATTTAAATTTATTTGCTAGTTACATTACTTAGGATACTGTAAATTCAAACATTATTGCGTGTATTTATCATCGCGATTTTTAAAGACTGAACAAAAATGCAAGATAAATTATGGCGTTTTCGGGAAAAGCTTCATACAGATATATGTGTCGGATATCAGAATATGAGTTCTTAATATTATGATAATCGCCCAGTTACATTATTTGCATTAATAAAAAACCTCGCAATAATTTCCAAATTGGAACATCTCTTAAAACAAAGATTTTATAAATTAAGCTTTTGTAATCCATATATACAAAAATTCAAACGGTCATATAAGTAAATCTAAGCTTAAGCGTTTAAAGGAGATTTTAACTGACAAGTTAAAAAGAAATTAAAAAAAATAACCTAACAAGTACATTCTTACATAAATCTTCTTGATTTTTCTTCAACAAGAAATTATTACATATTAAAATATTTAATTAATACATTTGGCAACAAAGGACTTGGCATACATATTTATCATTTTAATCAGCATCCATCATTTATTTTTCCATAGTGGTATCTGATGCATCATAATCTATGTGACACAAGAAGCGTCAAATTCCTGGCTAATACGTTACATTTTAACATCAGACATCCATTGTTGTAACTATATGGTTTATTTTGGGCGTTGTGACCGTTTTGTCAAATTTGGACATTTCATCTTTTATAAGACATAAAATTTCAACATAAATCTTTTATGACCTAGTGTGAGTGGCAGAAATATTGCAAAAACATCTTCAGTCGTACGTTGTATCTATAGTGTAGATATATAAGTATTGACGTATACAAAACATTACCATAATCGTACCATGCTATACAAGTTGAGCTTTTAAAATATTCAAAAATATTATTTTTTTAATTCTTCATATCTAAAAAATAGAATAATAATGTTAACATGAAAACAAACAGTTACACACCAAAAAGACATTTATTTTATGAGGTACTTGGTCGTGTATGAAACAAAATGTAACGTATTATCATTATATTTTTTAAATTAACCATATTTTCCCAATCATAATTATTATGTTTTTAAAATGCAAATATTTTTTTTATTGCTAAGCACGATGATTGACATTTGACTGAATTACAATTGCAGTCCACGTTTGTTCAAAACAGGTTAAAGACACAAAAATATAACTAATTTTGTATAAAAATGCAAATATTTGCATAAATATACGAAAGAGCACGGCATTTTTCAAACGCAAGACTTTAATCAACGTCCTCATTTCTAGGGGACGTGTCTGCGTATTTATTCGTCCCACTCATCCCATTTATCGTTGCGTCTGTACGGTATTGGTGGTGGAAATTTTTAACGGCATTGACTGGCTATACAGCCGTTGCACGGTATTTGATTACAGTACTGTTATCCCTTTTTGCTTCGCATCACGGTGTGAAGCTACTAGTTTCAGTCAATATACACGCTGCCTTGAAATAATAACTTATCTCATATATATAATGGTTGGTTGCTTTATGATCTGGCTAAGATACAGTAACTGCTATTGGCTTAAATGAGATAAAGAATTACAGACTTTTTTCGTCTTAGTATAACATCAAATGCTGGCAAATTAACTACATGTTTCATGTGCATTTCAGTTCCGATCAACTGTCATTAATTCATGTTCGTTTTATTATGCATATATTGCACACTAAAATTCAGTATTGAAATATTAGTTATTTAAAATACGTGTTAATTTGCTTTGTTAATCTGCAATATGCCCGATTTGTTTTGCTAAACAATGTTCCTGTACAAAGATTACAAAAATTCATTAGCTGTTACTTCTGTTAATCTATGTACTACACCTTAAGAGAGGCACACCTCCAGAGTCGTGTCTATCTGTAAATGTTTTCATTATCAACAAGTAAAGTGAATAAAGTTTAAAATAAAGATAGAGCTAAACAGACAACAGCTCAAACTTGTATGTATTTTACTATAAGGCGCAAAAACAAAAACAATTTGCGAAAGCAAATTTACAGATCTAACATTGGTGGGTTGATGTTTAGACGAGCTGTATATACATAATGTACACAGCCATGTTTCATGATATCACTGCTGGTGATCCGATGGATAAATCTGTTGTAGAGTTGTCACTGGCTCAGACGTACTTTTAAATATAATTATTTTCTGTAACTGTATCTTACATTAATTTGTAGGGTCCTTTACTATAGACAATTTAGCTGATCTGTAAAAATAACATCTCCATGCCTTATATATCATGTACTGTAGTACGACGCTAGATTAAAACTGACGTGGAAAGATAACACCCGGACACCGAAAGCTTCATTTTTATAAAGCCTAGGTGGTCGTGTGGTCTAGCGGGACGGCTACAGTGCAGGCGATTTGGTGTTACGATATCTCAGTAGCATGGGTTCGAATCCCGGCGAGGGAAAAACAAAAAAATTGCGAAAGCAAATTTACAGATCTAACATTGTTGGGTTGATGTTTAGACGAGTTGTATATATATATCTATATATATATGTATATATATATATATATATACATATATCTGTATTAAAGGTGAACAGGTAACAAATCAAATAAATGAATTAATCATAAATTTTGAGATAGTTACCTTATTACTTTTGTGTAACTTTGTGACAGGTATACCTGGCGGAATTATCGCTACATCATTATACTTAATGATAACGAGAAACAAATCCAATACATCATTTAAATGATCATTCTTATAACCAAACCCTACAAAACGCATGTATTTTCGCTCTTGTAGCACTTTATTTTCAACGATGCATAGGCTGGAAGCTAAAGCAATATTCAGAATTTTTCTTTATATTAGAATATTATTGTAAGAATGTATATTTTTAAATTTGTAAATTTATAGCAGAACACAATAGGGTCAGATTTTAAACTGAAAAGGTAAATGTTGATGCATAATGAAATGACTGTCTTTCGAATGAACAAAATTATGTTATTTTGTTTTATAATTACTGATATTCTAACAAAGATGAAATATTGTTGGTTGGTTTCGGGGTTTTAAAGGGAAGGTAACTCATAACTTGTACAATTTATAAGGAAATTACAGGATTTTCCCTATATCATGTGCTTATAACATGGAACAACGTCCGGTGACCCCATCAAGAACCTCGTATAGCTACTGGAGAAATCCGTCAAATGGAAACTCCTTAAAATGGTTCGTGCATCTCTTGACCAAAAATTAAATCAACATAAATATATTATATATATTATTGGTGATTTGTTTTTGGATAAATTTGCAATGCCGAAAAATTCTATTAAAATGAAATATGAAACAATATTGAAAGCCAATTATTCAAAAAATTGTCGTTTTATTCAAGTACATTTGTACTTGGAAATATGTTTGTCATTGCGATATAATAAGAAGCGTTATATTTACCGTTATTGTTCACGGTCACAGTTTGAAGTTGATATTAAATTGAACAAAACAGTATATGGGATAATAAAGGAATTTATTTTGCACTTAACTATATTAAAAACTTTCATTTAAATTCAATAAAACATTCTATGCTTATGCATGATTAAACCCCATAACATAAATGCCTATACGCAAGAATTTACACGTTAACTTTGGGTGGAGCTCTTCTAAAATGGATCCTTTATAGATTTTGATACATTAAAATCATTGAGAGTTTTCTTTGAAAGTTAACAACCCATATCACTGTTTGATGCACACAACAAATATAAACATGACATTGAAATTCCTTACGTAAAAATAAATCAGTATTTAAAACAAGGTGATGTCGATCTCATTTTATTGATGAACTTGGCGTTCTAACAAGCAGACTTGGCATATATAATGTTCTAATGTGTATATTCTGTTTAAACTATATGCATCCATTTCCGTTAAAGCGTAGTTTACATATTTTTATTTAAATTCAATAAAACATTCTATGCTTATGCATGCTTAAACCCCATAACATAAATGCCTATAAGCAAGAATTTGATACATTAAAATCATTGAGAGTTTTCTTTGAAAGTTTACGATCCAGATCACTGTTTGATACACACGATAAATATAAACATTAACATTGAAAATCAATGCGAATCACTGTAAAATTATATCAGTATTTACGACATGGTGATGTCGATCTCATTTTATTGATGAACTTGGCGTTCTAACAAGCAGACTTGGCATATATAATGTTCGAATGTGTAGTTTACATATTTTTAAAACGTTATATCTTCACAATTATTATTTTTTTACTTTTGTTAGGATTTCTGTCGTAAATTGAAAGAAAATGTTTTAAAGCAATATTTATTTATCTGACTTTTTTAATTTTACTATTCATTTACAGAAAATTGAAAACTGATTCTTTTGCATGGTTTACGGTTGCAATTTAAAATCTGTATACTAAAATGTAATACAATAATAAGACAATGTACATGTACGTAGCCATGATGTTTGTGATAACACAGTGATTTTCTGACAAAATGTTTGTAAAGCTATTTTTTACCTGGTCTATTAGAATATGTTATGCTGACTATTCGGTAAGGTCTTTGCTCATTGTTGAAGGCCGTACGTTGACCTATACATGTTTAATTTCTGTGTCATTTGGTCTCTTGTGGAGAGTTGTCTGAATAGCAATCATACCACATCTTTTGTTTATTTTATACAAAACATGTATTTGCATGTGTTATATTAAAGGAGTAATGAGGTCGAAGTTTACTAAACGTTTAGGTTTTTGGGTCAACATCACATTTTGAGTATCTGTTTTTTAAAAGAGGTTTCTTGTGTACAATTTGGAAATTAGTATGGCGTTCATTATCACTGAACTAGTATATATTTGTTTAGGGGCCAGTTGAAGGACGCCTCCGGGTGCGGGAATTTCTCGCTACATTTGAAGACCTGTTGGTGACCTTCTGCTGTTGTTTTTTCTATGGTCGGGTTGTTGTCTCTTTGGCACATTCCCCATTTCCATTTTCAATTTTATGCACTTACTTTGAGTTATAATTTTATGCTGAAAATCAATTTTTATGATTTAGAAAAGGGCATTTTCGGTGTTTATATGTTCCAAACCATATGAGTATAATATTACATAACTCTTTAACAAAATCAAACATGAAAGGTACTGGAAAAAGTTAGTTTGGTTAAAAATAAGTTTTAAACCTTAATTAAAATTATAAAAATCATGGACATGATTTCCTAGGAGAATTTGTCTGGGTACGTATTTTTTTCATATATTATTACATAACTCTTTAACAAAATCAAACATGAAAGGTACTGGAAAAAGTTAGTTTGGTTAAAATTAAGTTTTAAACCTTAATTAAAATTATAAAAATCATGAACATTTTGCCCTATTAATATTAATTACACGGACATGATTTCCTAGGAAAGTTAGTCTGGTTACTTACATTTTATCAACATGGACATTTTTACCTAGGATTATTAATGACATGGACCTATATTCCTAGGTAAATTAGTCTGGGGACAAAATTTACTAACATCAGACTATATTTACTAGTAAAATTTGTAACCATGGACATTTTATACTAGGAATTTGGGTCCGCCCGGACATATTTTACAAGGACAAATTTATCGCTTACATATACTCATATACGGTCCGACCGTACGCATACGGTCAGAACATATAAGTATACTCAAACGGTATAGGACGAAACGGACAATGTATGTATTTGGACCATATGGGTTAAATAGACAAACATTTACCATAATCTTTTATTGAGTTTAAAAAAATATTATTACTACAATAAGATGATTTAAATGAAATAGTAAACATTCAATCATTTGAAATTAAATATTCATCTAATTGTCTATCATCGCAATCCTGTTGTGGCACTCTCACCCAGGGTGATACTTACTGCCACGAGGAACGTCTGAGGTTTTATATTAACATGTTTTGTTAGTGCATGTTCTTTTGCCAGCAAGAGAAAAGCTAGCTTGTTTAGCGACAGCCGATGCATTGAATATCCTTCTGTTTTCCAATAAGCACTTTCAGTTCTAAATCCAGAAAAGCGCTTCAGACGCATGAACATAACATGCTTTTTTTAACAGCACTGGGACAATACCTTTTCTGTTAGTTTACTCGTTAATGGCTAATTGCTATGCATTAGGGATTTTCAAGATGCTAACTTCTACACCTAGTCGTTTGGTATCTGCTGCAGAGTTGTCTCATTGACACTCAAGCCACGTAATCAATATTTTATACAGAGCAGAAATGAAGCATGATCAATGACGTCAGGCATATTTTGAAATAATATTCGTGTGTGTCGTTACCGCGTGCACAAAGTTGACGGCAACTGTTAAATGCGCTTTTTAAATAGTTTTATACAACCGTGTTTTAAATATTATTGAATAAGAATATCAAAAAGATTTTTTTTATTATAAAATGATGAATGCATGGCATTAAAATCCACTTTACCAGTAAGGTAAATCAAAATTTAATCTATAAAGCATGAAACGGACATATAGAAAACGGCAAAAATACGGTGTAACTTGTAACATTAAATAAGCATAAATTAAAGTTTTTGACCTAAAACTTATACAAATTCAACATATTTTCCTGCATTTTCGTATAATAGAACTGTTCGGATTCGGACTCGGACATCACACTAAATTCATCGCAAAAAAAATCAAAAAAGATCATGGTAGATAAGTCTGAAATGGGGTCCACGACATAGTCGCTAATCATTTCCATTTCACTGCTCTTAGCATATATTTATTCATATTTCCTGAATGTAATAAAATTGAGAATGGAAATGGGGAATGTGCCAAAGAGACAACAACCCGACCATAGAAAAAAACAACAGCAGAAGGTCACCAACAGGTCTTCAATGTAGCGAGAAATTCCCGCACCCGGAGGCGTCCTTCAACTGGCCCCTAAACAAATATATACTAGTTCAGTGATAATGAACGCCATACTAATTTCCAAATTGTACACAAGAAACTAAAATTAAAATAATACAAGACTATTTAACAAAGGCCAGAGGCTCCTGACTTGGGACAGGTGCAAAAATGTGGCGGGGTTAAACATGTTTGTGAGATCTCAACCCTCCCTCTATACCTCTAGCCAATGTAGAAAAGTAAACGCATAACAATACGCACATTAAAATTCAGTTCAAGAGAAGTCCGAGTCTGATGTCAGAAGATGTAACCAAAGAAAATAAACAAAATGACAATAATACATAAATAACAACAGACTACTAGCAGTTAACTGACATGCCAGCTCCAGACTTCAATTAAACTGACTGAAAGATTATGATTTCATCATATGAACATCAGGCACAATCCTTCCCGTTAGGGGTTTAGTATCATACCATCATAACATATATGAGAAGAACATAACCCGTGTCATGCCAACAACTGGTTTTTGAATAAATGTGTTTAGTTCCGATGCAAAGACCCTATAAGTGTATCAATATTAACGCCAACATCTGCAATCTTTAATGACCTGACAACAGTATCGTAACTATATCCCTTCTTAATAAGTCTATTCAAAGGTTTTGTTAGTTTTTGAGGTGAATACTGACACCTTTGTGCTTTATAAAGAATATTTCCATAAAAAATTGGATGTGAAATACCTGAACGTATAAGAAGTCTGCATGTTGAGCTATATTTACGAATGATGTCCTTATACCGATGATAAAATTTAGTAAATGTTTTGATTAGTTTGTGATATCGAAAACCCTGGTGTAATATTTTTTCAGTAATACATAAATTTCTCTCGTTAAAATCTAAAACATTGTTACATACACGAGCGAATCGTACAAGTTGAGATATATAAACACCGTAGGTTGGTGACAAGGGAACGTCACCATCTAAAAATGGAATTTTGCTGCACTTTTTTGATCGAAAGAAAAACGAAATGTGTTGAACGTAAATATTTAAAGTTATGTGATAAACTAAGTGTCCAGTGTTTTTGTTACGCGCTTGTTTTCTGGGGGGGGGGGGGGGTGCCAACGTTGTAAATGGATTTAGTGATTTGAAGACGTTACGTTTGTGGACTCAGCTTTGTGCACGCCGTCCGTGTACTCCGTGCTAGAACTGAAGTACTTGACCACGATATAGTACCGACATGTTATTATATAGTCAGAGTATTAGAAATAGTTTTCCTATATATTAACAGTATATGTAAACACGACAACAAAAAAAGTCATTTGTATGTAGGTAGATGTGATCGATTCCATTCAATTGAAATGAACACTGCTTTTTAAACATTACATACAGTAATGTAAAATTATATCTGAAATCGATACAAATCTTCCGGACGTTATATAAAGATAGGTATGTATAAGGAAATTCAGAATGACTTTCAATCAGTTTCATTGCTAATAGATTTTTAAAGACTAATCATATATATATAATAATTGTTAACTTTCTTAGTATGAATTTATACTGATTATTTGCATGGAGAAATTATTCTCATATACATTGTATATAGTTATGTACATATGAATAAATAACAGATGTTAAAAACTGTATGTTGACCTTTAATAGTTGCTCTCGTGAACTTTGATATGAGAATTACAATTAAATAATCTAATATCAAGTATATTTTAACGTTCATTGATTTAGATTGAAAAAATTGTAAATTTGTCAACTTAGGCCAATTTTCGATTATTATACTTTTTTTAATGCAAAGCAGAGTATAAATTTCTACGTGTATTTTTCTGAAACATTATGATAAATACCACTCGATCAGTTAACTCAATGAGGTTCTCATATAACCTCCTTGGTCAACTTAATTGAAAAAAAAATTGTATTTATGGTATATTTTTAGTTTTTATGTACTACTGAACTATCAGTTTATTTGCATAGTTCGTACAGACACAATATGGAGATGTTCAAGGAACTGTACCATTCCTTTGTAATTATTGGTTCAACCTAGCAGCCACTCCACTATCAACAAGTTTTCAGAAATGTATATAAACCCATAAGTAGAAAAAAAAACCGAACTCCATGGACATCTAATCTTAAAGTCCTTTATCAAATGACAAAATCAAAAGCTCAAACATATCAAACGAATGAAAAACAACTGTCATAGTCCTGTCATGGTACAAACATTTTCCTTATGTAGAAATGGTGGGCTAAACCTGGTTTAATAGAGCTAAACCTCTCACTTGGAAAATATGCTTCTTTCCACATTTTAACCTAACATTAAAAGGTTAACCATAGTCTTGAATGAAAAAAACATCGATCATTTAAAAATATTTAAGAGTGCAAACTCGAACATTTTAGATACTTGATGGAAAAGGAAAAAATGACAAAATTGTAATATAGAGTGGCACGATTCATTAAGGAAATGACGTCACATGTATTGTGGCGAGGGATAAAAATGTGCTAGTATCCTGTTAGGAAGTTATATTGGTTGGAAAGAAGGAAACACAGCTAAAATATTATATTTAAACGAAATACAGATTTTGTATAACATGTTTAAAACTTAATGTTGTTGGGTGTTATTGTTTTTTGCCTGAGTCAGAATTTCTTACTTATTAAATTCGGGATCAGAATATATTTCAGGAAAAAAAACCACACCCCCTTTTGAAGTTAAGTGGTTGTTCCCTTGAATAGAATATGTGAAAATCTTTCCATGACCTTGCTTAATTAATTTAAGATTACAGGTAAACTTTCATAGGTGAAAAGAAGAAATAAATCCTTTACTAAATTTTTCCATAGATATGAAGATTTGGTTTTGAAGTTTGGTTGTACCTGTAGAAAACGTATTTCAAACGGGATAGCACATCCTCATTTTTACGGAAATGTTGTTAACCGTGCCCGGAAATTTAGAAATGATCCATGTAAACTTGTCGCTCCTTTAAATAAACTTATTCTAAAAGGTTACCTATTCAACACTGTAATAGGATCATTGAATATTGTTTTTATTGGTATAAATATTGACTTTGTTATCAGTAAATTAAAAGCTAACTAAATATTACTAGTATGTTATATGCATATACATATGCATGGATCTACAATCTGTCGATACCTGTAACTTGGCATTGCACAATGTCATGTTTTTCTCTGGCTGTTTATGACGTTTTTACACTAAATCCATTGGATGTTGGATGTGTACGGATTAATAGTTTAGTCTTAGATGCATGATTTTTTTTATTAGTTGTAAGTGGCTTTGAACTAGCTGTCAGATAACTGCGAGTACTCTCATATCTGTTCATTGTGTCTTTTTGTGTCGGGATGTATAACTACCGGGCCACGTCCACTTGTATTTGTGTCCATCTGATGAGCTAAGCCTTTTTCAACTGATTTTTATAGATCGTTCTTATGTTAAACTGTTATACCACTGTCCCAGGTTAGGGGGAGGGTTGGGATCCCGCTTACATGTTTAACCCCGCCACATTATTTATGTATGTGCCTGTCCCAAGTCATAAATAAGGCCGTTAGTTTTCTCGTTTGAATTGTTTTACATTTTCTTGTCGGGGCCTTTTATAGCTGACTGTGCGGTGTGGGCTTTGCTCATTGTTGAAGGCCGTACGGTTACCTATGGTTGTTAATGTCTGTGTCATTTTGGTCTTTTGTGGATAGTTGTCTCATTGGCAATCATACCACATCTTCTTTTTTATATCATGTTTATCGTAGTTAAAAGCGCAAATGTCCGGTATTACAAATTCAGGTGTATCATAGTTTAGAGCACAAATGTCCTTGCGTCTTACATGTAAAAGAGAACTAAAGGCCTGCGTCTTATTCAGACAAAATCTAATTGGTCACTTATTACATGTATCCCATTTTGTTTATAAAGACTACGAAAGAGCTGATGGATTGATTGGTTGGTTGTCGATTGCTTGATGTTAACTGCTAAATTGTCGAGAAAATAAAAAAAATCAGTTCTAAAAAGTGGGTTTGAATAATTGGCCTGATTTTGAACTGCTACAATTAGGGGGGGGGGGGGGGGGGGGGGTCTTGGATATTGGCAATATTTATTCATCTTTCAAGAAAGCCGAATACAATTTCTAATTTTAGAGATGTATTGCAGCGATTATCTAACCTGCAAAGGGGATATCACTTTTAAAACATGGAATCAACGTCCCAATTTCAACCAGACGTAGGTGCGAACTGATGCACAGTTCCCCTCTCAAAAAATAAATCGGCCATAACAACACCTTATTTGTGCATGATGAAGTCCAGGTAACCATATTTCTATATCGCTTGGGTTACCAAAAACCTGCCATCAGGACATCAATACTTGAAATAAACAATACTAGTATATAAATCTAAAGTTAAGTGTATGTTCACCTGTGTTAATATGTCTTTTGATTGAGTTAAGCTATTTCAATTGATAGTTTATAGTGTGTCTTTTATATGTTGTGATGTTACACTATAATTGTTTCAGGTACAATGTAAGGGTGAAAGTTGGTACCTATTTAAAGGTTTAAACTCACTGCAATTATTATCAGTGCTCTTGGTTGTTGATGTGGTTTATAAGTGTTTCTCGTTACTCGTTTTTATATAAATTTGACCGTTGGTTTTCCCGCTTGAATGGTTTTACAGCTACCATTTTGGGGGCTCTTTATAGCTTGCTGTTAGGTGTGAGCCAAGGCTCCGTGTAAAAGACCATACTTTGACCTATAATGGTTTACTTTTACAATTAGTTTCTCTTTGGAAGGACATCCTGATACAAAGTCAAGTAAGAGCAACGTAAGGAAGTCAAATCAAGCTTTCGATCGGTACAATTTTTTTGTGGAAATAAGCTGCTTTGTATCTGTGTGACAATAGTTATACTTTATAATAATTTTTCAGGAAAGAGAATGCCGACAATATGTTTTGGGGTCAACAATTAATCTAGCACAATTTAACATTATATAGCGTTCAAATATAATTAAAACAAGAATGTGTCCAAAGTACACGGATGCCCCACTCGCAAATCATTTTCTATTTTCAGTGGACCATGAAATCGTGGATAAACTCTAAAAATTTGGCATTAAAATTAGAAAGATCATATCATAGGGAACATGTGTACTAAGATTCAAGTTGATTGGACTTCATCAAAAACTACCTTGACCAAACACTTTAAACTGAAGCGGGACAGACGCACGGAAACACAAACGAACGGACGAACAGAAAGAATTGACACACACACCAGAAAACATAATGCCCCTCTACTATCGTAGGTGGGGCAACAACAGTACGAATATTACATCATTTCTATGTTTTCGTGGCATCTGCAGCTAACATTTTCAATAACCTTGATCTATTTGAAAAATAGATTTTCTTGAAATTATTGATGTTGATGAATTCGAAAGCGAGGCAAGTTTTCATATACACCATGCTTAATGTAATAAGAAAAAAAACATTAAACGTAATTTAAATCAAATTCATTTTTTTTTCAAATTCAAGTATTTATTGCCATATCAACTTTAAACATTAAGTTTGTGACATACATAATAAGTAAACAATATAACTATTATAATTCAATTGTACTTTATTCAAATAAGCTTAATGTTGTTACCGTATACATTCCATAGTTTGTTGTTTATCAAAAATACATTGAGTATAACAGATATGAAAACAGTTTGTATCTTGGAGCAATTATACGAATGGTGGTTTAAAGCTCATTAGATTTAAATCAAAAGCCTTTAGCAGTCTCAAAGTGCATACAAATTACTTAGAACAAACAACACACGTAAGTTCGGCATTATCGATATAATTGGGACATGATAGTGTTCCACATTTTCCTTCTACTGGATACACGAATGCATTATCGGAACTACTATCCGTTGACAGGGGTGCGTCTCTGTCCAGACACGCGTATCCCTTTGAAGTCGCAGTTACTCCTGCAGCTATTTCAGACATTAGGTAACCAGTATATACAACTGTCCAACCCGTTGGGCACGTGTTTGTTGCTGCTTGCATGAAAACCGCAGGATTTGCTAAAATCTGGCAAACGGCGCAGTCAACAACATAACCATTTTTACTAGTATCAAAAGGAGACGTCGCATCACTAGTGTCTAGCCCAAGCTGAATTCCGTAAAGTTGTCCCCTTTCTGATTCGGCGGAATCCGATTCATCACCTGTGTAAGACGGTGTGGTTGGCATACAAAGGTAGTCACTACCAGATCCTGCTGTACCTTGAGGTCCACCAGCCATAATGCCTTTCAATTAAAAAATGTCATTCTGGTAAACATATATTTATCATCTATTCGTTTTCTTTAGTTTATGAAATTGTAAAACTAAATTATGATTTAAAAGGTTGATTGGAGTAGTCTTTTTTTTAAACTTTAAACTTAAGAAACATTTGAAGATTTTTAACCTAATTTGACGTCTAATGTTCAGTGTAACGGAGTATAGAACGTTTGACATGAAAATAACATAAAGAAAAATCTTGACTAAAACAAATATCATTTAATAAAATCATGGGTCTTTTTTTAATTCTTGAGTAAATATTTGAGCAGTTCAAGATATCATAATACTAGTTGTGACATTATAGATTTCATTTCCCTTGTCATAGGGAGATATGAAGGTGTGCCTTTCGAGGGTAAACAAATCTTTGTATGTCTTCTATGCCAATTGAAATGAGTGTTTCAATCCAATATAAAATAATGAGATGTGCTATAATTGGCAATGAGACAATTATCCACAAGAGTTCAGAAGAAGTGGATGTTGGAAATTAAAGGCATCCGTACGACCTTCAACCATGCATGAGAAAAAAACAATAGAGTATAGTTGGCTATAAAAGTCCCCGATATTAAATATCCGAAACAATTAAAACAAGAAAACCAAGGGCTGACTTCATAACAAAAACAATTTCCGAAAACCAAATATGACTGACATAAACAAGCGACAACTACTGGACTACAGGCTCATGGTTTGTGACAAGCACAAAAATATGCGACAGAGTGAATCGATAGTCGCGATGTTTAGAGGTGTCTTCGATGTCACGTGACAGAGTGAATCGATAGTCGCGATGTTTAAAGGTGTCTTCGATGTCACGTGACAGAGTGAATCGATAGTCGCGATGTTTAGAGGCGTCTTCGATGTCACGTGAAAGAGTGAATCGATAGTCGCGATGTTTAGAGGTGTCTTCGATGTCACGTATGGTATAACTATAAGCTATTAAACATAATATATAGTGGAATAATACTTTTTCGAACAGGTAGGTGCAAGTGACAAGTTAAAACTAGTTTTTACTATGAATATCTTTAAACCAACCCATTTTTTTTTACATTTGTAGTTTAACATCTTATATTGTACATTGAGTTTAAGACAAAAAAAAATGTATAATATACTTTATCGCTATTTTGTGCATTTTTCCTTTGATCTTTTTTTGTGATAATTTTCATATCATGCTTCTCGCTTGAGATGGAAAATTATCGATAGAAACTAAGCATGCACGTGGGGTTGCTAACGAAACTGACATGAAATTGACAACGTCGTCATAGGTAAAATAGCGATAAAAAGATTATCATTGTTCATCTCAACTCGATTGCCTTTCTCGCTTTTGCCGTCCCGGTTGAGATGATCACTGATAATCTATAAATATATGCTATAGAATACTTTACCTGAGTATAATAATTGAGCGGTTGATCCACACGTTGTACTTCCCCAATGTGTATACACTTGTCCTGTTACTGTAAATAAAATATGTGTTTATAAATGAGGGACAGCATTTTCTAAAAACAAAACACAAAGAAGGAAGCATTGCATAGATATGATTAATTGTACTGTAATTAATAGATAAAGAGATGTGGTATGAATACCAATGTGACAAATATAAAGGATTAGGTTCGATGAGGCCTTTAGGTGGTCCCTATTTCTACTTCTACTTCTAGATCTCAACCTAAACCTCAACCAAATACGACACTGTACTTGAAAATGATGCAGGATTAATATGAAAACACGCATTTGATAACACTACAGACAGTATCAAAGCTCATAAAAGTACTTGGTATGAAATATTACTATTTGTTATAAATGTATAAGCATTCTTATTAGACGTCACACATGTAGCTTTCGTGATGATTTCCCATGAAAATT
This sequence comes from Mytilus edulis, assembly GCF_963676685.1. Taxonomy (NCBI): domain Eukaryota; kingdom Metazoa; phylum Mollusca; class Bivalvia; order Mytilida; family Mytilidae; genus Mytilus; species Mytilus edulis. The sequence goes on from NC_092345.1 coordinate 16,448,988, forward strand.
CAATAAAAATATATAAATTTCCATAATTTTTTTGGACTAGGAACACGGACGTCGACAAAGTAAACGTCTGTTAACATAATGCTTCGCGGATATATAATTTTACATATCTGGCTTTAATAAAAAGTGTGTCGAAGTTAGCGCTCTATATTTCCTAGACAAAAATCCAGATAGAAATCCAGTCAATTTTGTGAAATTTCAACCAAAATCTCTTCTTATGACCTATTTGGGTTGTAAATCTTAAAGCTTTATAAGAAAAACTGTACAAAATAAGATTTATTTCACTTTATTACGTGTGTTTTTCGTCAACTTTAATTATTTTCTTTTTAATGTGAAACAACGGACATACTATTTCACGACCACATATGACATTTACGGAACTTGCTCCTTTCAATTACATACCATGCAACATTTTATATGGACAAGGATTTTCGAAACTAAAGGACACCACAAGAAAAATAATAATTGAAAAAAAAAATGATATAAAACACGGAATTAATGATGATCATATATATATATTCATATCATTCTTATATGATTTGCACATTAGAGAATACGTTGATATGATTGGTTGACAGGACTTCCGGTAGTTGTTCTTGACTTGTTTATTTTTCGATAAACAACGTTGACCGAACTTCTTTTACTAAAAGTTTTAGTAACCAATGTAAACAAGATGGCGACGATAATAACATGTTTTTTGCGGTAATAACAAAATATATTGATGCGCCAGGACAATTTAATGTCACAAACATACAATTCACGTGTGATAAAGGTTACAAAGGTGGAAAATAAATTTCTTATCCTTTATTTTAAAGAATTAAAAGTATTAAACGCCTTTTTAAAAGTGATTTACTGGTGTATAAATTGGACCAAGTTTCTCACAAACATATCATAAAAGTCCTTCCGACAAATTTGTATAGGCACTACCTGAATAAAAACTATAGAGTTCCAAATATCTGACAAAAAGTCTAAAACATGATTAGCGAATATCCTTAATTTAAATTTTCAGAATCTAAGGTATTCTGACGGGTAAAAAAAATCAAAAAAAAGTATTACTTTTGTCACGCGAAAAAATCTACATCGGATCGTATATAGCTACTTTTTATATAAAACAAAAACATTGGAGATAATTTTATTTTATATTATGTTACCCAACACTTTAACTAAAGTAGATGTTGTTCGTTCAATTTTCATGAAAATTTTGTAAAAATATTTACCTTGATCCGTTGACAAATATGTATAAACTTCAAGAAATTTAAAACACACAAACAGGAATAATTTCGTTTGATATATAGCAATTTGATAAACACTTATTTTGAACATTGAGAAGCTTGATTTGTTTTACTAATAGCATGTGATTATAAACGTCCAGCTTATTTTTAAAGAATTAAGTCCCTTGAGCGTTCTGAGCCAAAACGGATCAGGAATAGTATTTTTTCGCTCATCTATTTGTGTTTTACTTGTAGAGCTACACACGGCTATGTATTACCTTGTGTACAGCTGTAAGCAACTGATAAACTCTCACTGCCAGTCGGGCTACAAGTGGAACCTGGAAACGTAGCCGATCTTACACTTATCAAACAAGTTACTTTATTGTTACAGCTAGACTGGACAATAGAAAATGCATTTACGTCATAACAATTATTCGCGGTATCGCCATAAACGGCCTTTGTTATTGTTATGTATTGCCCGGCATCACATAATAGCTCTGCCGCATCTGCATTTGGTGTTGTTGTAGTTTCAGTAGCTGAAATGAAATGGAAAATGATTGAAAAATAACACTTTAACGAACTATGTATAAGATTGTTTATTTTTGCATCCTTTCGAGATAATTGTAATCAATGGATTTTTCATATGAACATCATGGGAAGGAATTGGTGTTCATAAAAAAAATTAGTTTTAATCAAAAGATTTATGTCATTAAAAGATTTGAAAAAATTAAGCAGTACACACACTACACATAAATTTGCTCTCTCTGCCAATTATATTATGCATAATAATTGTCGGCAAAAGAACTCATACAAATATATTTCTATGGGTCATTTACGGCATTGACAAATTATACTATTGAAGATATGAGAAGGACATTACATCTTTTAAAGTCTATTTGCAAATTCCTTCGGACCAAAAGAGTCAACAGATTCGAATAAGGGACTCGATCATTAATTTGATAATTACAGACGACAAACTCAAATTGGATAAGTTTAATAAATTATTCTTATTAATAGATATATGTACAAGTATCACGGCTTATCCTTTAATTTGATTGATAAACTTATCAGGGATATGAGCCTACATGTACAAAATGTATGTATTCTGTGAACAAAAACAAAGATAAAAAAGTAATTAATGTTAGAGCTAATTTCCTAATGTTTGTAGACTTTTACAACTTTGGTTGGCTTGCTTTTATATTATATTTAAATTTGATTGGATGTTATCTCAATTACAATTTTGTGTCTCTGTTGTGTCGTAGTTCTCTTATATATGATAAGTTTCCCTCAGTTTTAGTTTGTAACCCGGATTTGTTTTTTCTCTATCGATTTATGAATTTTGAACAGCGGTATACTACTGTTGCCTTTATTTGTAATATACAAACAAATCAAGCAAGCTAACCAAAGTCTTGATCTACATGCATACGGTCTAACATCCCATTGTTATATGGACTAATGGAACACGTCTTGTGATTGACTGAAAGTTTTTTCGTCTATCAGCTCAAAGACATAATTTTGTTATGTGAATCAAATTACAAGGAAATACTACATACTATTTTTTTCCGGTCTATTCGAAAAAAAAACTCAAACACATGGTGCACACTTTTAAATAATCGGGTTATTCAGTGTTTACCACAATTTTAATGTTATTTCTTCAAAGACAGAAAAAAAAACCATTACAGCTATTCCTCAAATACTTTTCTTAAATATTTTTACTATTTCACATACACACATGATTGTAAAATACATTAGGCCTATTAACTTGAGGGTATTTTGCTTATTAAGGGGACAATCTATTGGAATCATCATCTGCCATTGCTAATTACAAATTTATTATAGTACGCTCGTTTGTTAGGTCAGAAACAAATTATGTCACAAGTGTGGTCATTTCTATTTACAAGGGGTCTAAAATAATATTGATCGATTTGATTACCCCGAACAGAGCATGACATTCTCCAAACACTAGCTTTTAACATAAATCTAAACCAAATCATATCGGTAGTTGTTATTTTTAGAAAAATATGGAATTGAGAATTATTTGATATGACACGTGCATTTCTCAGACCTATAGACATTTCTTAAAGAATACACTTACCACTAACACAGTCATACTTGACTTTCAGTTTTTCATTAACGTTAGCTGCACATGTGCTCACAAAAGTTGATTTTGCAACTGGTAGATCATAACTTGTTTTTCCGTTTGCAAGTCCTTGCACAACTATAAGTGCAGTGGAATCACCACAAGAGCCCTTTTCATAGGTTGCCTCCGTGACACTGACAACTTGTCCATCACTACATCTGAAATATGCAACTTTTCCATTCTTTACCTTCAGTGTTATTGCATCTGAAAACAAATTTTACCATTAAGTAATTGTATTCAATCTAATAATGGGAAATGCAACATTATAACATATTTGTGTCATATTTAATTAGGGTCCCTTTAAACCACGAATATACCTCGACAATAATAAGGCAACGACCATTCACGACCATTCATCTTTTGTCGGAGGAAAGGGGGATCAGGAACGAGACTATATTTTGAAACTTATAATCTTGTTCCCTAATTCTTGAACAAAATGAGAATCAAACAATACATTTATATATATATATATATAAAAGTGATGAAAGGCCGGTGCCTTACTATATATATATATAAGCTAGTCGAAACGTTCAGCCATAATCTTAAGTAGCATAAATAAAAAATGTAGATGGTTGAGCGGAAATACAAAGTAGATATCGGAGTAGGAATACAAGGTTAATGAAGGAGCGGGAATACAAAGTAGATATAGAAGCCGCAATGAAACAGTAGATGTAGGAGCAGAAATGCATAAAAGATAGTGGAGCGGGAATATAGTATGAAATTCAAAACAGTGTAGCTGTGGCCATTGATTGACCCATCAAAATCATCCATTGACTGGGACAATTTACGTGAACGTTTGTCTGTAACAACCACTGTTCATGACGTACCTACGATAGACATTTAAACTGTGGGGTCACCAAAGGTTTCTTAACGCCTTTAATTATAAAATAATTCGAAAAATTAATCAGGAATAAACTTTGTGTTTTGATTTATATAATTGATATAAATCAAAATATCGTGTTATTTCTGATTAATTTTTCGAATTACTTTATTTAGGTTTTGAGAACCTTTGGTGACCCCATAGTTTAAGTTTCTTTAAAAAGTACATAGTGAGCATTGGTCGTTACATACAAACGTTCACCTAAATTGTCCCAGTCAATGAATGATTTTAATGTGTCAATCAATGGCCACAGCTACACTGTTTTGAATTTCATACTATAGTAGATGAAGGAGCGGGAATACAAAGTAGATGTAGGAACGGGAATATAAAGAAGATGGTGGAGCAGGAATACAAAGTATACATATGGTTGATCGGGAATAGAAAGTATATGAATGAGCGGATATACAAAGAAGATGTTAGAGCAGGAGTACAAGATAAACGAAGGAGCGGTAATACAAAGTAGATATAGAAGCCGCAATAAAACAGTAGATGTAGAAGCAGAAATGCATAAAATAAAGTGGAGCGGGAATATATAGTAGATGAAGGAGCGGGTATACAAAGTAGATGTATAGGAGCAGAAATATAAAAAAGATGGTGGAGCGGGAATACAAAGTATATGGTTGATCTGGAATAGAAAGTATTTAGATGAGCGGGAATAGAAAGTATATGGATGAGCAGAAATATAAAGAAGATGGTGGAGCGGGAATACTAAGTATATGGGGATCGGGAATAGAAAGTTGGTGGATGAGCGGGCATATTAAAGATTAATTAGATGTAGACATGGGAACAACAAATAAATGAAGGAGCGGTAATAAAAACGTAGATGTAGGTTCAATGCTTTCTCCGGCGTTTACTTGTCTTTTGGGTTGCTGTTTAAATAACATAAAGCATGATTCTCAGATTGTACATTTATATTTTACTAAATACTAAATCGTTGTGGGGACATATAAATATTAATGTACTTACATACAGAAAACGCTTGTAGAAAAACTGCTGTTACAAGAATCTCTCTCCACATCTTTCTACTTTAAAAAACAAACAATTATTAATAGATGTAGGAAGATGTGGTATGAGTGCCAATAAGACAACTCTCCATCCTAGTAACAATTTATAAAAGTAAACCATTATAGGTCAAGGTACGGCCTTCAACACGGAGCCTTAGCTCACACCGAACAGCAAGCTATAAAGGGCCCAAAAATTACAAGTGTAAAACCATTCAAACGGGAAAACCAACGATCTAATCTATATCAAGTATGAGTAGGTCATTTTCCAATCCCGATGTTTTAAGTCATAATTGAATGCAAGATAATCTCTCTTTCCTAATGGAACAACCCCGATTTTTTTCAATAAAGTTGAATTTAATCGCTGCATGAAAATTGCAATCGATTTACCGTTATCGATACAAAATTCCAGAACTTAGTTTCCTTAATCGATTTCCTTAATTGTAGGATGCTACTAACAAAGAACCAATTGTTTCTTAAAGACTCGCTGTCGAATGTTTTACCATTGAAGTATTATATTGATCTAGTCATTCCAATTATATTTTTCTTACAGTTAATATACATTCGACATATGAACTGTTGTTTGAAGCATAAAACGTTTAATTGAAATTTTTCCGTGTACTATAAAATTGAGAATGAAAATGGGGAATGTGCCAAAGAGACAACAATCCGACCATAGAGCAGACAACAGCAGAAGGTCACCAACAGGTCTTCAATGCAACGAGAAATTCTCGCACCCGGAGGCGTCCTTCAGCTGACCCCTAAACAAATATATACTGGTTCAGTGATAATGAACACCATACTAAACTCCAAATTGTACATGCATTTACCTTAGAATTCACTTATGAAAATGTGGCTAATTTGAAATTCACCAGCGAAAAATTTGGAGAATAAAAAAGACTCAGTCTGGCTAATCTCCAATGTATTTTTTTTCCAATCTTCAAACTCTTGTGAGATTTGAATATCAAACGAATTTAAGGGAGCTACCATTTGATTTTTATGGGGGGGGGGGGGGGCTAGGATGAAAAATGTTGTCCTGCATTTTTTTTTAGCTGTAATCTCGGTCCTGCCTTTTTATTTTTCACTCTGTTCGGTCCTGCCTTTTTTTTTTTCAGTTTATCCTGACTTTTTTTACCTAAATTGTCGTCCTGACTTTTTTTTTTTTGCAAGTGTCTCATCCTGCCTTTTTTTTTTTACTCGAAACTCCTGTCCTGCCTATTTTTTTCAAATTTCATCCTAGCCCCCCCATAAAAATCAAATGGTAGCTCCCTAAATAAATATTAAAACCCATGAATTAAAAAAAATTAATATACAATGTTATTATAACCTTGCTATGCACAACAGTTTTCGTTTCTTTTATAAAAATATGTTTTTTCTATCTAGAGTACGAAGTAAACAACTAACCAACAATCTTAAAAGATACCGACACTGACGGAGGCTTTTTGCTTTGTTGAAATACTTTTACTGTTCACACGTTTATCTGTTTCGTTCAAAATTTTGAAATAAATAAACTCATCGTAGATACTAGGAATAAAAATTTATTATATTTACGCCAGCCGTGCGTTTCGTCTACTTAAGACTCATCAGTGACGCTCAAATAAAAAAAGTTAAAAGGTTAAATAAAGGACGAAGTTGAAGAGTATTGAGCATGTTGAGGACCAAAAATTCATAAAAGTTTTGCCAAATACAGCTATTACCGAGATAAAATTGAAAATAATGAATATATTTGTATCTAACTGACATTACTTATCTTGAGCTCCGACTGTATAAAGGGGAAATACATTCTAGTTTAGTCTTTTATTATAAATATAAATGTTCTAATTTGTTTTAGATACAGTCTACCCGAATTGTAGTTTTCATCCACCTACTGTATAAGCATTGGTAACATAGTCATAATTAGAATTTGACATGCTGTTGTCAGAAATTCTAGATATTACAGATAAGAATTTATTGGAAATTGATTCTGACTAAATTCTAAATCGGAATTTCGTGAATTATATCCAAACAAAAAGTTAGATACTAATTTCGAACTCACCACTGCATCTTCCGAGATAGAAAAAAAACCCACCAAAATATCCCAAAAACTATATACACACAGATTTTTTTACAAGCAATAGCGATTTGCTCTAAGGAGCATGCATGCATGTTAAATATACCTTATGAATATGTATAAAGATACTTTTTATGAATTATATTATGAATAAAATACACTTACTCAGAGCTGTCACTGCACAATATATCTGGACATCAATATTAAAACTGATATTTATAATTTTCATATATGTATCCTTTTATAAATTACATAAGCGGGTTGTTATAAACTTCAAAATCCTTGTCTGTCGGATATATTAAGCCATTGACAACAGGAAATGTAGGATAATTTTCAAATGGCAGACCGTAAAAGGATCTCTTTTTAACGCTTAGACTACGTGTATTTAGTTATCAACATTTTGAGTTTGAAATATTGGTGAATGGAGTTGTATTTTTAACAAATTTATTTTAATGTATAGATCTTTTATTTCGTTATGTTCTAATGTGAATTTATATTAGACTGAATTTTTTCAAACGCTTGTTAAGAAAATGATTGAAATATTTCCCAATGCATCTTAAGCCAGCAAATTTAACCACTATCCATTTATCGACTCTGTAGGCAAAATTAACGCCATCGTTTTCATTTCTGTACTTTTCTGGTTGTGTTGTTTAAAATGACAATTAAAAAATTTGAAGTCGCATTTCATTAAAAACGAGAACAGGCGGTCGATATATAGAGATAGTAAGTTGAAACATTTCCGCGGGGTTTCTATGACATGATTATAAGTATTCCCACAACAGTTACATTCAATGATTGATGGCACATGTTCTTGTAAGCATCGACCTTTTTTTTTCTTTTTTTTTTAAAGAAAATCACGATGGAAGCCCTGATATACCATGTCGACTGGGAAATAATAATAATATGTACGCAATTGCTGCAAGAATTTCTACTTTAATCAAAGAGGAAAGTTTAAGAAAAAAATCCAACAATTTAACAAAATAGTCATGCTATATTGCGACAATGGTAAAGATCAGATAAAATTATTTCTCCACTTGCATTCGTAAAGGAAAACAAGGGGCAAGATATATTTTTTCATGGTGAAGCTCAAAGCAATAGAAACAGCTCCTGCTTCCGTTCTTTATCTCAGAGTTAAAGCTGTGATTCAACAAAATAGAGGAAAGCATATATATCTGAAAGTTCAAGGCAGTCCTAATTTTAGAGTAATTAATTGCTAGATGACGATAATGGTTTATTACTACAACTCGTAATTACAGTATTAAATGCATTCTAAATAATATTTCAAAAGAAACACTCATGTCAAATTAGTTTAAAAAAAATATAATTAAAAACGTCATCTCAAAAAAGACAAACTTAATGTCGTGAGGCGGATGAACAATATCCTGGTTATGGATTAAACATATAGTTATGACCATACATTATTACCAACTTATAAAGTAATACCCGGACAAACAGCACGACCGCATTGTCCGCACTGCTTCACATCTTCATCTGTTTTTATCATATATATATATATTTTTTATAGTTTGCCAAAATTGATTCAGTATTTACTTTTATAAGATGTCATTGGATTGTTTCAGACCAAATGTATCATATCTTAAGCACAACTAGGCAAACATTTTGCACGTCTAGTTCTTTTATAATATCAGACCTTGAATTTTTACCTTGACTTAGTTTTCTATTCTTTAGACCAAGGACCTCAAATCAACAGACCCTATGTCTCTGTCCCTTATGGTTTAATAGTTACAAACGATATAACTTATTTCAAATGCATTAGAGGAAATAACTTTCATATAGAGTTTTCGTATCGCTTCTATCAAAATTGGACAACAAATTCTAAAGATATAGCGAACAATTTGGTAAAATAAATTTGTTGCATTCTTTTACGTTTTCGAAGGAGTTCTCATCACAAAGAAAACAGTGTTTGGGGAGGTAACTCTTACAATAATTTTTCTCTCTCAACAGGGTCAGTCTCAAAAGGGCAATAACTGTTCGATATCATATGCAAAAAATCTAGGTGACATCTTGTGAAACCACACAACAGGGCACGTAACAAATTTGGCGGAAGAAGAAACAAAAAATTATCATAACAAATACAATAGGTCTGTCCACAAAATAGTGGAAAGATCTTATTATAAATAATTATGTAAATTGGTCTGTTAGACTAAAATTAAACCTCACATGAATTAAATCCATACATACTTTTAATTTATAACAGCTCTCTGAATCTGGTTTTATAGCGCTAAACCTCTCACGTGTATGACAGTCGCATCAAATTGTATTATATTTACAACAATGCGTAAATAAGAGACATTATAGGTAAAATTGTCAAAATAGGGGTACAACAGTCATCACTGTGTCACAATCTCAATTAGAACAAAAACAAACAAATATTTTACAAAGAAACACAAAAGCATTCACATTCACATCCATTGCATACTTCTATATGCATTTTAAATCAACCCATAGTATTAAATGATTTAAATAGTTAAGGTCCTATGACTGCATTTACATCAACTCGAGTGTAGAGTCGCGTGTAAATTGACGTAAGAATGTAAAAGTCACACATGAAGAAATATAAAATAATTTTTTCGTTCAAAGTATTTTCAAAATTATAATTTCACATGGGGAAGGTGGTGTACAGGGTTGAATAATCAAAAGGTTTGTTAGAACTAATTTGAGAAAAAAGAAATTATCCAGAAGTTCTCTAGAATTTTTAAGAATCCACATATGGTTAGGCAGCAACCATTTGATTTTCTGGGGGTGGGGGGGGGGGGGGGGTGGGGGGGGTGGGGGCTATGTTTTTTTTTGGAAAAAAAGTTTGTTTCTAGTTTTTGGAGAAAAAAATAATTTGTTTTTGATTCTGAGAAAAAAAAATTGTTTGTTTCACCCTCAGCTGCCACTATATGTAATGCTAAAATTGAAAAAAAAAATTGTTTTCGACTTGTCACGAAAAAAATAGATTGTTTTTCGCCGCAGGCGAAAAAAAAAGTTTGTACAGAGAAAAAAAAAACCATAGCCCCCCCCCCCCAGAAAATCAAATGGTCTTGTTGGTCATAGACTCTGGTACTGAGATTACTGTGTATTTCAAATTCGAGGTATAAGTCTAAAAATGAGGCGGAGGAAGCCGTGTCTGTTGTTTCTTTAATTTCTAGTTCTGGGGGATATATAAATGAAACCCAATCAGAAAAGTTCGGATTGTTAATGGAAAGAACATCATCAATATATCTGAAAGTGAATTTAAATAAAAGCTTTGGCTTATTTGATATTCTTGTTTTTGACACGTGTCTAAAGGAACTCCGATTCATGTGAAAATAAGAAGATGTCGACAAGGAGATGCGCACAGTTCGTTCCCATAGGAATGCCATCAATTTGTTATAAGGATTAAAACATATATTGATGACATAATAAATTCAAAAAGCAAACTGAAAGTTTTTTTGACAGACTTGTGCAGAATATTAATTATACATGTAGTACATTTTGACATGTTGGGGGGCCTTTTAAAGATTGCTATGTGGTATATGGTTTTGCTAATTGTAGGGGTCCGGAAGGTGACCCAATCTAACATCAGCTTCATTTGGTCTCCATTAGATATGTGTATTATTGGCAATATAACCATAACCATAATCATTATCATAATCATAGTTATGTATTAAAATTATTATGATTACTGTGTTTGGGTACTGTGAACGTATATTTTTTGGCACCCGTCGACTGTTAATTAAACACTAGAAATACGTCAATTTTGGAGTAAGTATTAGCTTAAACTATATATACGAGAGAAGTTCGATCATACACATGTTGAAAATATCACACAATTATATGTTTTGACCTTTGCAATCAATAGCGGTGTGAAGCCTCTATTCCAAAATAGGATTGTTTTTATGAAACTTCATATACAGTGGAGATCACTTTTAACCTCTCATTAAATCTGTCAGGAGAACTGTTCTAGAACAGTACGTAGAACTGTCAGCCTGACACCTTTTAGTCAGTTCTAGGTTAGAACTGTTCTAGCTAGAACTGATTTGGTCAGTTCTACCTAGAACTGATTTGGACAGTTCTACCTAGAACTGATCCTGACAGTTCTACCCTAGAACAGTTCAAATATTTGGTCAGTTCTACTTCTAGAACAGTTCTATGATTAGAATTGATTTCTAATTCTACGGCTAGAATTGATTTCTAATTCTACGGCTAGAATTGATTTTTTATAAATTCTACGGCCAGAATTGATTTGTAAGTTCTACGGCTAAAATTGATTTATAAATTCTACGGCTAAAGTTGATTTATAAGTTTTAAGAACTCTTTCAAAAAAAAATTGCCTTAATATAAAGGCTTGGGTAAAAAAGCGATTTAAATTATATAGAGTTTTGCTATTTTGCCGGTTTTATTTCAGATTTATAATCGGCAAGAGAACATGTTTAAGGTAGATCATAAGTAAATGTTTTTTGAGACAGAATTTTCTTATAAATTGACAAAATGAAGATTTTCCTATGCTGTTTTCAAAAATATAATAAAAAGTATGGGTCACCGTGCTATTTTTCAAGCTATGAGTCGTTGAAAATTGCCTAAATTTGGTTAGTTTGTTCATGAAAAAACACATAACAGTGAATAAAAAAATTTCTATGAGACAGAATTTTGAATTTTTTTTTGAGAAGATACTATTAGGTTTTATAATATGTTTTAAAAAAATAAAAAGAAAACATGGTGTCACCGCACTTATTTTCTTGCCACAAGTAAAAATAAAAAAATTCCCTATTAGCCCAGTGACGGCAACTGTAAAATGCGCTTTTTTAAATAGTTCTATACAACCGTGTTTAGAATTTTTGAATAAAAATAAGAATAAGATTTTTTTTTATGATAAAATAATAAATGCATGCCATTAAAATCCACATTAATAGTAAGTAAGGTAAATTAAAATTTAATCTATACAGCATGAAACGGACATATAGAAAAAGGCAAAAATACGGTGTAACTTGTAACATTAAATAAGCATAAATGAGAGTTTTTGAGCTAAAACTTATGCAAATTCAACATATTTCCCTGCATTTTCGTATTACAGAATTGTTCGGATTCGGACTCGGACATCAAACAAAATTCATCGCAAAAAAATCAAAAACGATCATGGTAGATAATTTTGAAATTGTCTTCGTTATGTGTAAGAAGTAGTAATTTGGAAGGACTAATAATCGAAATGTAAGAATCGGCAAGAAAAAATATGTAATTGCAATTTTTTTTATTTCAAAATGACTTGGTATTCAAAATGTGCATAACCAGAGGTTTAAGATAATCTGCAAGATATGAATGATTCGATAGTCTCGACTGAACACCTGAACTTTTTTAATGTCCAGCTATTATGTTACAATCTAAAGAAATGACGTTTTAACGCTATGTTCTGAAAAGGGTTTACGACATAGTCGCTAATCATTTCCAATGCACTGCTCTTAGCATATATTTATTTATATTTCAAGAATGTGCATTTGCTGCACTTTTTTGTTCGAAAGAAAAAAGAAATATGTTGAACGTAAATATTTAAAGTTATGTGATAAACTAAGTGTCCAGTGTTTTTGTTTCGCGCTTGTTTTCTGGGGGGAAATGCCGACGTCGTAAATGGTTTTAGTAATTTGAGGACGTTACGTTTGTGGACTCAGCTTTGTGCACGCCGTCAGTATAAATTTTGTGCTAAAAGAGTTATCTCCCCTTAAATGGCTCATTTGAAAAAAATGATTTTAAAAACCAAAAAGGTTGATATTTGTTAAAATATTTTGAATAATACATTAAATTAGCAAGTTTTCTTTATATAAATAAACAGACTAACCATTAAATTGCAAATCTGTTTCCAAATTTGCTGATTTGGGCAAATAACTAGACCAAATTTGTACTGTGATTGTACAATCCATTATAATTTGAATTGTTTTCATTTGTTATTCCGGGAGTCAGGATGGCTCGTTATCACATAACAAAATTGGGTTTAGTACAACGCACCTATGAACAGGATGTAGTCATTGCGAGGTCTCGATGAAAATTCGTTTATGGTGAGTTGAGAGTTATTTCCAAGCATGTGATCTCAATCGATAACTTTATTAGCGTTTATTGAACATTATAATAGACTAAAAGACTTGTGTTAGCGACAGAATAACCCCTTATTCCTGTTTTCGGTTTACAGGATAAGGGGATTGTGCGGTGCGCCTGACTTTTTAATACGGGTTTATCCTAATACCAAAATTTTAACCGGTGCATTCGGATAAACAATGCAAAGTGCCGGTGAATTGTCAGATAGCCAAAATCGGATTTCAAATAATGGAATAAGTAGAAATATGAGTGCAAAAGGGAACCAAGCATATGTCACTGGAAAGAAACAATATTCTAAAGATTGTACTGTTAGAATTGAAGGTATACAAACTCAGAATGTGAAAAATATTACTGTTATTGAATCAATTGAGGAAGTCACAGGTCTGAATACTGTTTTGGCAGTTGTTCAAAATGATGCATTGTCCTATGATGTAACTCTTGATTCGAAAGAGGATGCCGTGAACTTATTAAATGGAATAGAGATCAATAGATGTGACTACAACTGTAGTCTTATCTTTTCTGATACAACCGTTGTTTCATTCATGAAATTACCGTCGTTTATTGAAGATGATGAAATTAGAAACAAGTTACGTCAAAAGGGAATACTTATTAAATCTCCCATCTATCGCCGTGCTATACCGGGAACGCAAGTAGCAGATGGAACAAGGTTTGTTAAATGTAAATTCCCACCAGGATTTGTTGCCTTACCATGGACAATGGGATTCGAGATTGGTACAACAATGAAATACTACCGTGTTGTTCATAATAATCAGACTAAGGTCTGTTCACTTTGCCTATCGCCTGATCATATTCAACGTGACTGTCCGCATTATGTCTGCGATGGTTGTGGTAATCATGGACACTCAGTTCGGAAATGTAGAGCTAAAAAATGTGATGGCTGCAAAAATCTGCCTTTAAAGTGCGTATGTGAAGCAGTTGACGTAAATGGTAATTCTAATGGTGGAAATAAGGATGAGGTACATGTAGGAGCCAACGATTTCTTTGACAAAGATGATAGACAAGGTTTTGGGAGACCCCCCAAAAAAGATACAAACAATCAAGGTCATGAGAATGATTGTCCATACTGTGGGCATTTGGTATGTATTTGTGAGTGCACCAGCTGTGGTAATGCTGAATGCACTTGCCCTTGTGGAAAATGTGAAAAATTTCCATGTCAATGTAGTATTGTTTGTTATCATTGTAATAATGATCCATGTGTATGTCCATGTCCAGATTGTAAACATGCTCCTTGTGAGTGTGTATGTGAAAAGTGTAAACAAACTGTTTGTAATTGTATAAACTCTGATGAAAAGGAAGACACAGAAGTAGCATTTAAAAATGATGAAACTGTTGAAAATATAAATGAACCTATGAATGAACAAAATGAATTATGTAAAAATGATGTATCTTTGAATGTTGTTATTGAAAATCATAACACTGAAAATGTAGACAGTAGAAAAAGGAAAATTGTAATTTCTGATGAAAATTGTAATGATGATAATGTTGAGGCTGTTTGTCAGACTGAGATGAATGATGTCATCTCTCTGTGTGAAGTAAATGACACAGGGAGAGATGAGCATATAGACAATAAAAAGGTTAGAAGAGAAGCCTCTCCTTCTGGTGAAAAAATGGATACAGGGGGAGAGGACAGTGACACTTGTGGTGATTATGACTCGGGTTGTGATGAGGTCACAGCCGGGGTAGAGAATGTAGACTCCTCCGTCTGTGATGGAGATGAAAGCTCGGACGGAGGAGGTTTTGTTAAGAATAATGAGATGGAGGTAATTTAAAAAAACACAGAGGCATTAACTGCCAAACAATTAAGAAGAGTTCGTAAAAAAGCAAGAAGGAATGAAAGGGTAAAGTCAAAATTAGATGGGAAACATGATGCTGGTAAGAAGGCCTCAGATACTTAAAATGATGGCAATGTTTAAATTTATATTACTGATCTTACTTTTAAAAATGGTATTAATATGTACACATAATTGTAATGGTCTGAAAAATGTAAATAATTTTCAGAATTATGTATCTGTATTATACGATAGGCATATAAGCTTTTCCCTGTTACAGGAAACATTTTGGGATGATGACTATGTTAATGGAATAAGACATATGTATGAAGGTGTAATATATGAAAGTAATGGTAAAAATTGTCGACAAGGTGTAGCTATTATGATAAGTAATAACTATAAAGAAAGTTCTAAGTTAGTTTTTAAAGATGACAATGGTCGTTTTATACATGTTACATATGATTATCTAGGAAAAGTGTATAATTTAGTTTCTTTATATGCTCCAAATAATTATTCAGAAAGAAAAGAATTTTTTATGTTTGTTAGAGAATATATATCAAGTTTAGAAAACCTCATTGTTGGAGGTGATTTTAATACCACTTTAAGTAGTTTAGATAGAGGTGGTTTATCAAAACATATTTGTGATGAAGCTTATAAAGAGTTATTTGAAATAATTCATTCATGTAATGTATATGATGTATGGAGAAGTAGAAATGAAAATAAAAAGATATTTTCTTGGAAAAGAATTACAAATGGTATGTTACAACAAAGTCGTATTGACTATTTTCTTATTAGTCGAATGTTGTCATCTAATGTACAAAATGTATTTTATAACGAAACTAGTTTTAGTGACCATACTTATGTTATAATGAATTTCAATTTTTGTACTGTTGAAAAAGGACCTGGATTATGGGTTTTAAATAACACCTTATTACATAATGATGAATATGTTCAAAAAGTAAGAAATATAATTAATGAAGCTGTTCAAAGTTCATTGTATACTGTAGAACCTCTTGTATGGTGGGATAATCTTAAGTTTAGAATCAAAAAGTTCTCACAAGTTTTTTCAGTTAATTTAGCAAAAGAAAAAAAGAAAGATTTTTTTAAATTGCAAAATAAAATCCAAAGGATATGTGCCATGCAAGCAGACGGTATTGCTATAGATGTAACGAAATTAAAAAACTTAAAGCTTGAGTTAAATAATTATGAGTTAGAAAAATGCAAAGGAGCAGTTCTACGATCCAAAGCAACATGGGCTTCTGAAAGTGATAAGAATACTAAATTTTTTTTAAATTTAGAAAAATACAAGCAAGAAAATAATGCTGTAAAAGAGCTTATAAATGACAAAGGTGATGTCATTGGTGATACTGATGGTATACTAGATATTGAATATTCTTTTTATAAAAATTTATATTCTTGTGTTAATGTAGATAATGTGAAAATGGAAGAATTCATTAGTTCTATTGATGTAAAAATAAATGAAAATGATAAAGATATGTGTGACGCAGAAATATTATATGATGAAATTACTGAAGCTTTGATGGCTATGTCAAAAAACAAAAGTCCTGGTACAGATGGGCTTACAACAGAGTTTTACTGTAAATTTTATGATTGTTTAAGAAATATATTATGTCATGTTTATAATAGTATTTATGATGAAAATATTTTGTCAAGGTCTATGAGAGCAGGAGTTTTAAGCTTGATTTATAAGAAAAAAGGTGATAGAAGAATTTTGAAAAATTATAGACCAATATCTTTGTTACAAGTTGACTATAAAATATTGGCCAGAATAATGGCAAATAGATTTAAAAAGGTATTACCAACTATTATATCAGAAAACCAAACTTGCTGTATTATTGGTAGAGATATTAGTAATAATATTGCTAATGTAAGAGATATAATTACTTTAGTTGAAAATGATGAACTTGAAGGCTATATAGTTAAAATTGACCAAGAGAAAGCTTTTGACAGAGAAAGTCATGAGTTTATTTTTAAAACCTTAAAGAAATTTGGGTTTGGTGATGTATTTATCAAGTGGATAGAGATTTTCTATACAAGAATTAATAGCTGTGTAAAATGCAATGGATTTTTGACACCCTATTTTTGTGTTGATAATGGGATAAGACAAGGGTGTCCAATAAGTGCCCTTCTATATGTTTTAGCAGCTGAAACTTTACAATGTAATATAAGGAAAAATGTGAATATATCTGGTATTAAAATTCCAAATACCACTGATGAAGCTCTTATTTTTCAGCACGCAGACGACACTACTTTAACTGTGTCTGACAAAAGTTCTATTGATGAAATTTTTAAAGTTTTTGAAATGTATGAAGCCAGTTCAGGCGCCAAAATAAATAGACAAAAATCAGAGATATTGCCAATTGGCAAAGGTAGAATAGCTGATAATGAAAAAAACAAATATAATTTACAAGTTTGCGAAAACTATATTTTATTGTTAGGAGTGTATGTTGGCAAAGACAAAACTGTTTGTGATCATTTAAATTGGAGTGGCAAAGTTAGTAAAATTAAGTCCTTATTGAATATGTGGATGCAGAGGCAATTGACAATACAGGGTAGAGTGAATGTTATTTCCTCATTATTTATGTCAAGATTATGGTATTCTTTGTTTGTAACATCGATGCCAGATCAAGTTTTACGAGATATTAAAACTGCATGTGTTAGTTTTGTGTGGAATAATGGTGCACACTTAGTAAAATATAACACCATCATTGATCAAAAGTGTAATGGAGGTTTACAGTTACCTGATATTGAATCAAAGATGTATGCATTTAGATTAAAATTTTTAGCCAGGTTTTTAGACAAGAATTATAAAGTGCTATGGAAGTCTACATTTAAATATTTTATTTCAAAAATTTTAAATATGAACTTATCAGAAGAAATATTATTCATTTCTTTACCAGAAAACTTGAAGTGTATTCCTAATGTTTACAAAGAAATGTTTAAAGGTTTTGATCTCTTAAGAGATGATATTGAATTTGATCTTAGCACTGAAAATGTATATGATCAACCCTTATTTTGTAATCCAAATGTGTTGTTCGATGGAAAAACTGTTATATGGTATGATTTTATAAATGCTGGAATTGTTCAAGTAAAAGATATATGTTATGAAGTTATAGAGGGGTTTTTACCAGAAATGGCTATAGTTGAGATGATACAAAATGTAACTAATCATTGTGATATTAACAGTATTGTAAAAAGATATAATACTTTAAAAGTTGTATTGCCTAAAGAATGGACAGAAATTATTCATAAAAATATTCATAGGAGAAATGTTTCTCGCTCTATAAATATTAATGTCATTTTCAAAGATAAATTGTCAGAGTTTTCTATGTGTTCGACAAAAGAACTGTATTTGTTACTTACTAGTAAACTATGTCAGCATCCTATTTGCTATAAAAAGTGGACAGAAGTTTTTGAGATTGAAGAGAATGATCTTTGTAAAGTATGGAAAAACGTTAATTTCTATTGGAAACCATCTATTTTAATGGATCTAGATTTCAAAATAGCACATTATTGTATTTTCACAAATTCTAAACTTATGACTATGAAACTTATAAATTACAATGTATGTGATGTATGTGAAAAAGAAGTAGAAAATATCACTCATTTATTTCTATTATGTTCTGAATTAGTAGAATTTCATCTGTTTATGCAACAGAAGTTGTCAGTTTTATTTGATAATGTTGATTCTGACAAAATTGATAACTTAGTGTATGAAGAGGTATTTATGTTTGGTTTATTTGGATCTATCAAAGGCGTAAATGTAAGTTTTGTCAATTTCATGTTATCTGTAGCGAGATATTGTATCTTCAGAAGAAGGAATTTACTTAAAAATTTAAACAGTAATGTTGATCTTATTAGACTATTTAAATACACTGTAAAACATTATATAACTTACCTGTATGTTTGTGTGATGCAAAATGTATGAGAAATGTTTTTGAGAAACACTTTTAAAAAAATAATATTCTGGTACAAGAAACCGAAGGTGTCATAACATTTAATTTCTAATTATTGTGCTGATTATATATATGTGATTATACTTAAAACATTGCTTTGTGATAATTTTGTGTAATATGTAATATATCTGTTGTATATATATGTTGAAGAATTGAATAAAGATAAAAAAAATCACATAACAAAATTATCGAAAAAAAAAAAAAAAAAATCACATAACAAAATTATCGGACCTCATTAACCAACATTATATCAGTTTACGAGTAGTTTTCATACCTCGGACGACTTGTTTAACAAAAATCTGTTGACCGCATCAATCTAAACTGCCATTATTTGCTTTTTCTTTCTGCAAATCTATATAGCTGCACAGTACTTCAGTTTTAATTTTAGGTCTAGAGGGACTGTAATATACAAGTTACAGCAATTTTGGAAAAAAAAATTGTTCGCATCAATTTATAGTGCCAGCATGCAGGGACAGATCCAGTCATTTTTAAAAGACTGGGAGGGGGGGGGGGTCCAACTATATGCTCCCATTCAAATGCATTGATGTTAAAAAAAATAGTGGGGTTCCAACCCCTGGACCTCCTCCCCTTGGTCCTAAATATTGAATAATAAACAAATATCATTAGTTTTTATACTTCAGACTGAGTCGTGTAATAAAATCTTTGGACTGCATCAACCAAAACTTACCTTATTTGCTTTTTATTCTGTAAATCTATATAGCTGCACAGAAATTCAGTTATAATTTTAGGTCGAGAGGGACTGTAGTATATAAATAACTGCAATATTGGAAATCAATGACCACAATTTTTTTTCCGCATCAATTGAGGGTGCCAGCATTTCCTATTTTTATTCAAAATATCGCATCAGAAACAAATATCAGTAGTTGTCATACCTCAGACTGACTCATGTAACAAAATTATATGTCTGAATCAATCAAAACTGACCATATTTGACAGCATCAACCAAAACTGACCATATTTGACCACATTCACCAAAACTGACCATATTTGCTCTTTTTTTTATGTAACTCTAATGGGAACAAACTGTGCCCCTCTACTTGCCGACTTGTTTCTTTATTATTATGAGGCTGACTTCATGCAGGAACTTCTTAGGAAGAAAGATAAGAAGTTAGCACTATCCTTTAACTCTACGTTTCGCTATATAGATGATGTTCTTTCACTAAATAATTCAAAATTTGGTGACTATGTGGAACGCATCTATCCAATCGAGCTAGAGATAAAGGATACTACAGATACAGTTAAGTCGGCCTCATATCTTGACTTACATCTAGAAATTTACAATGAGGGTCGGTTGAAAACAAAACTTTACGACAAAAGAGATGATTTCAGCTTACAATTGTGAACTTTCCATTTCTAAGTAGCAACATTCCAGCAGCACTGCATACGGGGTATTATATATCTCCCAATTGATACGATATTCCCGTGCTTGCATT
Source organism: Mytilus edulis (assembly GCF_963676685.1). Classification (NCBI taxonomy): domain Eukaryota; kingdom Metazoa; phylum Mollusca; class Bivalvia; order Mytilida; family Mytilidae; genus Mytilus; species Mytilus edulis. The sequence continues at coordinate 16,469,557 of NC_092345.1, forward strand.
TCCTATCATGATTTTCTTGATAGAGGGTTGCTGCTCACAAGGAAGCTATTAAACCAAGAGTTCCAAATGGTGAAGTTGAAATCATCCCTTCGTAAATTTTACGGACGCCATCACGAGTTGGTTGACCGTTATGGAATAACCGTATCACATGTTCCTTACGTCGTAACTACAACCCCCTTCCCTTTCCTGAATGTGACCTACCGAATTAGACTATTTACCGGATTTGTTATCACATAAGCAACACGACGGGTGCCGCACGTGGAGCAGGATCTGCTTACCCTTCCGGAGCACCTGAGATCACCCCTAGTTTTTGGTGGGGTTCGTGTTGTTTATTCTTTAGTTTTCTATGTTGTGTCATGTGTACTATTGTTTTTCTGTTTGTCTTTTTCATTTTTAGCCATGGCGTTGTCAGTTTGTTTTAGATTTATGAGTTTGACTGTCCCTTTGGTATCTTTCGTCCCTCTTTTATAGTCGCATAGTAAATCTGTAATATTTTTATGTAAGGGACAACATCAAAAGATCGATGTAGGATAAGAAAAACTTAAATCAAATAGTTTGGGGGTGGGGGGTTAACATTGCTGCAAGTTTTGTTAATCTAAAATCGATTTTAAATATATCCCTATTGGTCAATCAATTTTTCACAAATTAAGTTAAGAGGGGGGGGAGGGGGGGGGGGGTCAGTGAAAAAAATTTGTGAATTAAGTTTTTTATCCTTCATTGAACTTTTGATGTCGTCCCTAAGGATGGAGTGTATAATCATGATAATACAAATGATCTGTATTATAGGGTTATTGCATGAATATTGGGGAATATTGTTCCGAGTAGAATTTTATATTGCACAAGCTTTTATTTTTATAGCAGGATGGATTGTTTAATATAAATGAAAGCAATATTGGAAAAACAAAATTATTCTCGCATCAGTTTATAGTGCCATGATGTCCTCTTTTTAATCAAAATTTTGAATCGTAAACTAATTTCAGTAGTTTTGATATCTCAGACTGACTCATGGATATAACAAAATTATTTGTCCACATCACCCAAAACCATGAAAACTGACCATATTTATAGCTTACTATGCGGTATGGGCTTTGCTCATTGTTGAAGGCCGTACGGTGACCTATAGTTGTTAATGTCTGTGTCATTTTGGTCTTTTGTGGATAGTTGTCTCATTGGCAATCATACCACATCTTCTTTTTTTTTATATTTGACAGCATCAACCAAAACTGACCATATGTGACAGCATCAACCAAAACTGACCATATGTGACAGCATCAACCAAAACTGACCATATTTACGCTTTATAATGTAAATATAAATATATATAGCCGCATAATAAATCACTTATAGTTACATATCACGATGGATTGTACAATTCAAATGACAGCAATATTGTAACACATTGGCTACAAAAAAAAAATCCACATCAATTTAGAGTACCAGCAATTTTCTGCAAGTCCTCTTTTTATTCAAAATATTGAATTGTAAACAAATTTCAGTAGTGTCGATATACATGTATCAGACCGAGTCGTTTTTTAAAACAAAATTATTTGACCACATCAACCAAAACTGAACTTATTTACACTTATCATGTAAATATATATGGCCTCAGTCATTGTAAACCAATAATATTTCTATGTCAGGACGGATCGTACTATGATAAAAATGACACCAACTTTGGAACACAATACACCTTATTGCTAATCCTGGCTGACCCGGCCTCTTGACCCGGCATACAACAATCACTTTTCCATTGTGGCGTCAGATATTTTGTTTTATGACGTCAAATTTTTACGGGAACCTGTGTGATATCCAGTAAAGGCAGACAAATAGCGATAAGGTGTATTTATACCATATCTAAAAATTTAGCGCGCGGTTATTTCCTCTCTGTATCCATAATAATGAACCGTCACTAAAGTGACTTTTTAAGTCCGTTAGTTTGTGCTGAGACTACTATATAGTAGTATATAGTAGTCTCAGGTTTGTAATGTTTTTTTTGTTTTTTTTAAACAAAACTATTTTACAGCATCATCCAACACTCACATGACTGATTCATATACTTTATTTAAAAAACAAAAGTACATGTATGGGAAGTTCTCTTCTTGGAATAGTATACTGTTAATATAATTTGAAGAAGGCAAAGAAAAATGCATGATTTTGTTTGTAGCCGAACATCCAGGGGCAAATGTTTTATTCATGTTCAGATGAGTATATTTTTCTGAGTTCCAGACTCCCTGATATCATTTATAATCGTTATGGATAAGTCTGGCTAAATTGACGAGATGGTGCAAATGTATATAGTTTTTTTACGTTATAATACAACACTTTTTTCATTAATATCCCATAATTAATCCACTGTACAATTTTCGTTGGAACATTTGTCAAAACAGAATCTTAAATGAATGTAAATCCAAGGCAAACAAGGTAAATTGCGATTAAAATTCCATGAATTAAATGCAGAGTTATATTTATGAAAAGACTGATAAAAACGGGGAACGAAGAAACGTAAACAATGATGTTTCCTATGCAATCTTATAAAAATATTTCTCCGATGAGTTGGATAACCTTCTATTCACTTCGATATTTGTACATGTAACGTTTGATCAGTAAAAAAATATAGAAAAATCTGCTAAAGCAAAGTAATTGGAAGTGATTTATTTCTTCTAAATTCTAAAGTGCCCTTACTGCAATGACGTCATTTAGAACTGTTCTACAGTCCTGACTGATTTAGTCAGTTCTGCTGACAGTTCTACGGTTAGAACTGATTTGGACAGTTCTACCTAGAACTGATTTAGACAGTTCTACCCTAGAACTGACCCTGACAGTTCTACCTAGAACTGATTTAGTCAGTTCTACCTAGAACTGATTCTGACAGTTCTACTTAGAACGTGAGTTCTAGGGTAGAACTGTTCTAGGTAGAACTGTTCTAGGACAGGTTAGAACAGTTCTAATGAGAGGTTAGAAGTGATCTCCACTGTAGTTGCAGTGGCACATTTTTACAATGGAAGCGTAAAAGGAGTTCCTATCGGAAATTTTAGTCCATGTCTGCAGTTTGAGGCATGCCTTTTTTTTTCTAAATGTATTTTGCTTTTGCTTTTGTTTTCTGTGTTGTGTTTATTGCTATTGTTTTCTGTGTTGTGTCTTGTCTGGATCATGTTTGGAAATAGTATACTGCAAGTCATTATATTATGGCCCAGCGGTTGTCCAAAACGTGTACTACCTTATTACTTTAGAATACTATTTGGTCAGGTTAAAAAACTAATTAAGTTTAACATGTACATGTATCTATCATAAGGTTGGGTTTTTTTTGGTGTTTTTTTGTCAATCAACCAACATGGCAACCTTGACTAAAACTGGCAGACGGTTAAAAGGTAAATCATATAATAACTTTATATATTAATATGCAGATATAGAAAATCTGTTGTGCACATGAATGCTCAAAATCTTACTATGATCTTTCTGGACACATTAAAGAAAGACGAGCACAAATTAAAGACATGAGTAAATTTGATATTCTAGCAATGATTGATAGTAGCCAAGTGGAGAAGACACATTTAAAATTTTGCAAATATATACTGGGGCTTAGTAAACAATCTGTCAATATAGCTGTAAGAGCAGAACTAGCTCAGTATCCCATAGATGTCTTTATTAAAGTACAATCATTAAAGTACTTAGCAGTAATTTCTAGTGATGAAAATAACCCTTTATTATATGATGCTTTCTGTTTATCTAAATGGCTTAGCACAAACGGTTTATTTTCATGGTTCTCATATGTAGAAAATATAGCCCATACAAATAAATTAGATATAAATAAAATACAGGATATAAACTATAAACGAGAGAAGAGTTCATTCTCAAAAAAATATTAAAATAGAACTAAAAGATAGCTTTGAAAATATTTGCTTTGAAAAATTTAAATTAACTTATGAATCCAGTAAAATATTCTTGTACAGTAAAATAAAGACAAAATATGAAATAGACAAATACATTTCTAAAAATAGTTTTGAAAATAGAAAATTATTATGTAAAATGCGAGTAAGTGACCATTTCTTGGAAAAAGAGAGGGGTAGATATAAAAGAATTCAAAGAGAAAATAGAATATGTAAACATTGTAATATAATAAGATTTATTCCTATGAAGAATAAATCCGGTTATCGGAGAAAAGTGGGCTTACGTTTTGGGAGTTGTCCCGCTTTGAACACGTGGTGGAACTTGTTATGTATTATGAGTCACGTTAATTATTTTAACCTTGATAACTGTGACGTCATCATTCTTTCTTTACCACGTACGATACAGCAGAGGGAAGACGCAAAAAATTGGGTTCCGTATGAATTAACTAATGTTTGTTTCAAAAGTTAATAATATTTCTTTGATTTGGTATATGAAATGGATGTCTTTCAAAAAATCTTATTTTACTGAAAAGGTTCGGAAAGTTTGAAAGATAGGAAAAGCACATGATTTTGATCCAGTATAAAATAGTGTTAAAGATTTTATATCTTTTGTTGTTTCTTCTGTAAAGAGTTTCTAAATATTTCATTGTAAATTTTTAATTGTTGGTTTAATTCAGTGGAAATCATGAATTATATTTCCAAAATTAGAAATTTTAACAGACCCGTAATTTCAGATAAAAACTGCGCACATGGTTTTAAAGACACGTGTCGCATGTACGTCTGCGATTTTAAAACTATCGTTATATGAAATGTTTCATCTGCTACACAGCAAGCAATTTAAAGAGAAACCAATAATGAATAAATGTATGAAGTTTATAAAATATACAGATCTAACATTGTTGGGTTGATGTTTAGACGAGTTGTATAGATATTATAACTTTTCAACGGTCGTTTCACTAATATTATTGTAGTAATTTTTCAGTTTTAAAAACCAAACATCTTATGGAAATCGGGAAAGCAGATCGTATGTCACAAAGTCCCTCTAAAAGTCCTTATAAATGCAGCCAAAGGCAAAGGGTACAGCAGAGGGGCGTACCGACACAGATCTAGCAACGTCGTTGGACAGCATACTTCCACGCAAGTTTTAGCTACATGTGTGATGACTCCAGAACTTAGGAATGAAGTTGTTCAGATTGTCAATGGCAATGCCCTTATTCACTCTCCAGCTACTGTTAGTGTTACATCTCCTGACTCAGTCAATGAAAGGCAACAATCGAATACAGGTATAACACAAAGTTCTAATATTTGCCAATTACTAGTGCAAATGATAATCTATGTTTAAATGTTTCACAAAACTCGGAACAAAATAATTAATGGTGAATATGTAGATTTAGGTATATATTGCTTTAATACAAATTCAGGCACAGAACAGTAGATACAAATGGACAGCTGATTATCCAAACTAAACTAAGTAAAAAAATTACTGATATTAACACATGGATAGATGCTTTCCTTATTTACATAAGTATTTATGTTGGTGTACATTTAGAAGATGCACCTAACTTAACCGAATACATACATGTTAAAATATTTTGTGTATCCGTGTTTCCAGTGCAAAATTTACAAAATCTCTCATTAGAGGGTATTGTTGGTCTTGCATACCTACCAGTTTCTATTGATAATGAGTGTGCACTTATTCTTAATTTAGTGATAAATAAAAAGTTAACCACAGTTTCCATCTTTTATCTTAGATAGTTCAAATTTAATTTAATTTTGTAGAAATCTTCTAGTTTCTGTTTGAAATTACTATTACAATGCTTGTTAAAGGGTATTCCAATATATTTCATTAATTCAGATAATTTATTAGACCACAAATTTTCTCTGTACTAAGTTGATATTTTAATAGGATTGATTGATTGTTGGTTGCTTAATGTCCAGTGGCAAATATTTCAGGCATATCTATCAGGACGAATATTTACACAGTGTCTGTAAATTGTGTCATTTTAGGATAATTTAGTTTGTATCAAGCGGATACATTGTTATGACACAGTGTCTATAAATTATGTCTTTTTAGAATAACTTAGTTTGTATCAAGGAGATATTCTGGTAGGACACAGTGTCTGTAAATTGTGTCTTTTTAGGATAATCTAGTTTGTATCAATTAGATCCATTGATAGGACAAAGTGTCTGTAAATTGTGTCTTTTAAGGATAATATAGTTGTATCAAGTAGATACATTGATAAGACACAGTGTCTGTAAATTGTGTCTTTTAAGGATAATATAGTTTGTATCAAGTAGATATGTTGATAGGACAGTGTCTGTAAATTGTGTCTTTTAAGGATAATATAGTTTGTATCAAGTAGATATGTTGATAGGACAGTGTCTGTAAATTGTGTCTTTTAAGGATAATATAGTTTGTATCAAGTAGATATGTTGATAGGACACAGTGTCTGTAAATTGTGTCTTTTAAGGATAATATAGTTTGTACCAAGTAGATATGTTGATAGGACACAGTGTCTGTAAATTGTGTCTTTTAGGATAATATAGTTTGTATCAAGTAGATATGTTGATAGGACACAGTGTCTGTAAATTGTGTCTTTTAAGGATAATATAGTTTGTATCAAGTAGACATGTTGATAGGACACAGTGTCTGTAAATTGTGTCTTTTTAGGATAATTTAGTTTGTATCAAGTAGATACATTGATAGGACAGTGTCTGTAAATTGTGTCTTTTAAGGATAATATAGTTTGTATCAAGTAGATATGTTGATAAGACAGTGTCTGTAAATTGTAATTTTTAAGGATAATTTAGTTTGTATCAAGTAGATATGTTGATAGGATACAGTGTCTGTAAATTGTGTCTTTTAAGGATAATATAGTTTGTATCAAGTAGATATGTTGATAGGACACAGTGTCTGTAAATTGTGTCTTTTAAGGATAATATAGTTTGTATCAAGTAGATATGTTGATAGGACACAGTGTCTGTAAATTGTGTCTTTTAAGGATATTTTAGTTTGTATCAAGTAGATACATTGATATGACACAGTGTCTGTAAATTGTGTCTTTTAAGGATAATTTAGTTTGTATCAAGAAGTTATGTTGATAGGATACAGTGTGTGTAAATTGTGTCTTTTAAGGATAATTTAGTTTGTATGAAGTAGATACATTGATATGACACAGTGTCTGTAAATTGTGTCTTTTAAGGATATTTTAGTTTGTATCAAGTAGATACATTGATATGACACAGTGTCTGTAAATTGTGTCTTTTAAGGATAATTTAGTTTGTATCAAGTAGATACATTGATAGGACACAGTGTCTGTAAATTGTGTCTTTTAAGGATAATTTAGTTTGTATCAAGTAGATACATTGATATGACACAGTGTCTGTAAATTGTGTCTGATAAAAATATTTTGTTTGTATCAAATAGATACATTGATAGGACAAAGTGTCTGTAAATTGTGTCATTTAAGGATAATTTAGTTTGTATCAAGTAGATACATTGATAGGACACAGTGTCTGTAAATTGTGTCTTTTAGGGATAATTTAGTTTGTATCAAGTAGATACATTGATATGACACAGTGTCTGTAAATTGTGTCTGATAAGGATAATTTAGTTTGTATCAAGTAGATACATTGATAGGACAAAGTGTCTGTAAATTGTGTCTTTTAAGGATAATTTAGTTTGTATCTAGTAGATACATTGATATGACACAGTGTCTGTAAATTGTGTCGTTTAAGGATAATTTAGTTTGTATCAAGTAGATACATTGATATGACACAGTGTCTGTAAATTATGTCTTTTAAGGATAATTTAGTTTGTATCAAGTAGATACATTGTTAGGAAACAGTGTCTGTAAATTGTGTCTTATGAGGATAATTTAGTTTGTATCAAGTAGATACATTGATAGGACAAAGTGTCTGTAAATTGTGTCTTTTAAGGATAATTTAGTTTGTATCAAGTAGATACATTGATAAGACACAGTGTCTGTAAATTGTGTCGTTAAAGGATAATTTAGTTTTTGTACAAGTAGATACATTGATATGACACAGTGTCTGTAAATTATGTCTTTTAAGGATAATTTAGTTTGTATCAAGTAGATACATTGAAAAGACACAATGTCTGTAAATTGTGTATTTTAAGGATAATTTAGTTTGTATCAAGTAGATACATTGATAGGACACAGTGTCTGTAAATTGTGTATTTTAAGGATAATTTAGTTGGTATCAAGTAGATACATTGATAGGACACAGTGTCTGTAAATTGTGTATTTTAAGGATAATTTAGTTTGTATCAAGTAGATACATTGATAGGACACAGTGTCTGTAAATTGTGTATTTTAAGGATAATTTAGTTTGTATCAAGTAGATACATTGATAGGACACGGTGTCTGTAAATTGTGTATTTTAAGGATAATTTAGTTTGTATCAAGTAGATACATTGATAGGACACAGTGTCTGTAAATTGTTCCTTTTTAGTATTTTTGATTTGTATCAAGTAGATACATCAGAAACATAGTGTACATGTCTAGTGGCTTTCGAAGCGTTCCGTAAATTTTATAATTATGATATCATTTGGCCACCACTTTTAGAATCACTTAAGGCATTTTTATTGCATGCAAATATATTTATTGCTTATATGTCACTTGAAATAAATTAAATGGGTTTATAGGACAGCTAACTGTTATCCGTAAAGAAAGATCACGTTGCAAAATTTTGCTATTATTGTTATCCCATTCTCAAAAACGGATCAATGTTGTCATGGTACATGTATAGAAATAACAGAAACTAAACTAGAATATTGTCTAATTTATTTGTTAAAAATATGAAATGCAAAGACCAAAGGTTAAAGTCCCCTTATTCTCTGACTTTGGTGCCAAGTACCAGTGTTCATGTGTTCTAAGTTTTAAAAGTTTGAATACATGTAGGAATAATGGATTCAGTTTCATTTTGAATCGGAGATATGGTAAAAACCAATAAGCATGAATAAAGCAGCCACAAGAATGTACACCTTTGCCGCTTAGCTATATATACAATTGGGAGGTTGTTACATAAAATAGCCTGAAATATATAATAAGCCTGATATATTCACATCTGACGGCGTTACTTTATCTCATGTGGGCAATTGTTTTTTTTTCTTATTTCATTACAGGGTAATTTAAATATAAATATATGTGTGTGGTCTTTTAAAAGTACGGTCACGGCGGGTGTGTTGTGTCGCTAACGCATTTGTGGCGGTGGTCGAACTCAGTGTCCAATAACTCTTGGCATAGCCACTGAATTCGACCATGTGGCGAAAATAGCGACACAACATCTACAAATATATTATGCTTCTTATAATGGAATTATGTATCCGCTGAGCTTCTGTTTCCCAGGGCCAGCATCCGATATATTTTGGAAGCAATAATGTTAATAAGGATATTATATTGATATATAAGGAAATGACATTATAAGGAATAACAATAAGGTGGAAATAAGGAATAAGAATAATGTGGAAATAAGGAATAAGGAATGGACAATAATGTGGAAATAAGGAATAAGGAATGGGTGGAAATAAGGAATAAGGAATGGACAATAATGTGGAAATAAGGAATAAGGAATGGACTATAAGGTTTAATTATATATACTAGGGACTTGCCAATTATGTTTCTCGGCAGTCCCATTCTTTGTCAAGCCGTGGCCGTACAATTTTGTACTTTTGCCAAATAAAATATTTCTTACTTTATATATTTGTATGTCATTTGGCCCCACGTTGTCTCAGATAATAAGATTTATTCCTATGAAGAATAAATCCGGTTATCGGAGAAAAGTGGGCTTACGTTTTGGGAGTTGTCCCGCTTTGAACACGTGGTGGAACTTGTTATGTATTATGAGTCACGTTAATTATTTTAACCTTGATAACTGTGACGTCATCATTCTTTCTTTACCACGTACGATACAGCAGAGGGAAGACGCAAAAAATTGGGTTCCGTATGAATTAACTAATGTTTGTTTCAAAAGTTACCCACCCACCCACCACTTAGATTAAAGACATACTCCTAAAATGTAGTTAATATACATGTGTTTAATGTTATATTATGTTATATCATGTTGTTCGTTTTTCTGCTGTTTTTGTTCTATTTTTCAGGTTGAAATGACTGGTAGCTTATTCCGATTGTAATCCCAATCCTTCGTCACGGCTTCAGACAAAGACTCCGACCATTGTAATCCCCATCCTTCGTCACGGCTTCAGACAAAGACTCCGACCATTTAATGGCGAAAATAGCGACACAACATCTACAAATATATTATGCTTCTTATAATGGAATTATGTATCCGCTGAGCTTCTGTTTCCCAGGGCCAGCATCCGATATATTTTGGAAGCAATAATGTTAATAAGGATATTATATTGATATATAAGGAAATGACATTATAAGGAATAACAATAAGGTGGAAATAAGGAATAAGAATAATGTGGAAATAAGGAATAAGGAATGGACAATAATGTGGAAATAAGGAATAAGGAATGGACAATAATGTGGAAATAAGGAATAAGGAATGGACTATAAGGTTTAATTATATATACTAGGGACTTGCCAATTATGTTTCTCGGCAGTCCCATTCTTTGTCAAGCCGTGGCCGTACAATTTTGTACTTTTGCCAAATAAAATATTTCTTACTTTATATATTTGTATGTCATTTGGCCCCACGTTGTCTCAGATAAATGCGGTTGAAGATGAAACCCACTTTTTCTTAAAATGTAAAATTAATAAATCTTAACGTAATCAGCTTGAAAAAGATATAAATAATATATGTCCAGAATACTTTAAATTGTCTGAAGCAGGTAGATTACAATTAATTCTATCTTCATTTGATATTATGCAGTTTACTGTTTCGTTCATTAAAAAGTCATTTGCACTGTGGTGAGTGGACACAACGCCTGTAGAAATATTACTGTTTTACCACTTTATATAGACAAGACAAGATAAGACAATATTTTATTTGTGTCTCACCTCTTTTAAAACATTTACATAATATTACAATTTCCAATATAAAACAAGAGCCACTCTAAAAAGAGTAATGAGAGACTATAAAAATGGTATATACATTTACATATATATATATATATGTCGTGTACAAGTTGCGATTTTGTACAGGTTATTATAACATTTACAAAAATGTTGCACATGTTATAATTTGTACAATGCAAAAAACAAGTTATAACATGTACAAAAGTACCTCATACATGTTATAACATGTACAAAATATTGCTTTAAAATGGTTTTAACTTGTACAAAATTTGAAAATAAAGAGTTTTCTATTATTACAACACATGCCACTAACCTCAATGATATTTTGATCATTTTTTGTTATGATTGTTCATTCATGTATATATATAGTGTGATACCTTTTTGATAGTTTGTTATTAACCAGATAAATAGTTTTTCTGATTACATAATTATACCTTAAAGACTTTTTAAATTCTTACTATACAAACAGAAGAAGACTTAGAAGCAATATTTGAAGCAAGTTCTGTATCTAATAACACTGACAGTGAAAACCTTCTTTTACAGAGACAGAAAGTAATAGACACTGAAATCGAAACTGAAAACAATTTCAGAGACGGACATTATTACTGACACAAACATTGAAACTGATGATTAATTGACTGGTCATGATTCAGCAGACACCAATGAACGAACAAATGAGTTCGAAACAGAAACAATGGTAATGAAGTGATGCGAACATGGTTAGTGAGGAAGTATCAGCATGACATCTACTGGTATACTTCCTCGAAGGAGGGTGCTTTCTGGTCGTGATATTCCTGCTGTCAATACCAGTGAGGGTTTATCTGAAATTTCAAATACTGACATTAAGCGTGCACGGGAGGTGACCCTTTCTGGCCGGTAGGTACAAGCCCATGCCTTGACGAAAAACTCAAAAACTAGATAAACTGTTCTCTCCTAAGGCGATAACGTTAACCATTCACATTCAGTCCATTGATATGGGCCCCGCATATGCGAAAAACCTAACAGGCTTGGTCGGTGATGAATGTGAATGAACATATGGCGACTACAAAATTGGAACTGAAGACTTAGTTGGACAAATAAAGGGATACTTGAGTATAGACCCGGTTTAATTTCTTGCAAATGCAACTTTAAATGTGTCTGAAGTCCCAATGAGTGATATGAGTGTTAGAGAGATGGTCCGTAAGATATCCTTAAGTGGGGGAGGGGGCAAAGATTTTTGCATTGTTAGTGTAAAAAGTACAGTTGTAGGTCTGGTAGGTGTAAATGTAGAGGAGTGAAAGTTTTATGGAACTCAATGGTGTCACATATCTCGGTCTTGTAGCAAAAAGTAATAAAAAAATTGTTTCTAAAATGTATGAAAATGAAGTATTTTATGCATGCTGTAAATAATGCACCTTCTTTTGCATTTAATTATTGTTCTTTATTATTTGATAAATTTCAATCGTGAATGTATATTCTGTTTTATTATTATTTTTAAATTTTGTACAGGTTAAACGCGTTTTAAGCAATATTTTGTACATGTTATAACATGTACGAGGTACTTTTGTACATGTTATTATAACTTGTATTTTGGTATTGTACAAATCATAACATGTACAATATTTTTGTACATGTTATAACCTGTACAAAATTGCAACTTGCCAACATAAAATATAAAACATAAAACAAATTAAAAGTATACAAATTTTAAGAATATAATACACATTTTCTTTTCAGCTAGTAAAATATCATAGCAGATTTTGACAGTATAAAAGTAAACATTTTCATCACTAAATAAAAATACAAATTCATCGTCATCTGACATACTATTAAAATTATGACAAAAAGAATCAGCATGACTGAACAACACAGCACGAAAATCTGCATATAGTGAACATTTCAAAATTACATGTTTCTCATCTTCAATGGTATCAATACATTCAACTTAAACATATTCTTTCATATATGATGTTTATTGTGTTAATTTTTCCATTGTGTATATTGTATTGTATTGTTTGTATATGATTTCAACCCCTAGGGGTATACATGTGCATTTCATAAATAAACATATAAACATATTAAAAACGATCAGCAAACTTCAATGACGATTTCACCCAAACTTTTGTATGACTTGCATGTTGCCAAATTTGATTTTGAGATATTATTATAAGATTAAACTCAGTAAACTAATGCTACTCCATCTTGAACTCATCCACATTTTAGAAAGGTAAATCCAGAAAAGCGCTTTGGACGCATTAAACGTATTTAACGTGCTGTTTTCAATATTTTAAAATCACTGGGTCGATACCTCTGCTGGTGGACTAGCAGTCCCCGAGGGTATCATCAGCTCAGTAGTCAGTACTTCGGTACGGACATGATTTAACAAACTTTTCTAAAATTGTCCGTTAATAAATTTTGAAATTATAATGTATCTAAGGTTTCAACTCCCTCAGGCAAAGTTGACTTTAGATGAATTTGGTTATCAATTTTAGGTATTTTTGTCATATTTATAATCTTTATTAGCAAGACTTCAACGATTTCAAATGTTTGGCTTTGAGCGTTCCTGATGAAGGTAAATCCAGAAAAGCACTTCGGACGCATTGCAATTCTTAAACGTGATGTTTTGATTATATATTAAAGTCTACTCTTATCAATTTATTTAAAGACACTAAATTGGACGATTCAGTATTTTATTCACTAAGCACTTGAGATGGTTTTGTAGCTTTCGAATTTTTTTATTGGTTGACTGAAACCGGAGAAAACGCCTTTCGTTAAGTACCATTAGGTTACTTTTTCTATTAGTATTGCAGGGTATAGTTAATTGTTTGGTAAGTTGGAATGTTAATGATTTCTAATTTTTTCTTTTAAATGAACTTTAAGGACATTGATTCTAAATCAATTGATGTGCACATAAATGTACATGCAAATGACAAATATATATATAAAAAACAAAAACAAAACAAAAAAGCAAAAAGATCACATGTTTAAATATTAAGCATCGCCAGTGTTTCATTAAGAAAAATATATGGATAATTATATATAAGATATTAATAGAAGTAAAAAAAAAAAATTTTCCCAAACAAGGAAGCCATCAATAAAACTTGTTTGCATATCATTACACACATTGTTTGAAACGTATCATTTCTTATGGTCTATTGGGTAAAACTTATAAAACAACCACCTTTGAACATAATACGAATGATAAATGATATGGGTGTAGTTAGAAATAGGATAACTTCACGTTTGTTCGTGTTCAGTTAACTAAGCCTTTGGCATGCATGTTTTATAAGGAATGTAAAAATTAACATTTTCTCCAAATAATATTCTAATATAATGTTAGGATTAGTTTACATGTATTCGTCTATCACTGGTTATATATGATATATAATTGCACGCTGAAGAGTCTTATGAATATTGACAGACATAAACATGTAATACGTTATACATATTCTGATAATAATTTTCTACTTTATTAAAAATATTTTCATTTTTAAACATTCGGAAATGAAAGAAAACTCATTTTCTATTTTTTCTTTTTTCAATTAAATACAAAATTTACTTATTTGGCAAATAAGTAAATTTTGTATTTTTCTTTTTGTGTGATGCAACTTTTATAAAACTTGCTTGGTCTTTAAAAGAATTTTGACGAATTCGAATAAAAAAAAAGTGATTATAAAATAAAGCTTAGCTACATACAAAAAACAAGAATGCAAAAGTAAAGAGAAAAACTGTTTGATTGTAACATGAATCGAAATAGTGACCATGGCAATTAATGTATATACATGTATATATATTTTCAAATGAAATAAAATATCAATTTTTTCGAATAATACTGTCGTTATTTTCTGCTACTCTTTACCAAAGCTACATATTAACGCGAGTGCATGGCAGGGTCGATCACTGGTAGGGACTGAATTATTCGAGTAAGAAAAATGATACAAGTTTCGTGACGATGTGGCCACCTTTAAGTTTATTGAATTTATCAAAGATACAACAAACACATTTATGTCTGAATGATATCTCGACTCACATGTAGGAATAAAAAGTGAGCGATTGAGAGCCAAACTATATATTAATGACTTGGCGATTCATGATTAGCAATTTTTCAGTAGCACCTGTATATGCGGAGCATTATGCGTCTGATGTGATGGTAAAATTTCAAAATTATTTGGATTAATTTTCCCTAAATGGTATATTAACTTTATTTTTACCAGAAACTGCGGAACAAAGGTTTTATGTTAAAATATGTAGATGAATTATGTAAAATGCATATTTAACAAATTCCTTCCCTCCTTAAGTCGTTTAAACATAAGTACCTTTTAACGTTTTTAAAAGGCGACTTACCACGGGTAATGCAATTTTCCTGAGAAACACGACGGGTGCAAGGAGTTCAACATGAACGCATTAAAGGATTATTATATACTATTCTTTATTAAGTACTGGTATCTGTATCTGTCATATGGTAAGCTCCTCGTAAGAACAACATTATTTTACTTAGAGATCAGCATATTAATGTATGCGGATGACATTGTCTTGATTTCTGAAACAGAGGAAAGTCTACAGTGTCAAGTGTCGAAGCTTATGGAATGGTCCGCTAAATGGAATCTATATGTGAATTGCGATAAAACGAAAATACTTGCACGCTCGAAAGCCTTCAAATGAACGGTAAAATTACAAGTTTGTCCTTGGCAATAAAACTGTTGACTACACATCGAGATACAGGTACTTAGGATTTACGATATCAGAAACGATAGACTATGCAGACAGTGCGAACGAATTGGTTACTGCAAGTAACAGAGCTCTTGGCGCCCTAACATCAAAATATTACCAGATTGATGGACTAGATTATGAAACGTTTGCTAAGCGTTTCAGTAGTATGGTGACCCCAGTCATGGACTATTCATCGGGAGTGTGGGGCTACAAGATATATGATAAACTAGAGACCCTTCAGAACAGGGCTATTAGAACTTTTCTTGGTGTCGGAAAAAGTGCACCGAATCCAGCAATTTGTGGTGACATGGGTTGGACACCTCCCTATATTCGTAGGCGGTGTAATATCATTAGACTTTGGCATCGAATCATGAGTATGAATTCCTATAGATTTACCCACCAAATTTTTGTATGGGACTCCGTTTTTTCCAAAACACATAAAAACACTTGGTTTAACGATCTAAAACAGTTGATGACAAATTGTGAACTAAATAACCTGTTTAATACTAGTACAACTGATGGACTAAGCGCAAAGTTCTTAGCTAATTTTGCCGAAAATGTGATGGTGGATAATTTCTTCGAAAATTTGAAAAGAGATGTCAACAATATACCAAAGTTAAGAATATTTAAACTATTACACTCAAACTTCGAAGCCCAATCGTATGTCAGGTCAGTGTTGTCAAGACAACAACGTTCTACAATTGCTAGAATGAGAAGTGGAACATATCCATTGGAGATTGAAAAAGGACGATACCGTGGAACCCCGGCTAACAGAAGTTTTTGTAAAGCATGCAAATCTTCCTCGGCTGAAGATGAAAAACACTTTCTTATTCAGTGCCCTCAGTTTTTATCAAAACGGAACACTTTTTTTGCTGACTTTCATATTCGCACGTCTATCAATTTATCAATATTAAATGACGATGAAATACTCATTCTACTACTTACAACTACATGTACCAGTAAATTTGCATCGAATTATATAATTGATATAACACAATTTAGAGAACAATTAAGTTGAATTTGAATTTATAGAACTGAGAAATTACGTTAAATATATATATATATATATATATTGTTTTTTTTAATCTTTTTTGCATTTGTAATTATTGTGTTAGAGTTTAATAGCAGGGCATCATAAGTCTTTGAAGGCTGGCTGATATGTAAATAATGTACTTAAATATGTTGAATTATTATGTAACATCAGGTTGCACTATAAAATAAAACATATATATACAATATCAACAATGTATTATTTATTATCTGGTATCCTTTACTTAAAAAAAAAACAAGAATAAAGGGATACAACCTGCAAACGTACAAAATAATGCAGATGCGTGAGTGTTAACGACGAATTATTTGAAGTGAAATACAACTTTTGCAAATTATTGATTATTTTATTTCCTAGTACGGGCACAAAGATATTTACACAACACAACCCAAACATCGCTCACACTAACTTTTCCGTATTGATTACTAAACAAAGGAGAAGTTTTCGATCGAGCATATAAGTTGGACTTTGGACTTTAGTGTATATATGATATGCAAATTAGAAATGACACTTTTTGGTTAGCCTTTGAACCTTTGTTTGTGTTAAGTATATCTAAAGTGTAAAGATGTCACTGAAAGAAACGGCGGCATTTCTCGCTGAAAGTCGCAAAATAGTTAACCAATCAAAAGCAGATGATTCGTACGTTCTTTTAAACATGATCCTCCAAGTCGTCACGACCATGGATAACAGAATGCAAAAAATAGAGAAAGGTGTAAATAAAATAGATGAACTGAAAAATATAATCACATCTATAGTAGCGAGAATTGGGGATCTGGAAAAAACTGTTCATGACATTAAATTAAAGAATTCTGAAATGGAGAGTAATATTGAGGGCATAAGCAATGTATTTGACGAAGTAAATAATATAAATAAAGAATACAAAGCAAAAATACAAAATCTCTCGTCGAAATTTAACCAACTTGAAAACTCAACAAAATCTGAAATCGGCAAACTCAGGGTAAAAAATGAAAAGGTACAAAAACTTGAATCGAACATACTAGACCTCCAGTGCAGATCCATGAAAAACAATTTAATATTTTCTGGCCTAGCATACAATAAAGATGAAAACTGTCAAGCAAAATTGAGAAACTTCATCTACGAGGAGCTGCAAATTGAACACCACATAGAATTTGGCAACGTCCATAGATTTGGGAAAATTGGGATGAATAGAGCTAAACCATTTGTAGCGCGTTTTCTGTATCGACAAGACCTCGAATGCGTTCTCCGAAAAGCATTTCGCCTCAAGGGAAAGCCATTCAGTATAAACGAACAATTCCCCGCAGAGGTTGAAACTCGCCGTAAAAAACTTTATCCTATTATGAAACAGGCGAGGCAAGAGGGGAACCAGGTGTCATTAGTGCGGGACAAACTATACATAAACGGAGAACAATTCACATTCACAGAAAATGGTAATATAGATGATCAGCACAGAGGGCAACCGAATGGAGGGTTCAGAGACGTAATGATGACTCCAGCAAATGCTAACGGTCGACCTTACAAACGGCAAAGATTTGGGTCAAGCCCAAGTAGTGAATCAACTCACCTATAGGAATGCCAAGGAGAGCATAACCAACATTTGATAGATGTAACTTTTAACTGTAACAATACTTTAAAGACTACAAAAACTGTAAACATAAAAAATGATATAAATATTTTGTGCCTAAATTGTTGTGGGGTTAAAAAAAGATTGAACTATCCAGAATTCCAAACATTATTGAAAAATAACGATATCATTTGTTTAGTAGAAACAAAAACTGACGATATAGATATTATTGATTTACCAGGTTATGAATTTAAAATGAAAAATAGAAAGAAAGTGTCAAGAAATAGGTCAGGTGGTATAACTTAGGATACAAATTAGAACTAGCAAATAAAATTAAATTTTTACCAACTGACAGTCAGTTTGTTCTTTGGTTCAAAGTATCGTCAGATTTACTTGATATTGATGATGACATAGTTTTTGGCATAGTATATATTCCTCCGGAATACACAAATTACTCATCTCAAGATGATTACAGTCAGTTAGAAAATGAATACATAATTTTTTCTAATAATTATAAATATGTGTCATTACTTGGCGATTTCAACGGACGAACAGCAGACGACGACGATTTTGTTATTATACATAATGATAAACATATAGATAATTTAACAGATTTTATAGAAAATAAAGTGTATATGCTTGAAGAATTGAATATACCAAAGAAAAGAAAGTCTTTGGACAGGGTAAAAAATGGATACGGGAAACGATTGTTAGATTTATGTAAAGGAAACAATTTATTTATTGTAAATGGTCGAATTGGTGATGATAGACAGTATGGTAAATTAACATGTAGAAATAGCAGTATTGTAGATTATTGTATTAGTAGTGTTGAGTTGTTAAAATATTTTACTAATTTTCATGTACTTGATTTTTGCACCTTATATTCTGATGTTCATTCGCCTTTACAGATAACTTTGGCGAGCACTAAGCAAGATGTTGTAAACAATCAGTGTTTAATTACTGGAACAGATACCTGTAATCGTCCAGAAAATATTAAAAAATGGGATAATGATAAAATTGTGGATTTTCAAAATGGGATAGATGTAGAAGAGATTTACGCTCTAATTGAAGATATTAATAAAGTTGAAGCAAATATGGACAAAAATGAAATGAACCTGATTGTTAATAACATGTGTGACTTATTTTTACATCAGAGGCCCCTGAGGGGCCTCGGGTGTATTGCCATCGCCTACTTTTCAAAGATCTTCAAAGATCAAAGAGATGCATATATAATTAGTGTTGGGATAATAACCGACATTATGAACCCGCGGACATTATAGTGCAGAATAAAATTCCTTGTCTCTTCTTTTATATTTATGTTTTCAATGGATACTCAGATTTTTTTAAATGCAAATTAATAATATGAAAATGTTTTGTCGTTAGAAATATTCGTATATCAATCAAACGATCTTCAACTTGGAGTTGGACACACACGTGGAACTATTTTCTGTTTTTTAATTAAGGTGCTGTTTCGGATTTTCGCTCCTTCTCCGACTCAGTTACTTGCATTAGTATATTTGAATAATATTATGTCCCTTGACTAGAAAAAAAGCGGATTTTGTTAATGAACTTGTAAGTAATTCTTATATATAATTATTGGTTGAAATAATTGTATTTTATGTAATATTCAGAGAATCTTCGACTTCTTATTCTTCCAATAGAGATGGACTATTTTTGAGTGTCAATCATCAATTATGACTCTTGCTCGTAAAAGCAAGAGTCTTATTTTATATTTTTACACTGAAAGTGAAAGTGAAATGTCAGAATTTACTAGCCACTAGATATATTTGGAGAATCCTTACAGTTTTAGAGGTATATATAAATATAGATTAACTGTTCTGTTTTTTAAGTCTTCCTTGTAGTATTGTATAATTTTGACCATACATGTCACTAGTCCAAATAATTATGACGTCTTGAAAGGCTATTATATTTTTTTTCTTTGACGCCTTACTTCGACGTCGAAGTAAGAGGGGGGGCGAGACCATTTTCGGGACGCCGGGATTGACCGATTTTAGCAACGGGAAATTGGGATTGCCTTTTTTAAAGATCGGGAATTCGGGATAGAAAAACATCGGGATACGGGAAACCCACGTTTTTAGCCATGGGAAATCGGGATTTTTATGTTGAAATATAACGGGATAGACAAAAAACTGTACCTTGGACAGATAAAAGTGCCATTTTCATAATACTTCAATCAGAATCGAATCTAGAAACAGAGTAGATCCAGATCTTATTGTTATTTTCTGCTCGTTTTTTTTTTAAAGTAACCGTAGCCAGTGCCATATTTAATATCCACTGTGCGTGAATGAAATGCTAACCAAAATTCATGATAAATGTCTAATCTCCTTGGTATTAGTGTCGCTCTGATTTAGAGGATCAGTATACCCAAAGAGGGTGGTAAAGGTTTTTTATCGTGCAACGTGTTTTGCCATTTTTAATTTCAACCTTCCGTGAAAACAGTTCGTGCTTCACTGTGAAATTGGTAAAAACGGCAACGTGCAAGCAATTTTTTTTATTTTTTGTTCATCGTGAAATTTGAATTTTATTTCGCGTTTGTCTGTGAACATAACGCCTCTTTACAACCCTTCTTAAAAGTTAGACTTGATTTGGACATTTTCAATAAGAGTAAGATTATGTAAGACCTAAAAGAAAACACATGTGTTTCCGGTACCCTTAAATATATCTACCCAAATTTTAAGTACCTAAAATCTAACTCTACAACTAAAGTTTTTTGGATGTTATGTGGACAAGCACTTATAAAGTCAAAATTTTTCTTCCATATGAACCAGTCAAAAACGTTTGAAAAAAAAATAATTTTGCTTTCCTACCTATCCTAATTTTTTAGGGGATGTTACCTGAAACACCTGTATTTTTTCTTGGCCTTACTACACAGATAATCGAATATCATATAAAAATATTTATGACATTCTACAATTTTGAAGTAAACAAATACCCCAACTTGACGTGTTTAAAATGTACGTACTGAATATATTGTTCAAAATGCACAAATTCAGGAAAGCAAATAATTAAGAACAACATTACTCAGAGGGTTTAATTTTCGAAGTTTACCAGGACGGCCTCCTTTAAAAGATGTGTCAGATGTGTCTATTCGTTACCTAAAATATTGGAGGATCTCTCTAATAAGTAAATGGTGATTTCTTGTTTATCGGGATCAGGATTTTTAACAAAATATGTCCGGGATTTTGGGATTTTCTGATATTAAAACTGGGAAATCGGGATGAGACCCCATCTAGCCCCTCCCCAAGTAAGGCGTCAAAGAAAAAAAATATAATAGCCTTTCAAGACGTCATAATTATTTGGACTAACATGTCACATGTACATGTATTGCCAAAATTATTAAGTTGTGTAACCATATCCATGTAAAATTTTAGGTATTTGAATTAGACATTTGTTCACGCATACATGAGTACTTGAGCAAATACAATCAGTTAAATTTCACTACGAGCACCCATGAGATCTTAAATTGAGCAAATATGATCACTTACATTTATGAGTAAAATTTTAGCTAGATCTACTCAATTGAGTTAGATTTATCAATTTTGAGACTAATCTAAATGGTTATTTGAGCACACATGTGGCTATTTATACTAATTAGAGCGATATTGGGATTCTACATGTCAGTAAACTTAGCAAATCTTTATTGAGTCAAACCTATGAGCCCTATACCCTGCATATGACTGCAAGAGATATTTTAAATGTTTTCCAGAACCCTAGATTAAAAGTTGAACTGCAACATTTCAAAGGGTTAGTGTATTATTTTATTTTATCAAAATGTTAAAATTGAGAATGAAAATGGGGAATGTGTCACAGAGACAACAACCTGACCAAAGAAAAAAAAACAACAGCAGAAGGTCACCAACAGGTCTTCAATATAGCGAGAAATTCCCGCATCCGGAGGCGTCCTTCAGCTGGCCCCTAAACAAATATATACTAGTTCAGTAATAATGAACGCCATACTAATTTTCAAATTGTACACAAGAAACCAAAATTAAAATAATACAAGACTAACAAAGGCCAGAGGCTCCTGACTTGGGACAGGCGCAAAAATGTGGCAGGGTTAAACATGTTTGTGAGATCTCAACCCTCCCCTATACCTCTAGCCAATGTAGAAAAGTAAACTCATAACAATATGCACATTAAAATTCAGTTCAAGAGAAGTCCGAGTCTGATGTCAGAAGATGTACATGTAACCATAGTCTAGAAAATAAACAAAATGACAATAATACATAAATAACAACAGACTACTAGCAGTTAACTGACATGCCAGCTCCAGACTTCAATAAAACTGACTGAAAGATTATGATTTCATCATATGAATATCAAGCACAATCCTTCCCATTAGGGGTTTAGTATCATACCATCATAACATATATGAGAAGAACATAACCAGTGTCATGCCAACAACTGTTTTTTAAATGAATGTGTTTAGTTCCGATGCAAAGACCCTATAAGTGAATTAATATTAACGCCAAAATATGCAATCTTTAATGACCTGACAACAGTATCGTTACTAAATCCCTAGCTCTTAATAAGTCTATTCAAAGGTTTTGTTAGTTTCTGAGGTGAATACTGACACCTTTGTGCTTTATAAAGAATATTTCCATAAAAAATTGGATGTGAAATACCTGAACGTATAAGAAGTCTGCATGTTGAGCTATTATATTTACGAATAATGTCCTTATACCGCTGATAAGATTTAGTAAATGTTGTGACTAGTTTGTGATATGGAAAACCCTGGTGTAATAATTTTTCAGTAATACATAAATTTCTCTCGTTAAAATCTAAAACATTGTTACTTACATGAGAGAATCGTACAAGTTGAGATACAGTGTATATAAACACCGTAAGATGGTGACAAGGGAACGTCACCATCTAAAAATGGATAGTTAACGATAGGAAATGAAAAATCATCTCTTTTATCATAAATTTTAGTATGTTAAATGTTTAAATTGTTTAATGTTTTTGTTTATTTATTATTCTGTGGAAATTTAAATCTCAAGAATCTTTCTGTGAGTTTGCATGAATAATTCCATGTTTTAATTTGTACCAGAAGCCAGAGTCACGCATAAGTTAACATGGATTTAAAATGTCCACGATTAAAACCACATGTACATGTATATTCTAGATTATTCAAACAAAATGTTCAGCAACATTTAAAGGAACCTTTCTATTTTTAATTCCCAAACATAATTGTTATTACTTAAACAACTTTGTTTTAAAACAGTTTAGATTTCTATCAAATTGGATGAGAATCCAGGAGTTTTAAAGGGGGAGGGGTCTAGCAAGTCAACATTTTGGGTAAAACTATATAAAAAAAGGACTACGCATTTACCATACATGGAGCTCCTCGAAAAGGGCAAGCCTTCAGTTCTTTCCTCCCCCCAAAAGTCTGCCTTAGCAATTTTAAACACTCTTAAGCTGTCTATTCATGTAGCTGTACATTGGAGCCTATGAGACTACAATCTGAGTAGACATCTGAATCACAGAAAATCAACCTATAGATATATTCATGTATAAATTGATAATTAAATTTTAACCAATTTATACATTTTTTTAAATTTGTTTTTGACAATTTTTTGTTCATTTAAAAATATAGGGACAACAGAGTTGGTGTATGTGGGTTCGATTCCCACCCTAGGCATTCATTTATATTGGCTGGTGCAAAGCGGGCAGTTTAGCTTAGTGGCCCCACACTGACTCTGTTGTTCATATGTCACTTAAAAAAATCAGGCGGCCTTCTTCAGGTCTTGCCATCTTTATTTTTATATTTGTAAATCATACACAACAAAACTATTGAATAATTGTGAAAATTATACCACAGATAACTATGATAAAACTTTAATTGTTGTTGGAATAATTAAACTTGGCTGCCATCCAAGATCCAAAAAGTTTTTATATTGATGAATTATATATATCAGATTTGGATTCTTTTGGTCACAAAACATTTTGGATGGTAGGTGGTGGCTAAATCTTAATTCTTAATTGCTTAAAGCTTTCGGGTCTGAAAATTGCCCAAAATCATCATATTTTGACAAAATTTGGAACATAAAATGTACCTTTATGAAAAGAACTGATTTATTGAGCGTCATGACTTTAGAAATAGACCCATTTGAGAAACCAAATTGTGAACTTTTTGGAGCTTTATGTTTAACTTTATATTTTAGGCCATTTTGGACAAGAAGTGAAACTTGTCCTTTGAATCAGTGGTTTCACACTAATAACCATACTATATACTAAGTATCTGTTAGAAGATAGCTCTTTCACAGTACATTGTTAAACTTAAAGATAAATTTATACCAACAATGACCAATATTAATGATGGAATGAGATTATACATGTATATATACTGTTTTATATTGTTAATAAATGAAAATTAACACCAAACTGTTGTCATAATGCATAAAAAAAAGAAATGAAAAGGGTGGTATGATTGGTAATCTGGTAATCAGACACCAGCCCTATACAAAATGACAAAAAAGAAATAAAGCTTACCATACAACACTTTTACAATCAAAAAAACTATACATACATCAGTAAGAAATAGCCATGAAATTTAAATGACAAATGTTAAACAATACATACAAGAAAACTAATGGCCACATCAATGTACAAACGGAAAATCAAGATATACACCAAAAAATTACAAGCCCTGTTTTACGTGCTTCTTACTAAGGACCAACACATTCATATGGTAGTTGTGTTCTATATGTGTGGTGCAAAATTTTCTCATTGCTTAAACCAGTGGTATTCAAAGTATTAAATCCAGAACAAAGTAAAAAAAGACTAACAGTTGAAAAACTATCCAGATGTTGTGAAATTCAATTAACAAAAATACCATCATTAGCGAAAGGCTATCTACATGTACATATCATATATTGTAATATTTACAATGAATCATTTAATAATTAGAAAACAGAACCTACAATGTACATGTATAGCTGCAGATTCTTATTTTTTTTTTTAAATATAATGGATAAATGATTGACTGTGTTGCAATAAAACCAAGATAACTCAGTGAAGCTATTTATGAACATTAAAAAAGTTTGTGTTGATTGCAACAAAAATCTAGAATAAGGGATAGTAATATTGCTGTGTTAACATCCAACCCATTAGTGATTGATCCAAAAGCTAAATGTTCCAGAAAGTAGAAGACCTGGCCATGGATACTACATGAACAAACATTGTTAATAAATGTCATTTGTAGAGCAGGATCTGCTTACCCATCCAGAGCACCTGTTGTTTTTAGTGTACTTTTATTTGTCTGCATGTCTTTTTTAGTTTTAGTCATGGAATTGTAAGTTTATTTTCGGTTTATGAGTTTGCTGTTCATCTGGTATCTTTAGCTCCAATATTACAATTTGTCCGTTTTAATATGATTGTCTTGAACCTCCTTAATATCATATTTTAGTGAGCATTGGTGAGTGACTATATAGCTACTCGAAGAATTGTTTGCTATGTTAATTCTCTATTGTAAGTTATATGCTAACTATTTTTGTATGTGTGCAACTATATGGTCATAATGCAAATCTAACAGTTCTCATTTGACCACATAATCATTGATAATTCACAAAGTTAAGTATCCTAGTTCAAGTCAGTATCTCAGATATAGCATAGCAAATTATATTATTTGTACTATATTGTAAGGTGAACATATCTGTCCGGCAGGTATAATATAAACACATGTCATTTATCAATAATTCAACACAACTTGAGGTCCTCTGATGTTCAGTACTTCAGTACTTTGATTGAATTCTGCTAGGGCAACATTTGGGGTAACCAAAACTAGCGGGTTAAAGAAATATAAAAACAAGCCTGTAAAATTGGATAAAGAATGGTTTGACTATGATTGTAAATTTGCTCGCCAAAATTATCGCAAACTCAAAAGAAAATTTAAGAACCTTAGTTCTGAAGAAAATCGTCAAATTATGAAATCTTCGGAGAAACAATACAAAAAAACTTTAGATAAAGCAATTATTGCTCATAGAAAGAAAATGGCGAAAAAAATTAACACATTGAGATCCAATAACTCAAAAGAGTATTGGAAATTACTTAACAGTAGAAAAAAGAGAGCCCAACCTGACATCCCTATCAACAAATTATTCGATTTTTTCAAAAATCTGAACGCCGCCCCAGAAATTGAAGAAAATACCAATATTCCAACTCTTAACCCGAATGATGTCGATAGGCTTAATGAAAATCTAAACAGAAGAATTTCTAAAGACAAAATTCTTAAGGGCATCAAAAACCTGAAAAATGATAAAGCATTTGGGGATGATCGTATAATAAATGAATATATCAAGTCTACAGCTAGTTTATTCATTGAATTTTACGAAAAATTAGTTAACGTTATATTTCGCACTGGTATTATACCTGACAGTTGGCTAGTTGGTTACATTAAGCCTGTTTATAAAAATAAAGGTAACAAGTTGGACCCCAAAAGTTTAGACCAATTACCATTTTGAGTTGTATGGGGAAACTTTTCACCGCAATTTTATGCGAGAGACTAAATCTTTTCTCTGAAGAATTCATGATTTTAAACGAAAACCAATGTGGTTTTAGAAAGGGTTATTCAACAACCGATAATTTATTTGTGATTCATACATTGTTTGAAATTTTAAAACTAAAAAAGAAAAAACTATTTTGTGCATTCGTCGATTTCGAAAAGGCTTTTGACACGATTTGGCGAGATGCACTGTGGTACAAAATGCTTTTAAATAATATGAATGGATGTATGTATAATGTAATTGTAAATATGTATCAAGGTACAAAGTCATGTATTTCATATAACAATGCCTTATCTGATTTCTTCCCATGTAATAACGGGGTTAGACAAGGCGAAAATTTATCGCCTTTTCTTTTTTCTTTATTTTTAAATGATCTGGATTCTTTTTTGCAAAATTGTAACCTAGAGGGCCTAAAATCAGTGTCAAAAGAGCTTGAGGAAAAACTTGACATTTTTTTAAAACTTTTTATCATTTTGTACGCTGATGATACTGTTTTGATGGCCGAATCAGAAACTGAACTCCAAAAACTTTTAGATTGTTTCCAAGATTACACAGATGTATGGAAGCTAAAAGTTAATGTTGATAAAACAAAGGTCGTGATTTTTTCAAGGAGGCGACCATCATGTGATTTTCAATTTTTATTTAATGGCAAAAAACTTGATATTGTTGATGAATTTAACTACTTAGGAATAGTTCTAACAAGAACAGGCAATTTTAATAAAACAAAATAGTTTAATATAGAAAAAGCTACCAAGGCTCTGTACGAAGTGTTAAGACAAGGTCGACTACATAATCTTTCTATATGTAGTCAGCTGGATTTATTTGATAAAATGGTAAAGCCAATACTACTGTACGGTTGTGAAGTATGGGGTATTGGCAATAACGACATGATTGAAAGGGTACATCTAAAATTTTGTAAATTGTTATTAAGTCTGAAAACATCTACACCCTCTTATATGATTTATGGGGAGCTTGGGAGATATCCTATAGACTTGGACATAAAAACTAGATTGATTTCATTTTGGGGGAAATTAAACTCTGGTAAAGAGACAAAACTATCATATATTTTATATAAATTGTGTTATCACATGTCTATTAATGACAATGTGAATTTTTCATGGTTAAACAGAATAAAGACTATTCTGAACGAATGTGGTATCCCAAATGTATGGGAAACGCAATCTTTTATAAATTGTAAGTGGTTAGTTTCATTCATCAAACTTAGACTTAAAGATCAGTATGTACAAGTCTGGCATTCTTTACTTGAAAACTCGCCAAAAGCAATAAATTACAAACTTTTTAAAGATTTTTTTGGAAAAGAAGGTTATTTTGAAATTCTTGGGAACAAATTGTCTATTGATTTGTGTAGATTTAGGACCACAAATCACAAGCTCCCTATTGAACAGGGTAGATGGAACAATATAGCTAGAAACAATAGAATTTGTCTTCTATGTAATAAAAATGATATTGGTGATGAAATGCATTATATATTAGAATGTAAATACTTTGAAGAAAACAGGAAACATTGTCTGTCAAATTATTATTTAAAAAACGCAAATATTGTCAAATACAATCAGATTATGTCTTCAAAAAACAAATCAGAATTGATTAAACTATGTAAATTCATAAAGATTATTAACACAGGTGTATGTGCTCCTGGCTGAAATGGACTTCATATATTGTATTAGCAACTATTTTGTTTGTTCTGTCTTCTTGTAAATATTGTACATAATTCATTTGTCTTCTCTATACCTATGTAATATGGTTTATTGAGAATAAAGATATATATACAAGTTCACAGAAAGTTAATGAAGGCATAAAATTGTAAAAAAAGGTACAACAGTAACTGTAAAATATAATTTATCCTATATCAATAAGTAACTACAACAGTTTAATATTGAGTAAAACAAGATTATATTACAGAATGATTGTTCAGCTAATAAAAAAAATAATTAAGATTCATAATCAGTTTTATAAAATAAAAATAATGACATTACGGTATTAAAGTTAATTTACACAATTTATTAAAAAATATATATCCTTGAGCAATCACAGAGTTATTTTAATACAATGTCTTTTTGCTCCTGGAAAGAAATTATAAAAGCCACTATATAAAACCTCATGCATATTATACTATTCATAAATGTGTTCTTTATGATTTCATAGACTTTAAATATATCTTTTTATAATGAATTTGATGCACGGTGCTTGTCTATATCATTCTATTGTATTGTAGAAAACTAGATCTGTTGTATTGTAGAAAACTACTACTCTACATTTAGGACTCAAATACTTAGAATCCTAAAAAATGGAAAAGCCTGTTGTGAACATTCATTGAAAATAATGTTCGCCTGATGTTTCCTCCTTTTGAATAAATTAAGGGTAAATAAGTGTTAATGGTTAGTCTGTTAATTTGTTTTCCTGATAGAAAAAAAATCGCCGCAATATAGCCTTGTTGTGCTAATGCGGCGTAAAGCAACCAACAATCAATCCTGATAGAAAACTTTATTTTTCTGAGTCAATATGCGTACTACATGAATAAATTATTCCAAGAAACTAGTCTAGAGTCTCTTCTATTTGATATGTTTGTTTGTTTTTCAGCCAAATGATCTATTTTTATCCATATCGGCCATGTTTGTTAGAACACGGAACCATCGCACACATTTTTAAACTAGATTTTCTAATGATAATTTTGGTTTTGTTTGTTACGGTTGGTCGAGTAGTTTCTATGTAAAAATCAGTTGCAATTAGCTGAATTCAAAAGATCGGTCCGAGGCACAAAACGACTCACATGAAAACAATAGTTACAAAACACCAAAATAAGAGTTATCGTTTACTGAAAGCTATAGTTCAAATATAAAAATAAGAAAATATGGTATGTTTGCTAATGAGACAACTCTCCACAAAAGACATAAAAAGACACAGAAATTAACAACTATAGGTCAACGTGCGGACTTCGTCAGCAAGCAAGACAAAACCCAAACCGCACTGTCAGTTATAAAAGGCCCTGATGTGACAAATGCATGTAAAACGATTTAAACGAGAAAAATAACGACCTGATTTAGGACAGGAACATACAGAATGTTAAACATGATAGCGGACGCCCAATCCTCCCCTTTTCTAGTACAGTTGTCTAACAGTATACAAAAAATCATAAAAAGCACAAACATAAGTTATAAAAACACAGAACGGACGTGGCAGGGTACTTATACATCCCTATACAACAACAAAAAATAAACAAAATGCAGATTTGGGAGTTCTCGCAGTTAATATTGGTAAATCAAGTTCTTCCAGATCTAGACTAAAGCATCAAACAGTGCACAGACAAAGGATTTAGTGCAAAGAAGTCTAAGAAATGCATGAACTGGTGCAATGTCAAAAATATAAGTAAACAATACAGTTTATGTAAACAGTTTATTTATATTATTTCACATGACCCTTAAGGTCAGGTTGCCAACAAAAGTTAAATTTAAATTGTTATTATTAATGTCATAATATCTGTGACTTTTAGAACTTATATAATGGAGGAACTTCTATTTTTATGACAGCTTAGTTAATACATTTTTATAACATATTTCAATAGATTCAAATGCTACATCATAATAATGTACAATGCATATATATTCTTTTTTTCTTAATTCTAGATTTTTCAACATACATGACGTATCATTGTATATTTTTTGTAAAAAAAACCTACTAGTTTTAATGTAATTGCATCTGCATGGTAACATTGGCTACCTCATACCTCGTACCATTTGTGGCACAAAGGATCCTGATAAAAAAAACTTCATAAATTATTCCCAACTTCAGGATTTTATTCACCATTAGTCCAGCGGTAAGTCCAATAGTTTGATATGAGCGTCACTGGTGAGTCTTGTTAAGACGAAACGCGCGTCTGGCGTACTAAATTATAACTATTGACATAATTGATCACTTTAAAATAAAAGCATGCAACTTTGCATCACTTTGGGATATGGAGCCATCTAAAAAAATCCATAATAGCCGCCAAAATTCAAAATGGCCGTCATTTATCAAGAGACTATGTCTTATATGTTGGTTTGATTGATCCCGTAATAGTAAAAGCAACAAACTTTGCACAGTGATAGTCATGATGCTAAAAAACATTTTTGGTTATGGAGCCATCTTAAAAAAAATCCATATGGCCGCTAAACATAAAATGGCCACCAATAGTCAATAGACTTATTCAATATATTGGTATAATTAATCACTCTATAGGAAAAGCATACACCTTTCAAAAGTGGTAGTTATGAGGCTTTATAAACATACTTAGAAATGGCCGATCATCAAGGATTAAAATGGCTTCAGATTCAAAAGTGTTCATGAGCATCATTACTAACAATGATCAAATTTCATGTTTTACACCTAAGTGGAATTATAAAGTATAATTAACAATAGTGAAGGTTTGAATAATTCGTATTTCATAAACATGAAATTTACAGAAAAGGAAAATACTCATCAATAATAATTTATGTCAGCAAACATGTGCTGACTACTTAATAGGGACAAAATAATCACCAGCAGTGGCTTCGATCTAATGGTCGTAAACAAAAACACCAAAGATAGCAGGCATAATTTGATTACGGTGATGTAAGTTTCGTTCAAAATTAAAACAGTTGGGATAGCCAAATCAAATAAAAAATTGAAATAGCCTTATGAACCGAATTTCCCAAAAGTTATGTCAAATACGAATAAGGTAATTATCGTAAAGTGGTTTTACTAAAACTGCATGTAATATAACAAAGACGTCTAAACTGTATCTTGTAAAATAATTAAAGTCTCTCTGTTAAAATAATAAAATGAAATTAAGTCCATCATTAAAATTAAAACTTTTACCACAGTTTGTTATAGTACGGTGTCACATTTATTTCACGTTCTTTTTTCTTGTAAGTTTCTCCCTGTAATCCAATTCCTGATATAAGTAAGTCTGTTTGAACTGAGATTTTGATTTTCCAATTCCTTGTAAATCATCGTAAAAGCGTTGGTTTTTGTTAGTGTCTCTTGTCCACCTTAAAGCTGATTTGTCTGTTTCAGTTACTTTCAACGGACCAGTGGTTCTTTGTTTTGTCCTTGAAGTGTCCACAAATGTAGAAATATGTTCAATGTTAATAGTATTCCTCTCTGTTGTATCCTCGATAGTGTGCGTCTCTTCCGTTTCTGCAAAATTGGTAGTACTAAAGTGTGTTTGCCCCTAATGATATCATCCTCGACAATATCCCAGTATTGGTCAGCTCCAACAAGCAGTCCAATTTCAAATGATTTATCCTCAGTTACGGCGTCTGCTAATCTAATGTTTTGTAAATACGGCAACTGATTTGCAGTTTCAATGTTAGTCTTAAATGGTGCGGCGATTTTAGGTACAATCAAAACATCGACTGGTATTTCTTGGCCAAAGATTGTTTGTATCTTCACTGTTGCTGTGTTTAGCTGTTGAATAGAGTTGTTCTCATTATCGTCTCCAAATCTAGATAGGGTAATTGCTTCACTTCCTGAGGTTTTTAACTCCAATTTCTCTGCTAAATGAATGCTAGATGAATATAAAACAGAAGTCTCAGATTCCCCCGCGTTGTGTTTTTGTACTGTACTTGTACTACTTGTAATTGTAGTTTCTTTATCATGGTCGTTGTTGCATAGGCTTGTGTGGTGACGTCTATCACATTTCTTGCAGTTTGATTTAGATTTGCAATCTACTACGCGGTGTCGCCCTAAGCAATTATAGCACAATCTATCTTCTTTTACAATTTTCATGCGGTCGTTGTGGTCTGTAAATTTGGTACATTCAGACGAAAAGTGTGATTCCTTGCAGTATGCGCAGCTGACTTGATAAGATTACTGTGGTGAATTAGTCTTTGGCCAGTTTTCTCGAGATTTTGTGTTTGTGTAGAAGGTAGCGTTTGTGTAGAAGGTAGCTGTAGTACTGGTACTTTCAAATGTTTCTGTACTTCAATCAGACTCTAAAATTGCAAGTTCCTTCAAAATAGATCTCCTAAGATCACCAAGATACCAATCTGTTGAACCGTGTTCACGAGTCAGATTTTGCGTATTTCACCAGGTATTTTGTTGAGTATGACTGGTACTAATAACGAGCCGTATGAGTCTTGAACATGTCCGAGAGATTCTAGTCCACGTATGTATGTTTCTGTCCTGTCATAGTAACTTCTAAGGTGTGTAAGCGTATTCTTTGGTGCGGGTATGTCTAGTAGTGCTTGCATGTACGATTGAATGATCTTATGTTTTTGTCCGAATCTTTCATGTATGAGTTCAATAGCTTTGTTGTAGTTTGTGTGCGTAAGAGCAAATCCGGCAATGGTATATGACGCTTCTCCTTCTAGTAAAGATTTTAGGTAGTTGAAATTTTGAACTTCGGTTAGTGTGTTGTTGTTGTGAATTGCGGAATCAAAAGAATCCCAAAAGGATTGCCATTCAAGTACGTTTCCATCAAATATAAGTAAATTCAATTTCGGTAGTTTATGAAAGTTGCTGCTATTGACGCTTAAATTTTAACGTAAAGACGTGAAATTGAGGCCAGTATTTTGTGAGTCATCTCTCATGTTATATACGGGGCCAACATTTTGAATTGGTTGGAGTGTCTCATTGTGTGGCGAAAAACTTCTAGCGGCTGCATTTAAATTAGATGTTTGAACGTGGAGAAATTTACGAATTTTGCGTATTTTCGTCTCTAAATTAAATTTATACTCATCTGTGTCAAGTATCTCTTGCTCTATATCCTTCTCATGTACACTATCTAAAAAGTTCTTATCCAAATCCTTCAGAATATCTTGCTTTTCCTTTAATGTATCCAAAATTGTTTCCAACTCGTCCTCTTCCGGTTTTTCTTCTGTTTCACTTCTCTCCTCAAATCTTCTTAAAATCCTAGAAACTGGGCTTCTGTGTCCCGCTCGTATAGATTTCAGCTTTGAAGTCATCTTCTTCTGGTCACGGTACCAATATCGTAAAGTGCTTTTACTAAAACTGCATGTAATATAACAAAGACGTCTAAACTGTATGCATTTGTATTGATGACTGAAGTACAAGATAACGTCATAAGTAAACGACGTTCGATATACAATAATGCCGCGTTACGCTAACGTTCTCTTCTGTGCGTGATTTCCAACAGTAATATACACCTCCTGGTAAAATAAAATTATTTTATTATCCATTCTTCTTATGAACAGAAAATACAATTGTTTGAGCATAAAAGTGCTGACTACAAGTCTGGTTATATAACTTTCCGAGACTTATCTAACCGTCACATGGAAGATCATTAACCTCCAATGTGTGCATATATGGGAATCATGATCCACTGTAAGATTAGAAAAAAGTAATCGTGTAGAGAATTTCGTAAACTCTTTTGCGACAGAGTGTTAGACCTGTACTATTCGATGGCAACTGAGACTTATTGTGGTAATTATATCCAGAAAGGTATTTTCTGTCCTTCCCATCTACTTCAAGATATACTAATTTCGTCTGATACAGATCTAGACAACGTTGATCATAATCCAAGCAGTATATTAGAAATTAGAAAAAATTAGAAAATTCATTTCATGATACCAGTATGACTACGGACATCCATATCATGGTCCACCTATCATGCTTTATGGTTGTCAGATGGGCAGAAACTACTTGCAATGTCTGCCTTTCTATCTCTGTTACACTGTCAATCTATTGCAATGAGACGACATTCACTGGACATTTATCGAAAAGCAGTAAGAAAGCTAAATTGAGGTCAAACTCCCCTTAGGGCTTTGACCAACCATGTTTCAAAGTAGCAGCACTAATACAATGGAACTTGGCCTCGGATGTAGACGTTGGCTCGGATATACCATTTGTGGAAGACAAGTGTGTTTGTATATGCCCACGCTACATCACCCGGTACAGTAGATTCATTCTTGAGGACTTCTCAGTTTACAAAGTCATGTAGAGCACACCATGTTACAGCATGCACACTTTACCGTTTATTGTCAAACACTTACTGCCAGTACATATGTTCGTTGAGTGATGGTAAGAAGATCTAAGGTGGTGTTTGGAAAGATCTAAAGAATCTCAACATTTTACATGATTATGGTATGCTATCCTGCGATTTTAATTGGCAGTATTGGTATTTTTAAGGTTCCCACATGTGAGACTACCTTCTTTGTAAATATAGAACCTATCGCGAAAATTATGTCGTGATTCTTTGTTTTGAATCCCACCAACTATTCACCATGGTGTCAATTCATTAATGCGATGTTCTTTATCTATCGACATCGAATCTAGAAATTCATAAAGCGTTCCTTGACTGTAAACCAGACAGAGAAGAAGTTTAAACTTTTCTTGTATTGCTATTGAGGAAGCCCACCAAAAAGTTAAAGCGTGTGTTAAAACAGATGGTTGTGTTGTTGAATTAAAGCCAAATCCAGGAGCACTTGGTACATCTAAATAAATGTCTGCTAGAGCTTAAAGGAATGCGGTGGGAAATAATCATGAAATATTACTGATTTTTGGTGGATACTAACGAAACTTAGAAATGTGTTTTCAGAGACTTTACTGATATTTCAGTTCATTGATTATAACTTGCTCTATGAACATTGAAATAGAAAGACTGGTTGTGTCAGTTATTGTTTAGAAGGATATGAAATCAGCTTTGGAAACATGGTCCATATATTAAAAATCATTATAAGTACTTCTGAAGATTTTAAAATTCAAATAAAGTGGAAATATTAAATGTAATAAAAGTTAAAGAAGGGTATATTGTGCTTCTGTGTGGTCGGTCTAATTCATTTAATCAAGTGAGTGAATATACAAAAAATCATTCACACGTAAGACAAGAATAATTGACAATGTTCCTCCGACACGAGACGCACTACTATGACATAGGAAACGTGCAGCTTACCAAGTTAGTGATGTTTGAGGTTATTATTGAGTCGGAAATCCTGGTACGCCACCACCAAATTCATCTGGTTGGCATAACTTTATGATACATCAGTGTCATTCTGGTCAGTGCTTGCAAAAACTGCGATGAAATGGTAAGAATGAATCGACTGTACACATGATTGCGAAGGTCATGCAAATGCTTGTAAGTAGCATTAAAATGCAAAGCATTATGTAACCGCTCACCATATTTTGAGAGGGAAACCATTCTAAATTTGATTTCCTACATTTGAATCCTATTTGATCATCAATATTTTGAATGAGTTCTATAAAGTTGGTATACAAAATAATTATTTTTTTAATTTTCGCTCCCATCCATATATAATACTTGTCTTGTATCTTTGAAAGGTTTAAAACATATTTTTTATCGATACATTTTCGGAAGTCGTGTAAATATTAACTAAAACTGAATATTTAGAGCTTGTCAGAGACGCCATGATGTATGGTAGCGGTAATTTTTATAGTTTATGTCAACCTTACATACATATAATTATATATGCCTTGGTATGGGTACCCAAAAAAATCTTTTATTATCCATTGCATATGTTATTTGTGTATCAATCTATACCACATTATTACACACATTTTTCGGGGGGCATTATCCACAGCACCACTTTGAACTTTGTCGCCATTTTGAAAACATGATCTATGATCCCTGGTTAAATTGATTTACTGTAGGCACAAATCTGTTAACTTTCTATTTATCATTGATAGTGAATATATTAATACCTTTAAACTTTAACATTTTTCAAGGCGCCATTTTGAATTTAGACGCCATTTTGATTAATTGCGTATTTAATGAAGTTGAAAAAATATTTATTGACATGTCTTACATTATATTTGTGGTATCTACTGAACTCTTGCATATTGGTAGACTTCCTCAAATGTTTATAGTGTTGTAATCCCTGTACCTTATGTCAGCCATCTTCAATTTGGAAGTCATTTTTTGATTTTGTTCGTAGCTCCATATCTAAATTTTGTTTATACCCCCTAACCTTTCATTGTGCCAAGTTTCATGCTTTTACCATAAAATGATCATTAATTATCATTCTTATATCCGCTGGACCTCATATACATAATTTTAAATCACTCATACCAATCACCTCGTGTACAAGTTTGTGTCTGAAGAAAATATGAATGTTTTGTTTAAGAATTTACAGAAGATGTTTCTTGAAAACGAGAAAGTGCGGGAAAATTAAAGTACCCCGAAATACTGATTTAAAGCGATGAATGAAAAATGGAAGGACTAACTAGCCTGCATGCCTACTGAAAACCTTTTGGCGTTAACTTTAAAGGTTAGTGATCGATCAACATAACCGCGGAAAGTACAGGACACTTGTATGTTTACCTTGCCTGCAAGCCTTTGACTGTTTTTTTACATGCTTTGACGCTTGCAGACATGGAAAAACTACAATTGTCCTGTCCAGGGGCTGTTACTTACTTCCTTATCTTACTTGCAAATTGTAAGTGACTGCATGAGTGACTGTTCATAATGTGTTTTTAAAACAAAATGAAACTCGAATTAATCAATTCAACTAACAGAGAAATAAATTTTCGAATTAATTAAATCATTATATTTAATTTAGAAATTCTGGAGTAGTTGGCATCTAAAATCTATAAATACAATATAATGTAAAGGTTTGTATTATATAATTGTGGAATCCTCAGTGTTACACACATTCAGCATTCAATTTGTCTGAAGATCTCTGAAGTATATATACAGGTCTGTGTAAACTTTCTGAAGAATGCTGTACTACCATGACTACGATAATTGAATATTTTAAAACTATATAAATGTAATAAAGGCCTCGGATTAAGTTTTTATATTTTATATAATATCATATGGTTATATAAATATCAATCAAATCTCCAGTTTCACTTTTGACGAATCAATACTAACAGGAAGATGTTTATGGGTGTGTGATTACATATTTATATATCCAATAAGCTACGTAATGTTTTGATAAGATGTACAATAGTACATAAATATTGTATATATAAGAATATACATAATAAATCTTTGCAGTGGTACTTTGTCAATAGTGGTTTAAATATTTGCCAAACAAACAGGTCAACCTACACATGAATGTAAATTTGTCGATCTATTTTAATATCACATGTAAACATTGGTGTATTTAACATCTATTTATTGTTTTACAACAATACACAGTAAATACTTTAACATGCCATTCATTTATTTCTGTGTAACAATTGACCCATGAAGTTATCGTCTTTGATATTTACGGCGTGTGTCTTTGATTCAACAAATATTGTTCATGCCTGTGGGAAATTGTTTGTGACGTCATCAATATGTTATCGATCATGATGTCTGATAGGTGCAAACTCACAGTGCAATTAAACATCGAAATAAAGCAAATACACCAATTCCAGACTTTTAATCACCTCCCGCCATGTTTGTTTAACGCGTCAAGCGAAAATGAAGTACTTAGAAACATCTGTCAGTTGTATAAAATGTAACCACACCCAACCTTTTACATGAACAGATGACCTATATTTACACGTTAACTACACAATCATATGGTTATAAGTTAGGCCATGATATAGGATGTTATGCATTGAGAAAATTAAAACGGAAGATGAATAGTTGTGTGTGTGTTTATTATTGGGAATTACAATGTATTAAAGTATGGATTATTTAATAATTTCAAACGTGAAATTTTTGTGAAATCATTTTCCTGACGAAATGAATGGTATAAAGAAATCGTCAGGATGTAAGATTTCAAGATCAATGCCGTTTTTAAAATATAATGTGTTCAAATGTGTTAAGAACTAATTGGTTCAGTGCTAAGTTCTTATTCTCATTAATCACTATAGTAAACTGTGCGGTTTTGTGTAGTGGAATTTCACTTTCCGAACTCTACCCCTTCAATTCAACCTATGGAGACCAACTAACACCAACAATTGACGACGGTGGTTCCGATAAAGTTAAATTAAAAAGAACATTCAAATTCTTCGGAAAAAATTACACCAATCTTTACGTAAGTATTAGTATGTGTTTTTGAAGTGGTTGGCACCCACGGTTTTAGTATATTGCATTCTGAGATACACGTGTCAACGCACTGCACGTGGTGCATGATGCAAAATGCAGCATTATACACGAGCAATCTCTTTAGATTGCATATATATATAATGTTGCTCATCCAAGATTGATCCACCTTGCCTTTGAAGTTTATCATTATGGACAGTTATGGACACAACTTTTGTTTCATGGACAAGGAAGCACTTACTGAATATATAAACAAACACGAAACATGAGTCACACGAAATTAACATTTTACGTTATTAAACTGGTTCAATACATTAAAATTCCTCTTATTCAAACACACTATTTGCGTTAATAAAAACTCTTGTTAATAAATTTTCGCAAACAGTAGAACTTTTTTAAAGAATGAGTAGTACAATTTTTCCACAAACTTATGACGACAGGGCATCTTTATACCATAAATTTTGTATGTCCTTTGGAGCTTCCTCTGCTTGTTTAGCTCCTGTTTATCTCTAGAATACCAACCGGTCCAATTATTGGTATTGAATGATCAGACCGGAGCTGCCGAACAATGATTACTTAAAAGATCTTAAAATTGTAATGGAAACGGAGAAAGTTTACGACATGAGTTAAACAAAAGGCTTATTAATCATGGACTAATCACGATTTTAATGACTTTTTATACACGTCAAATACCCTACATACATTCCAGAAAAGGGACATCGTACTCGTGAGTTTGGAACGGTTTTGTTCTGTTTGAATAAATCATTAAAACATGCAACCTGAATGAAAATATTCATGAAACTAATGGAATACGTCAGTATTATTTTAATTGTTTAGAAGTAGTATAATAAACCAAAATAAAGTCACTTCGACCCAGATGTCTATTAATGTACCATTGCATGGTCTTTCGTATCGGACCATATAATGTTGTGAGATGACCGCCCCGAACTTTAAACTACCATATACATGTTCTTTAAGTACCATACATTAGCTGTTAAAACTTTTACTGTATTTATAAGAACGGAATTGTGAAGAGAATTGTGAACTATTTTTCTGGCATTGAAATGTCTGTAGTGTATAGTTATTATCGTCATTATACATTCCACCAGTCAATAACAATCAAATCTAACGTAGGTGTATTAATAATTGCCTACACCTACTAATTTATTTCCTGTCTCAACAATTAATTCATCATGAGTTATTACATGTATTAATAATATACTAAAATCAAATTTAGTGATTATCATAACATCGATTATTTTTTTTATGCTCTAAACCATGCATGTAACTTAATTACTTAAACGTAATGTCTGTCATTGTCTATAAAATGTCTATACATAGGAAATAAGAAAGTTCAAAACGTTGAAGAGCAAATCAAAATTGAAACAAGAAAATATCAAAAAAAGAAACCGATTGCAGATCAGTTCATCTTAGATTTTTTAAACGAATTTTACATAATTTGTAATCGAGCATCGAAATAAAATCATATAATTAGCGACGGAAAAACTGACCTATGATCCTATCTAACTAGTGAAAGAATTTCCTATCAAGCTTACATATATGCTTCCTTCTAAGACTTACTCTTGTAGAGTACCAGGCGTAACACAGACGACTGCATTTTCCGTTTCATCAACTTAATGTTAGTATGGGAACTTGTAATTTCATTATTTGTACACCAAAATGAAAACAAAGTTCCGCTTATGTCGAAAATCAAATGTTTATGATGCTATTGACCAGTCACCTAAGA
This sequence comes from Mytilus edulis, assembly GCF_963676685.1. Taxonomy (NCBI): domain Eukaryota; kingdom Metazoa; phylum Mollusca; class Bivalvia; order Mytilida; family Mytilidae; genus Mytilus; species Mytilus edulis. Next base: position 16,509,938 of record NC_092345.1, read on the forward strand.
AATAAGAAGGGAAGATATTTAAATATAAAGAGTCTCGTAAGTGGTGCTCTGAAACGAAACTTTGAAATCCGAAAGTATGGAATATTTGTTATACAATCTACCTAATAAAATGCCTGTACTAAGTCAGGAATATGACAGTTGTTATCCATTCCTTTGATGTGTGTGAGCTTTGGATTTTGCCATTTGATAATGGACTTTTCGTTTTAAATTTTCCTCGGAGTTCAGTATATTTTTGATTTTATTTTTTTTGATATTTTTAAATGATATTTTGTCAAATATTGTTCATTTTTGTAAGATAACGAAGTTAGGTTTTACCCCCTAGAATTTGTTTGAATGTTTGAATAACTGATTCTGAACAATTTCATGTATTTTCAAATTGAAATATTTTCGAAATCAATTTTTTTAAATTCGAAATATTGATTTTGTTACTTTATCCTGGTAAACATAAAAATCACATTGTCATGATTGTATTGTTTAGTAAAAAGTGTGTTCATTTTTTTATAAACTTGTTGAAGATAAAAGGCATACCAATTTGTACGCCAGACTCGTGTTTCGTCTATACAAAAGACTCGACAGTGAAGAACGAGAAGTAAGAAGTTAAAGAGCATTTAACACCTATATTTCCGAAAGGTTTTGCCGCCAAATACAGCTAATGCAGTGTATTGCTAGACTAGAAAATCATTTTTATTTCATTATGTATATTCTAAGCTTTGTAAATAGTTAATTTATAAGTATGACCATAGGCTATGATATACAGTATATGCATGTCAACACATAAGTACTGACTACTAGACAGCTTTCTTCAAGACATATAGCAAAGCAGTCTTCGGCACACTTGTCTTTGTTTACGTATGTATGGTCACAGAAAAGCTTGTCATACTTGACATAGGACAAAATCAAGTTTTGTCCCCCCACAACAACATACAAGACCTTGATGTCTGATTTGAATCAAACACGAGTTTGATAAATCATATGCAATTATGACTACTAAATGACTATTTTATGATGCTTTATTTAAAGAAGCGGGAAAAAGTCATACAAATCTCAATCTTATTAAAATAAGTTCTCATCACTTGCTCCTCGATTTTTTATATCTCACACGGCGACATATAAAAAAATCGAGGAGCAAGTGATGAGACCTTATTTTAATAAGATTGTACAAATCTCAACTTTATTTGAAATCTTTGCCAAAACACTATACTAAATTCCCGTTCGTTTGAAATGTACGGACACTACTGAAACAATATGTTTAAACATATCATTGTGCAAAACAACGACGAAAGGATCCGACACGAGTTTTTTTTTGTGAACGTTTGCAGCTTTATTTACACTATATATAATACCATCACATTTTATGGATATCCTATAGCCATGATAGCTATACATCCATCGTGTTAAACAATACAGTAAGTTCAAATTGATGAAAGACCCCCTCGTAATTTTTTGAAAATTTATCATTTTGTTTTAAGCCATTAACTGAAATATCATGGTGTGAGTTATAGATATCCTATCAGGCTAACTCTAAGGGGCGCATCTATAGTGTATGCTTAAAGATAAAGAAAAAAACATAAAAATTCCACGATACATAATACTACATGTACTAACAATAGTCCAGTGCACGCATGAATCCGGATTTTTTGTTTTGGATTGGTTTAGGCATGTTTCAATACGTCAAATGTTCAAAGTGTGTGGACATATTGGATTGATTGGTGCTTGCTTAAACGTCCAGTGGCAAATACATGTTGGAAGCATTAAAAAAAGAAGGACATCTAATTTTAGCATGGTTAGCTTTTAAATGCTTCGTTTTAAGTACATTTAGATAAGACTGACAATTAAATAATTATAGGGCATCTCATATCAATTATGATCAAACCGTTAAGTACGCTGCATGATACAAATTTCAACACGTGCATTTAAAAATACGCAAATGCAGGAAAAGTCGATTAAAATTACTCTTGCGCGTAATTTTTTACATTGAATTAAAATATTAGATCTTCATGTTCTGATACGTGTTTACAAAGCATCAAAATATGCAATGAAATATTATAAGGTGTATTAATGAATAATGTTGCATGTAAAAAAACAACATTCAAAGCTTTTCGTCTGTAAATGAACTCGTTTACCTTCAAACAAATTTAGTCATAACATATGTACTTTACGCAATTTTAAAGGGGTCATTAACAGTTACTCTTAGGCTTAACGCTGTATGGCTGTATTGTACAAATAGATGAAAACATCGTTATGTTTATTTTTTTATATTGCAATAATAACAGAACATCAACTACGAAATTTCCATCGACGTCATTCAATATTAAAGGGAAATCACACTATTGTTTATACGCATCGCTCTCGGCGCCGCTATAGTGTCGTGACTGTATTATGACGTCGCCGTTTTCGAGTCCGTCGCAAAGGCTGCTAATTTATAAAATAGTGAGCCGCTCAAAGGGACGTTCCACTAAAGCAGGAAAATGATAATGAACATATCATGTTTTTCACAACTGTGATAATTAGATTAAAAATACATTTCCATAAGGAAGGGTCTGATTGTATTGGGGTTTACGGAATACAGAATAATGGTTAATACTGCAGAATAAATTGCAAAAAAAAAGAAGAAAAGATAAGAGAATGATGAGGTGCTAAAATATAAAGAATAAAAAATATTGGTAACACAAACTAAATATTAATAAATGAATGACCCTCTATCCAGACCCTTATGATAAAAAGAACATATCAATTCAAAACACATAATCATCATGCATAATCAACACTAAGAACGTTGGAAATTCATAGCATATTCAATATAATTTAGTACCCTCTCGAACCATTTTCTCGAAAACAAAGTCGGTAACATATACTTTTTTTCGGCAGCGTATCGTCGCGATGCGGTATGTAGGGTTCAGTGTATATTTCCGGGGGGAGGGGAGGGGAGGGGAATATTAATAGATCAAGAGTAACAGCATGTTAGCGTATAGCTTCTGGAATCTGTAGTTTTCTTTTCATCAGAGTGTTGTAAAAAAGAACAATGAGTTTCGACTTTCATTTTTTTTCATATCACATGCCGGAAACGTCATAACTATAGTCTTCTATGCTACATGTATAAATAATTCATCCAAAATCTCATTTCATATTTGTATTTATCTGGCTCAGCCTATCGGGTAAATACAAAGCAGGGTCAAAATTAATATGTTCTAGTTCTGAATATGCATTAAACTTGCCACTGGACGTAAATTATGTTTGAAGTGCTATTTGAAATCGTTATTTATTTCACATGTGACGACAGAAATTATCAAAGTGTCTTCCATCGTTCCCAAATGTTCCTTTGACATCTTACGCCTCTTACTTTTTTTTCTTCTTTTTTTTGTGGGGGGGGGGGGGGAGGGGGAGCATGGAAATGAGTTATTCGTATCTATTAATCATGTCTATTGATATATTAAACGTTAATAAGATAACGCTAGTTGAAAATCATCCAAAACTTTACATCGGTTGCTGGCTGTCGAAGTCAAAGAAAATTTAGCACCGTATTATATTGTACATGTTGCTCAATCTTTCTTTAATGCTTAAAGTTTGTTCAGGCTAACGGCTAACATAATTTTGGCACAAAAATAAATCATATTTTGTTGTATTTCTTTAAACTGTCGTTGACGCACTGTAGGACCAGCAAGTTAAAAATAAGGCCGCTATAGACGTCAAATAATCTGGGAATATCAAACACTATGCCTAGTTTTATATTTTGGTACTATTGATTAACTACAACAACAATAAAATGCTTCACTGAGAGCAGCCTGATACGCCCGCAGATGTTGAACCATGAACAGTTTGGGCACGTTTGGACACAATATTCAAGCTTGATACTGTCTGAGTTTGGATTGTGATCATCAAATTTTTGACATAATAGAGGTTTCTGACACAAAATATATGTGGTCGAAGGTCATAAAAAACTATTGTGCGAAATATGACACCAAAGTTTCATGAGAACTGCTGAAAGCAATATTGAGTTGTTGTCCGAAAACGGAAAATCCCCCTTTTATAATGAATAAAACCCTATAACTCGGAAACATAAAATCTAAAATTCATAAAAAACGAAAGGGAGCTCACGTCAATAGATATAAACAATTCACCAAAGTTTTATGTCAATTGGTTAAAGCGTTCGACATGATGACGACGGACGGGCAGACGGACAACGATATACCATAATATGTCCCGTAAACGAGCGTATACAAATTTAACACGTACTATACATTTGGCTTTAAAAGTCTTAGACTACATCAATAGAAATATTTAACACACACACACACACACATGTATGGGGGGGGGGGGGGGGGGGGGCCATGTATTTATGTAGAGTTACACGTCTTAAGAGTACTGCTAAATAGTAACAAACACATTAATGGTCCGTCTGGTGAAAGAATATTCCACTCATATAGACAAATGTTTTGTGCTGATGTTTATGTAATATTTGCAACTGAAAGTTTGGCAAAATTCAAGAAAACAATGGAGAAAAAGAAAAACCCAAAACAAGTAATAATAGTTCAGATGTAGGTTCGTGTTCAGATCACTTGGCTGTAGACAGTGACACAGTGAGATTGTCGGATTCCGACCATGACTGAAAAGGTCAACCAGTTGTTTTAATACAAAGGTAGCTGATTAGCTCTTGATTCTTCGGTTCTTTTGAGAGAAAAAAAATGCCCAATATGATATAGCAGAGAGTGATTAAATTGGCACACAGATTCAATCAGTTATTTTTAAATTAACTATGATTAATCAGTATTGGCAAAAAAAAGTACATATACCGTAATAAAAGATAAATGTAATAAAAGAATATACATTTAAAGAAAAAGACGTGCACCCACAGAAAACTAGAAACTGCAATCTTAGTAATTTACTCTTAATTTCATCGGATCTCAAAATTTTAACTCTTACCAGAATTTTTACTCTATCTAACAGTATAACTCGGAAGTTTTTAAGTGTAAGTCGAGCTTTGATTAGAACTCGTACTGGAATAAATGTTCGAAATCAAAATAAAACTCGAACTTTAACTCAAAATTTCACTGAAAGTCGAACTTACGTTGGTGCGATTATGGAGCGTTATGTAATTACGGAAATGTTAACCAATTTTAAATTTCTTCCGAAAATGGTGTCGTTAAGGGCTTTTTTTAAAAGTGCCGAGTTTGTCGCTTTTTAATACAGCATTTCAGGTTTTATCTTGTGCGAATGGACAAGTTAGTGATTTTTTTCTGTTTGTAGTCTAAATGGAACGTGTTACTTTTCAGCCCGGATACCCTCAGTATTCTGAAGTAGAAGATTCTAAATCTGTAAATCCGGATCCGTAAATTATTTTTAATACGGCATGAGGCAGACATTCGTTTTCCCTATACAACAAATGCAATTAAAAAATTCAGATGACTTCAACTTTGACAATTACTTTATAATAGACTGTATGTAATGTTAAAACGTTTCATTAGATTGATAAAAATATCAATTAATAATCGAAATACCTTGAAAAAATGTTATTATATTTTGTAGTGAAAAGGTTTAAGTCAACCCAATAGTTCCAAGCATTGCAAGAAATGCTCCTATGTTAGCAACGTCGTTCTCTCAGCGTTTGTTATATAGTTCCCGCCAAAAATCGATAATAAGATTATTTCCGTTTTAGCGGATTTAAAACATCGGTGACCCCCCTTTTTTATTTATGCTTTTAAAATCTCCCCTGAAGCTGCAACTTATGCAGAAGTTTGAAGGAAAAAACATTAGTAGATTTTTTTTATTTCAAGAAAAATCTATAATAAATAGAAATTAAAAATGGCGGGAAATGTTCAAAGGCCTTGAAAAATAAGGAAACTGAGAAAAATAAATGTGCATAAGGTAAAAGTTACAATTGAATGTTTTAGTTTTACCAGTTAAAGATCGTTTTTCAATAATTTCGCCTTCAATTAGCAACTTAGAGCGCTATTTCTATATTTCGTTATAACGCGATTCTTTACTTTTTGATGACGTCATATCTCGATAACAACATCGGTGACCCCAAATTTTTTTCCGCCTAAAATGTTGTAATAAGTATGATCTGTCTGCATGCAAAATTTCAATAAATTATTATTAGTAGTATAAATAGTGTGATTTCCCTTTAAATATCTCTGTGCCAACATCGAAGATGTTTAGAAAGAATCTAAGTAATTGTATTTCCTTATTACCGCTTATTGACGTCAGGCTGCAGGTTCTGCTCCTGAACATAGTTAATAGGAAAATAATGTTACTGCGGAGACGCCCAGAATTAATAGTTACTTATCCGTGGAGAACGAAACAAATGTTTAAATGGTTTAATATGGTCGACCTCCGTAACATTCATATGAATATGAATTTTATGCGAAAAACAAAAAAAAAACAAAACTGATTTTTTAAACAGTAATAAACACTCAGAGTTTTATTAAACATTCAAAGCATGATCATGATGATGTAAAACTATTATAAAAAATTTCCAAAGACAAGTGTTTAAGAAAATGCATCTTCATGACTACATTTACGTAAATAGAAACCATTCATAATTATCAATCAATAAAAAGGGATATACATCAATATAAACACAAAGTGCAAACAATCTCCAAATAACATCACATGCAATCTAACTAACAAAGTGATTTTTAATGATTGAAAAAGGATTAAGAATAAATTTATAAGGGAGTGAGAACCGAATTAATTATGCACAATGGTGCCACAATAATGCTAAGCTGACTCTGTGATAACAGTTACTAAGAAACAAGTCCAGTACCTAGGCTACGAGTTCTAAGTCACTGATAAAAGTACATTTGTACCGACTTGAAAACTAGGTAAGAGTGCATTTCAATTGAAAAAAAAGTCTGAGGTACACTATGGAAGCGTATTTGATTGGCTTAATGTCCAGTGGAAAATAGTTCAAGCAAGCATAACTGATTCAAATTCTGTCGCCAATTACAAACTGGAAATGCATTATAAATGACGCAATTCATCCTCTTGACAACCACAAGATTGCCCTGATGGACTGAATACTCTGTACTTGGAGAAAACAATTTGTGCTCGAACCTTAAAACGAAGTATTTTGATTGGTTGATTTCTTTATCTTGAGAACGTGATCGTTCATTACAATAAAATCGTATCGAAAGAATGACTGGTACTGCTGATTCAGGGTTTTCATTCAAGGCTGCATCTAGTTAAAGACGTTCCAATAGTTTAAAATTTGTCATTTCGGGGTCTTTAATAGCCACCGGCTATGTGGTATAGGATTTGCGCATTGTTTAAGACCCTACTATGACCTACAGTTGTTAACTTCTGCCTCTGGGGGAGAGTTGTCTCATCAGCAATCATAACGCATTTGTATATATTTGTGCATTTTAACATTGATTAGTATCAGTCTGTCTACTTTTTCAAAACGAGCAACCACCTTTCTTAAGACATTTTTGTAACTGTTCACCTGAAATTGACCATCAGATACTATACACATATTTTGTAATTTACCCTGAAGCCGGACATGACAACCGCACTTCTTGACATAGGTGTAACTTCTTAATGCGACAGGAAGTCGGAAAAGGGTGTCATATCTTCGAATCAGTCAGACGGAAAAACTTATCATGCATGTTGTACAAATAAATTTGTGTTCAAGTAATGGGTGGAGTGTTAAAATTAATAAAAATTACAATTTCACATAGTTTTATAATCTTTTTTTGTTTAAAAGAGGGAGCAACTTTTAAATTTTACAAGATCGTTATCAGGGTTATTACAAACAAAATGGATAATTGTATGCTTTCAAATTTCTTGAAATTTTGTTTTACAAGGGTGTGAAAATGTTTGTTTTCATTAAAAAATAATAAAATGTGATTTTTAAGAAATAATCTAATCTTGTTCCTGCAAGCATGGCAAGCATTTATTTATTTTCTTTTTATTAAAGTTAAAACTAAACTATGCCTTCCTTCCACACACACACTCAAATTAAAGATGAATAGTTGGTGCATAACTTGAACTCCCGGAATTTGTGCAGCATTAAAGAAATGCAAATGATTCAAAGTGGACTAGAAGTCTTATAAAAATTACCCAACATGATAATGACAATGTATGATAAATACATAGCCACAACGAGTTAGACCAAATAAAAAAGTAGGCGTGGTTCCAGTTACATCTGAAAAAAAGTTAGGGTAGGTAGGTAGGGATTTTTTTTTCATTTTATGTTTTTTTTTTAACATTGAGTCTATGGGAGCAACATTCTGACTAACAGTGCTTAATGAAGAATGACAATAAAATCTTTAGGGTAGGCTATTTTTAAGCTGAAAAAGTAGGGACGGTAGGGTTACTGGAACCACACATATATTTTTATTTGGCCTTAATAAAGTAGGGCAACGTGTATACCATACTTTAAACTGTCCATAGACTATCATGCTAGTTGAAATAAATGCATTCCAGATTTACAACTAATGTCAATATTTAGAACTCTTTGAATATTAACAAAGAAACCTAAACTTGGTACAAGATAATCTTGATAACTTCTAAATGGTTATAATTAGAAGGCATGTAGGTTAATATTATGTTTTCACTTCAACACATCACAAAGAACTGTTTAAATATGATATAACATAATTAGAATGAATAAAAAGGATGAACATTGTAAATTTGAGCTTATTTTTTAAGCATGCTTTAAACAGCACCATATCCTTACCCATCTTTGACCTCCTTTCGTCAGAGGTTGAAGATTAACAAATTGACGTCGGAATTGCTCAAGGAAAGAACCAAAGCTGTACATATATATACCAAGACCAAAGAACGAGATTTTAAACAAAACGAGACTTTAAGGGACATCACAGAAAGCATATCAATTAAACAAAAAAATAAAAAACCTTTAAAAGCTGTGACGAAATTAGCAAGCAACATTCTATGCTTCGTGGCAAGGTTATTGTTTTCAAAGCATCATATAGATTTGTTTCTTTCGTGACATATGCGGGGTTACCTTTGACTGCTGTTCTTATTTATAGACGGCAGTGGCCCATGTAATAAGCAAATCAGTTCGATTATAATTTTCAATAAGAAGTGGCCTGTCTATTCAAAACTAAATTCACGAAAATATATACATGTCTAAACACTTTTGTAAAACAGATACTATATATATTACATTCATTCGATTACATACGTTGATATATGTCTGATTACACCCTGCCATTAAACATCAAAGATCAATACATAAAATATTCGTTTTGAAATTCTCCAATGTTGTTTTCTCATTATTAATTTATCAGATATTAAGTTGTTTCAACTGATAATGTTGGGCGTTGTCATGTTTGGTACACCTGCTAAGCCGTGCATTAAATACAAATCGATTTCGGGATGAATCCGACAAGCATTTCGTATTGATTAAAATGATCATGGTTTAGGTATATCCAATGATGATAATGATCATGCCATTGTAATATTTCAGAGATTTATTAAAAAATTTCACTCGAGTCATGTAATTTCCGCAGCTTAAAGGATTGTTTAGAATGTTTGTATAATATGATAATTAATCAAAACAGACAATAAATGTTTGAAGACGTACATGCTCCTGATCTGCCTCAAGGTCAACACAAGACGTCTGTACTAAGACATTTGGCGGGAAATCCAGGAAAAAATAAAAACTAATATCATTTGCAAAAACAGACATTTACCAAACTCTAAAATATTTTAGAATTGTAGTTTTCATTAACCAAGATGGCTCATGCGTATGATATTTTTTTGTTTGATTCAAAGCAAGATAAAAATAGATTGTTTATACTGTAATAATCAGAATGAATTCCTTAGTAAATGAAGACACCTGTTCTGCCGTGCTGTGTTCTTACCTTCTATTTTTGATGTTAATATTATGCAACAATACGCACAACAAAGTAGAAGATCTTATTTATAAATTAGGAATAAAAAGCCTGTTCTAAAATACATCCGTGGTATTTTGTTCTTTAAGTTTTAAATATGTTTTGAGAAATTTGACTTGCATTTCAACACTTGAGTAAAATAATTAAATATGTATTCGTCAAAAGTAAGGAGAAGGGAAATCCTATTTAAAGACTCCGCAATGAAGAACAATACAAAATTCGCAAAAATCTAAAAATCAACCATGGGTGTTGTTAAAAAATGCAACACGTTAGATATTAAGCTTCATTTGGTTAGTAATATGGATATGTTTTCCTAATATAAAAATAAGGTTCATTTGGAAAAAAAGTTTGCCTAGTAAAATAATGTGCAACAAATTAGAAATGTGTTAAAATTAAAAGTTTGCTCTAAGAATTTTGATGTCCATGTGTTGCTTCGGCTTAACCAATAGCTTAAGTCAATACAATAAAGTAAAATTTGCGATTCATGCAATATTTTCTTGTTGCACTCTTAGTATACGATCTGGCTATTTGTATTATTAACACATAAGGTGTACAAATTTTGTTTCCCTTCCCCTTATCAGTCTTCACGTTAAACCACAAGTCCTACGGCTTTGTAAAATTGCTCTCTTGCTTGTAAAATTGCACTCTTGCTTGTAAAATTCGACTCTTGCTTCTTCCCTACATGCCATCATAATCCAACTTCAGTTTTTAAATAATTGAGCGTCTGCTTTTTTGGACTCAAAAGTTAAACGTGAAGACTGCATTATGCTTGAATGCCCTGCATTATTATTGTTGATACATGTAAAACATAATTTTGCATGCTTAAGTTCTAATCCGTTACCTGCAGGCATAAAATGCAGAGAAATAATAATATCTCTTACATCATGCAAACTAGATTGAATTTGATAAACTCTAATTAGTTTCTGTCTGTCATTCCGATTATTTTATCAGAAAATAGATCGCGGAATGACTTCCTGTCGCACACGTTTTGTTTAAATTAATGCGACTAATTTGCTGCAAGCAAATGTAATGATTTCTTTGACATGTTAAAGTGACGGGTCAAATGCTACTGTTCTAATATCTATTTGTGTATTGGGCGTTACTCCATCCATAACTTAAAGCAAGTTTATTAATTACCGTATTAGGCGGTTAGTGACCTATAACATTGAGGTAGTAATATTTTCTATTTTGGCAGAATAGTAATTTACATGTTAAGTAATAATGGGTTTAAATGTTTGATAAATGAAAGATTTTTGAGGTAAATGGTATAAAAAGCAACGTTTATTGCAGATTAATGGGTATTATTATGGTGATGTTGATAGTCTTTTCCGATTAATAGGTTAAGGGTTGAATCAACTCACATTTCCTTGCTGAATGTTATACGAATCTAACGAGGAAGCATAAAACGACTAAAATCTTTTGAATGGTATTCAAATGTGACAAGATATATTATTCTAAAGACCTTAATGACATCATCGATTTCTTTTTTTTTTAAATAATATACATTGTAAATGTACGACATTTTAAGACATTAAAATTAAATTACATTTTTTTAGATAGGATATTTACTTCACGAGCAGCAGTGATATAAGTTATTCGACTACATTGAAGCTGTAATGAGAAGTCTGAAGGAGAATGTATTTACTTTTTATTGCTTGACTGTAAAAGATAGAGACCAAATTCCTCTTATAAGGACATTTTCAAAGGCTTCAGTCATTTCTAAGCCTCGCAGTTAAACAGTGTTTGTGTTCTCTAAGATTCTTACAGCATTTTGTGTACAGTATCATGTGTTCTTTAAGATTTTTACAGTATTATGGTCAAATTTTAAACGTCTAAAGACAACAGCCCGAGTCCGTGATTTGGATAGGATTTAGCTATTTCTAAGAAGTTCTGACAACAGACAATGTAAAAGATTATCTTTCTTGACCAGTTCAAAAATTGAATAGGCAATGTTTTGTCTTTTAGATACAAATTAATTATGGCAGACATATAATACAATTATTATATGTCTCTGATTACCATGGTTAACTATGATATGTCCTTGTATGATGATAAAAAAATTACAAAAATAATGTCTTCACCAATTGAATAGCATTTTGATATAAGAATTGTTAAAATCGAATATGATTTTATAAGACGATTTATTATTAAAATCATCCTGTGGAGCCCAATAACTAAGCATGCTACGTGAGTTAGACAAAAGTCATGGGATATATATTGGCTCTACCTCAGAATGAAAAAAACAAACCCCAACACACATTGAATGCGAATTCCACATAAAGTTTTGAATAAAATGAGTTGCGGCATATACTTCAATGATACAGCAACCCTACGAAACGTATATCAAAAAGATATATCTTGTGTTCATTGATTGGCTTGACAAACTAATTATTCAATTTGAAAAAGATATAAAATCCCCATATTAAAAAAAATCGAATATAATGGTTGTTCCTTTAGTATCAGTTTGATTAATTATGATTTAGTGTAGATCCATGTAGTTGAGACAATAAAATTTTAATTTCTTGTCGCTTTTGACATCTTAACTATGTGAAAGAATTTGTTATTTGACATCTCTATTTTTTATTTACCTTGTAGACATTTTATCTATCATATTGAATTGTTATACATCTATGATTTATCAAGTAGACTAAGTTATAATATATTTACTTATATAATTAATAAAGCAAATAAAAATTGGAATACAATGAAAAATATGAATTTTAGTAGTATATCACAAATGGATTTAGTACAGACAATGACCAAAGTCGAGGCTTAATTTATCAAAAGTTATATATGTGTTCATTTAATGAGAAAAGCCAAATAAAACTTGAAATACGATGAAGACTAGAATTTTCAGTAAATTTATATTACTAAAATTGGATCGCATATGGATTTTGTATCGAAGTCGAGGCTAAGTTACTCCACCCATGTTTACATGCGTCGAAGTGCCGTTCGATGTGACGGGCTGTATAGGTTAGATATTTACATAAGCTTGAAATGTAAACAGAAATATTTGGATTAACTGATAATGAGAAATATTACACCAATCAATAAGGTTCAAATACCCAAAATGTGTTAAGAGGTCTAATCTCGTATACCGATGACCTCATCATCTATATACTACACTCAAAAATTATTCAAACATGATAAAAAAAAATTAACAACATGTAATATTCTTAATTAATTATGTAGATGAACAAAGTGCTTGGCTTATTAATGAAATTAAGAATGAACACTTTCTAAAGCTTTTCATCTATTGAATTTATCAAACTGAACATTTTCCAAGTGACGTATTCTTATTATATATATGTGATCGCACAATGAATGAAATTAAAAATGAACAATTTGTACCATCCAAAAGCTTTGCTAATTTAAAATCTTTTCATCGAGATATCAAACAGTAAACATTTTCAGGGTGTCATTTACAGGATTTATTAAAGTGAATTTAAATTGCGTACGAACTATTTATAGATTAGACAATGCTTGGTCATGTTTTATGAAGATTTAAGCCCTAGGCGAAGTTCTAAATCATAACAGAATACTCCGGAACACTTGTGCTTTTATTCGTGTAGTTACTAAGTGAAATAAGATGTACACTAAGAATTTGAGTTTTTTGTTTGGATAAATTGTTATTACAGCTATTCATCGTTTATATCTTCAAAAGTGTTTATTATTCAATACAAATTAAACTTTAAAAATCATATGATAAGTAAATATGAATTTAAATGTACAATAAAATTGTAGAAGTCCATAAAAGTTAAACAAACATATTTAAAAGTAAAATGTTATTATACAGATGGACAGTTTATAGGTTGACTGTTAGACTTTGTATCACATATTTCTAGGTTAGTGTCTTGCTTTTAATTGACAATAAAATATGATTAAAAGGGACTGAGTTGAAAAATGGCCAAACAACACCAAATTGAGCTTATTTTTGTTAAATTTGTCATCCATAATTTTGTGTGTGCAAATTTTGCGTTATTTACTGCTTTCAAATTTTGAATTTGTTTTTGCCTATATGGCAATAAATGTTAGACTGACGGAAAGTTAAAAAATGAATGTTCGGTATCTTTGATAATTCACCTATTCCATACCCAAATTTTATAGAAAGGTAAATTTTAGAATTAGGGCCATTTAGACGAAGAATATAATATTTGAACTTGTGCGGAATTTTTTGAATGTACCACTTTCTGACCAAAGCAGCGTTAAACATCGTAAATATCATGTGTTCTAACACTAGGAGTAAACCATAAAATAGCAATAAATACAGGCGGATACATAACACGTGTTCCTTGTGATGTTTGATTTAGGGGATTACCTTATTTGGTTCACATAAGGGTAAACAAACACAGTGATATAAATGATAGACTGTTTCCGTGAAGAATTGAAATGAATTGTCCATGGGGATGTGGTCAAGGTCTTTAAATGCTTTGCTACATTTTGTTAAAGAATATCCGGTTTAAAATAAAGATAACGGTATTTACTTTTGTATTTCAACATGTTTATATTTCAAATTGAAATAAGTATGTCTTTATTAATGATAACCTTGTGATTCACATGCATTTGTAGTAAAAAAAAGAGGGAACAACAGAAATATGTCATACTAGTATAATCATATAAACCAGCGATACACATGTTTTTAGGATATTATATAAGATTTTGTTTATTTATAAATGTTTTATTTTATTCATATCGATAATATTCACACGTATCTGCACCTTCCTATTTTCGTTTCTATATTCGATAGATATGGAACCAATACTACTCAGAATTAAAAACGTCTTGTGCAGAGAGAAATTAAGACTTTCCATTCATATTTTATGTTCTTTGTAATGCTGTTAGTGCCATAATGACTTTCCCCCCGGTTTACATACTTTAAATTCCGGTTGACTTTTTAAGTAAAGGTCTTCAGTAGTCTAACCAAGCACTAAATACCATATACCAGTATGAAATTATAGCAAAAGGTCAGAATATAGAACGTCAAATTAACCTTTAACCTTGATCTAAATTTTAAGTTAAAAGTTCAAGAATCTCAAATTATAAAGTCACAAGTCCCAAAAATGCATGGTTTGGAAATCATCATTCCAAAAAGTAAAATAACAAAAATACAGACTCTGAGTAAATTCAAAACGGAAAGTCAATAATCAAATGTCAAAATCAAAAGCT
Organism: Mytilus edulis; assembly: GCF_963676685.1. Taxonomy (NCBI): domain Eukaryota; kingdom Metazoa; phylum Mollusca; class Bivalvia; order Mytilida; family Mytilidae; genus Mytilus; species Mytilus edulis. The sequence goes on from NC_092345.1 coordinate 16,524,961, forward strand.
CAAACACATCAAACGAATGGGTAACAAATGTCATACTATTATAACAGCTTATTTCAAATATTTAAGGGGAGAACAAAAACTAATATTTAAAGTCACCAGAGCACTTGAACCCAAATGTATTGACGTTGCGTCAGGTCGCAATGTACAATTTGACAAACACATTGTTTCAATAACGTTAATGGTTTCTGATGAGTTTCAAATTTTTAGTATTACCGTGTCCTTGACCTTGGATTTCATTTTCTGCTTCTGGTTCAAGAATCCCATCAAAAGATTCAAGGTCGCTATGATATTATTATATGCATTACACTAGTCCGAGATTACTGCCCAGCTTGTTTGTCAAAACAGACGTTGGAAGTCAGAGTAATCTCGAACTAGAGTTACACCGGCACACCATCTATGTTTTAACCTAGTACGAGATTGTTTTTATTTATGCTGGTCTTTTTGGCGACTTGTTGTCCCCTCCATGATTTTTCCTCATGTATTTTAAAACAAGCTAGGAACATCTAATTTTGTATTTCAGGTGAACAATAACGGAATACTTACTTTTAAAGACAAGTTGGATACATACAAACCACAACCTTTTCCTTCAAAAGAAAACCGATCTATCATTGCGCCATTTTGGGCGGATGTAGATACTGAACACATTGGTGGAACTGTATGGTTCAGAGAAACATTTGAACAAGCTTTTCTTGACAAAGCAACAGTAGAATTAAGAAGCTACTTCCGAGAACAACGTGCGTTTACAGCCAAGTGGATGTTTATCGTCACGTGGGAAAATGTAGGATATTACGGTGCCTCACGCCAGGGCAGAGAGAGAGTAAGTCAGTTTTAATAAGATATTCGGATTCATAAAAACCAAAATACCCAAAAAGTAAAATAAGTATTTCACGTAGCGCCAAATTAATTGTTGAAAGCCTCTGGTAAAATTAGCTTTATTGAAAACAGTGTACTTGGTTCAAATGATACCAATTAAATATATATATATTTATTTAGAAACTACCCCTTTACAACGGGGGCACTTGCAGACGAGGTATCCACAAATGCACCCAGCAACATATATGCAATGAATATATACAGACAAGTAACACACAATATACATAAAACATTTTCAGACTTAAAATTGGTACATTGTAAAATAAGACAACATCTTACATAAGAGAAATAAACATGATGTTACTTTACACTATAAACATATGATCTTAACTAAAAGTAGCGTAAAACAAAAAACATCTATTTATAAAATATAGTGCTAGCATCAAGCAGTGAGATGATACAACAGAATTCTACATTTATTTTGACAAGCAAATTAATACGATTTTGCAGTTTCTAAATTTTATCGAATTGCATTATCAAATACCCGTAAAAATGCGATGGCAGAGTTTTTATAAACTCCGTAAATATATTATTTTACAAGTAAGTGCTAGGCTTATTGTATGGAAATTGTGAAACCACATGTTTGTTAACCATAGTGTCTCTAAATCTATTTTACTGGTGTGTCGTTGGGCTGCTCTTTCTTCATGCTTATTGAACAATATACAAAAATGTAGCCCATATCTTGTTTAATTTATATACATGTACATGTATATGAAGCGAAAGCAATTGTTGTTATTTTTTTTTATTATAATAATCATTATGTTCTGACAAGATGTAAACACTGCGTACTCAAAAAGTCTTGGATGTATTTATTTTGGAAAATTGTGATTGAAAAAATTTGAGTACAATATTTGAAATTCGAACTTTAAAATTTTTGACAACGATTTGTTGCTTTAAAAGTAATTCCTTAGAATGTATGATGTTGAAAGTACAATTTGTATATACATGTAGAGGTCTAACATAGTTCGACACGCGATTATAAAAAAAATAATTATATTTGATAGTATGAACACACCCATTGACACTGGTTTTAGAGATTATATATTGAATAATAAAAGATTAATTATAAATAGTATTTGTGTTAAATGAAAAAAAAAAAAACAAAAAAAAAACCAAAGAAAACCTCGTTAATAATGTAAAAGTACATGACAATGATGACGGCGTCATGATAATATTTCTTTACAGTTAAGTACTATGAAATATGTTTTAATATTTCATATACATTTTTAACAGAAATGTCATTAATTTTACCCGAAAAAAAGAAACATAGTTCACAAACTTTAATGCTTGCTGCTTGTCAAGAGTGTAAATTATGTCACTAAGTTCAAAAGTTTAAAACATTTCTTTGAAATATAGTTTTATCATTCGAATATCATCTGAATAAAAAGCATATCATTATTTTTAAAGATAACAGATTGTCATGTATTAAAATTAATCAAATTATGAAAAACGACATAAGTCAATGTTCATGTTATTTTTTTTAAAAATGCATTAAATGATTTCACGCATTTAACCTCTAAATCAAATATCTAATAAATTAATCTTAATATTTTCTACGAATAAAAAAAATAAATGTGTTATTAAGTGACTTTTTTATGTTTTGATAATATGAAGTATAGATTCAAGGTTATCTGTTTTGACACTATACTATTCATTTATGCAACGTCTTGGTATTCCACATAGCGATAAAACCATATTAGGGGTGATTTGAATTGCATATACCATTTAAAATGTGTAATTTTATATTATAGTTTTAGAAAAATTACACACATCTTACTATAATTGTAATTATTATAACTATGTGACATAAAAAACTAATGTGACGAAGCTATAATAGAAAAAAATGTTTCAAGATTTTCATTTGAAAAACAAATATTTTTCAAAAGTTGTAAAAAAAAAATAGACCAGAAGTGATAATTTTTGCTTATCGTTGAAATGCAATTCAAAAGTAATTCAAATTTCATATGATTACAATAACAAATTATTATTGTAAATCTGATTGAAAAATCGACGAACTTCACACAGTATACATTCATTCCATTTAAAAGTTTGTTTTCGTGTATCGATCGATTGTTTAGATGTACTTATTTTATAGTCCAGTTGCAAGTATTTCATGCATTTTCTAGACAAGAACAAATAAGCTATGCAATATATACATGTACGCCAACATTAAGAGCGGAAAATGCAGACTTCTATTTGAAAATGACGGTATGAGTGATTAGAGTAGAAAGTGTGCTTGCATCAGACCACTAACACCCCACTCACATAGTTGTTGCAAGGGTTCATTAACGTTCAGAGAGCGTGTCACTCTTCCTTCACGAGGTATCACAATTAACATTTCCATTTCCACCGAATGAGATTGCACATTCATACATCTTGCACAGTTACACTCCATTAATAAGAAAGGGATTTTTATGTCTTTGGCCGGAAGAGAGAAGTGCAAGATATTAGTCGCGTTCTTTCATAACTAATGAAATGCAATGGAATTATTTTATTCAATTTATTTTCAGCGCAATACGTTTCAAGCTGTATTGGTAGCTGATGATATACACTCTTTCGTGATATTTAACTACAATAAAATACAGTGGACCACGGGTTCTAACAGTGGAGGGAATACTTTGACAGGACTAGGAGGACAGCCTGCTCAGGTAACGTACTAGAACATTTATGGGAAACTTTTTTGAGATACATCAGATAAGAGACTTATTAAGTAACATGTGATTTGAAATGTCAGGATAATGTGATTGCTTCCATTTGGTTTTACAACTACAAAAATGTACAAGGAATTAAACTACGATTTGATTTTGCTGAACACTTTTCCTTATTTCGATGTCCCTCCATCTGTTATAGTTTTTGCAAAAAAGTAGTGAAATTAGTCCTCCAAGGGCAATTACTCTTATAAGGCGTCGATTGACAAATCGACCATGTTGACCCATTTACAGACCTTATTCTTATGGTTATATTTACTGTTTAAGATTTCAAACTATATAAAAAGTTTTCAAGATAACTTAATAACCAAGCACTACGAAATTTTTTTAACATTGGCAATTCAGGGGCAAAAACTCCAAAATGTACTGAAAATATCGCCGGATCTAACCTACTGATATTTTTCACATAATCATTGATCGTGTCAAGTTTTAAAAAAAAAAAAAACCTGAAATGATACTCCTGTTTAACATAAAAAAAAAGAAATTTAATGTCGCTTCTGCTTTTTCTTTGAATTTATTATTCCCCCATTACCCCGTATTAAAATCAGTAATTTTTTTTATAATACATCATTGGCTTTTATTATGAGGTAATGCAATTCTTTTAAGGCTTAATAAATCCTATGTCGACGAGACCACACAGAACGGAAGTAAGCACTGGGTCAAGTTTATAAAAGTTGTCCGCCCTTACTGCATCCTTGCAACAATATAGTCATGATAGTGCATGCTATATGTATATTATACAGCTGTTCTTATGTTTAGCTATTTTTTTTTTATCAATTTATGTTTTATCTTGTATCGATTCTTATTTCATAAATATATATACATTCATGGCAATTATGCAATGCAACTTAAAGAAATCAAACATACGAAAGAGGTATCATGCGGCAAATTCCTAAACAAATATGTAAATATCGACGATAGAAAAGAACAAATTGTTATTTTCAACTCAGAATTTTCAATTAAATGAAAATGATAAAAAAAATAATATATTTTAAAATTTAGAAAGTGTTAATGAATAGACTTTATAAAACAGAAAGGGCGTTTCAAAATTAACACTCTTCCATCTCAATTGGCAATCAACAAAAGTTAACAACAATGCTCTTGTCACACAATAATATATCACTTAGGACATATTCATACATAATAATGAACTTTTTTTTAACAGTCTTCTTGTTTATCAAACTCTTTCAAAAGCAGTGTAAAGTACACGAACAATACAAGTATTTGTTAAAATGCTCTTTACTATGCAAATAAAACTTGTGCCAACGCCCTTACTAGTTTATGCAAGTCATTACGTCATTATCACGGGACATCTTACCTCCTAGCCTGGTGAATTATAATTTATCTGTTCGGAACAAATTAGTCCCGAACAAAAGCTCCAAGGAGGATCGAAGTAACACCCTTCTTATGTAACAATTCATTTCTTTTTTTAGAGAGTATCGAAATATATAAGTAGTTATTATGTTATCGTCTGGCGTAAAGGCGGGAACTGGAATAATGAGAGGGAATTTCACATTGTTACTATAAAATGATTTCTTCTGTCTATCTCAATTTCCCCTTTTCAAAAAAAGTGTTTGCTTACGTGTAGGTCAATTATGTTTAAAAACCGAACGAGAGTTTGCGGGCAGAATCTGGGAACATTAGTATAATAGTCCCAGGCAGAATACTATTCTTCAATTTGTTATTTATATTTTTTCATGCATTGTTTGTTCAGTACACATATAGCTGTAATTATTGCCAGAATCGGTTCTGTGCAAACACTATTATTTTAATATGTTGTTTCCCTTTGTTTAACATTTCGTTTTACGTACAATGAATGTAATTGAACTTTGTACTATTCATATGAAAAACGCCTTGTGAACATATTTCCGACAATGCTTAATGTTTACATCACATTTATTTTTAGGGAAACCGCATATTTCTTTTTACACTTTACTTGTAAATTCACCATCTTAGGTCATACGGTAAGGACATATTGAAAGCAAACGTTATTCCAGTATTACAAAATCAATTATATTGTCTAAGAAATATTGTAAATTAATCTATGGCAATACCATGCAGTAACAAGGAATAAAAAAAAAACCAAACATACCATACAAAAAAAAAAACCGCCCAAAAAGTACCAAACCCAACAGAATAAACTATGGATTAACAGGAAAAAGCAGTAATTTCGGTGTGTCTGAAACATTACACTTAAAAAGAGTTTTAGTGGAATAAAACTTACAAAATTAGAATTTGACATTGGCAATATTTTTTTCTTCAAATTTTGATATTTCTCTAAAAAAAAATTTTTTTACATTATAGGCTGGATTCAATGCTGGTGATCAGAAAAACTATTACTCGATAGAAGGTGCTCAGACCGATGCTGTTATTAATCTTACTTTAACAAGTAATGTTGGCATACAAGGGAAGTGGGTATTCCAAGTTGATGACGACATAGATGATAAAAAATGTAATAATGTTGGTAAGTGTATTCGATACAATTGCCAAAGTCAGGAAATAACATTGCTCTAATACTATTAGTTACATAGTGTGCTAGTGACCTAATACGGTATATATGAGGTCAGTAAATTCCATATGGGGTGAGAGCGAAGCTCGAATCCCCATATGGAATTTACTGACCCCATATATACCGTATTACGTCACTAGCACACTATGTAACGAATTTATCTTACCGACTATCTTAACGTGTGAAATTAAGACTAGTGATTCTCAAAACGAGCAAGTCTTCAATACTGTTAGCGCTAGGAAAATACTTCCATTAATCCTACAAAAACAGATGCCAACAATAACGACTTGTAAGGTTTAAATGTGTTTTATGAATTTGTTTCAATCTGAATCATCAATTTCTTCGTCTGTTGGAACTTTTAAGATTTTTTCTCAGTACCGTTTTGTTTTTTACAAAGGGACATAACACCATTACTAACCGTGTATTAAATAAGCCCCGCCCCCTTCTTACCTAATAAGGAATATAAAGGGACGTAACTCCACTACTAACCGTGTATGAGATAAACCCCGCCTCCCTACTAACCTAATATCAAATATACACGGTTTGCACGCGGACGCTTTTAACCAATCATATTCCTGGAAATGTATAGGAGGTAAGATAAATTCATTTGCCCTACTTTTCTTCATTCCATTGAATGAGTTGCTTTTACCTAATAACAAACTACATCCAAACATTGGTTACATATCATTTGGTGAATGTCTTAAACTCACAAGGAAACTTATTTTGAACTGAAACAGTCATTTTGATCTAAACTGCTTTTAAAAGTCTGAACAATTAAATGTCAAATTATGTACAATTTTCAGACTTAAGTCAATACGATTAATGCAGTACTGTTCAATATAAACTGTACTTTACCTATACCAAAAAAAGTTACCTTAAGTATTGAGAAAGCTTCTGAAAAGCACTTGTTTGTCTGACAGCCAAACTGTTTTATTCAAGAACGATCGTGCATCAATATATGTCGTTTTAACTAAACTTGAATTATGAAGTATTTTAAATTGTTGTGAACAATTCCATTACTATCAATGAAAACAAATGAATGTTTTTTTGTTATTGCAGAAGGCATTGTGTTATCACCGCCGTTTGGAAACATGCTTGGAGGAAACAAAGTTAACATTACTGGACCATGTGCTTATCAAGAATATAAACCTATGGCATATATTGTGGAAACAAACACTAATGTCACGTGCAAACATGTCTCTGATGATACTGTGGCATGCGTTTTTCCGCCAATATTTAGAACTGGCGAGATAACGATTCTTTATAACCCTTACGAAGAGGGTTGGAACTATTCTGCTTTGTACATGATAAGTAAGTTCGAAAGTAATTATTAGTTGTAAATAGAGTGGTCCGATACTTATGTATGTACTATAGATGTTATGGTTACTGGTTCTTAGAAAAAGAATGTTTGGAATAGGAAATAGCAAAAACCTACAATTCAGGGAAACGAACAAAATACATTAAATACATAAACTCAATTGGAAAACGTAGCTTTAGTTTTCTCGTTGGAATTGTTTTACCCTCCAAGTTTTCTTAAAATGTCCTATACCAAGTCAGAAATATAGCAGTTGCTACCTAATAGTTCGTTTATATGTATGTTGCATTGTTACTTGACTTTTGTTGCACTTCAATGTTCTGTTGTTTCGTTGTTTTTCTCTAGTATAGTTGATGTGTTTTCCTTGGTTTTGATTTGTTTTCTCTCAATCGATTATGTCTTTCGAACAATGGTATACTTCTGTTGACTTTATTTACATTTTTAATTTCGGGGCTCATTGTTGGCGACCGTACGGTGAACTATAATTGTTTATTTTGTAGAGAGTTGTCTCATTGGCAATCATACCACATTGACGAAATGACAAAATGTATAACAATTCAACGAGAAAACTAACGGCTTAATTTATGTACAAAATAATGAACGAAAAACACTTCTGTACAAAGTTACACAGCAACAACAACCGAATTACACACTCCTGACTTGGAAATGAACATACAGAATGTGGCGGGGTTGATCATGATAGCGAGCGCCTAACCCTCCCCTAACATGGGACAGTGGTGTAACTACATCATAGGAGCAAACTATTAAATCAGCTGAAAAAGGCTTAACTCATGTAACTTGTCTGATGAATACAAATAGAAATACATCTCACAAAAACACAGAGTAATCGTGGACGGGTTAATGTGCTTCCCTTTAACAAAAAAGGAACAGTTTCTCATAGTTACTGACAGCTGTAGTTCATGCTAATAACAACCTATGAAAATCATGTATCTCAGACTAAATTATCAATCCGTACACATCCAACATTGAGTGGATTTAGTTTGACGTCACAACCAGTTAAAGAACAAAAAATGACCTTGTGCAATGAAAATATACAGGTATAGACAGATTGTAGAGCCATGAATGTGCAGATGCATATGTGTATATAACAATAATATTGAGTATGCTTTTAATTAACAGATAACAAAATCAACAGTAAAAACAATGAAACAATATTCAAATGTTTATAATGTAGTTATGTCTCTTTCAGCTAACGTAATGAAAAAGCAAAATGATTTAATACGACGAAGTCCAGATGATTGGATTATTGGTGATAGTGTCAATTTATTTTGGAATTTTAGTTTAATTCCGTCCCGGTCTGCACAATTAGATGTTTTATATTATGTAAGTATCATTATACATGTTATAAATTGAAGGGGGTCTGAGAATGTCTTATTAATTGGAATATTCACACATGCATTTCAACCACAATCATACATTGTCATAAGAACTTTTGAATAATTAATTTTCCATTTACGTTCAATTCTACCATGGATATTCAAGTTTGTGCCAACTGTACATTTTGGAAATCTCGCTTACGGTCAGCAACATTTTCAGAGTATTTTGAGAATGATAACACTAATTTCTTTAAGTCGTTTTGCCTGAACACAGCAGAATGTGTTGTCATAACAACAGATTGAACAATAGCATGAATTTGTATTAATTAAACATGTTAAAATATTTTTTTACATTCTTCTACTTCAGTGCATTGTTCTTACAATAAATTTGATTTTGACTTATAACACCAGTACCAATGAAAACCGAAAAGATTATATATATGTACACATCAACAACTTCTCGATCAGTTGTGTATTCCTTAAAGAATGAATGTGTTGTTTTACAATGTGTAATGTAAGAAATAGTAAAGGAGCATGTACTATCTAATTCTACTGATACTGGGATCTAAACATTTAAATATAATGAACCAAAGCACACTAGTTTTGGGAATACAATTTATAGTTTTCAATGCTTTTTATCTTGAGAATTTCTTTGGCCTCAAATGAAGACAACAGTAGTTTACCGCTGTTCAGAAGTCATAAATCGATAGAGAGAAAACAAATCCAGATTACAAACTAAAACCGAGGGAAACAATGTAAAACAGCGATACAAGATGACACTGAAGTGCGACAAAAAAAATAAACAAACGAGAAAGCAATCCACATAGAAACGAACTATTAGATAACAGCTGTCATATTTCTGACTTGGTACAGGATATTTGAAAAAAAGAATGGTCGGTTGAACCTGGCTTTGTGGCTAGCCAAACCGCGCACCTTATGGCATGATAGATATACTGCCAAACTGACAACATTACATAACGGGAATACAGTAAAAAAAAAACATGAACACCCAAGGCAGAGAAATACAAAACTAAATAATATAATAGTACATTTCAACATGTTAACTACAGAATAACAACGAATAACTAAAATTAACTTAGGACAGTACACAAAACTGTTTTTTAATTCGACCAACGCCGAATGTCTTTTATAGAGCAAACACGAATCGTTCTTAATACAATCATACAGGTATAATTGATAAGTTTTATATAACATACATATATACAAATACAGTTTTGGTGCATGCATCACTTAAAAAACAAATGTTATATATTAATTATAGTTTCTACTTTATTCTGTTTCAGTCAAATGAATTTAAGCCAAGTTTGAATACAGTTCAATCTAATGTGATTTATACAAACGATGCCAGAAATGGTGAACATAACTTTGTTTTATCAGAGAGTTTGAGTGATCATTCTCTTGCTATTATTCGTCTTTCATGGAATGAAAGTTCTTCAAACGGACAATTGTAAGTATAAAATTTGCCAGAAAGTAATGGTAGAACTGAACTGCATCTTATTTTTAGCTATTAACTCATATACTAGTATCCTTCTGATGTTTCAAAGGTATGAGTCCATGTGCTCAATTTTAATATTGTGTGTAGGTTTGGTTGGAATGATGTTAGTTTCCCCCCATGTTTTTCTTTATGTCAACGTTGTCGCCTGTAATTCTGACTTATAAATTATTATTTCGCCACCTGAATTTCTTACCTTTTTTAAGAAGATCAATATTAATATTGCACAAAGATCATTTAGACTACACTATCAATAAACAATAAAGAAAGAAATAAAAAAAAGGAACAAGGTATATATTCCTCAATGGTATGATATTTGGAAACCAAGAACCTAGCTTATTACCCTATTTAACATATATTGTTTTTGCAGGATAACTCCTATGATCTGGTCCGACTTTTTCCCAGTACGATGGAAGAATTCTGGAAAGTCTGTATCGTGGTGTAACGCATGGTTAAATGATGAAAAGAAAAGACCAACTCTTACTGACATTTCATCTTCATGTCCGTGTACGTTAACTCAAGCAATGCGCGATGTGGGACGTTATCACGCTGATCCTTTGTGTAATTTAGACAATTTAGAAAGTGTTACAAACTGTATATATCATTCCAATGCTTCTCACTGTATTCGACGGAATTTTAACATGTAAGTTTTGTTATTGTATTAGCTTGGTTTGATAACAATACCATACAACTTATCCATGATAACCAATATATTAATCGCAGTAACCCAGACCAACGTGTGAAATTAAAAGTAAACACAAGATATGTTACTGCATGCAATTAGGCTATTTGATATGCCACTGTGTAAAACCAGAAATCAGCAACATGTTTTGAACAACTGCTAATAAGTTTTACCATCTTTGTTCGTACTGGCTTTGTTTGGTTTTAGAATTATACCCCTTTTGGAGAAAAGTGAATTTAAAACATGGATTCAAGAAACAAAACTTGTACAGTTGACAGAAAGAGGTACATGTGGAAAAAGCCTATTTTACATTTTTAACTAGAGTATGGTTTATAAGCCGAATGATTGCTCTTAAAATCAGATCTACAATTTTTACAATGTTGGAAAATACAATTGCATGTTATTGTAAACGATCTTTGGATATTTGATTCAGGTGAAGCTATTCGAGCTTTTGTTATTTCAAACAGTATATAAAGAAAGCGTCCGATACCGATTTTCGTTTTTGCAATAAGTGTTTTGTAGTACAAGTGGACTAAATAAATATATAAAAAAAAATATATAAAAAGAAAAAAAAAATATTGAACTCCAAGGAAAATTCAAATCGAAAAGTCCCTTAATACATGGCAATATAAAAAGTTCAGACACATCAAACGATTGGAAAACTATTGTCATATAAGTTTGATTAAATGCAATTGTATCGATTAAATGATGGTTGTAATTTATACTTGATCAATTGCCCGTTTGGTCAACAAATACATCTAACAAGTATTTTATTTCAAGTTTATTGTTTTTCAGTCATACATCTACAGGAGAACTGTGTTGCTATGATAAGGAAGGTGAACTATTAGACATTCGGGATAATCCGAGTGGTGGCACACACAATCGATACCACTATCAATCTCAGGGAGATAATATTGTGCCTTATTTTTCATTTTTTACCGAGGATGTGTTGCCTTACTTACATTGTTGCCAGTATTCTAAAAATTCACAAATGTGCCAAAACTTTCAGAAGTCACGACCTCCAACGACGTGTGAATCATACAATCCGCCTGCACCTGGTAAGTACATGTAAGGATATCAGACATGGCAATCTGAGAACAAGGAAAATGATAATTACTTCAAGGTTTTAAGTATTGTTAAGGCAAACGGACAACCTGAAAGCAATAAAAGACATGGTAAATGAGACAAACAACACCATCAATTTCTCCGTCTACTAAAAAAGAACGGAAACACTGAGCACCAGAGGACATCACATGAAACTTAGATAAGGAGTAAAATAAAAATCAGAAAATATGATCTCTATTCTTAAATCTGAGTATAATGAAACTACAGAAAATTTGACCTCAATTCTGGAATTTTTGCAAAAAATGACAAAAAGTAAAATTACAGGAATACTGAAATCTGTGGAAAATTTAAAACGTAACTATGCTAAGACAGAACCACTAAATCATATAATTTATTTGTGCATCAGGAAGTTGCCAATGCAGTATCGACAGAGTTGAAGATTATCTAAATTATTAATTGACAATGTACTGAAGGGTATTTAACCTGGGAACAGACAGTCAAATTGTGATTCAAACGATGAATAGGTCTCTGACTTGAAGAGTACACAGTCAATTGTGATACATAAAAAAAAAGCAGCAGACTCAGTTACATATGAATGAGCATAAGAAAGACAAAAATACGTCAAATAGACAATAACTTAAAAGAAAAGGAAACAAACAGGTCAGAAGGAAAATGGAGCATTGTCAGGTCATTGTCAGCGATCTTAATTATATTGTAAAATCTTCGACGTTACTGAATTTTTAGAGATTCGAACCAATGTTGACATGCACACACAATAAGATGATTTAAATGTGTTATTTTTGTTTTGACTTTTAACGTTTTCCATGTAATACTATCAGTACCCAACGATTATTGACACAAAAGAGCACAAAATTGTTTAAAAAAAAAAGTGAACAGGAAACTTGCTCAAAGGAATATAAATAAGACATAATATCATATTATAACTATCTAAATCAAATACACTTTATTCTTCACAATTACCATTCATCTTGCACAGTTTTGTATCTTTATTTTACCACTTATAATTCATGTTATATATCATGTTTGGTTCTTGTTTTTACAGCTAAAGCAGCTGGTGATCCACATTTAACAACGCTTGATGGATTAGATTATACATTTAATGGTATTAACGATTTTGTATTAGTTGAAGACACAAATGGCAGTGTTGTTATACAAGTGCGAGCTGTTCAAGCAAAAGACCCAAGTGGTAAGAACAGACAATAAAATCTAGGATACAAGACTCAAATAAAACCTTATAACAATAGTGTTGAAGTTCGAAAATAAATTAAGAATATACAAACCAAGAAAAAAACAAAAAACATAAGCGAAAAAACCCCAACAAAAAACATAGGCGAATTGTGTTAGCCATCGACGGAATGAGACCCTTTCTACAACAGAATCGAATGAATTTAGATTTAGAAAAGGGCGTGTTTACCAGGAACCGAGCACATCGGACAAATTATTTTTAACATTAAATATTTTATTTTGATGTGTTAACATACGATCACAAATGCCCTTTAATTAACACAAAATAAATATCTTAAACAGGTACACCACAAAATGCCACTGTGTTTTCTGCAGTAGCTTTTACTGTCCGTGATATGTCTGATAAAGTGGAAGTTTATCAAACAGAAACAGGAGAAGCCAGAATTCTTGTCAATGGTAAAACACACAAAATGGACATTGTATCTACCTCAGAATTAAAAGGTTAGTATTTTCAAAAGTATTGATTCTTATCTGAAACTCTTTCCTGCAGTCACTAGACAGTTATCATAAAAAGTGTAAACTATTTTCTTTACCTGTATTTATGAATACACACATCATAGCGCAGTGAAGTGAACGTTCCATATGAAGGTCATGTCAAGCAATTCATTTATAATATATATGCATACTTTCAATTTACGAAATAATGAGTTTGTGCACCATTATTATCAGGAAAAACATTAGATTAAATATTGCACACTTAACCTTTGAATGGAAACGGGGAATGAGACAAGGAGACAACAATTCGACCAAAGAGCAGAAAACAGCCTAGGACCATCAAATGGTCTTCAACCCACCGAAAATCTTTTGATAAAATTAAGTAAATGTTTTGACAAAGGAGTAGGTTCAGTAAGACCCCTTTTTGGCCCCAAAATATAACAGTTTTACAAAATTGTTAAAATGTAAACCTTTAGTTATTTATTGGACAGTAGAATGCTTCTGCTACATAAATATGGGCTGTTTTTGACAATACAATGGACATATATCCGGTACTAGCACCACTTAAGTCATGCTAAATTACTGAAATCCTCATAATTCTAGCATTTAAGTTAAATTTTAGACGGTTTTCGTGTAAAACGAGAGTGGCCGCATTCGTGTTCATCATTAATATTGAAATGTAGTTGTATTTTATGATAATACATAACATATATAAAGGTTGAGGATGAACACGGATGCGGCCACTTTCATTTTTACCAAAAACCATCTGAAAAGTGACATTTTTCGGCATATTAGGTAGATTTTTCATATTTGAGCTTAAATCGGATCGTTTTTAATGACTAAATCTGTTAAAATCTTTCACATAAACTAATTAATTCAAATAAAATAGACACTTAAGTGTTTAAAAATTGGTCAAAATCTTTCGTCAGATGAACCTGAAATTTGAGGCCAAAATCGGTCCTTACCGGACCTACTCCTTTGTGATATCGTAAACCCTAGCGTCGTGATTTTTTAATCTATCTGTAATTTGTTTAATAAACGACAAAGAGAGGTAACTCAATTCAAAATATTGGCTAAACAGGTTTTGTTGAACCATGCCTTGTAATTTTGATTTAATTTAGTCTAGTCAAAATAGATGAAAAATATGGCCAACCTAAAAAAAATTGCAACAGAATTATTTTTTGTATATTTCAAATCTAAAAGGCTTTCTTTGTAATATACTAAAAGTCTACCAAGATATCTGAGTGGGAAAATGGATTTTTTGGGTGAAAAATAGCAAAATTTGACAAAATAAGTGAAAAACTGGGAAAAGCTTGTTAAACATTCATTTTTGATGATAATAATTTCAAATCAAAAGTTTTACAACAGGTTAAACAGTGTTTATGAAATATTATAATAAAAAAATAGTTTTTGTTTGATAAACATGTAAATTTAGGTGAAAACATCCGATTTTTGTTGGAATTTGAGATCTTCAAAGCTTGCATTGATTACCAACAGGACTGGAAAAATATAAATATTGGTAATAGAGGTTCATTTGATAGTTCAAAAAAGACAAAATCCTTTATTCTAATCATTTTTAAACTTTACAGCAATTTTTGATAGGGTAAATGGTGATTTTGGGTAAAATATAGCAAAATCATCAAAAAATCGTTAAAAACTGGAAAAACACCAATATGGAATTTTAACTGTTTTTGAATCACTCCAAAAATAAAAAAATGCAAATCTTATTAGAATAATAATCAGATCAAACAAAATTCATTGTAAAACTAATTTGAAAATAACTGATTTTGTGTAAAAAAAAAAAAAAGAAGCAAAATTGGCCCAAAATTGACAAAACTAGAAAAAAATTACAAAACTCATAGTTTTTTTCAGAAATCAATTAAGATCTCAGATAACATTAATTTATATTCTTTATATGAAAAAGTGCAATGCTTAGATTCATACTATTTTAACCAACAAGAGATGTTAAGCGAAAATCATAGATGTGTTGACCATGCATAATGAGAGGTAAAAAGTATCATTGACCAAAACGGATGATTTAAAAGTAAATGACAAGATAAATGGAAACATTTTTTTTTAAAGATTATTCCATAGTTTTCTGTATACAACAAATATCTTTTCATCAGTAAAGTCAGATTCAGCAATGGGAACAGTATAAGAAAAACTCAAACCACAACATTCACCGCATCCTACCGACCATTTTGTCTACAGACACATCATTTGGTGTTGCAGTTTTGCTTACATTTGCATCTTACAATGTTAAAACTTTTATCAGTTGCAGGAGGAAGTTCAATCAAAATTGGACGAAGTTTTCCACGTGAAATTTACTAACCATTGTCTGCATGGTCTGTAGGATCTATGTCAACTTCTTCTTACATCCATTTTTGGCACCGATAATACATTCGAAAACTATGTAATTGCCCTGAATCAGATGCTTCTTCTCCTGCGTTGATGATATCTGCTTTAATAAAGCATTATTCATTAAAACTTGACATGCGTTTTCAGATATCCTTGCTGAAGTGTTTTTAAAACATGTCTTTACTTAATTACTTAGTCCTTACTATGCCTTACGGCACATAGGGCAAGGACAAGTTTCCTCCACTCTTCGGGGTTGTTTGCTTTTCTTTCCACTGTGTCCCAGGTATATTATCTTTCCTTTAGCTCATTTTCTATGGTGCGTCTTTATGTTGTTTGAGGTCGGCCTCGTTTTCTTTGTTCCTCTTGTGTCTATCTAAGGGCTAACTTGCGAATTGGTCATGTCATCAGATGTTTTGCATATAACATGACCAAGCCACCACTAGCTTTTTTATATCAGCAAAGTCTCCATGTCTTTGGTATTGGTCATCTCATGTAGGTCTTTGTTGGAGATTTTGTTTGGCCAGAATATTTTCATTATTTTCCTCAGACATTTGTTATAGTGTCTGGAGAGCCTGTTGATATCTTTCTCAGTCATTCTCCAGTACTCTGACCTATATAGGAGTACATAAAGTACACAGCTGTTATAGAGCCTGAGCTTGATCTTCTTTGAAAAGGCTGTTGTTTTCCAGATGTTGCATAGTCTAATGAATGCGGATCTAGCTTTTCCTATTCTGATCTTTATATCTCTTTCAGCACCACCTTCTGTGATTATACAACTGCCTAGATAATTAAATGAATCTACTGTTTCCAGCTGTTTTCCTTCTATAAATATGATAGGGTGTCTTTCTGTATTGAGGTACATTAGCTTTGTCTTTTTGGCATTGATCTCAAGTCCAATCATTTTAGCTGTTTCTTCTAGCTTTTTGGTCTTCTCCTTCATATGATCTTTGGTATGGGATAAAAGTGCTAAATCAACAGCATAGTCTGTGTCCTGTGGTCCATCTCAGTCCATTGTTACTTTCATCTGGGGTTGTTCTCATTACCCAATCAATAGCAATTATGAACAGCACAGATGACATAACACATCCTTGTCTTACTCCTGATTTTACAAGGAAACTAGTGTCAGCTTCAGAGTTGATGGTACTTGAGAAATTTGTATAGAACTGCTTGATGAGATGCTCTATCTTACCTGGTATTCCATAGTTTCTAAGAACTACCCTAAAGACTTTCCCGGAGTAAGCTGTCAAATGCTTTCTCGAAGTGCACAAAATTTACTAGAAGATTCATCTGCCACTCATGACACTGTTCTCAGTTGTTACGTAGGACCAATATGTGGTCTATGCAGCTTCTGCCTTTTCTGAAACCTGCTTGTTCTTGTCGTAGTTTCTTATCAACAGCCTCTATAATTCTTGATATTAAAATTATACAGAAGATCTTACTTGGAATCGAAAGTAAGGTGATTCCTCTCCAAATATTGCAGTAAGTTAAGTCTCCTTGTTTTGGTATTGTTATGATGTTGCCTTCAGACCAACTGTTAGGAATAACAGCTTGCTCCCATATTTTCAGGAATACTGGGTGTACAGAATCCGCTGCTAGCACTGTATCTATCTTAAAAAGTTCTGTATTTAGTTGGTCTATGCCAAGTGACTTTTTGTTTTTCAAGCTTTTAATGGCTGCCTGTATTTCTTGTTTTGAAGGTAGATCTGTGTCTATTTCAAGGTCTAAGGGTGCATCAGGAAACATTGCTAGATGATCTGGTTCTTTTGTATTAAGATCCTCTTGAAAATGTTCCTTCCATCTCAAATATTGATCTCGTTCTGTTGTTAGCATATTGTCGTTTTTGCCTTTAATTGGCATATCAATTTTAGCTTTTTTATCACTTAGTTGTTTAGTTACTGTGAATTCATTTATTTTCGTGGATTGCTGAAAACTTGCATTTTTGTGGATATTTGATTTCATGGTTTTGCTGGTTTCTGCATACAAAGCCCATTGGTATTATGCTATTCGTTGCAAATTTGAATTCGTGGTGCATATGTACCCACGAAACCCATGAAATTAGTTTTCAACGAATTATAATGAATCCACAGTACTTAATAAATCTGTCACATTCTCTGATTCACCCATTCCTCTGCCCCTGGTTAGGCCTCCACAAGATTTGACACTTCTCATCAATATTTTTTCTATAGTCAAATCTGTTGAAAGACCACTCCAAAAAAGGTCTGTTGTATGTAGTATTGATAAAGAAAAAAATCTATTATCCATTACTAAAAAGGAACTTTTCATGTCAAACAGTCAAAACAAACAAGCTCGTTGGTTTTCCCGTTTGAATGGTTTACACTTAGTCTAGTAATTTTGGGGCCCTTTATAGCTTGTTGTTCGGTGTGAGCCAAGGCTCCGTGTTGAAGGCCGTACATTGACCTATAATGGTTTACGTTTATAAATTGTTATTTGGATGGAGAGTTGTCTCATTGGCACTCACACCAGTGACACCACATCTTCCTATATCTTATTAACGTGCTTTGTGACGAGCTAAAAGATAATAACATTAGATGTAAGAATACGACTGGTGATGCAGATTGTGCAGACAGCTTTGGATTGTGCTTTGTCTTTAGTAGTCATAGTAAATGGTGAAGATACGGATCTATTAGTGTTACTTATTCATCATGTTAATCAGCAGTGCAAATGGGTTATTTTTAAATCTGAATAAATGACAATCAACCAAACAAATGAGAATATGGAACATAAAACAGTATTAAAGATTTCTTGTGGATGATGTTTGTAATTTGTTGCTCTTTTTGCTTCTATAACAGGTTGTGACTCATCATCTAAGCTTTTTGGATTAAGCAAAGGATTTCCATTAAGATCATGTTTTCATGCTTAAGGCTTCATTAAAGCAGTTATCATCAAAGCAGGAGAAGAAGTGCTCATATTTTTATATTGAGGACTTCCTCTAGAAGGACTTGACATTCTTCTCTGGAGAAAATTCAAATCTATAGTAATTACTGGAGACACATTGGTTCAGGTGAAAAGTTTACCACCAACATCAGATTCAGGGCAATTGTATAGCCTTCAAGTGTATTATCAGAAGAAGTTGACATAGATCCTACAGACCATGCAGACTATGGTTGGGAAATCAAACATGGAAAACTTTGTCCAATTTAATGGAACTTCCACCTGCTCCTGATAAGCTTCTTAACATTTAAATATTAGATGCAACTGTAAACACACTGTGACACCAAATG
Organism: Mytilus edulis; assembly: GCF_963676685.1. Classification (NCBI taxonomy): domain Eukaryota; kingdom Metazoa; phylum Mollusca; class Bivalvia; order Mytilida; family Mytilidae; genus Mytilus; species Mytilus edulis. The sequence goes on from NC_092345.1 coordinate 16,544,264, forward strand.
ATGTGTCTGTTGAAAAAATGGTTTCTGAATAATATAAATAATTTTTTCCAGTTTTTTTCACCTAAAATCAGTTATTTTACTATTGTTTTAAAATAAATTTTGTTTGATCTGATTATAATTATATTAAGATTTCTGTTTTTCTCTTTTGGAGTGATTCAAAAACAGTTAAAACTCCAAATTGGTGTTTTTCCAGTTTTTAACGATTTTTGATTGATTTTACTATATTTTACCCAAAATCATCATTTACCCAATAAGGAAATGCTGTAAAGTTTATGAATGATTAAAATAAAGGTTTTTGTCGTTTTTAAAGAATAAAATTAACTTCTATTATCATTTTTTATATTTTCCTGTCTGTTTTGGTAAACAATTCACACTATGTGAATCTCAAATTCCAACAAAAATTGGACGTTTTCACCTAAAATTTCATGTTTATAAAAAAAAAACTATTTTTTTGCTATTTCATGTCATAACCACTGTATAAACTGTTGTAAAACTTTTGATTTGAAATAATTATCATCAAAAATGAATGGTTTACAAGCTTTTCCCAGTTTTTCGCTATTTTTGACAAATTTTGCTATTTTTCACCCAAAAAATCCATGTTCCCACTCAGATATCTTGGTAGACTTTTGGTATGTTATAAAGAAAGTCATTTTGAATAGAAAAATACCAAAACAAATTCTGTTGCAATTTTTTTTAGGTCAAATGCTATTTTGACTAGACTAATTGTAAAGTGCAATTGTAATTTTGATTTAATTTTAAAGTGCAAGATGAAAACATCGTTACGTCTTTTATGTTCGTTTTGGTCTCATAATAATGCAAGTTCTAAGTTCTTTTTATATCCTTCAGTTGGCTTTCAAAATTTATCGGTTTTACGGTTCCTGATATAATGTTACATGTATCTTAAAAAGCCTTACGAATTTCGGATGCATCAAATTTATGAGTGATTGTTTTATATACCAATAATAAACAGTATATTTTCAGCTGCTATTAAATATTTTACCAGTTCATATTTTGCCATGCAAACTTTTCGTCTCGGACGTTCTTATTGTTTGTTATTTTCGAAATTACCTGCAATTGGGAGCGTATTCAGAACGTTTTTAAAGCAACAAATACCATATACACACTCAGAGCCTATAACAAAATTACAATACTGGATCTATAGTTGTTTTCATTTTCCGACAATGTATATTGCTGAATTCAATACAAAAAATCAGTAAGATGAAAAAGGTATCATTAATGTGTGAATGTTTTATTTCTAGAATGATTCTATCTTTGTTTCAGATGTGACCATATCAAGAAATAAATCAAATGAAGATGTAGATACAATATTGATTGTGTCCGAGGTAATCAATCTGTCTATATCATTGGAAGTATCTGCTGATCTCATTAACATACTAGTCATGATGGGAGAGCAATCATTAAAAGGTAAACTTTATTCAAATTATGTCAGAAAAAAAATTTTTTTATATACTTTTTTCACATTGCTTTCGTTAATTTTCAAATTTTGATTAAAGCAACGAAAATGCAATTATCAAAATTCGATATTCATTTGCTTTTCATAATTTGTACTTCTTATTGGAATGGAATTATCTTGCATTTTATGTTATGTAAAAAAAATCTTTGATTGTAGGTGCGCTTAGAGGTTTATTGGGTAATTTTAATGGTAATTCATCCGACGATTTCATTGCAAGAAATGGATCTTTTATATCATCATCATCTCCAATGGATATTATTCATCATCAGTTTGGAATGACTTGTAAGTATATTGTTAATTGCCATTAAAATACGTTATATTTACCACGTGCACAAGTACAAAGAAATCTCCTTTGCCCTATTATAACAACTAGGACGTTGAAATAGATAAAAAAGATAGAAAATAAATTGAAATTATTAGTTCAAAAAGTGTGAGCAATCTTAGGCTAATCGTAAATGATATATATATAACAATAATAACTGCTACAGCATTACACTTTCCTAAAAGCAACGTTCAATCTTAGTTCTCTATTGAAAAAACTACAAACAGAGTAAGAACACGTACGTCGATAGAATAAACATATTCTTATATGTTTGCAAGAACCGTTGTACGAACTAAGTTACTCTTAAAAGCTATTATTAGAGCCGGGAACATGATCAAATTGAATACAAATCAAAAGCTAGTTTCAGAACCGGGAGCATAAAAAAATCGAATACAAAATCACTATTGAGAACATCTTACAGTATAAATCTGAAATTGTTATGAACTTCATGTAGTAAAATATGTATCAGTACAGAGCTCTATTGAAAATCTGTCTTTATTGTAAGTTTTTTTATGACTATTGAACAGAGGTACATGTATACTATTGTTGCCAATATGTATTGCCTGCATTTGACTTATCTTGCATGCTAAGTTATCATTTTGGTGGATAAAAGATCTGTACACTTGTTTATTTCTATAAATTAATGAGTTGACTTCTTCTTCTAGGGAGCGTAAAAGAAACGGAAAATTTATTTAGTGAGACAGCTCAAGTTCCAGTTACATATGAACCGGTTTTCACTGTAAATAAATCTGATCTAAGACCAGACACAGTAACAATTTGTAAAGACAATCAACAGTGTAAATTTGATCTTCAAGTTACTAATAACTCAAAACTAGCAGCTAGTACACTTGTTTTCGATGAAAAATTCAAACAGATTCAGCAGGATATTGAAAAAGGTAAGAAATTATTATGTTATCACACGATAATAATATGAATTTAATGTTAAAGAATGGTTAAAGTAATGTTCACATCAACCGGCATTAAAGAAATGTTTTTGATCCTGTCAAATCCGTTATCCATTTGTTTAACATTTCCCCCGATTTTCTGAGGCTATTAAATGCAAAGCAGTATGTTAAAAGTCTGTATGTGAATTGCATTCATTGTGTATCATTAGAGAAGTGAGTTAGGATGTCACTGTAATTGAGTTGACTGAAATATATTAACGGATTCATATATTCGTATTGTACCTAAATATGGTGAACCTAAAAATGGGTTGCCTTTTTGCTGTAGAATCCATTACTACAGCAAAACAATTAATTTAAAAATTGTGTTGCAGTTATCCGATGTCCATATCTAGCAACACCGGAGAATGGAAACAAATTAGTAAGCGGACACTCAGTTGGGGATAATGCTACATTTTGGTGTCTACCATCATTTCAAATGCTTTGTTCGTATGGTTACGAGTGTCAGCAGAGGATTTGCCAGGAAGATGGAACTTGGTCTAATGCTGTAATTGTCTGTGCTGAAAAAATCGGTAGGTGAATATTAAATAAGAATATAAACGTTTTGCGTCAAAAATGTATTGCTGGATTCGTTGTATACTTATTTATCTTAGATATAATGTATTCTAAGAAAGGTATTCCAGTCAATAAAGGAAGCAATTTATAGAACGACATAAATGACTATAAACAGAAGATATTTGTGATAGAACCCAACATTTCGTGCTTCTGTTGCATAAATATTACAGTGAGATGCCTATAGGTGTCACTGTAAAATTTTACCTATAGCTCAACCTGTTTTTAAAATTGTCAACACAATAGGGACATTTAAATTGACCAGTTGGTATTGTTAGATTTAAATCTACCTTGATGCTACCTGTAAAAAATTTTATTCACCTAACCAAAAGTTTCAGCATGCTTTTTTCCTGAACTTTTTTTTACCTAGGATTATTCTATTGAGAGATTTTTATTTTACTGTCATTCAAAATCTTATGAGTGATCAAGCCAAACAAGAATGACTATATCATACATGTTATTTTCTTGCAGTTTATTTAAAATTGCATGACCTGAAATGCACTACATTTCATCTAAATGTTTGCATAGCCACTACTAGCAGTGTTTAGTACCCTAAATAATCCAGTCGTAATATTTCACTCACTTTAATGAAACCTCAAAATCATATTTGAATAAACAATTTCATTTATTTTTTTACACTAATATTTGACATCTCATCCAGAATTCCAAAGATTTTAAATAATTCCCAATTTTATTCATTTCTCACTGCTTCACTAGATTTTTTTCTAAATCCATAGTATAAATTCTGATTAACTTCCAATGATATACATCCTAATTTAACAGGTGCAGAATCTATACATAATTCAGAATCATTTCCATTACTATATTCCAAATAGTTATCCTCACTTATATTTTGTAATATTTTATTTATATTTTTACTATATATCACATGATTTTAATATATAACAGGCTATTATTTGAACTTGGAATTATTTCTAATTATGGAATTTGCATAATTTCTTGTGTTTAAATTTTTTTGATCAATTCTATGTTTATTTGGTATTATAATTTTTTGAGTGGTTAATAACACTTTCCATACAATGTATTTTGGTTAGATAGTTTGGTGCGCGGCACAGTACATTCTATTGAAAATATACTATTTTCTTTGTAAAAGATAGTGTTGTGCGCAGCACAGAACATTTTATTACAGAATAAACATGGAATTTATTAAAAAATTCAATAACAAGAAATCAAGCAAATTCCATAATTAAAAATAATTCCAAGTTTAAATAATAGCCTGTTATATCCACAGTAAACATTTTATTTCATTTCCTATAATAAATTTCCAAATCAAACAATATTTGATTCAGAATTTTATAATGACTATTTCCAATTTCACATTCACTTAAAACATTTCCTCATGTTTGGAATATTTTAGAATATTTTACTTTCATTTTCACTTTATCACTAGATTAGACTATATCCACTGCATTACTTCAACATTTTATTTCATTTCCTATAATAATTTCCAAATTAAACAATATTTGATTCAGAATTTTATAATGACTATTTCCAATTTCACATTCACTTTTAAAAAATATTTCCTCACATTAGGAATATTTTAAAAATATTTTACTTTTATTTTTCACTTTATCACTAGATTAGACTATATCCACTGCATTACTTCAACATTTTATTTCATTTCCAAGATCCCATTTAAATAGGGAATCATCTGAAATTTGTAATAGATCCCAAAATTAATAATGAATATTTCAAAAATCACATTTAAAGCCACAGAAACATGTTGGATGAACTCACACTATATCTCCTACTTGAATTCCAGTTTTGAAATTTTTAAATCTTTAACATAAATAAATCCCATCGTATGAAAAATTGAATTTCCTTTAGTGAACACAGCATTTTATGCACAAAACTCCCACTAATATTATAATAGATTTCAAAGAAAAAACACAGCAAGGTATACTCCAAAATTATTTCGAATTTTATGTGTACAACATCATATGTAAGCCCCACAAAACGGTTTGAATTAATTATTTCCTCCTTGATGTCCTTCATGACAATAAAATCTTGAAAGAAACACATCACATTTTAAGAAGCAAAATTGCTATAAAAAGTCTGAGTAGTGAATTCAAATAAAATAAATCCAATATTGTATGCACAATGACACCAAGAGATTTAAAACATTGCAAATAATAATCCAAAATGAGAATCTTGAAGGGTCATGTGAAGAAAAGAACAACATATCCCTCTGAAAATTTAAACTGTAAACACCTGAGCAGCTATTTCTTGTTTCACTGGCAGCTGGACAATACTATGTATAAGGGTTAGAATTTTAAAGAAGCATTTTGGTGTAAAAACAGTTTAAATTTTCAAACATAGTAATACATATTTATTTTAATCTTTTACTGATTTAGAATTTTAGGTAAAAAATAGACAAATCATATATATCAGGGATTTAAAACAATGAAAACCAAAACTATTTTCTTCCCTATCAATTTTTAATAGAATAATCCTAGGTAAGAAAATCTTCAGGAAAAAAGCATGCTGAAACTTTGGGTTAGGTGAATAAAAATCTGTACAGGTAGAATCAAGGTATATTTAAATCTAACAATACCAACTGGTCAATTTAAATGTCCCCATTGTGTTGACAATATTTAAAACAGGTTGAGCTATAGGTAAAATTTTACAGTAACAGTAACAGGCAACTCACTGTAAAAGATACATTTACATGATATTAAATGCTAAACATACATGTATTACAATCTTCACGAGAAAGAAGACAATCGCTTAATTGTTTGAACATAAACGCACAATATAAAACAGTTGCAGAAATACTTTTAATAATGAATGATTGGAAATGAAAAGGTAAATGAAAAGTTACGTAAGTTATTAGAAGGTTCTCAAAAATATTTAGGTTTATGTAAAAATATATGTTTATACAGATATTTATGAAATATAAATTGCCCCTAAATTATCTCTTACATGGCCATATTTATAAATCAACTATTGACAAAACTTTGAATTTTTGAAAAACTAAGGCTTTTCTTCCTCAGGAATAGATTACTTTAGCTGTATTTGGCAAAACTCTTAGGAATTTTGGTCCTCAATGCTATTCAACTTCGTTCATCATTTGGCCTCTTTTACTTTTTTTTATTCAAGCGTCACTGATGAGTCAAATGGACACGTAACACGCGCATGGCGCAAATATTAATTTTCAATCCTGGTATCTAAGATGAGTTTATTTACTTGATTTTTATAGATACTGGAAAAGAACAGGAAATTTTGCCTGTTGCAGCTGGATCTGCAGGTGGAGCAGGAATTGTTCTTATATGTGTTGTAATATTTTGTTTATGTTATCGACGACGAAAGGTGCCAAACCGAGATGAAGAAATGTGAGTAGGATAAATATATTATTTGCTTTTTTATAATCAGTTACTTTATTGTCTTCTGTGATATGAATTGTCAGCTGGTCACTATTATAAAACACCATCAAATATAACATGCATAGCACTGAGATTGACAAACGTGTGTTTTGTGGCGGTCGAAACAAAAAAATGTTTCAATTCGAAGTTGCTGAAGAGTATGAAAAACCATCAATTCTAAAGATTAGCAAAATATGGTTAAGGTCATCCGTGTCTTTTGGTAGAACAATCTGAATTATGTCGAATGACTTCATCAGTTAATGGATACTAATTATACATAAAATACCGCATCAAAGATATTTCATTTTAGCTATATAGTATTGACAAGAGGTGGGTGGTATTATCGGACAGAAACTTGATACACAGTCGTATTCACCATGATGGTTTTTATTAGTCATCAAAGAACAACGGCTTATGGTTTAGCTCGCTTGAAACAAAACAAAATGTGAAACAAAATCATTTATAAAGTTATGTCCGTTTTTCCTGTGGAGTATATAAGCTCATCATAGTAAACAGGATTGAAATTTTGTATCTGCCAAATATGATTAAGCACATGGATTTTGAAATATCTTTTAATTTTTTTCTCTTTTCGGCAGCGCCGAAAAACTAATAGCAATATTACAATACTTATGTATTGATTAACTTCGCAACAGTTTCATTTTCATCATGAGGCTCACAAAGTTTGCACGTGTAATCCTCCACGAAATGATTCAAATGATTTGTTTTGCTTCCAGGTCAACAATGACAGATATTTTACCACTTCCAGACTTTGACATTCCTCCTTCAGATACATCTGTATTTGAAAACCAGGCTTTTATTGATAGGTACGTAATGTCAATTGACAAAAACAAATTATGCTATACAAAGTGTTTTTATTATACAAAAGTTTGAAGTATATACATTATCTTGAACATAATATTTATAAAAACATTTTCAAAAAGTAAGTGTATTTTATTGTTATAATATTCATTTATTCTGCCAATAGATAAATTATGAAATGAGATTTTCTTGAAATAATCAATTTATTTACAATTAAAAGTAAAAGTATATGTATATATCTTATTAAAATGACATTGAAATCATTTATTTTCGTTACAAACTGAAGTAAATATGCAATTGATCTATTAATTTGCCGATTTGGGGAAAATACAAGCACATTGACAAATATAATTTTTTTTATTTTTTTCAAAACTTATTTCATAAAAAAATTTATTTCAAAGGTCTTCAGGCTAATATTAAAAAAAAAAAGATTTCCACAACATTAAGTGGACAACACGCAATGCAAACTACGTCAAATCATTACGAAAAGAAACTCGGATTTGATTTTAAAATATCTTACACTCGAAGCAATGACGTCAGTACACAATAACTAGCGTTTGGGCGCTTAAACTCTTGAAGGACGAGGGGAGGGCTGTGTATGCGTTATTGCAATCTACAAGAAGTGATATAGGTTCAGTTAATATTTAAAATTACATCATAGGTTTTATGCGAGTCAAATTTCGTGGATACTAAAAAAAACCGTTCCATATCATATTTCTCAAGTCGGATTTGAAATGAGGTTATCGGCTAATTATTTATTATGTATTTATTATTATTTTTCAGTTTAAGGCATTTACATGTAGGAGGACCATACAGAATTCCTCGTCCGAATTTTGTGGATCCAGATTTATTTGACGAGTTTTTCTAGTCCGCGAAAGCTACAAAAGTGCTAAATATATGTAAAGAATAATTTTGTTAGATGTGTTGACTTTGAGGTGTGATTCTCATAATGAATGAATGGATTGCTAATTAAACGAATTGGAATTGGACGTGTGTGTGTGTGTGGTAGATGTAGCATTGACGTAAACATGTGTACATATGTGTGTAAATGTGTGTGTGTGTGTGTGTGTGTTTTGTAGATTTAACTGTGAATTTCTAGTCCTGTAATATTCATGAATTGGGATATGTCGTTGATTGAAAATGTGTGTCTTTCTACTATTTGTATATAATATAATGAGGGGATCCAAATTAAATTAAAGTATTTTTTACGTTTGTAATTTAAATATATGTAACTGTGATTCGAATAAACTGTAAATGTATATGATTATGAATATTAAGACTAGCTACAAACATTAGCCAAGAACAAAGAAATCACGTGCAATACATTCTTAGAGCTATGCATTTAGATTGGTGCTTAGGTGTACATCTGTAAGTCTACGTATATATATAAAATAAACAGTTCTAGAATTATATGATGTGTATTTTTGTGATTATAAATTAAAACGTCTACAAGAGTTCATATGACTGTCACATGACTGTAATATATGTTTGTAAAACGATGATACTGTAGTATTTGTTTGTAATTTCTCATCAACCATTTTTATTGAATTCGTTGAAAATAAATTTGATATGAAGATAGATATATAGTGTTTTAAAATCATTTTTCATTTTACAAGTTATTGCATATATGTTGAACCGTCAGAGAACAATGAAATACAGGCTTACACAAAGTAGCACAACTTACGTATGTGTTTTCATTTATTTATGTGGAAGATCACATTCAAGGAAAAAGTGACGTGATTGTGTTTACGTCCATTGGAAAACATCCGTCCTCATCTGTAAAAAAAGATATTCCATAATGGTCAACAAACCCATGATGGCGTCAGTAACGTTTTCTAAGGGATGATTTTTCAATTTCACCACTTGAAACTTTTGCTTCCTTGTAAGCATCGACCTTCTATAAACATGATAAAAGAAATCATAATAGGAAAAGCAAGCCCTGGAATTCGTTTGAACTGAGAGATATATACTCCATATGCATGTGCTGCTGGAATGTAACAACATATACATGGCATGGGAAGCTGACATCATCTGTTTTGTCGTTTGAAAAACACGTCATTTCAACGTAATATTTTATCAAGTAATAAATCAAGCATTTAAATAATGTCAGTTTAGATTACCTTTTGATTGAAACGGAATTTTTTCAAAGTACAATCATTTTGCGGGCCGTTGTTGTCTTAGTCGTGTCGAGTCCAAACGATGACATTTGGAATGACAAGTGTTTCTTTCCATCTGCAGCTTTTTTATTTTCAGTATTATAAACAAACAAAATGAGAAGGAGGTACTCGTTCTGCAAAACCTAACTAAAATTTGTTTAATGTTTTCTTATAATGGTATGCTGCGAAACTATGGAATTTGGTGTCGATATAAAATCAAGTACAACCACACATTGAGTAAATGGTTTGACCAACCATGGGAATATGTCAAATATGAAAAAAGAAGATGTGGTATGATTCAATGAGACAACTATCCACAAAAGACCAAAATGACACAGACATTATCAACAGTTTTAGTACTTTATATTCGCCACACATTTGTCTATAGCTATTTCATGGATAGCGGATGGTAGGACGGTCTATTTGATTATTCCCACTTTGGAACAAACATAACTTATTACCATGCAAAAATGGGTTCACACGTAAGACATGTTAGTGCCTATCTGAAATCCCTGTTGATCGACATGAGTGTACAGTTTACCCAGGCTTGAATTTCATATCATGATTTCCTTAATTGAGGATTGCTGCTCACAAGGAAGCTATTAAACCAAGAGTTCCAAATGGTGAAGTTTAAATCATTCCTTCATAAATTTTACGGACGCCATCACGAGTTGGTTGCCCGTTATGGAATAACTGTTTCACAGATATTGGACATGTTCCTTATGTCGTTACTACAATACCCTTCCCTTTTCACGAATGTGACCTACCGAATTAGACGATTTATCGGATTTGTAATAACATAAGCAACACGACGATAGCCACATGTGGTACAGGATCTGCCAACCCTTCCGGAGCACCTAAGATAACCCCCAGTTTGTGGTGGGGATCGTGTTGCATAGTCTTTAGTTTTCTAAGTTGTGTCCTCTGTTCTATTTATTTTTCTGTTTGTCTTTTTATTTCTTTCTAGTCATGGCGTTGTCAGATTATTTTCATTCTATGAGTTTGACTGTCCCTCTGGTATCTTTTGTCCCTCTTTGAAGACCGGACATAAGGAAAATATAACATCGGGGTATAACAGTACCCCATTTCAACATATATAAATTATTAATGTTGTTTAATCACACGGCTAACTGTATGAGCAAATTTTGTAATCTTATTTTGTAGTATATGATTACAAACCATAGTTGGAATTTTCGAATTTTACCGACTCCTGCGATGTATCACTTATCATGCGAATCAACACTTAGTCAAATCATCACATTAAGGAATATAAAACATTCGGAAAACAATGTAGTGTACGTGTGGACGTTTTCATTTTTTTGTAACAATATGTTGTTAAAACATCAGAGTATATATATAAAGTTGGCTTTGATAAAATTATTATTTTAGCAAACAATGAAATATGTTTCGAAATGATCTAGATATATGAATGCAGATTGAAATAACTTCTTAAATTTTGCTATGAATAAATAACAGTATGACTTAAATTAATTGTAGCAATTTAGAATGTAAGATGACTGCTACAGAGGGGTGCATGTACCTTCGCAAATTTACTGCCTGTCATCCTTTCAGAATTGTGTTGGAACATTATATTTATCAACGGTTGAAGACAAATCAGATTAACATGGTTAAAGGGAAAGTGGTGTCAAACAGTATAGAGGATTGTGTGGGACAGAAGCTGTGTTTATAACAAGTAAGACAAACTGTGATTTTCGGAAGTTTTTGACAAGTAGAAGAAGTCACTACTTTGTTGACTTCATGTGGTGATTTTTACTTTTTTAACATGACGCTTAAAAAAAATCACTATAAGACCCCCTTTTACATCCTTTGGTTACATTATCAGTACATTATGCTTTTAAATGTTAGATGTTTTTAAACTAAACAAAACAATGTATTTGTTATGTTTATATTTTATTCATGTGCAATTTTACGCTTTCCTGCAAAACTAGGTTTTCTGAAAATATGATAAAAATGTAAAATTAAGATATATCGTTAATATAAAGAAACCCATACTCAACAGGTTAAATCACAGTGGTTAGAAAACAAATGAAGCATCTGTTGGTCTTTTTTTAGCTATGCCGTCTTCAGTTTATTTTCTACTTATTATGTCCCTCTGTTATCTTTCGTCTCTCTTTTAAACTGTATTTAACTTTAACAAATACATATTTCTATTTGATATAAATGCGGCAGGATTTATTGACTTGAGTATTTGTTTACCAACCGTACCACAATGATTTTGTTTATACTTATAGTAATCTTGCTCTCTGTGATAACATTTTGTTTAGTTGTCTTGTAGCTGTCCTTTTTGGATAGATTATTGGTTGTGGTCTCATTAACGTCTAACCAACATCTCTTTTTGATAACATCATTTCGTGTGATGATTGTTTGTGTTATACAACTTATCATTTTATAACCCTCTGTGATAAATAGTTATACAAGATGCAATTTGATTTGTTTTAATTAACTGTACTTACCTTCCATACCAAAAACACCAGCACTCCCTATTTCTATGTCCCAAGCATTTTCCTTCAGTAAATCCCCAGTCTTTACAATACCAATTACATCTTCGAGGCCTATGAGGACAAAACTGGTCAAAACCATAATTGCCCATATGCGCCTTTTTAGCATTTAATCCTGAAAATATTGTTCGGTTGAATTGGTATACGTAGTATACAAGGTTGCAAAATTTAAAATACAAAAAATATACTTATAAAGTGGATACCTAAATTGTTAACTTGGGCGTAGAAACTGGATTGTTTTTATCCGGCATTAAAAGTCAATCTGATGGGTTGTCCGATTGGGAAGGCTATTGTATTTAAAAACACATAGTCATATGGTATGCATACGCAGCAGACTGCTTACTCTTTATGGCCGGCAATCAATTCCACCGACGGACCTTTTCCAACCCTTTTTTACACAGGGTATTAAGGGGACATTTATAGCGTACTTGACATAACAAAAAATAGAATACTGTACGTTTTCAACATTTATCAACGCATAGTTGTGAAACTATATTTTGCTAAAGGTAATCAGGTTTGGTTCAGCTTTGTCGAAATAAGCGTAAAAAGATCGGTAATGTATTTTTAATAGTTCAGCTGATTTTAATCTGCATTCATACACACTTTGGTGTTATCCTTAATTGGGAAGGGCTACGCATGGGATAGTTTAGTTACTAGTATAAGATAGCAAAGAATATAAACATTGAAAAGTAACAAGCTTTGCTGTTCATATCCAAATGGCTGTTTCCGATCGAATTTGGTTTCTTAAAACTGTTTAATTGTAATTTATATATCATTTTAGCTTAACGAACTTTCATTCTTGAATTGACTGCAAATTCGGGGCAATTATTTAATTTGGTTAACTTCTAAACTCCGTACCAGTTTTGTAAATTTTCATTGTCATTAATATTTAAATTATTTACCTGCTATGCAAAATGACAGTATCAACACAACGACCAAATACTTCATCTTCTTTGTGAAAACCAACTTTTAGTTAAAAAAAATCTAAAAATAATAATGCAATTTTGCAATTAAAATGTATCATAAATGTATTATCTACTTAAAGCTGTGTATAAGTATATTTATGTTTTCTACAGTTACATTTAACTGTAAGAACGTTTATTTGACGAAAGGTGAACTGAAATTTATGTATCACATGCACATTTCTCTGTTTAGAAATATTAGTACTTGTACTGTCAATTTCATATGAGCAACACTATGCTACTTATCACAAACAATTTTAATGTGGATTCCATTAACAAAAAAAAGTTACTAATCAAATCCGAAATAAGCGCATTCAAATGGAAGTTAAATACAGAGAACCACAATGTAACATTCCAAGCTAAGAGTACTCTCAGATACTCAAAGTACTTCAAATACCAATTAAAACTAATTAATACTAGTAAACGTTTTACAAGACAAACTGATTTATATCATTTTTTTTTAAAGATAGTAAAATCAGCTAGTCAGTATATATACAGCTGATTCAGACAAATTAAAACACACAGAAGGTTTCTTCAGATGACAAAACCGTAACAATCTCAAAACCTGATTAAACAAATCCAAACCTACAACACACCTTGGTGACTTCTTTGCTTGCCGGCAATGTAGATCTTTTTAAAAGAACTTTGACTTACATTCAACATAGTCGGGAAATGTTTTCAACATACGGCCACTTTAACATGAACATTCAAAAGCTTATTGCACATTAAATATACTTACAGTAGATTTGAAACTGTTAATACCTGGGAAGTTATGCTCCAGAAAAGTATTTATATACAGTAACTATAGTTTTTTTTCATGGATGCACAAAGGTTTTAATTGGTCATTCTAAATGATTAAAAATACAGTGCAGTTCGTCATGTGAATAAAGCGACTTTTTACAAAAATTCAAAAAAAAAATCTAATTATCATGGTACGCAATTAAAATGCATTAATCTTTTCATAAATTTATATTTTGAACAGAAGGGGAATTTATTCTTGTTTACGTATTTTCCTAAACCGCATTACATTTATTGTTAAAGTAGTAGCAACTACATATATATTCAAATTATGTATAATAAATATATATATATCTAACATACTTACACCGAGAATGGTTAACATGGCATTAGAAACCCATCATACATCAGGTTTTTCAATTCAATATATGATTAACAAACGCTGAAGAACCCCAACTTAATTATAATTGAAAAACTACCATGTATATTTTCAAACTCGTTCGTTACACTCTATGTGTCTATAGTGATAAGTAAGCGTTTGATGAACGTTATCTATATATATCTTGCAAATCATTGTCAAGGATTTTGGTACCTAAAACTTCTCAAATCTTTTTTTTATAGATAAAAAGATTTCGCTGAAATTTTTGCTGAACGGAAAACAAATTTTAAATGTTAAGGTATCGTTATAGAGCCCGTTTATCCAGATATTATTCACATCAACTTATTGATCCTTTAGATAAACGTTTACTCGCAGTTTTCAAAATAACACTGTAGTTATACATTTTAACATTGTCGCTGTCAGTAATTAAATTGATTTTGTGACTGATAGGTCAAAACATAAGTAAATTTATTATACCTTATGGCAAAATCAATGATTTTGATTGGATAATGCTCTATCTCATGGTTTAGCAGGAAACCATATTGTGAGTACAGACCTATCAAAAATAATCGACAATTGAAAGGACAATAAATACTTTGATATAACATATAAAATAGTATATCTTTATAACACATTTTTTCTGAAATTTTTCTGAAGTTTCCACTGGCCTCAACGACATGGAGGTTTATGTTTAACTGCAAATCGTGGTGAAATTGTTGAGACTCCTAATTTTTGGAATTCAATTATTGCAATGCTTATGTGTTGGTATCTTGTTTTGCCTACTATATGTAGGTTGCTTATGATGATACAGGGTACTCGGTTTTAAAAAACATTTATAATTCTACTATACATTCAAGTGGCAGGGACCATGAAGCAAGGTCCGGGTCCTTTAAAGTTCATATCTAATTTGTTATCGTGGTTGATGATAGACAAGTACATTTCCATAATTCTATTAAGATTCATGTAATGTCATAACAAATCAGTGTAGAAATACATGTAAAGCATACAAAATACAAATTGTCATTTGAATAATAATACTCTATGAGGACACGGTCAAAGTACATGTACATCAGTACAAGTTAAACCTATATGATTGTTACGCCTAGAGTACTTTTAGTCAACTGATAACAAACAAATATACATGTTCCTAAGTTCAAATATAAGTAAAAATAAAGATATTTAAGCGCTTGTTTGCTTTTTGAATTTGTACATTTTGTTTGTAATTTGCATCTTAGCAATTAAATAATTATATGATCAAATGATCAAGACATGTAAAGTATAAAACATAACAAAATATGTATTTTTTAGCTGAAAAACATGTTCTTAAAGCCAGGCTTTAGTAGCAATATAAAATATGATGGTGTATTCCATATTTTACAATAAATTGCGCAAATGAAGTTCGGCATGGTGTATGAAAACATTTACGATGAAACACTGCATGTTAAAAATGAACAATAGATATTTATACAAATAGTTAACAAATAATTAACCAACAACAAGGCCAGACTTACTAGTATAAAACAAAGGATAACTATTAACTTTGAATAATGAAGGACAATTATTTAAAACAAAGAGATTTCCAATGAGACAACTCTCCATCAGAGATCAAATGACGTGGCTAAAATCAACTATAGAATGTCGTACGGGATCAAGCAACGAGTAAAAACATATAGTATAGTAAGGTAATAATTTATACGAAAAAAACAAGTCAAGGTTATTATTAAATGCATATGTATGACGGATATCAAGTAATCAGACATTTACTTTGGACAGGCATTTACGTAATGTAACAGGCTTTTATAATTTACTAGCACACAATACTCTAGTAGCATAGACAGTTGTGTCACTGCACAACATACGAATGACAAGTATAAACAACTTAGCTTATCAAATCCAGGACATAAAACTAAACAGAAAGAACTAACATAAAGACCAAAATTATGAAGTTCAAGTATAAAACTACAATATTATTGAAAGTAAGTTCAATATCAATTCAAACTGCTGTTGCCATAATTTATTGTATCTAGTTTACTATTCAGGACTGTGTGCTGAACTCTAATAAGCTTGGTATATTTTGGGAGTTGCTGTCTCATTGAAGTATATCCTACAGCTGCGATATTTAGAAATGTCTATATATAAAATCTTTCAATGCAAACACATTCTATAGAATGTAATTCCTTGTGTTTGGAAGAAACAAAAATTCCAAAGGTTGCTCGTAATTGAAAGGCGACTAATTCAATTTTAATATGGTGAAGTGATACAAAATCATTTTAAACTACAAAATTATACCTCTGCTGGTGAACAATTAGTCCCCGAGGGTATCACCAGCTCAGTAATAGGTATTACTGTACTGACATGATTTATAACAAAATGTGAAAATGTATGTTTTTGAGTTTTTGAATTCAGTTATATAAAGAAAATATGGTTTCAAATCCAACAGAAAAATTGACCTTATACTAATTTGTTTATTTATTGAGGTCTGTTACGGTCATTTACATAATAAGCTCTTCAATTGTTTTCGTTTTAATACATCCCTGTTTCTAAAGTATTCGTCCTTTAGCGTTCCTTGAGAAAGTAAATCCAGTAAAGCGCTTGGGCCGCATCAAATTTATAACATGTTGTTTTTATGCTGCGTTCACACGTAATTCGAATTCAACTCGCATAAACTAATTCGAATAAGTTTAATTTGCATTCGAAACGTTTTACGTCCAAACGTAAATTCTAATTCAAATAGCAATGCACGTTAAATTTGCTTTACTGTCCGAACAATGTAAACTTCTATTTCATATTAACAAAAAACTATGTTTTGTATAAAAAGAAAGATAATTGGTTTGATTTACATACACACTTTATTCTTACTGTTGTTTTTGTGTAATGTATTAGTTTTTCTGTCCATTCTATCATTTTGACCTGTCACTCAAGAACCCACATTTTAGTTAAGGTCTGCTGCATGCTTTTACTTTTCCAACAAAATCGACACAGATGAACGAATTCAAACTAGAAACTTTGACACATTTGATGATTTCAACTTTTTAATCGTGAGATTTTCATTTCTAAGCAGTAACGTATTCGTAGTTCTTACGTTTAGCTTATAAATAATACAATTAATACGTAACACAAGAACTATTAAAACAGTATTATGTGGAAAAAATGACTGACACCAATGCTACAGAAGTTAATTTCAAAGTTGCAATCGTAGAAGATGCCAAGGACATTTTTTAAAACTTACAAGTCGAAGAGAATTGAGAAAGTAAAACATTCTGTAAAGGTACGGTAAGTCTGGTACGTACGAAATGATACACTATGATACAGTACAGTGTTGTACTGAAAGCACACGTGTGGCAAGGTACACAAAGGTGCAGTATAAAACGGTACGACATATTGTTGTACGGTACGAAATTTACAAGAAGTAAAATCACAAAGATATCAACAACGAGGAAAATTCAAATTTGAATGGCAAAATCAAAAGCATCAAACACATCAAACGAATGGAAAACAACTGTCATATTCCTGATATGTCTTATATAGTTACGGGAATTTAACAATTTGAATTAAGGCAATGTTCACATAGCATCCGGGGGGTTACTTTCTATATATGTTACTTCCTATATATTTTTAGTGGTATGAGTGTGCCACAAAACAGGGGATTTTTTTAACACGGGCGTAACAACCGTCATGGACCTAGAAGTTGGTGCCGACGGTATTTTATCTCCTATAATCCACACTACCTCTGAGGCTACACAATCGTCAAACGAAATTGAGTTATCTAGTACAACTATATGTCCACCAGAACTAGCATTATCAGCAATTGAATCCGCTTTGACACCTCGTATGAAGCGTAAATATGAGAATGCATTTTCCAGCAATACGATGGTTAAAGGTGACGTTGTATTTCATACCTGGAAAAACCTGAAGATCTCATGTACTATGTCTAGTTCTTCAAGCGATTCTAATTTGCCAATTAATGTGTCGAAAGTATAAATTCAATGTCGTCCACATCTCTCAATGTGCAACCATCCTACTGTCCTGAAACATCATCTCATCCTTTAGTTAAAGCTGGACTTATTCCAGACTATCTGGTTTCGGTCTTGGTCGTGCCAAAAACAAAAGATGTAAGTGGTAGAACCAAAAGGAGGAAAGGTGACGGAAAAGCGAGGATTTTATCAACAAAAGAGATTCAAGAAGAGCTCGACTCAAAGGAAAAAAAAAGAAAAAGGAAGACGAGAAAAACAAAATGAAACGAAAGGAGCTTCGAAAGAAAAGAAAAGCAGAGAAAATTATTGAGGAGGAAACAAAAAAGGCTAAACAGGAACAAATGAAAAGATTGAGAGAACTTAAACAAATTAAAAGTAAAACAGCAAAGAATGAGAAACAGTTGAAAAAATCGAAAACATGCGGTGACGTAATCCCATGTTTTGTGTGTCAACATATCGTCACTGAATCCAATGTTCCGTTTATGTGTTGTTTTTGCAGCCGTGTATTCCATGCCAGCTGCATACCAACTTATATCTCTACTGTATCGTGTCCATTTTGCTATTAACTGTTATTACTCAAATTATTGATACATATGACTTTTGACTTTTTATTTTATTTTTGTATTCCAGGACACCAAAATGAAACAGTTCACAATCAGACCATTGTTGGCAGTTGGTATGCATCATTACGGTAGACGGGAACTATCGGTTGGTAGTAATTACCATTTGGAGGCAGAGCCGTTAAACAAATATGACTCTAATGCAGTTGCAATTCATGGTGGCTCTAGAAAGGTTGGAAACTTAAAGAGAGAATATGCTGCAGCTATATCGTCAGTGATGAAACTCAGTCTGGCAAAGTCGCGCTATGTAATTAGACCAATAGAGTCGAGTGAAGTGAAATCAAGAAAAACAGGGCCACAGCAGCTGTGTCATCTAACTTTTAGAGGAGAGGATAACAGTGAGGATAAAATTAGAACAGTAGTCAAGTCCCATCAGTGCGCTTCTATAATTGCTTTATAATTAACTATGATTGTACTTTTTCATGAAAATTGTACTTACTTTGTGAAATATTTGCTTCAAAACTTATTTTGTGAATGATGAACAATAAGAAGAGTTCATTTGATTTTGTGTTGACTATTTTTTTTTAAAAAGAAATGAGTTGACGACCTAAAGACGGGCGGCTAATATTACATGACGACCAATGGACGTGATATGTGACGACTCATAGACGTGACCGTCCGGAAGTCATCTGGCTTTCCCCGGTGTAGTTTAGACGAAAGATAACCATATTTCCGAATGTTTGACGGCCTCATACTAAAGAGATATCGGATTCTGAATATTTTTTCTGTATGATTACCTATTTACATTGCGTCTTAATGTCGTCATGTCATTACTATGTATTAGAAAGTGCGGACCCATGACGACTTCGGGACGTTTTACGTTACAAAGTTGAAGAGCATAGAAGATTCAAAATTCCAAAAATTGTGCTAAATACGGCTAAGTTAATCAATGGCTGGGATAAGAAAATCCTTATT
This sequence comes from Mytilus edulis, assembly GCF_963676685.1. Taxonomy (NCBI): domain Eukaryota; kingdom Metazoa; phylum Mollusca; class Bivalvia; order Mytilida; family Mytilidae; genus Mytilus; species Mytilus edulis. The sequence goes on from NC_092345.1 coordinate 16,564,039, forward strand.
TTTGGAAAAACTAAAGTTTTGTAAACAGGAAATTTATTTTTAAAAAAATGACCACATTATTGATATTTATGTCATTACCGAAGTGTGGATTACTGGGCTGGTGATACCCTCGGGGACGAAACGTCCACCAGCAGTGGCATCGACCCAGTCGTGTAATTAGTTATCAAGGGTACCAGGATTATAATTTAGTACGCCAGACGCGCGTTTCGTCTATAAAAGACTCATCAGTGACGTTCATGTCAAAATATTTATAAAGCCAAACAAGTGCAAAGTTGAAGAGCATTGAGGATCCAAAATTCCATAAAGTTATGCCAAATAAGGCTTAGGTTTAATATGTCGTTTTCCCGAACATTTGTCTCAAACAACATCGTGGGTGTTCGTAACTCGCGTTACATAAACTACTGGATAAATTTATAGGTATTGACAATGCACTAAAACTGAAACTCAACATATACCCCACGACCCTACTGAAGAGGAAATTCTGGATAAGCATAGGTCTGTATATATTTCATTATACCTTGGCCTTTCTTTCCGCTATTTACATGGTCTCTCGCTCAATAATTCAAAATTTTGTAACTATGTTGAATGCATTTATTCCATCGAACTTTAAATAACGTATACAATAGATACAGTTAAGTCTGCCTCATATTTCGAATTACATCTAGAAATTGACAAAGAGGGTCGGTTGAAAACAAATCTTTACGACAAAAGAAATTATGTCAGCTTCCCGACTGTGAATATTCAATTCGTATGAAGCAACATTGTTGACTTACATCTGGAAGTTGACAATGAAATTCGGTTAAAAACAAAACTTAACAAAAGAAATGAGTTCAGCTTCCAAATTGTGAAGTTTCCATTTCTATGTAGCAACATTCCAGAAGTGCCTGCATACGGAATATATATCACCCAACTGATACAATATTCCGGGCTTTTATTATCTATCATGATTATTTTTATAGAGGGTTTTCTGTTTACGAGAAAGCAATCAAACCAAAATTTCCAAATGTTGAAGTCAAAATTATCCCTTCGTGAGTTTAACCGACGCCATCACTAGTTGGTTGGCCGTTATAGAAGATTCGTTCCACTGATAATAACAAATACGTTCCTCATGTCGTAACTACAATTCCGTCTAACTTTTTCGGAGTGTAACCTGTCGAATTAGACTTTTTGCCAGGTTTAAGCACACATTAGAAACACGATGGGTGGAAACTATGGACCAGGATCTGCGTTCCCTTTATGGGCAACTGAGATCAACCCAATGTTTGGTGGGGTTCGTGTTGATCAGTCTTCAGTTTTCTATGTTGTATTTTGTGTATAACTGTCTATTTATCTGTTACTTTTTAAACGATTGGGTTGTCGGTTTATTTTTAACTTATGAATTTGAATGTCCCTCTGATATCTATCGCTTCTTTTTTTTTACAGTGATCTGCATTTATAATTTGGTCAAATATTAGGAATTACAACATGATATGATACGAACATCAACGTTCACATTGTAAGCTTTGCTATTGTTAAGTTAACTTATGAATGGACGTGTTTTTATATATGGACCTGTTGTGAAATAAATTGTGACGACATGTTCTATGTGTTGTATTACTATCACGAATGAATAACTGTATGTACGTCATTCGAAGTTATGATTCCTACATCAGAATCAACTTTAAAATATGAGTGTCAGTTATACGTTGGTTAGCATTGAACAGGTAAATTTATCTATCAGCAACCCTCTTACAATAGTAAATATACATTTATGTTTGATTATGTTAAATTTTGTTTAATTATTTGAAATTTTTGAATTTTTATCCATGCGTTTTTAAATTAAATTCTATACCGTAAGTGACTTTTAATCTTTCTTTTCTATGTCATGTTTGCTTTGTACAGTTCAAATAATATCGATCAACAGTTTTAATTCTTGTAATATTAGAGACAATATGGAATTGATGTATGGAACAAATGTTTTTACAAGCAAACAAAATGTGTGCTTCTTTTGATTTTATTGATTTCGTTTCGACAAGAAATAATAGAAATATCTGGTGTATACTCCATCATTTAAATGTAGTTTCCCCGTTTCAGGATTTCTGATATATCAAAATATGAAATAAGAAATGTAAACATTCAGCAACGGAAAGTCCCTTAAGAAATGGTGAAATCAAAAACTCAAACACATCTTTTAATACTTTTCCTCAATTGTAGGATGTTTTGTGTTCACATTCTTTTATTTTCCAACTTTTCTTTTACCTGCAAGACTAGGCTTTCTGAAATCATACAAAAAACATTTTAATTAATAAAAGCTATTAACGCGAACGTGAACAATAAAAATAATGTATAGATAACTCATGTATAATCGTTGATGCATTTCTATCTATTCTGGTATCAATGGTTTATTCTACAGTATTGTAAAGAATAGTGTTAAGAAAAAAATACCCAAAAGACATTTACATTCGAAAATGGATGTAATAAATCAGATAATAATATATTTATTGTAATAGTCACACTGTGAACGTACTTAAACACAAGGGACTGACACAGAATCTACGTTTTTTTAATTCGGATTTGTCAAACGCGATCTGTCTTATGAATCACATATTAAAATAGATTGAATTCTGAATTTTGCAAAACAAAAATATATTCAATTATAGGACAGATACTTACCTCCCAACGAAATAACACCAGCAGTCGTTGTTTCCTGGTCCTGAGCACGCCCCGCTATCGAATCCCCAGGTCGTACATGCACAGTTACATATGTCACCAGAAAATGGACAAAACAGATCAAATCCCCAGCTACTCATCTTCTGACTTGCACCATGCAATCCTGTGTTATTTAATAAAGGATGTTGTTGATTAACCAGTTGAAGTCATTTGACCAATATTTACACATATATGTGACATTTTAGCAGGATCGTTTATAATCCTAATATTTATTGATATCAAATAGTTTTCCGTGTGACGAAATAATTCTTTCATTCAATGCTCTATGCTCATTTTGACAAGGGTAGGCATTCTATTTGTCAATATCTTTTTTACGTTTGCGTTATGCCTACCCAAGTTAAAATTCACAAAGAGCATGGCATAATCGAATTATTTCGATTATAATAGGGAGTTTTTGAACTTTTGTACTTCATGCTCGAAATGTCGCCATTTTTATTTGAAGATCCAAAATGTTCTAGAAAATCGACTGTTAAGAAAAAAGAACAGACACATTTAAACTTACTTTCATAATGATTTTATTTATAATTTCCTAGCTAGCAACACCAACTAAAATGACTACTTTGATCTTCGGCGTGGTTAAAAATTCATCTGAGGTTGAAATTTCAATTGTGACGTCGATCACGTGCAGCCCATGTTTTATGTAAATGTTTAATATTGAATTTTGGCTGAACTGTTAGGAACACTTATAAGCTACTCAGGTTACGAGTTGGTTTATGTTTTTGGCGAGAGATCCTTCGCAGTGTGATTAATTGTGTGGTTAAACCAATATGAGAGACTGTCAACAAGAGAGCAAAATTACATACAATAAAACCAAAGAATGGCATAAGAAGGCAGCACAAGGTCGACAACTGGACAAGTGTTAATACAACCAGTGAAACTTTTAATCATTCGAAGAGTAGACAAAAATAAACGCATGATAATTGTCCTTATTTCTTTACACTGTAAAAATAGTGCTTAGAATTTAAACGTGTTGCAAGACTTATGTGCTTAGGAAAGTGTTTAATTTCTAAGCATTAAAAACTAAACATGTTTTGGCTCTCAGCACTTCGCACTAAACATGTGTTGGCTCTCAGCACTTTGCAATAAACATGTTGTTGTGCTAAACATGTTTAGCTACATCGTCAAGTATATGAAGCTAAACGTGTTTAAATTCTAAGCACTTTCAATATTTAGACACTTTCCTAAACACGTTTAGAATTACAACACATTTAGGCCGAAGACGGCATGCATACCACGTGCTAATTTTTGAGCGGGAAGAAGAAACAAAGAACCCGAAGTCAAAGGCCACGCTGTTTACTTCTGACCATAACTGACCGTAACTTAACTGTTTCAGAAAGGTAAGGAGTTATAATTATACTGATTTTTATTTTGTACTGCCAATTTTAAATGATTATTGACAGTTATAAGTATTATGTACAAGTACACTACCGTATAGTCAATGCAGGAGAAGAAAAAGGGGGAACCATCACACGAAAGAAGTGCTTGTAAGAGATTTTAGTGTTTAAACTATCTTGTGTAAAGATAAGAGTTGTTTAATGTTCTATCATGCAAGCTAGCACTTATTATATATATATATATATATATATATATATATATATGTTCTTGGAAAGGAGTTCATGAGGACAATTTTCATTTGGTACTCCTCGGCAGATTATAATGGAACATGAAGGGGAAGCGGAATCTGCCGAGTGCATCATTCGTAAAACCAGTGTCATATCGAGTTCATTGTTTTAGTAAGCACTTCCTAAATGCACAATCAACATTTGCTCAAAATAAATAAAAAGATGCTTGTTTTTCTTCAATAGTTATAAGCCGTTGTACTTTCTTATATTTTTATTGATATGTATTGTTTTATTCTAGATGAGAGAAGTGCAGAGGAAATCATTTGTCTTGACATTCTAAAAGAGGAGATAATGCACAGTAGCAACTAAAAATGTATATTGCTAGGTAAGAATCCGAAGTGTATTTGATTTTAAAAAATGTCAATATATATTTGATGAAATGAATGATATTAAGCATGAAAAGAAGTTTTATATTAAAAATATCAATTTACTCATCAGTACATTTATGCTTTTATACCACGGTTCTAATGTTGTTATCTTGATCTTAAATCATGCATTTACTTTTTGGTGTTGTAGTTCGTATACTTATATTTTTAGATTAATTCTACTTAGTTGCTTATCAATATTTTTCTATCTTTCAGGCCAGTGACCAGCAGTTGGGTACTAAGAAAGGAGAAGCTCTTATTGACTTGTAAAATGAAAACAGGACATTTTCAAATTATTTTGATTGGTCAATATTATGTATATGTACGTTGCTATGAATTTATGATTTTATGAGTTTATATTTGATTGTGTTCAATGATTAACTGGAAATAAACAATTACATAAATTCCTTTGTTTCATATCTTGTAATTTTGTTTTTAATCCTAGAATTAGTATAATAATAATTTCATTTCAAAAGTTCTAGACTGTTTAATGAATATTTGAAATGAAGAAAAAATACAATAGTCGAATGTTGACAATTGAATTAAAGAAAATACTCATTCAGATTGAAAAGGTATTAGTCACAATCAATTTGAATTGGAAATTCAAGTTTCTTAGTTTGATGCGTTTCGTTCCTTTTGTGATGGTATGAACACATGTAGTATTGAAAGCTATCATACGTTTTACAGTCTAGCCTTCCGGAGTATTAGTTTATTTGGGGTCTAATGAAGTAACTGCTTATCGCACTAAAACGATAAACATGTTTCTTCACGACCCTTTATGGTCTAAACATGTTTACATTCAAAACACTTCACAGCTAAACATGTTTCCTGACAAAACACTTTAGAACTAAACATGTTTCCAGATACAACACTTTACAACTAAACATGTTTACAGTCTAAGCACATTTTAGCAAAACATGTTTCTAGTCTAAACACTTTACATCTAAACATGTTTACAGTGTAAGCACTTTATAGCTTGACACGTTTAGGCTGTTAGCACATTAAATATTAAACATGTTTAGATTTAAAACATGTCAAAAATCGGTTTCACAAATGTGTTTAGGAAAGTGTTTAGGCTCTAAACACAATTTTTAGAGTGTAGTTGATTTGTCATAACATGCTACGTTAATATAGTACTGAGTTTTGTTTTGTTTTATTGGTTTAATTTCTGATTCAATATTTTGATTAACTTGTATTACTGAGCTATTTTCTTATATTAACAAATAGTATTATTTAAAATTTGATAAAAAAAGCACTGACGAAGGCTATGTGTTCAGTCAAAATATTCAACACGATTACATAACATGCTCTTCGTATATTACAGACTGATATTAGAACTGCTACGCAAATAGTTGGACTTTTATCATATTTAATCTTATCTGCGCAGTATTCGAGACAATCTGGTACATTTTAAATTTGCTGGTTGTTCTTTATTTTAGAATTCACAGCAAGGTTTTTGCTTCACCAAAATTAACAGATCTGCCATGTTGGGCTGATATTTCTTGATAAGCCTTGTAAAACCACAACTGGTGCTCCGATGAATAAAATCTGTCGTAGAGTTGTCACTGGTTCAAACTTACTTATAATTATATGATTAATTCTGTGACTGCATCCTAAATTAAAGCTTTATTTTGTAGAGACATCCTGGTCAAGGTGTCTAGCGCGTCTGGCATAATGCAAGGCAATTTTGTACCACGATATCTCAGTAGCATGAGTTCAAATCCCAGCCAGGGAAGAACAAAATATATTCTAAAAAAAAACAAGATCTAACATTGTATGGCTGATATTTAAAGGAACTATCTATTTATATATAATGGCCAAAACGTATGGAAAATTGTGATACAGTTTTTATTATATACACATTAATATATATATTTACCTGCAATACAGAGTGATAGCACCAAAATAGCTGCGAAGTACTTCATGTTTTGTTGCTATAACAATGGTGAGTGACAAATACCTGGAATATAATATAATAATGAAATTATAAAAAAAAGAAGCAAACGCAGTATTCTGGGCCCAGTTTCACGAAGCTGTCTTAGGACTAAGACATGTCTTAGGACTAAGACATGTCTTAGGATGGTCTTACGACATATCTTAGTCCTAAGTGGGTTTCACAAAGCGGTCCTAAATTAGGACATCTCTTAAAGTTGGTCATAAAGTTAGGACAACACGAGAGGTGTCTTATGATGGTCTTAGGATAGTTATACGTTTATTTATATAAATTACACTTATTTTTTATATTAATTTTGAAAAAAAAAATCTTATTATTATCTAATTATCTATTTTCCTGTTCCTGCTTAAAACATATACATTGACGGATTATCAGGATTTGTCAACAATGAAAATTCGATGTATTGATATAAAAATGGCACGATTTTATCTCTTTACCTTTTATAACCAATAAAGTCGAAATTGAATTCAACTCACTTGTACCAAAACAATGTCATAATTTTATATTCTTTTTTCTTAATTTTGCATTGAAAATTTCATATTTATATTGATGTATTGTTTAAAGATAATAATTACTTTTATTTTTTTATATTTATTTTGCAAATCATGTCATTATATTAATCAATACGTTTAGAATAATTTATGGTAAGACATACTACATTAACATGATTTTTTTCCGTAGATCATATTTATATTTGAAAATTTAAAGAACTTGCGACAGGTTTAGGATGTCTTAGCTAAGATGATCCTAAGACAGCTTCGAGACGAGGCATTGAAAAGATGGTACCTCAAGTTTTCGACATGGTTTAGTGAATTGAGAGTAGATGACCGTGAAGAGGAACACTGTGGGATTATGAAATTAGTTTAGATTTAAAGGAAAATATTCACTGAATCGATTCATATAAGGTAGGGATTTTTAGCGTTAAGTTGAAGGGTAGAAAAAGCGTCCGAAGCGGAGGCTGTCGTGACCTAAAAAACAATTCGTTAGCCACCTTCTTCTATTTATATGGATAGTCGACCTTCCTATGGATAGAAACAAGTGCCTGTGGTTTAAAAAATTGCTGTTAAGGTCTGTTTGACTTTTAATTTTTGTTTTGTTTAAAAAACAGTTTTTGTTCTATAGGTACTGTCATTTACACGTATAAGATTATTCTCATAGAATTATACAATGCAATAGATGTACACATATACTGTCCAAAGTTACAGTATTTATTCAAATTTTTTTTCAATCATTTACATGTAGTTCTGAATTGTTTCTAATTTTTGTAATTATATTTTGTAGATTGTTCAGGCTGTTGATCATACTTCTCGTGAAGAGAGTGTGATAAGGACGTTTTTTGCGAAACGCCTGTCATTCTAAATTGTTGTTCACATGACTGTTGTTATTATGTTCCGAATGTATAAAATAATTATTAAAAGACTGGATGCTGCAAACCTACATCCCATAGTATATTTGTGTTTTGTGTATTAAGCCTTGTATAGAAAAGAAATGCTTTGTATTCGGTTGAACCCGTGAAAAAGAACATAAATCTAAAATAAGATTAATATAAATACGGTATTCCAAGGAAAATACTAAAGTGGTAATAGGTCCATTAAAAGTGACAAGGTCAAACGTTAAGCGTTCAACCAACAAAATAAATAACAAAAACGTTCTTACTCCTAACCTTTGAACAAACATTTTCTAAAAAATGGAGAATAAGCCTGGTTTTACCTATAGATAAGCATCCCACATCATGGCACATGTCTAAGAGTAGTTTATATACTAGTAACGTTCTTTAGAGTTGTTAAATGCATTAAAATAAGGAGAATATACAAAAGGAAAAAGTATATTTTGACAATAATAGGACACTCGTTAAATTTTGATAAGCAGTTTTCAGCAATGACTTTGGCATTGATGTTTTTTTATATACATTCTGTTAGAAGTTTAAACGATTAATATAAACAGATGAAAGTTTAAAATTCTTGAAATTGCTAATTAATGAAGCTAGATTACACCACGGAAAAATTTCAAGATTGATGAAAAGAAGATGATGCGAATTTAAAAAAAAACAAGTTATAGTTATTGACCAAGCAAGTCGGTATATGGGATTTAATCTGCACAGCACGAGATGACCCAATAACCCGAACGACGTAGGAGTTCGGGTTATTGGGTCATCTCGTGCTGTGCAGATTAAATTCCATATACCGATTTGATTGGCCAATAACTGTTTTAACACATGACGCAATCAATTTACGTGAACGTTTTAGAAATGTTGACGTCATTCCGCAATCCACGGATCCTAGGAAAATTTCTTGTAGGGTAAAGCAAGGCGAAAATACGACTTTGGTAAGTTTAAAATTTATAATTTTTTTCATATTTAGACTCATTCTAAAATTGGGATTTAATGGTATATTTTTTTTATCGTTTCCACAGGCGCTTGGGTATATGATAAAAAAAAATGTTTTGTTGATTAAAATATTTCCGTTAAATTTATTCCCCATTTTCATTTAATTGGTGACGATTAAGACTTTCACAAACTGTGTACTTTCGGTGTATGAATAAAAAAAAAAACATAACTGCAAGGGTTATTGAGTTTAAATCAGAATAATTGCTTTTGAATTTCTCAATGATATGCTTAGAGAGAAAAAGAAACGAGGAAGATATTATATTACCTAAATTTAAAATGTATAATAAACAGAAAATACGTTTCTCTTTCAAAACCTTTTACTCCCCGCAACCCCGTCCCCCCCCCCCCCCCCCCCCCAATCTCTTTTTATCTTCTGTATTGCTTTTTAAGACACGTCAGTCTAAATGAAGTCTGATTGATCTCCAGCTAATCCCCCTGTTTTAAAACAAACTGAAATATGGTCCTCATTAAATTCGATCCAAAAATAGTTCCTTTATATTCGGATATTCAAAAAGTCGTTATAAATTCCATTGAGTCTGAAACTAATCTAAATCAGATTGATTTATTTATATTCGGATATTCTTAGATACAATTCTTTTTGGGCAGAAATTAACAAAAAATATTTTAACTTTCTTTTTTACTTTAAAACACTGATATAGATTTACGTTGTACACAAAATATAATAAAATAGTTTATGTCCCAGCTTTAAGATAAAAAAAAATTGAAGGAATGAGAAACATTTCTTTTTCCTATTTTGAAACTACGATGTTTGCACGAAGTTTATCTTTGTCGTAATTTCAAGGCAGATGGCAGACTCGGGGGTGGGGGCGAACAGGTCGTTAACCCTTGGATTTGACAAAGTATCGTGTTTTAGCTTCAAAACGTCAATATTGTCTTTAGTCTCGCTACACTCTGGGATTTTTTTTTTAATTTGATAGAATAACGCCCCTTTCAAAATCCAAGAACCGCCCCTAAAGGTAAAAATAGATTTGAACTGTGCAGTTATCTGAGGTAGTTAATGCACACCTTAGCTGTGCATTATCCAGATTATACCACAGTAAGAACAAAGAGATTTTACTCTTGCCATGTGTTAACTCTTGATAATACATTAAAGCAAATGTAAGCAGTTACCAAATATCTTTTTAAACCTTATTACAGTTGTAGATGTACTTACAATAAAATTGAAATGGTTGATGCCTTTTAGATATTACTGAAATTCATAATCATTTAAATACCATTCTACTTATGTTTCCCAGGATGCACACACGTTTTTATTGGTCAATAACCAAATGAAGTAAAACGCAGTAGGAATTTTCAATGATAAATTATATTTTACAAAACATTTAAAAATGAAATTTATTTATTATGTTACATAACACAAAGCGATGAATTGCAATTATTATTTGAAAAATTAATATTTTTTTTACAAAAGGGGATTTTTATAATTGTTTACGTTTTTTCGCATCCTGTATTGTTTGTAAGGCCAAATATAAGTTACGAAAACAACCCTATAAGCTAATGTTTTAACATTATATTGGTGCATTTTGTATGGTTTAAATCAAATAGGATAGCGATGTTGTGAGCGGAGTATATTAAAGGCATAAGATACTACATGTAGTTGGAAAAAATGTTTCTGGTGAATATAAATTAGTGAACCAATATAATATGCATATATACAAAGTTACATCCTCTTTGCCAGTATAATACACTTATAAAACAATCTATGCATCCACACTATTTTATTAGGTTATTGTTAATTAAACAATGTTGCTGCTTATCAAGTTTTGATATTTGTTGTCGAGATTTACCGATCGTGACCTAAATAAAGAGTTTAACACAGAATCATGTAGCATGTTAAGAAATTTGGACATGGTAGAGCGATGTGTATCTGGTTTTATGTGGTACATTTTTATGCAGTTAATCTGCATTATGCGAGCACCCTAGATTTGTGGTCTACCCAAAAAATGCTGAAATACTTGCCATTGTTATTATCTAGCTGGCTACTATGTTATATATAACTAATTGAACACTTTTTTAATACTTTTTATTCTAGAATATAAAAAATATTACCATAAAAACGTTAAATGGTCGTCGATTTTCCCAAAAGTTTTGAAGTTGCACATAGGAAGTAGTGCTCATTAGGAATTCTTATGTAGTTTATTATCGCCTGTGCTTTTGGCTAAGATGTCAAAAAACAGTTGTACGAAATATTTAATCGCCGCCAATCTTTTAAGACAAGTAGTTAAGATTTCCCAAATGGCAAAAGTCGTAGGAATATTGTTTGTCGTCAATACGTAGTACAACTACGTCAGTAGTCTATTATATAATAAGTTCAACTGTTCATGCTGTTGGCGGCAATTTCAAATTAGAAGACGAAATTCGTATCTTTTCAATTTGGAGGCAGGGGTTCAAATTAGCGGTGGTCCGAGGTCCGCGACCTTCCACATTCGAATTGGTTACTAGCCACGCCCGACGGGCCTTCCACTCTGAGACAACTATATCACAGTTATAGTAGTCTCAGTTCTACTTGAAAGAAAATAAAAAATAGCTTTGCAAACCTTTTCGCCAAAGTCTCCAAATAAACGATCTCAAAACTTATTTTAAACATTATTATTCATGACAGCGATGTCAATTTTGTTCAATCGCTAGCTATATACAGCAAATCGCCGACAAACAATGTGTCAATACGAGTAAAATCGTATCTGACTGACAAAAACAACATTGGAACACAATGACAATGGCTGCCGTGAAAAAGACAATATTACAATTTCGGATCCGATTCCGGTAGCGGATAAGGATAATTCCGGGTTTTTGGCGAATCCAGGCAGGTGACAAAATACATCTATGCATGGTAAATGAATATAAACACTAGAATTGAAAACCAAAAGATATATGTAAAAGAAAGAAAAAGCAGAAAATATTTTAAACAGAAACTCAAAATTACTTTTGACAAATTTTAATGTCAAAATCTAATACAATGTGACAGCTGGGAACAGTATATCTAACAATCTATATGTTCCTGGTCACAGTTTAAATTTTCTTTATCAGTGATAAATGTTGATAATGCATGTAAGAAGCTTTTAAAGTGTAAACATATAACTGCAATTTTGAAGGGGTATTTTTTTTCTCTCTCAATTTTGAAGGATCAGTTAAAGTAACTGGAAGATTCTTACTTTATTTTCACAAATAACTACCTGAATGTAGGCAAATCATATGATATATAGGTGGCATCCTTTGGGCCACTCTACCCCTCCTGTTTGATAACTTGAAACGGACTAATCAAATGAAATATAAGGGGAGTCCATGGGGTGACCCACCCCCTCCTGTTTGGGAACTTACGAAACGGTCGAGATCCCCACCCTAAACAATATATATTCATGTATGGGTCAATATAACTAATTAAATGAAATATAGGGGGAGTCCCCCTACCCCCTCCTGTTTGAGAACTTGGAAACCGATGAGATCCCCACCCCTAAACCATATATATTCATGTATGGGACAATATAACAAATCAAATGAAATATAGGGGAAGTCCCTAGGGTCACCCTACCCCTTCCTGTTTGAGAACTTGAAAACCCTCGAGATCCCCACCCCTAAACCATATATATTCATGTATGGGACAATATAACAAATCATTTACATTTACTATGGGCAGGTCAGTCAGACCTCACCTTTGATCCTTGTAGTAGTGAACATTTGTCTGATTTGTGTTGCATAACTATTGTACTATAGAACACATACTCAGTTTTCTTTACAGGGAAACCAGTCCATTCATACGATTACATTTTCGTACTAAGTCAACACGTACTACTAACAGTCAACTGAACTAAAACCAACGTTAACTACCAATTAGAACAACTACAATCATTGCGAACTTGTACCACTGCAGACTCACCATAAAAAATATACATTTATATATTCATTGCTATTGAAACCTTGATAACATATAAATTATTTGCCTTAATAATAATTAATTCATTAGATAAACATAAATGTACAATATATGAATGTTTAATGCCACATCAGAGGCGGATTTAGAGGGTTTTTCAGTGCCCCCTTTCCATTTTTGAGAAAAAATTTGGTTGATTATATAGGGAATCACTGAAGCATGACTGGAGCAGGTCCCCTGTTAGGCAGTCAGTGGGCCCCCACTTATGAAAATTTCTGGATCCGCCACTGCACATAATTACGTTTGCCTGGTTTTTGGTTAACTGCCTTCAGCGCTTACAGCGCTTTGATTTTCATGCGTTATCACTTCATTATGCGTTATGCGTTCATTAATATAAAAAAAAGAAGATGTGGTATGATTGCCAATGACACAACTCTCCAAAAGAGACCAAATGACACAGAAATTAACATCTATAGATCACCATACGGTCTCCAACAATGAGCAAAGGCCTTACCGCATAGTAAGTTATAAAAGACCCCGAAATAAAAAATGTAAAACAATTCAAACGGCAAAAATTAACGGCCTAATTTATATACAACAAATGAAACAATTTATGAAAAACAAATATGTAACACACCAACAAACGACAACCACTCAATAACAGACTCCTGACCTAGGACAGTCACATACATACAGAATGTGGCTGAGTTAAACATGGTAGCGGGATCGTAAACTGTTTAATTTGTGTTAACGGTATTGATTATTCTTGATTTTTATATGATGAAAACATGAATTAGTAATCAGTGTCATTGAGGGTTGAAGCTGGCACGTCAGTAACTGCTAGTAGTCCTTTGGTAATGTATGTATAATTGTCATTTTGCTTAATTGCTTTTGTTACTTATTCTGACATCGGACTCGAACTTATGTTGAGCTGATTTTAACTGTGCGTATTGCTGTATGTTCGTTTACTCTAGTATAGAGGTATAGGGGGAGGGTTGACATTTCAAAAACAAGTTCAACCCCGCTGGATGTCTACGCCTTTCTCTAGTCAGGAACCTCTGGCATTTGTTAGTCTTGTATATATTTTGAATTGCAGTACATGTATATGTTTTGGAGTTTAATATGACGTCCATTTAAAAAAAATACTAGTACACATTTTGATAAGGTGACAACTGAAGCCCGCATCCGTGTGCAGGATTTCTCTCTCTGTGTTGAAGACCTACTGGTGGCTTTCAGCTGTTTTCTGTCCCTTTGTATAGTCATCTCTTTTACACATTCCCCATTTTCATTCTCAATTTCAATTTGTTCTTTTTGTCATTACAAAGTCTATGTACGCGTGTTAATAATTACATTTCAATATAACCAATTAAAATGTTCAAGTAAATAAAACATAGTCATATTTTATTTTCTAAATTTGAAGTATCCTATTACCCTAGAAGTTAAAAAGACAGTTAAAAACAATTAAATTGCATGTGAGATTTGAATAAAAACAAAACATGCAAGTTATACTGAAACTAATAGTAAATTAAAACACATGTAAGTATGTCCTTTAGGTCATATGTTAAAAGCGTTAAAGATTACTTAGTATTAAAACGTAGAATGGTCCTTAGGACTGATGCAATCTTCACAATACAATACAATTATTTTTTCTTTTTTGTGTAAAGCTTTATAATGCAGAAAAAAGGTAGAAGACCGGGGTGCTTCATACAGTTTATGCATATATCTTATGTTACTAAGTTTCCATCTGCCATATGTCCTCTGTTCTTGACCTTATTTTCATGGTTCGTTTAGCAACATTGTTTTGTAACATGGAGTGCTCACTTATTATGATATGAGTGTAATGATAACTAAATTTGGCATACCAATTCTGCAAGGGTCTCATGTATCAGTGATTAAAGTGATTTTGTTGCTAAGTCCGTATTATCGTATACCAAAGACTATAAGCAGTCATAGTTTAATTACATTTTGAGTATAGAATGATTGTACGTGCTATTTTTTTTTTATCTTACCTTGAACTTAAGTTCATGGTTCATTGATCAATATTTATTTATAGTGATTTGGTCTCTTTTTCGGGTACTGTAAGTGATAGGGCCACTATGTTTAAGTAAGTAAAGATGTAATAGTTATACACCGAGGGAAAAGTGTGTCTGGATAAGAAACCCCGTCGGCCGGAGGCCGGAACGGTTTCTGATCCAGACACGCCGTATACCGAGGTGTATGACTAACTTACACTCCATTCTCAACTCTATATTGTTAACATTGATTATTAAATGAAAAAAAAACAACAAAAACGATAGCATATATTTTATTGACAATATCAAACCATGATTTATACTGAAGATTTTTTTTTTATTACATGCAACACCACTAGTAACCTTTTTTGGTTGTCTTTTGTTCAAACTTTGACAAGTGAGTATATTTTACCAATGTCAAGGTTGTTTTGTATATTCCAAATAAATCCTTGTGTTATACCGCAGTCCTACTAGGCAACGATCGCACTACGATCTGTGAGAAAAATGCAAAATTTTGATGATCGTAGTGCGATCATGTAGATCGCAGTAAGGTCGTAATACGGTTCCAGGTGAGGTCTTCAAAATCGTTATAAGCGTGGCCAACTTTGAACATTTTTAAAACAATCGTGGTGCGGTCGTGACGAAATCAGGTCGTAGTAGAAGCGTAGTGAGAGCGTAGTAAGGTCGTGGTAAGATCGCAAAGGTCGCTGTACCATTGTAGCGAAAGCGTAGCGAAAGCGTGTTTCTATTTGTAGAGACTGCGCTACGGTCTCACAGCGCCATAACTACGACTTCACTACGACCATCACGTTCTCACTGCGACCAATCTACCTTCCACTACGACTATACGACGTTTACACCACACTAATCAATACCACAGTACGATTCTAGCACGCCCATGCCGTCCTCAGCACTCTCTTCCTTCGACCTGACTACGTTCATACTACGATCATAAAGCTAGGTTCACACTGCCAATCAGACCAACTCGATCAATCTCGATCAAGAAAAATTAAGCGATCGGGAGACTGGTCTGTCTCAATTGACAAGAGTGTTCGGGTTGGTCTACCTTGGTCGTCATCGATCTGACTTTCTACCCAAAAGTTTTTGACATGTCAAAACATTCGAGTAATGATCGAGAAGCCAGTCACTCGAGAAGAGATGGAGAAATCGTCGAGTAGCGTTCGAATTGATCGGAAAGGATCGTGTAGAGATGGAGTTTGGTCGGAATACAAATAGTTTACCGATCAGTACTCAATCATTTCGATCTTTGCTCGACTAATTTCCGATCAATTCCCGATCAACGACAACCTGTACGCTATGTGATAAAGCTTAAATGCCCGATTGCTTCATGATCACTGCGACTTCTATACATTTTTCATCCCAGATAAACTCGACCAATACCCGATCTCTACGCGACTACATTCGACCACTCTTCGATCTCTCCTCGGTCATACACGAGTATACATGACTGCTACACGATTCTCTAAAAATGTGTGCAGCTCTGATTAACTCTCATAACTTTGCTTCTGCAAATATATCTTGGTTCTATTTAATTTTAACTGTACACAAATTCCTCTATGTACTGTACGCGTCTGTACTTTTTTAAAAGTTTAAAAGAGAGAACACAAATACGAAAGTTACAATCAAACCGAAAGCTCAAACCGACACAGCGATAGTAAAAAACGAAAGCCGACGAGAAGACAAATAGAAGTGAACATCACACAACACAACACACACACACACACAAATAAGAACATAGCAACACGAAACCCAATAAAACCTGGGATGATATCAGGTGTTTTGGAAGGGAAGTATATTCTGCATGTTTGCCACAGAGGATTTTTCAAAATATGAAAGAACTCGAGCATTTAAATTCATTATTAGACAGCTGATGACTAATTTAGCCTTCGAAGTTAGTTTTTGGGCTAATCGGCTCTTTTTGTTTGATTGTTTCTATTTTCCGTATGTCCAGACATTTGTGTAGTACAAAAATAAGAAGATGTGGTATAATTTCCAATGAGACAACTCTCCACAACCATCGCACTTTAGAGTGAGACACCATCGTACTTTAGCGTAGACCATCGCACTTTCGCGTGACCATCGCACTTTAGAGTACCATCGCACTTTAGAGTCCTACAGATATATGTAAACTGTTTCAGAAAAGGTATCCTCAAGGGGATTGAAATTCTATTTTTGGTCAAATTTTGGGAAATATGTGACATCTTTGCCCCTGTTTTGCAATATTTTAAGTAGAAAAAAAAGGCAGATTGTTGCCAAGGATACACCAAATAGTTATCAAAAGTACCAGGATTATATTTTTATACGTCAGACGCGCTTTTCGTCTACATAAGACTCATCAGTGACGCTCAGATCAAAATAGTTAAAAAAAAAAAGCCAAATAAATACAAAGCTGAAGAGCATTGAGGACCCAAAATTCCAAAAAGTTGTGCCAAATACGGCTAAGGTAATCTACTCCTGGGGTAAGAAAATTCTTAGTTTTTCGAAAAATTCAAAGTTTTGTAAACAAAAATAGATATCTTGAACCATTCAACTACTGGGTATCCGATCTATGGAAAATTCTGATTACATACATATGCACATAAATGACACAAATAGTAGGCTTAATTTTTAAGAAAGCAAGGAAAAGGGGATGGTACTATTTATATATATTGCTATCTTACATCAGTACTTATCCAGTGACAAATCTCATTTTGAAGAAAAGAGCAGTAAAACTCCTATAACAAATCAGCGTCCCATACTACTTCCAGGAAGTTTTTATAACCATTGGGGTCCTCTTTGTTCAGCTCCTGCAATTCTTTCATACTTATGGTTTTGCCATTTGATTAAGGACTTTCCATTTTAAGTTTTTCCTCTGAGTTCAATATTTTTGTGATTACTTATAATACTGCTCACACAATGGTCGCCTTGCCAGCCACTGCATATCTGGATTTTTCGGCACCCTTTGCCGCCTACCCCTTTTTAATTGTTTTCTACGCTCTCTTCAAGCTCCGTCACAGCTATTAACCTGTCTATCTGAGCCCTAACCACCTGTCCATACAATCCAACTGCTTGATTTCCATATAGATAATTATTTTAAATGTAAAATTTTACTCAGACCTTCTGTGAATTACTGAATCTAACCAAATAAACGGGGAACGTGTCCATTGGACACATATAATGCCCCAGCTTGCATATAATGTTATAAAGAGTCAATACTCAAGAATGGTAAAAGTGACGCCACCCAAATTCGCACTTGATCTGTGTATTATGGTATTGCCTTTCATAAAATTTGGTTGAGGCAAAATAATATTGGAGAACGGAAACTATTTGTTGGAAGGTTCGTATCCGTACTCACGGACGGACAGGGGTAACACTTAATGCCTACTCCGCTGCAGTGCCCGGGGTGATATAAAACAAATTCAGATGTTTTTTATACTAAAATTGTACATACCCGTCCAATGCCCGACTATTTGTACGACCCCTACACGATCAAGTCGATCTAGTCTGGCCGAGATAGGATGAAATCGAGTATAGTCGATTTGGTCTAGCTAGTCGAGTAAAGATCGTGTAAAGATCGTAAATTGGTCGGAATTATCGAATATGCATTCAATTAGTGGTCGAGTTTGAGTGGTGATTGAGTCGTTAAGGGGTCGTAAATGGTCAGGTTAAGGTCGTGTACAGTTGGATAGCAGTCGGATAGAAGTTGTAAACAGGACAGACCAAGAATTTGGTCACGCTTGGTAGTGAAAATTTGGACAATCGGGATCATCGAGTTGATCTGATCTTCAGTGGGAACCTAGCTTTATGCTCATTGTCATTTTCACTTGAAATATATAGAAGCTTTCCCTGTTTTGTTTGTCTGTATGCAATTTGAACCTCTTGTCTTTTTTTTCTCCAACGGTTCAACCATTCTTGACACATCTGTGTCATACCTGCTTTCGTTTATTAAAACTTCGTCATTTGAGCTTGATGAACCAGCAGTAGGTTGTGATTCAGGTTGCAGTGGTCGTTCCAACATCTCTGCTAGATCAGGATTCGTTACTATTAGAGCTCCCTCTGCCTCTACATCTACTCCTACTACCAAGCCCACATGTTCTGGTAGATTGTGGTAGCATGACTGTGTTGTTTCCGAGAAATCTACGTATTAATCAGAAATAAAAGGAATGGAACAGTATTGATATGGAACACGATGTTGACGTTATTACTGAGAACGTAGTAAGATCATGGTATGAACGTAGTATAATCTTGGTAAGAACGTGCTTTAATCGCAGTAGAAGCGAAGTAAGATCGTGTTGCAATCGGATAACTCGTAGTATGGTCGTAGTGAGAACGTGATGAGCGCAGAAAGATCTTGATAATGCGGGGTTCACACATTGCAGATTATTGCTCCAGTTTGAAATCAGACAGCGATAAGACATGAATGGTGAAAAAGTCGGGTTACTATCCTCAATTATCTTGAATGTCCTATCATTGTCTGAACGCAGTCGTTTAAGTTCTTAACAGATTCATACGGGTCAAGAATGGTCTGGATAGTTCGGCGAAGCACCCCGACAGTTAGGTGCGCCCCGTAACATTCGGGGAAACTCAGCCGATTTTGTCTAGTCGGACTACAAGCGTGACTATGTCGTTACATATTCTGCTATATTGGATCAAAATTCTAACAATGTTCTGTATATTCTGGACGGTGTCCTGTGGAACAGGAATGACCTGGAGAAAATTTTCATTGCTGTTTTCTGACGATTGATTCCAGATTGCATTCAGATCTTGTCGATTGCGAACCGTTTTTGCAGAAACCGTTTTGGAACAGTCCTGTTAATAATACCAAATTCGTAAATGATACCCACGTCAGAGTCCCAACAATTACAGAATACAATACGAATGAGACCAGAAAAAGTCGTTTGCAATGCGATAGAGCGGACCATGATAGGATTACGTTCCGACAGTACCTGATCATTCCGAGTATGCCGACAGTTTTCAAACGGATAACTTCCGTCAGCGTCGGTTCACTGTCTGCTCACTGTCTGATCTCTGTCGGATTACATTCGGTAGAATCGGGACGCAGTCGTGACAGACTCGGTCGAATTTTACCATGCGAAAGATACAAATCGGATTAGAATCGACTGAGAACGGGATTAAAGGGACAAATTCGTTTGGAAACGGTTGAATATCGATGCTTCCTGAACAATATTTGATTGTTGTCGTTATTAAATATTTTGTTTTTTACAAATTTTGATTAAAGTTTGAATTTCCATCCACGATTCACAGGATCTTGATCAGACTTTTGACAAATGTTAATCGGGAATTGTCCTATTAATTATAAGACGGCAGTAAAAATCGTGAATGTGTGACCCCAGCTAAAGTGTACAGAAGTGAGGTCACAGAATAAGCGCGATGAGAACTTGGTCTAATCGTAGTGGGGTCGTTGTGGAAGCGTAATGAGGACGAAGTAGCATCGTAAAATCGACGAAATACATTTTTTATGTCGCTCATTCCGCGACCTCACCATGATATTTTTTTTATCTTACGGTTTTATAAAAAAAAGCCCCCCTCTTCTCGAGAATAAATAAACATTCATATTCGGATCTACAAAGGGATAAGTGTGTCTGCAATAGAAACCCGACTACCAGACACGCTCAGCATACAAATATACAAATTATTTTTCGTAACTCCCTCTTTTGGGGGGCAGGGGCTGATCCTGCTTTGGTTCCAACCCAACAGACAGGGGGTGGGGTTACAATCAGTCAAATACATTCATCTTTTAAATCGGGTCCAACCCGCGGAATCCATAACCCGGATCGGCCAATGGATAACGAAAGGGGTCCAAGATTGAGAATCCACCTTTTTTAAATAGAAACATATGATTGGATAAAAAATATTACTTTCAGCTAAGGAGTAATTAAAAGATTTTTTTGTATTCAAAATAGATGCTTAATTTTTTTTTCGCTATTGGAGTTTCTTCAAGTGAACACTTTTAGTAATTTCTTATGGTCATGCTATTTAAAGAATTATCAATTTCTATTGATGCGAATTAAAATCGACTTTGTATGCGGGATGTAGAAGCAGGGGTTTCCAGAAACCCCGCTTGTCACAGCGTGTGGTCAACTCTATTGTTATTCTTAACAGATCTATTCAACTTACACTTGTTTCAAGAATAGAAACTATGAAATATAACAATAGAACTGGGGTGTAATGTTAGGTGTACATATCCATTGGCAAATTTTATTTGATCTTGAGCTTATCTTTATTGTTCATGGGTCAATATCTAGTGTTTGTGTTATTTTTTTTTTTGTCCCTCTAGCATCTGATCATGATCGTGTTTTAAGTGCATTGATAATGTTGAGTTTGAGATATTTGTAATTTATCCTTCGTATAACAAATAATCAACGTTAATTTAATCATAAGTAAAGCATTCGAAATATTTCAATGCGCATTTTTATTTTCACTTTCAGAATAAATCCGGCCATGATAATTTTTCTTTCTTTTTTTGAGACTTTCAAATTTCGTAACCACTTTAATGCTTCTATATATTTTTGACTTTTCTCATTGAGAAAGCAGAACGATGACCTTTTGTAGTTTACATCCTTGTTTTTTTTTAATTTTATTTGTGTGGTCACAGAATCAATAATAACACTTTGCCTTATTGTTTTATCTTTATGAATTTGTTTCTTCTGGCCAGTTATTGATAATTGTTGCGCCGATATGAAATCAGGAATGATCATAGGTGCGTAGGTTTTTGTTATCCAAAGATATAAGATATTTCACCCAGTTAAGAATATAGGAACATGTATATCATGTTCCAGTTGGTTTTTCGTATAAAATTTCAAATAAAAAGTAAGGTTGGACAGGTAGATGATACCTGTTTTTCGGTGGTTGTCGTTTGTTGGTGTAGTTCATAGGAGTTTCCCTTTTTTTCATATAAATTTCCCTGATTACTTTTTTTGAACCAGTTATTGTGGGGACGTTTATAGCAGCTTGTTGATCGCTGTGAGCCAGTTAATCATCTTAATGCTCCGTGTTGAATATTTACTTTGACTTATAGTTGTAAATTTTGTATATATTGTGACTTGGATGGAAAGTAGTATAATTGACACTCATGCTACAACTTCTCATTTATAATAATAAATTTATATTTTCAATACTTTATTCATTTTATAAAGTGTCAATTTTTTTTGGCAATTGCTGACTTTCCTTGAAGACTAGGTTTTCTGTAAATAAAAATAATAATTTACTAAACCTATAAACATATAGCTGTAAAACTGAACGACATGTCATATGTAACCAAATTGAATAATTACTAGTATATTTGAAATCACAAAATACTGATTAATTCTGCAGTACTGTAACACTCTCTCATTATAAACCTCTTAGACGGAAAGAATGAGTTATTCAACAATATTTCATAGAAAATCTTAACCAATCTTATATATACTTGTCTTAATTTGGGAAAGGGAAACATACCTAGTAAAAAACTCAACCAAAATGGAAACTTGCATTATATATATTTATTTTAGTGATACAATTCTGTTATGTTTGAAGGATGAGTTTTATAACAATTCATTGGCATTCCCATGTAAACCAATTGTGCTCCTCGTCTTGCGGACTTGTTCCTTTGATCGTATTATGCAGACTTCATACAGGAATTTCTCAAGAGGAATGCACAGAAGATAGCGTATCCTTTAATTTCGCGTTTATTTCCGCTAACTGAATGATTAAGAGTTTCGTGACTGTGTTAATCGCATATGAAACCTAACATAAGTGTAATCTGCTTCAATATCTTTACTACCATATAGATTGAGAGCTTCACAAACAGGCGGTTAATTTTAAAGTTATCATTGTGAATTTTGCATTTCAATGTCACGAAATCCAAGCTACACCTGCATGTTAATTATATATCTCCAAGTTCATAACCTATTCCGGGATTTGTGTTTCCGTTCATTATTTCCGTTAATCATGTTAATACAAGGTTGTTGCTTTCAATGAAACTATTTAAGAAATGGCTCCTTATGATTATGTTAAAGTCACAAATGATCACAGATATGCTTTATTTGTCGTACCCACTATGCTGTTTTTTTACTCAACTGTATTCTTACCGAAATATCAGTGAATGTTTATTTGCCATCAGCGTCATGTGAGGTACCACTTGTATAGCAGGAATTGCCATACATCTCATCCCTTCCCGATTTTCCGTGTATTGTAATAAGTGTTTTTGACTGTCGTTTATCTAAAATTATTTGTAGTTTTGGGTAAAAAAAACATGTTATCAGTCATATCCTATCTATTTTTCATTACGTATGCACTACTTACGTTATATACCAGTAACACCAACACTGCCGACGTCGAAGGCCTTCACATCTTCCTTCATCAAAACCCCAGTCTAAACAAAACCTATGACAACTTTTTGGGTCAAGAGGACAAAACTGGTCAAAATTAAATCTGCCCATATGCTGCTTTTTAGCAGCATGCAATCCTGAAAATATGATTGTTTATTTAATTTCTTGGAAATTTGATATTATTGGAAAAAAGATAATTCGTTTGTTTTGCCTAAGGACAATTTTGAGAAAGAAATTTTGTGTAGGGTCTTTATTTTGATTTTATTGTATTGAAAATAGAGTAAGGAAAATTCCTTCATTATCGTTATTTTTATTTTAATGCATCACGGCCAGGAAGTTCATGTATTTTTAATAAAGAAAAAAAAATTAATAAGCTACGTATACATTGAAATCATTGTATCGATATAGAATGTACTAACATTTCATTTTACAATTTTAATTAATTTGATATAATCTATCGAAAATGCATGTTGAGGTTCGTCTTCAAACATGTATTTGATTACTTGAAAAAAAAACCCACGAAATCATGTTGTTCAAACCTCAAACCTCGAGCCAGTATACACTGAGAACAGATGTCGTTGTGTTTATTCCGACTTAAGTGGAGATTGAAATTTGCACCTCTTGAAAATTGTCCCTTTTTAGCTCACCTGGCCCGAAGTGCCAAGTGAGCTTTTCTTATCACTTTGCGTCCGTCGTCCGTCGTCGTCGTCGTCGTCGTCGTCGTCGTCTGTTAACATTTACAAAAACCTTCTCCTCTTAAACTGCTTGGCCAAATTAAACAAAACTTGGTTACAATCATCATTGGGGTATCTAGTTTAAAAACTGTGTCCGGTGACCCAGCCAACCAACCAAGATGGCCGCCATGGCTAAAAATAGAACATAGGGGTAAAATGCAGTTTTGGTTTATATCTCAAAAACCAAAACATTTAAAGCAAATCTGAAATGGGGTAAAATTGCTTATTAGGTCAAGTTCTATCTGCCCTGAAATTTTCAGATGAATCGGACAAACCGTTGTTAGGTTGCTGCCCCTGAATTGGTAATTTTAAGGAAATTTTGCCGTTTTAGGTTATTATCTTGAATATTATTATAGATAGAGATAAACTGTAAACAGCGATAATGTTCAGCAAAATAAGATTTACAAATAAGTCAACAAGATCAAAATGGTCAGTTGACCCCTTAAGGAGTTATTGCCCTTTATAGTCAATTTTTATCAATTTTTGTTAATCTTAGTAATCTTTTACAAAAATCTTCTCCTCTGAAACTAATGAACCAAACTTGGCTACAATCATCATTGTGGTATCTAGTTTAAAAAATGTGTCCAGTGATCTGGCCAACTAACCAAGATGGCCGCCATGACTTAAAATAGAACATAGGGGTAAAATGCAGTTTTATGGCTTATATCTCAAAAACCAAAGCATTTAGAGCAAATCTGACAAGGTATAGAATTGTTTATCAGGTCAATATCTATCTGCCCTGAAATTTGCAGATGAATCGTACAACCTGTTGTTAGGTTGCTGCCCCTGAATTGGTAATTTTAAAGAAATTTTGCCGTTTTTGGTTTTTATCTTGAATATTATTATAGATAAACTGTAAACAGCAATAATATACAGCAAAGTAAGACCTAAAAATAAGTCAACATGACCAAAATAGTCAATTGTCTCCCTAAGGAGTTATTGTCCTTTATAGTCAATTTTTAACAATTTTCATAAAATTTGTAAATTTTTATAACTTTTTCCACTGTAACTACTTGGCCAAGTTTATTATAGAAAGAGATAATTGTAAGCAGCAAGAATGTTCAGTAAAGTAAGATCTACAAACACATCACCATCACCAAAACACAATTTTGTCATGAATCCATCTGTGTCCTTTGTGTAATATTCACATAGACCAAGGTGAGCGACACAGGCTCTTTAGATCCTTTCGAGGAACTTCACCTCCTTTTTATGACTAGATTTAACATTTCGAAAATTAGTCATAACTTCATGTTTTAAAATGTGTTAAAAAAATTACGGAGATGTGGTTTGGTATCAAATAAGACAACTATGCACTAAAGATGAAAGAATGTAAATTTACTGGGCACTATTTCGCCCTAACTATGAGCATATATATATATATATATAGAAAAGGTGATCGGCGTTACATAATGTTCAAAACTTGAAATAAAACAACGACATATACATGATAAAAACTGAAGAAAACAAAACCACAAAAACCATCAAATAAAACAGACAACACCCAATAACGGGCGCTGAATTACATGACCCAGCATTGCAACAGACACGCATAAATGTTTAACATGTTGTAAGCACTAAACACCCCCTTTCTGGGACAGTGTGCTGAAATCACATCAAACGAAAGAATGTTAAAATCAATAAACTGGAGAAGACTCGACTTTTCAGATCGGCACTGAAAACAAACAAAAACTCGAAAAAGAGGGACGAAAGATACCAGAGGGACAGTCAAACTCATAAATGGAAAATAAACTGACAACGCCATGGCTAAAAATGAAAAGGACAAACAGACAAACAAAAGTAAAAAAAACTAAAGAATTAACAACACGAACCCCACCAAAAACTAGGGGTGATCTCAGGTGCTCCGGAAGGGTAAGCAGATCCTGCTCCACAGGTGGCACCCGTCGTGTTGCTTATGAGATAACAAATCCGGTAAGTAGTCTAATTCGGTTATGAAAGGGAAGAGGGAAAAGGTTTGATCTCTAATTTCAACTAATTTTAAAACTATTTTTTGTATTTGAAATGTATCTGTGTAAACAAATGAACATTGAAGTACACATGTTAAAAGCCTTCATCATCACTAATTTGTGCAGAAGTACTCTAGTATATCAGTACCGTACACACGCAAGCTCATTTGAAGTAAAAACTGTATTTGAACAGCAAAATAATTGATATCTAAACATTTTACCTGCAATGCAGAGTGAAAGTACCAATACAGCGAAGAAATACTTCATGTTATTTGTTATAACCAGGGATTAATGATAAATATCTGAAAAATAAAAAAAATAAATTCTTACTTACAAAAATTGATAAAAAATAATTTAGTTCGCTCTAAATGCAGCTTCCAGTGTATAGCTCTCTATTCATTACTCTTTTTTTTCAGCAGGGTATTTTCCAGAAGCAGTAATGGAAACACAATACAACAATATAAGTCCATTTCTTTGTCAAAATGAATTATTTTCATAGTGACAAATTTCGTACAATTACACAACACTATTGGCTTGTTTACATTGTGAATAACTATCGTAAAAATAAAGATACAATGACCGTATGAATGCATCCATAAACAAAGATGAGACATACTCAAAATTTCACAGCGGCTCAATGATAATCTTGCAAAGAACGCATCTATTGAATGTATTGACATTTGTTCTGGAAAATATGATTATCATTTTCTTTGATATTATAGATATTTAAAAATTAAGATATAGATCTAAACTTCAAAGTATACTATATTGTAATATTTGTTTACTTTTTTGGTGTTCACGTGAACTACAGTAATTAATATAGAAAAGTTCTATCTAGCTATCGGCATAAGTATTTCAAAATTTAACTTTCATTTAAGTCAGCTGTGGATGGATGTATTGTGTTTCCAAAACGTCTTGCAATGTATGATACTTCACGTGAAATGTTCCATTTTATACCGGCATCATCCAATCTGTTTCTAGCTACGATTGAATTGTTTTTCTATAAACGATATCCTTTGCACGAGATATGTTACTGTCCTTTACTGGAAAATTTGTCAACTATGCGTTCCTTTATAACACCACTTACCAGATAGAGGGGATCGTCTGTATATCTGCACTATTAAAATTTATCAAGCGTCCTTGTTATTGCATTATGCAGGACAAAGAAGAGCTAATGTTTGTTCCGTAGCTTCTTAAAGGTACGAATGATGTTCATTATAAAAAAAAAGTACGGGATTGCTACGAACTCAAAAATGGTATATTTGTCTTTCCTAGTTTTCCATTTAAAATTTTGGTGTTCAGTACCAGGAAAATGGGTCTGCTAAGATTTTAGTTAATATTCAACCTAGCAATTGCTTAGAGTTGAAATCTTATTTTCAATTCTTTAGTTTAAGTATACTTACAGTTGATTTGACAAATTAACTCTCCTTAAGTTTCCTGCACAGCAGAACAGTATTTATATACTCTCACTGTTGTATTCTCAATGACGCAAAATCATTTTGATTGGCCATTGAAAATGTTTTAATTAATAAAACGCAATAAAATTTCGCAATATCAACCGACATAAAAAAAAACTACTCATCTAAACATTAAATTCTGATTTTTTTCTATACATACATACATGTACATGTATTATGAATTTAAAGACTGTTACGCGACCGGATGCGGTCTTTGTTTGATATATAACGTAACTGTATTTCCTGTAATGTTAAATTGTATCTTTCAAAGTAGTTACCTTTACAATAATAAGAAAGTCAGCGGATCAGTTAGTATGTGACGAATGCAATTGTACCCAAATTTTATATCCAATTGAGCATTGTATGCTATATTTAACCAAAAGCCTAAAAAACAATATAATTTGATAAACTTGTTTCTTAGTAAGATTTTGTCAAAATGAAAAAAAGATCGGTTAGCATCCTTCAGTTTTTTTGGTTTCAACTGAACAACATTTCGTTTTATAAATATGTCAAAACAGGTTTTCCATAACTTTGGACATAACATCTTATGTGTGTCACCATACATTAAGAATATTTCATGAAGCTAAAGTGTGCAATGAATTTGTTAAAATAATTTCAACCGATTATTGGTTTAATGAGTTTACAAAAGTGATTCGTTAAGTCTTTGGTGCACGGATACATGGGACTGCACTGTCAATATTTTCACCACGTACATGTACTGGTTATACCATTTTACTTGTCCTACTGCTCTGTTACTAAACAAGAGGATCTCAAAAGCTTGGATTGCTCACCTGTTATTTTTGCTTTTCAATATTTATTAATGAATGGCTTAAGAATGCCATTTAAATGTTCATTGTATCTGTCATATTTTTTTCAAACGCAAAAAAATGCATTTCACCCATGTGTTTCATTTTAGCCATAGTGTCTATGTTTCTTCACGTACAAGGAAATGAAATACAAAATGTATACTAGATTCATTTTGGTCATATAAAAATGTTTTTGAAGATCTTACTTTGCTGAACATTTTTGCTTTTTACAGTTTGTCTTTATCTTCAATAATATTTACGATATTAATCAAAAACTGCAAAATGTCCTTAAAATAATCCATTAAGTGGCAGCAACACAACAATGGATTTTTCTGTTTGTCTGAAAATGTTAGAGCTGATAGATCTTGAACTTTTGAGCATGTCAGATTTGCTCTAAATGCTTTAGTTTTTGACATATGAGCCACAAACTGCAAATGACCCCCAAGTTCTATTTTTAGCCATAGTGGCCATGTTTGTTGATGGATAAAAAAAATTCGGATACAATTCATAAACTAGATTCTCATAAGGAATATTTAGTTAATGTTTGAAGGTATTTGGCCCAGAAGTTTCAGAGGAGAAGATTTTTGAAATAGTTTACGACGACAGACAACGACAGACGACGGAAGACGAAGGACGCGAAGTGATGGCATAAGCTCAAATAAGGCCCTTCGGACCTACTTGAGCTAAAACGTGAAAAATATCTCAGTCAAAAATGTTAAGCATGGACAGAGGACAAAAGCAATTAAAAAGTGATACCAGATTTCAGATATCTTTTTCATCGCTAATAAATAATCATCATTTTGATTTAACATGAAATTTTGATAGTCCAATGAGACCACAACGTAACAATACAAAACATAGAATTGAGAATGGAAATGGGGAATGTGCCAAAGAGACAACAACCCGACCATAGAAAAAAACAACCTTTTATATAAGACATATTTTATTTTATTTGTATCTGTAGTTTAATTTTTATTTAGTTAACTGTACAATTTCTATTGTATAAATTTTGCTTCTGTGTTATCTTGTCCACTTAAAGTATGCTTTTATATTCAAATGAAAAGAATAGAAGTATTTTGTCCTAATGTTAGCTGAACTTAAACAAAATATTACCTCACACAAACATTTGTATTTCTGTTTATGATGCATATATATTAAATTGTACTTTAATTTTGTAAAGAACCTTTTTTCGACCTTACATGATGAATTAATTGTATCCGTAGTACAAGTATAAGTTTTTCCTTGAAACGAAAAAATAACTTACATCACAAAAAATCCCCTTTATTAATGGAGCACGTGAGCGGGTTAAAGGCACAAGGACGACAGCTGTTAGCACTAAGAGATAACTAAATGCACCTAACGTGAAAGAGGCATTATGTGTATGCTGTCTACATATCTTACATGTTTTAAATTATCAAAGAAACAACCCACCTTTGACATGTTTGTACTTGTTTTAATCTCTGTTTGCTATATGTTGGTACAATTTCGTTGGGAATACATAATATCCCCCAAAACATTCATTGCAGGATGAAACAACGTCTTTCTTTTCACTAGATATTTGTTCTGCTGTCTACAGTTTTGTACTGTGTACCGATCTGATGAGTTAAGTCATTTTCAACTGATTGTTATGCCCTTCCTAGGGGCATTATGGTCTGACTTCCGTTCGGTCGTCACTTCGTCCGTCTGTTCGTCTGTTTGTCCGTCTGTCCCGCTTCAGGTTAAAGTTTTGTCAAGGTAGTTTTTGATAAAGTGGAAGTTCAATCAACTTGAAAACTTAGTACACATGTTCCTTATGATACGAACATAGAAACTGATAGAACGAGTGGGGCATCCGTTTACTAATGAATACGCTCTTGTTATAGTTTAATTGTTCTTATGTTGTGCTATAACGCCACTGTACCAGGTTAGGGAATGGGTGATCGCTTGCAAACATGTTTAACCCTTCCACATTCTTTATGTGCCTGTTCGAAGTTGGGAGCCTCTAGGTTGTCGTTGATTCATGTACATGTATGTCTTATTTATATTTTCGTATTTTTTTTAAATTTGTTTCAAATTTGATCGTTTGTTTTCTCAATTGAATTGTTTTATATTTTTTTCTTATTTGTATCTTTTATAGCAGACTCTACGGTATGTCAATATTGGAGGGCAAACGGTTGCCTATGATTGCTTACATCCAAGTCATTTGACCCTTAGTCGGTAGTGTCTTATCCGAAAAGTCCCATTTTAAGACCGTTTCAGTGTACATGCATAATGCCTTTATTCTGGTAACGATGACTGGTTTCTGATGAATGCTTTTTTATGGGTTTTAAAAATTAATATCAAAAGTCTCTTTTCAATGAAAATGTTTTTATCTTTACAGCCCTTGGATGGTGTAAACTTCCATAAAAATGTATATGGTGAAATGGTGTATGGCATACGGTGCAATGGTAGAAGGTTGATAGTGATATGTAGTAATGGTGTTACGTGCGATCGGGAATGATGTGCATAAATGGTGTTAGACATTTAAAACTATGCAAAATATTGATTTTCAATTTTATATATTGATTAATATTGTGATCAAAATTCGTTTTTTTGAATTCATGAATAATTTTGTAGTCGTACTCTTTCTTTGAAATTAAATTGCATTATGGTTTTATGTTTAAGGTGTATGGTGCAAAGGTGTAACTAGTTATCAAAGGTACCAGGATTATAGTTTAGTAACGTGTATGGTGTAATGGCACAGGGTGTACGGTGTAAAGGCGTTTTGTGAATGGTGTAATGGTGTACGGTGTAGATGGAAGTTTACACCATCCAAAGACTGTATAACAAGTTTTATTTAATATAATATTTTATTTTTGCGCAAATGAAATAACAATTGGCGCGAAAGCAAAGCATCGATTCAATCCATATCATAAGTTCTGATAGGTAAGCTCGTTTCCTTTAAACAAAAAAACTGAGGAAAAAGGATTCATAGAAATTTACTAAAATATTTTATTTTGATTTTTTGTATGCTTTGTCTCATGCTATAGTTGTAGTATATTGTTACATTATATAGATTTGAATTTGAATTTAAATTGAAACATGTATACTTTTTTTTATTATTGATCTTTTTGTTGTTCAAACTACAGTGCATACATACATTATCACAATACATAAGTGAATAACATGATATTTTTTATGGCATTGTTATACTATTGATATTTTACGAATAAGACATAGTAAAAATTTACAAGTAAATGATGTGAATACTCAGTATATGATACCTCTTAAGAATACTTTGGAATACATTAAATATATATGATCATATCAAAAATAAATTTAATTAAATAACTTCCATAAATCCACCCCCCCTCATCTGTCGACAAATGACTCGTGTTTGTCTTTAGAAAGATATAAATATTCTAATATCTCCAGCCTCCTTTTCAAAAATTTAAGAAACGCTTGCACAGATATTAACAGTCTGTCTAATTGTGTGTTCTTAGCACAGTTGATGTAATACTTTGCCTGTAGAATACCATAATTTAAAATTAAGTTATCAGAATTCAATACACCGAAAATTACACTGTCTTTATTCAAAAATATTTTTACTCCAAAAACTAAATAAAAATTCTCTCCAAAATTGTTTTATTTCTGTACATTCAAAAAATTTATGCTCTATGGTTTCTAGTATAAAACATGTATATACTACATGTATCGTAATTTTCAATGTTTGTTCAGATCATTACTATATGACATGATTCAAAACTTTCAAGTACTTAACTTTTTCTTTTATATTTTTTGTATAATGACTAAGATATTCAATTACTATGCAACCCGTGATCTTATCTATATTTTTTTTTCGAAGAAAATTAAAGTGTCCCTAAAAATCCCGTTTTGCACTACGTGTGTTTCTTCTATTAATTATTCTGATAGATAAAACAAATCCCTTAAAGGTAACATTATTGAAGCTGTTGTCCTGTTGTTGTAGTGATGTAGTGGTAGATAATTTATTGTAACAGAATGCCCAGTAGATAGTCTTCGTAACGATTAATAAAAACTGAAAATTGAGCATTACGAACCCTATTTAAAACTGGGGAGATTTGTGGTAATCCAGAAAGGTTAAAGTATACCGATTTATACGGTACACCCTTCGTGCTACTCCTAAAATACATTAATTAGTAGTTTTATTAATTGATAAACAATCATATAATCGCAGATTGTAATTCATTTTCCAAGTTGATGAGATATTATAAGGCTTGCATTTCCTCTATCATGACTTTTTTTGGTAGATGTTAGCTGCTCACAAGGAAGCAATTAAACTAGAAGTCGCATATAGGAAGTTAAAATCATCCATTCGATTAATTAAAAAACGCTATTACGATTTGATAAACGCTGTTTAATATATTTTCAAACATGCCAAACACGACAACGGATATGTTCCAATCGTCAAAAGCACAATACCATCATCATCTATCCACAATTTAGACTTATCATCGAGGTTGTACTTGCATCTGTTACATGTTGGGTGCCAAATGTAGATCATGATCTGTTTGCATATCCAGAGCATGTGGAATCTTCCCCGGGTGTTTAGGTAGGGTTAGTGTGGTACAGTCTTTATCTTTATTTGTTTTGTATCCATTTGTTTGTCATTGTGTTGTCAAATTGAAACATGAGTCCTCTCAAATGCATTTAAAAGACATAATATACTAGTTGCCTTGGGTTTGTAAAAATAGCAAAAACGTAAATGGTCATGATACACCTTCACATTCATTTCTGAATAGTAAAATGAAATTACTTCAGCTAACTGTGAATGTAGAATTTTTGGCTGTGTGAGAGTGGTGAAAATTCTTAAAAGGCTATCATTATCCTTTATTGACCAGGAAATACTACCGTGCCACCTACACTATTGTTGCCTTCATTAACAGGTCAGAACATTTCTTACATTTTGATCGAATAAAGGATTTTGTATCAACACAAAGTCTATGTATGCGTGTTAATAATTACATTATAACATAAACATTCAACAATCGTTTATTTATTCGAATTGGACTTAAATAAAAAAAAAAAAATCTTTTTTACAACTTATCAAATAAACGTTTGCTTTTTGTTCAATTGAAATCATTTCCGGCATTTAAGGACAAGAATAAATTAACAATTAAATAAATTCGGGTGGTTTTGCAAATCACATATATCAACAAGGTTTAAAAGCGGAAATTTGTAATTGCTCCTCCTCTTTTACGAAAAAAATGATACACCTGATATCTACGTGCACTGATTAAACTACGTCCATGCTGCAGTATTGACCTTTCATTAAGCACTGCACATACTGTCTTGCATTTCTAAACCCTTTAAATGGTAAGGGGATGAGAAGTGCATGATATCTAAATTTGCTTGTACACACACAGCATAGCAACGGACGATGCCGATAATCACATCATGGTGAATTAAACAGTTTGTAGTGTAATGTGTCTTTACAGTTGAATCACTGTGTCCGCGCGGCAATTGCTATTGCGAATTACATGAGTTTTGAATATCCGTAAATGTAACACAAATATAAAAGTGTTTGTACTTGTTTGAGGCAAACCGATGGCCAGAAATGAATAAAATTTATTAGTTCAACCATATTGAACCATTTTCTATTAAAAAAATAGATTATTTGATAACAGTTCATTTGTTTCAAACTAAATTATATTTCGTAGTATAAAATCTGTCTAAACAGGATTTCCATAACTTTGGAAAGAACACCTCAATCAATGGTTTTATGAATTTACCAATGCAAAGTGAAGCATTTAGTGTTTGCTGCATCGTATATTTGTCAAATCATAATTGTCATATCCATTTACTTTTCTTTAAGCTCTGTAACTAAACAAAAGAAAAAGATACATGTAACTCGGTCAAATAAGTTAAAAAGGAACCGAAATCAAAGACAATCAAAATGTATTAACTAATGACAGATATGTTTTAATATTTTTTTTTTTATCATATAAAGGGGATTAGGGTGTATAACTAACGGAACACTTTATCTAAGGCCGTCAGTGTCTTCGTAAACCTAATTTTGAATATCTGGTCATGCTGTTACAGAGATAAGAAACTTAATTGGCTTATTTCAATACATTTTTTTAATTCTGAACTGTTAGTTGATCATTCAGTTATTGTCTTTCTGTGGTTTTTCTATTTGTTATGTTGGTGTTTTTAGTCGACTTATGAATGACTGCTCCTTTGGTATCTTGTCCACCTATTGTATGCTTTCGTATTAAAATAAAAAGAATAGACATACTTTGTCTTGATGCCTGCTGAACATAATAATTGTTTTCTTCATACAAGATGTATTTTATTTTATGATGCATATATATTAAATTGTACTTACATGTTGTAAACAACTTTGTTTTAGACCTTACATGATAATTAATTGTATCCGTAGTAAAAGTATAAGTTTTTCCTGGTAATGAAAATATAACTTACATCACAAATAAACCCTTAAGTTTGTTAATTGAGCACGTGAGCAGGCTAAATGCACAAGGACGACAGCTGTAAGCACTAAGAGATAACTAAATGCACATAACGTGACAGAGTGATTATGTGTATGTTGTCTACATATTTTAATGTTGGTACAATTTCGTTGGGAATAAGTACTTAAAAAAATAACCCCCAAAAACATGATCTCAGGATGGAACAACGACTTTTCACTAGATATTTTTTCTGCTGTGTACATTTTTCTGCTGTGTATATTTTTCTGCTGTGTACCGATCTGATGAGTTAAGTCATTTTCAACTACTTTTCATGCCCTACCTAGGGGCATAATGGTGTGTATATCCGTTCGTCCGTCACTTCATCCGTTTGTCCAACTTCAGGTTAAAGTTATTTTGTCAAGGTAGTTTTTGATGAACTGGAAGTTCAATCAATTTGAAACTTAGTACACATGTTCTTTATGATACGATCTTTCTAATTCAAATGAGAAATTCGAGTTTTTACCATAATTTCACGGTTCACTGAACATAAAAAATGATAGAACGAGTGGGGCATCCGTTTACTATGGACACGTTCTTGTTATAGTTTAATTGTTTTTATGTTGTGAAAAAGGGTTCATGGAATTTACTTAAATATTGTATATTGATTTTCTTTATGCTTTGTCACATGCTTTAGTTGTAGCATGTTATTACAATACAGATTTGAAATTAAATTGAAACATGTATAAATATACTGTCGTAATTATGTATATTTATTTTGTTCATTACTATCGGACATGATACGAAACTGAAACGTAATTAATTTTTCTTTAATTTTTGTATTATGACTAAGATATACAATTACTATGCAACCCGTGATCCTATTTATAATTAATTTTCTAAAAAAGGAAAACCAAAGTGTCCCTTAAAATCCCGTTTTGTAACACGTGCGTTTCCTTTATTAATTAATCTGATAGACAAGATCTTTTGTACAACAAGTCCTTTAAAGGACACATAACTGAAGATGTTGTCCTGATGTAGTATCGCAGTGGTAGACAATTATTGTAACAGAATGATGACGTCTTAACAAAAGCTATACGTTGGAAAAAGTTTAATGTTGATGATCATTAGTGTAGTGTAACACACACATGTCTGTCTTACAGAGAACCCAGCCCCTCCACTTGGTTCCTTTCTTTTTTCTTTATAGTGTGTAGTGCGCTGTCAAAAAGAAATGGACGATACAAATAGGAGAATCAAAATTCATAGACCGACTGAATCATGACAAGAATGAAAAACAAAAAAAACGAAAAAACACTAACAGTCTTCGAAAGGCTGCATAACAACTAAAAACAAATTGAGCATTACGAATCCTATTTAAAACTGGGATGATTGCTGGTGCTCCAGAAAAGGTTAAAGTATACGGATTAATACAGTACATCCTTCGATCTACTCCTAAAATACGTTAATAAGTAGTTTTATTAATTGATAAAATATCATATAATCGTAGATTGTAATTCATTCTTATATATGTATCTCCAAGTTGCTGAGATATTCCAAAGCTTATATTTCCTATATCATGACTTTTTAGTTAGATGTTAGCTGCTAACAAGGAGGCAATTAAACTAAAAGTCACATGTAGGAAGTTAAAATCATCCGTTTGAAAATTAAAAAAACGATATTACGATCTTATCAAATAAGGGCCGACATACAAAAACATAGAAACATGTTTGTTCCAAAGCTGTCATCAGTACTCGTTAGAAAAGGTCTGTTATAGGTAAAACAAACTCTCCGGCAGTTTCAGCTCCGATCCGCATATTGTTCTACACTAATCACTGCCTTAGACTAGTTCGCAACCCGCCCTTCAAGATGTTTGACCCGAATTGACCTTTCGTTGCTACTAAACCCAATATGGCTGAAAACTTGAGAATGAGCTTCAACTGAGACCAGTTGTTTTAACAAAACAATAATTGTAAACTAAAACCAAAAATCCATAAAAATCAAAATAATATAAATAACTGTTTATTTTATAGGAAAAAGTTCTTCTTCACGGTTTGCAGTAAAAAAATCATATTTTTTGGTGTTGACTTTTGTCGTCGGCACGTATCGTATGTGCAGCTATCAATATCAATCATATACACGGAAACCGTGATTATTGCATATTGAACATAAACATACAGACAATTTAACTGTCTTCACGATTGACCTAAAACGTTGCCCAAAAAAGTGGCAGACACAGTCTTTGGTCCTTACTGTTATTAGTATTACTGGTAGTAAAAATGCCGTGATAGATTAAATTTACTGAAAAGAGCTTTAGAAAACTATAAAAAAAAATGATTTGAAAATATTTTGTAAAAGACTTATTTCCATTATCGAAAGACAAAACTGCACTTCGGGAATATTGTTGTTAATTATCAAAGGGGTTGGGAGCAAATATTTATGTCACAACAAATGGCTTCAAATATTAATGTCACAGCATATGGCCACAATGCCATGGTTGTAACGAACAAAAAAGAATGTATTCCTGCAATAGAATATGTACTTTAAATCCACCAGTTATGCATTGAATTGTTTTCATACAATAGATGATGGCGAAACAGTAAGAAGGACAATATCACATATAAGTGAGGAATAGCTGAAAAGGGAAAAATTAAATTCATTAAATAAAACAAAATATAGGTATAAGAGTTTTAAAATATTGTCAGATATAAAATACATTATTTGTCTCTGATATTGTTAGTGTTATTTGCATGAATTAATTTCTTTGTCAAATTATTAATAAAATGCTATTAAATGTATCTCAACTTGCTGTTGAAATAAAATAAACAAAATGCACAATATTCATAAATTGCATTATGAAGGAAAAGCAATCATGCCAATATGTGTTCTTATACTTTTTGAAGTCAATCAAAAATTTAACAGTTTATAAATAAATGTGACACAAAAACACTCGAAATATGTCATTATTTTTTTTATATTTGAAGAAATCTGATAGATGTGTGTGAAAGATGACTTGCTTTTGACACTGAATGCAACACTTTTATATTACGTCATATTTCAAATGTTCACTAACATATACCCCTCTTTTGAATTTTCAGAACATTATTACATATCAAAAAATAATATATTGGTTTTATTTCAACACAAAAATTTATTATTAATTATATACTCATCTTTATTTCATTACAACGTTCGGCTGCATCTACCAGGGGAACTCAATAACTTAGCTTCATATAAAATCATTGATTTAGTTGCTTTATGGATTTTAACACCTATTGATAAAACTTGAGATAAGATTGACACTTTCAGAAATTAAGATATATATCGTTAGAATTCATCAAATGATGTCCATGATTTATACATCAAACATTATCAAGTGTAAGTATCTTTACTATGAAAATAAAAATTGATTTGTATACAGTATAACAAATGAATCATGCCAGTTTTACATGATTTTATTTTTGTGACACTGAAAATTAATTTTAAATGGCTATAATGTGTATGTTCCAGACCATATGAGTATTTGGACCGTACGCGTACGGTCCGGACTTTATATGTATAATCGTACGGTCCGACCATACGCGTACGGTCGGACCGTATGAGTATACGCGTATGGTCCAATAAGAGCTGACCATACATGTTATTAGATCATATGGGTTAAATTTAATCAAATAAACATTAATCACAATCTTTATTTTTAGTTTTACTAATTGATAAAATGAACAAATGAACCATTGAAATTAAATATTTGTTTATTGTATGTCATGATCCTAATTTTGGTACTCTCAATCAATGTTACACTTGCTACCACAAGTAACGTACTAATATTTTTTACATTTACAGTTTTGCAGTTCGTGTATATGTTCCTTAGCATTTGCATTTTTTTGAAAAGTTGTTAAATATTCTAAAACAATTGTCCTCCCACATTATATTTACTTCCGATATTTTCAATTCTAGTGATCATAATTCAATTATTTTACTGAGTGATCGACATGCTAAACACAAGAGAGTACCAGATTCAATTAGCGTGACATTTTTAAATCATTAGAATATAAAGTTTTTTTCAATTACAATTAAACTTTTTTATATCAATTTGAGAATTAAGTTATATTGATCTGTTATATGTATCTAATTAACTTTGACAACTTCTTAATATTAGTCAGACCGTATTATTGTTTTGAAAAATTACGCATACGGTCCAGACCGTACGCGTACGGTCCAAATACTCATACGGTCTGGAACATGTATATATATGGAATATATTTTACTAAAATAAATTAAAAAAAAAACACAACTCAAAATTGTTCTGCTTAACACAAATATGGTCATATTGATTTCACAATCAGATCGTATTAATGCAAAATTTGGAAGGTAAACGCTAAATTTACTAAAGGAGGGACGAAAGATACCAGAGGGACAGTCAAACTCATAAATCGAAAATAAACTGACAACGCCATGGCTAAAAATGAAAAGGACAAACAGACAAATAATAGTACACATGAAACAACATAGAAAACTAAAGAATAAACAACACGAACCCCACCAAAAACAAGAGATGATCTTATGTGATCCGGAGGCGTAAGCAGATCATGCTCCACATATGGCACCCGTCGTGTTGCTTATGAGATAACAAATCCGGTAAATAGTCTAATTCGGTAGGTCACATTTATGAAAGGGAAGAGGATTGTAGTTACGACGTAAGGGACATATCCGATATCATTTGTGAAACGGTTATTCCATGTTTATATTTTTATATATTTTAACTTCATTCTTTATCAAGTACTTTTCTTTAAATTTTAAAACAAACTTTTTCCTATCTTTTCTTTTGATATTATCAAAGCATTTTGACAAAAACTATCTTCTCGTTATATAATTGCAGAAACATGAGAAACCAATTGGAGTAATACATCACTATCAGCTGAAGGAAAACAAAATATTGTCAATAGGATAAAAATGACGAACAGGCAAACAATCTATAACACTTACTACAATACTACACGAAAAACTAAAAATTTAGCTAGTAACTACAAACCGCCTCCCTCGGTAATATCCACCGTGGTAATCTTATTTAAATAAAAAATATACCTTTCGTCACACGGATTACACATATTCTACAATGGTCATTCAAACAACGATAAAGGCTGTAAAACTTTCGAAGGGAAGACATGTCTTTATTACCATTACCATTTATAACACCTGACGCAATAGCTTGCTTATAATCAGTTATTTTTAATCAAGAATATGACAAATAAATTCATCATATATACAGGAATTAAAAGTTTGTTTTGCGCCAGGCGTACGTTTCGTCTACAAAAGAGTCATCAGTGACGCTCGAAGCGAAAAAAGTTTACAGAAATATTAATTGAATAAGTATTTCATACATTTTTGGATTAATGGGAGCACATTTCGCTTCTACCTTTTTTAGTTATCATCTTTTATTATTTGTGGCGTACAAGAAGCAATAAATCGCTCGGTGTTCACATTGATTCTGTCAGTCAGAAGATGCACGAGTCACTTTTTTGAGATGCCAAAGAAAAATCATGTAACAAAATATTTTTCATCGAAATATCGACTATAGACTTGAACATGCTGAATGATTTGTTTATACTGAATCAACATACACTACTGGACGAAAAAACGTCTGTCCATACCAGTAACAGTCGTTCTAAGACTGATAATGTTTGTTAAAGTTGTAACAGTTGTTAAATTTCACTGCTGCAGTTTTTTTGTAACTGTCCCAACTTTAAAAGTGTTTGTCTACAACATAAATCGACTGTAACAACGCAAGAAATAACTGTCACCGTTATTAAAGGACTGATACAACTATTTCAAAGTTGTAACAGTTGATTTACAACTGTCCCAACTCGAAAAACGTTGCAACAGTCATAAATAAACTGATTAAACGCCTAAAGGGTTGTCACAGTCGTAATAAAACTGATGCAACCATTTGAAAGTTGTAACAGTCATTTAATTACTGTACCAACACGGAAAACGTTGAAACAGTCATAAATAAACTGTTTAAACGCAGAAAAGGTTGTAACAGTTAAAATATGATAGCTACAACCATTGTATAGGCATAGCTAATTTATAAGCGTAGCAACTTCCAAACATTGATCTTCATGTACACTTAAAATCAAGGATACAAAATGTCTAACAGTCAGGGATATAGGTTCAATTATTTGTAAAAAAAAATTTACTGTGTGAAATATAAGGTTGTGACAAAGAGAAACAACTATCACTCCAATGTAATACATTAATTTTAGATAGATATTGATTTAAAAAGAAAAGTATTTTGAAATATTTGCCGCTGAACACATTTTTGTATTCCTCGGTTATTTAGTGAATGTGCTGAATTTATATATTTTTTTAACACTTCCTCGCCCTTATCTCTTCGAACCAATAAAATCAGAACCAGCACAAGATACCTGCAATTTCACTAGATAAAAGATATATCTACTAACAGAAAAATCGAAAAACGTTACGCAATATATTTGTTACCAAATGTATCTTTATAACTGAATTAAAAGTTGACAATTTTTATATCATCTAAATAACAATTTAATTATTTTTCTATTAAATAAGTTAGGTGTAAAATCATTCATGCATACACGGTTGTTTTCAATACCCGTAGTTTTACGAATCACATCACTTCATAATAACGCTGAATATACAGGATATACTCTAAACCTAGCGGGGAACTCCTAATACACGCACTTGTTAAACTTATCCCCACATAAAACTGCTTTATATTTTCTTGAGGGCTTATTTCACACACTAATTTTTGGGGGCTACATTTCTTGTAAAATTATAAATATTGCCGTAAAATCATTTTGATTTCTATACATGTAAAAAAAAATCAGACATTTAAGACATCTTTTGCAGCTATGGAAAACAAATCTTAAATCTATCTGAATTTAATTTATTTTATTTTACCGTATTTTATTTTTGAATAGGTCAATATTAACTCGACTTTGTATTGTACATTGTACGGAATGGTCTATTTGAAGTTCAATTGTAATTGATACACATGATACAGGTAAATAGCACGTCAGCATTCATGATTGAGGTAAAAAAATATTATCACTCGCGAGAAAAATTCATATTTTCACCGGATTTTTCGCAAAGAATTTACCATACATAATTTATGTAAATACTAGTAGATGGACGTACTGTTCAAGACCCGACAAAATAACTAGCGCAAGTGAAAGTTCAAATGTTCAAACCATGAAAACTCGCATTGTTTAAGACAGGGAAATCAAATCTTAATTCTTTTATTTTTTTCACATCACTTTTTAGAACTTGATGTATTCTTTAGACTCCGGTCTTATTAAATTCTAAAGACTGACGTGTGGTTTCAGTTGATCAGATGTACTAACGTTTATCCTAAATATTTTCCCATTTCAATTGTTCAAATTCAAATAATTTAATCCCATAAATGCTTGTACAATAATGACATATTATTCAATCAGTAAAGAAAACTAACAATGTTACTAGATAGATAGATAGATAATTATGTACAGACAATATTTTGGGTCCCTTTATATTTTTAGCTCACCTGGCCCGAAGGGCCAAGTGAGCTTTTCTCATCACTTGGCGTCCGTCGTCCGTCGTCGTCCGTCGTCGTCGTCCGTCGTCGTTAACTTTTACAAAAATCTTCTCCTCTGAAACTACTGGGCCAAATCAAACCAAACTTGGCCACAATCATCATTGGGGTATCTAGTTTAAAAAATGTGTGGCGTGACCCGGTCAACCAACCAAGATGGCCGCCACGGCTAAAAATAGAACATAGGGGTAAAATGCAGTTTTTGGCTTATAACTCAAAAACCAAAGCATTTAGAGCAAATCTGACATGGGGTAAAAATGTTTATCAGGTCAAGATCTATCTGCCCTGAAATTTTCAGATGAATCGGTCAATCGGTTGTTGGGTTGCTGCCCCTGAATTGGTAATTTTGAAGAAATTTTGCTGTTTTTGGTTATTATCTTGAATATTATTATAGTTAGAGATAAACTGTAAACAGCAATAATGTTCAGCAAAGTAAGATCTACAAATAAGTCAACATGACCAAAATGGTCAGTTGACCCGTTTAGGAGTTATTGCCCTTTATAGTCAATTTTTAACCATTTTTCGTTAATTAAAGTAATCTTTTACAAAAATCTTCTCCTCTGAAACTACTTGGCCAAATTAATCCAAACTTGGCCACAATCATCTTTGGGGTATCTAGTTTAAAAAATGTGTGGCGTGACCCGGTCAACCAACCAAGATGGCCGCCACCGCTAAAAATAGAACATAGGGGTAAAATGCAGTTTTTGGCTTATAACTCAAAAACCAAAGCATTTTGAGGAAATCTGACATGGGATAAAAATGTTTATCAGGTCAAGATCTATCTGCCCTGAAATTTTCAGATGAATCGGTCAATCGGTTGTTGGGTTGCTGCCCCTGAATTGGTAATTTTGAGGAAATTTTGCTGTTTTTGGTTATTATCTTGAATATTATTATAGATAGAGATAAATTGTAAACAGCAATAATGTTCAGCAAAGTAAGATCTACAAATAAGTCAACATGACCAAAATGGTCAGTTGACCCCTTTAGGAGTTATTGCCCTTTATAGTCAATCTTTAACC
Source organism: Mytilus edulis (assembly GCF_963676685.1). Lineage (NCBI taxonomy): Eukaryota > Metazoa > Mollusca > Bivalvia > Mytilida > Mytilidae > Mytilus > Mytilus edulis. The sequence continues at coordinate 16,607,290 of NC_092345.1, forward strand.
ATTTTTCATAAATCTAAGTAATCTTTTACAAAATCTCCACTGAAACTACTAGGCCACAATCATCTTTGGGGTATCTAGTTTGAAAAATGTGTCCGATGACCTGGCCATTCAACCAAGATGGCCGCCACGGCTAAAAATAGAACATAGGGGTAAAATGCAGTTTTTTGCTTATAACTATGAAACCAAAGCATCTAGAGCAAATCTGACAAGAAGTTAAATTGTTAATCAAGTCAATATCTATCTGCCCTGAATTTTTCAGATGAATTGGACAACTGGTTGTTGGGTTGCTGCCCTCCAATTGGTAATTTTTAAAGAAATTTTGCCGTTTTTGGTTATCTTGAATACTATTATAGATAGCGATAAACTGTAAACAGCAATAATGTTCAGCAAAGTAAGATCTACAAATAAGTCAACATGACCTAAATGGTCAATTGACCCCTTAAGGAGTTATTGCCCTTTATAGTCAATTTTTAACAATTTTCATTAATTTGGTAAATTTATGTAAATTTTTACCAAATATAGTTCTCTGTTACTAATGGGCAAAGTTCATGATAGATATAATTGTAAGAAGCAAAATCGTTCAAAAACTTCAAACACATCACCATCACCAAAATACAATTTTGTCATGAATCCATTTGTGTCCTTTGTTTAATATGCACATAGACCAAGGTGAGCGACACAGGCTCTTTAGAGCCTCTAGTTTTGTTCGGTGTGAGCCGAGGCTCCATGTTGAAGACCAAGGAGCGGATCCAGCCATTTTAAAAAGGAGTTGTTACTAACCCAGGACAAAGGGGGGTTCCAATTACATGTACCCATTCAAATGCCTTGATCGTCCAAAAAAGGGGGGTTCAAACCCCCGGAACCCCCCTCCCCTGGATCCGCGCCTGAGGCTATACATTGACCTATAATGGTTTAGTGCGTTATACATGTATGACTTTGTAATGCTTATTGTGTTTATGGAAAACAATGGAAAAATGTTGCTTAACATCTTGGGATATATATTAAGAAGGCATTTATTCAAAAGCAGATAGAATTAATTTGTAGAAAAACATGAATATTAAAGGGCAGATGATCAACTATTATAGTACAAGTCTTTGATTAACCACAATATTATATTTGTCATCACTGACGTATCAATGTTGCTTTTGTATACATGGTATAAAATTCAAACTTGGGTTTCTCATCTGAACTTGTTCACACGGTGTTACATTATCTAATATAGCTTTGCCTGTTATAGGTTTTTCATTATCACACTTATGGGGAACTGATTTTGCTCATTGTTGAAGGATGTACAGTTACTAACAATTACATCACTTCACTTGAAGTTCCTCCATCGTTCAATTTTCATCCATGGAGATCCCTGTCTTGGTTTACGGTTGATGGTTGTCTTATTGAAATTCATACCACATCTCCTTATTCTGGTTATCATACAGTATACATGTTATACCAATGTCCCAGGTTAGTGGGAGGGTTGGGAACTCGCTAACATGTTTAACCCCGCCACATTATTTATGTATGTGCCTGTCCCAAGTCTGTAGCCTGTAATTCAGTGGTTGTCGTTTGTTTATGTGTTACATATTTGTTTTTCGTTCATTTTTTAAAATAAATAAGGCCGTTAGTTTTCTCGTTTGAATTGTTTTACATTGTCTTATCAGGGCCTTTTATAGCTGACTATGTGGTATGGGCTTTCCTCATTGTTGAAGGCCGTACGGTTACCTTAAATTGTTAATGTTTGTGTCATTTTGGTCTTTTGTGGATAGTTGTCTCATTGGCAATCATACCACATCTTCTTTTTTATATGTTATACAAGACTAAAATACCTAGTATTATCAAATGAATTATAACAATTGTTAATAGTTGTCAGACTTTTGTTATCAAAAAGCAGCTACTGTACGTGTATAATCAAGATGTAGACATGATCACTGGTGTCAGATGTAAACAAGAGTGACTGTGCAAATGCTGAAATGTCATCTCTGCTTTGCCTACATGTATGAAGGTTTTACTACATGTACAAGTATCACATAAACTTTCAATTTTCATTAACCTTTGAAAATGAAGTTGCAGTCAAATTAACCAAGCCAGACAGCTAGATGATGTACACCCTACAAACTGACATTCCATACCCATGATACCCAAAATTTAGTGATTTATACTGTCTGTGAAATAGACTTAACATTCTTAACATCCAAACCATGAAAACTAACTTATGAATATCCAATAATATGCCCAAAATAGTGATCCTATACATGTCATGCATGTACATGTAGTTTATACTGTAGCATCTGAGAAACATTTGGAAATAGATCAAACCACAAAAACTAAGCATTGTTCAATGAACCATGACATTTTCATTGGGGTCAAAGTCTGATGTAAGTCTTGCAATTAGACATATTCACCTTACACTCGTTTCATAAACCAAATATAGTTGACCTACTTTTCCTACTGCTTGTAGTATTTTTAAACATGTGTGAGAAACAAACTTGACAAATTACATGTAACTGAAGTAACCTTAATCACTGATCCATGAAATGAAGTCAGGATCAGGCTAACCCTGCCTGACAGACACTGAGACATGTACACCTTTCAAGATACCATAACAATTAATCCAGTAACTCAATTAATATACATAAGTTATACATTTTAGACTTCAAGTGTATTTCACTGTGACTGTTCAAACAGTAATATTTTTTGTAAACAGTTACATGTTACAATCAATCAATAACAGAAACTTCATAACATTTTAAAGGAAGTATCCAGGCATTTCAGCTTCTAAAATGTATCTGGTGAAGCTTAAATACAAAACGGTACGCTGTAGCCACTGCCAGATTGTAATACATATTTCTTGGCTTGCATGCATGTACTTCAACTTTTGTTGCAGGAGGGATAATAAAATTATACTTTAATGTACGTGCATGGTATATTTGTTTCAAAAACCATGAACACTTGGCCACTAACATGACTAATCATGCTTATTAAGATTTTTATTTAATTCTAATTCAGACTTTAATAATTTAAGTACAGCAAGCAGTCATTTGACTCTATAGATAAACAATTGACACGGACTGCACGAGACCCTCATAGTTGGTTAAGATCTTTTTACACACCCTGGACATGCTGGCGGTAGTTAACAATTGCAATGCCAACATAAACTTCAGATGTGATATACATGTACTGTTTTGTTAATTTCACTGAAACTAGAAATTCACATTATCCATATTGTTATTATATTAAAATGACTGATTATCCACTAATTAAAAGTATTCATGAATTCAGATATGATGCACTATTATTAGTAGTATTCACTGAAACTATGTATTTTCATTATTCCAAATTGCTATTTCAAATGAATAGTTATCCTTGGTATTCATGGAATTCAGAAATAATGTACATGTATGATTGCACTATTAATATTCACTGCAACTACGAAATTTTGTTATTCCAAATTCACAATTGATCATGATAATCCAAGGTTATTAGTCCTCCAGTAATATGGTCCTAGGTCTCCTTTAATACAATTTGTAATTTTCCTATTTGTACAAGGCACAATTTTCTTCTTGTCCAATTTAATCAGAACATCACATTATCATCATGGAATAATGCTGCACGCCATATTCATAATTTCCAAAAACAATAGATAACTAGCATTAAATAATGAATTAATCCATTGTTTCACAATTTGCAGCTATACAGCGACTCAGTGACATCTATATTTTCTATGCATCAAAGTGTACATGTACTAGCAGGTGTCATATTCTATTAAAGTGGGAATCATGGTCAAACCAATACATATTCAGTATGATTCTACAAAATAAAATATACATTTAGACTCAAGTACAGTAAATGTTTAACTAATAATAAATATATAATACTACATGTATATACATTGTGCAATAATAAGAAAGTTAATTACAATAACTGTATTTACCTAGATAAAACTAGCGCTTCTCATTTGATTGACCAAAAAATTCTAGCACTAATACAATTCTATTTTCAAGTCCCTATTAACAAGAAAAATAAATCTTTTAAGGGGGTCTAAATTCTATATAGTGTTGTCTTTTTTCCTACATTAATGATTTGTTAATTGTGATTGTGTACTTTCATTGAAGGGTTACTGTCTCATTGAGGCTCACACCATACTTTTTTTCATCAATTCTTTAAAGTCAGACATCATGGACATAGTTATTCCTCTCTAAAACACAACAGGTTATTTCTTTTGTTTATTTTAATTATGTTTATGATTTAATATGAAATATATTGATACTACAAACATGACAAAGAAAAGTTTAAGGAACGAAAAAATAAAATAAATAAATGCCCTGTTACTATATACATAAAAAAAGGTCCTACCGATGATACAAAAATATTCTAAATCAAGAGTTTCCCCATACATTATAGCGTTAAATGTTGAAAAAAAATTGATTACCAGCATCGAAAAAAAAAACGGAATAAAACGTTTGCGCGGAAAAATTTCTGGCTCAGATTAATTAACAAAATACCCCTCCCTTTTTTAAAGTTAAGTGGTTGCTTCTTTATGAAAGCCATTTTGATGATTTGCAGTAGTTAAAAATAATAAAGATGTCTCGATTAAGCATTAGAAAACGTAGGCTGCAGCAGCGTGCTTACAGGTGAAAAAAATATATATTTTATTCTCATAAAGCCAATGCATTACATCGGTACAGAGATTGAAGGAGAAGAGGAAATGATATATTAGGGATCACCATATTATTCCTATCTTTTCTGTTTGTTTCAAATGGTATTTCTTCTCCAAGGAGTATTTGACAAAGGGAGGGGGTAATGTTTTTTTTTTTAGTTTTAAGGGTAATTTAACGGATCCGAGATACATGTACTAGACAAACAATACATTTACCTCACACTTTTTAAGTAATGCATTTATGAGTGAATCGTTGTTTCAGTAAAGACCAGTGGCAAACATTTCTGTGCAAGTCAAGTCGATTCGGAAAGACCTTAATTTTCAAATGAATTATGTGTTCGGCAATGATGCTGCTTTGAGTCTTGATAAGGGCTTCAATAAAGCTACGTTAAGTTTAAAAAAAAACCAAATAAATATATCAAGTTTAGACAAATATTTCTGTAAAGAACTTTATTAATAATTGTTATAAATATCAATTTTATTCAAAAATTGTTTCTTCCTTAAATATACACGGTGAAACTAATGTTTTAAATGCCTAGTTCTGTGTACACTTAATCTACACAAGGCCTACATCGAGTATCGACTGCATGTAGACAAAACATGTTTTACACTACATCTAAACATTGAATTTTATCAATGGGAACGTAATTTTGTTTAGTTTACGTGTGAGTTACACTTACACAACACCGAGTTTAGGTCAATGTGAACACGGCCTTAGATAACATGTATGGCACAAATGAATTTTGAAAAACAATGCTAACAGGGCACAATTTATATAAAAATTTCACATGAAAATATATAGTTAAGGTTCAAAGTATTAACAAATTATAGTGATTTAATATAAATTCTATGTTAAATCTAAAAAGAATAAAATTATGATGCTAGCTTTGCTCTTTTAATATGTGTTTTTTAAACAATGTAGTACATGATAAAACAATTACTAATTGAATTAGCACAATTTGTTTAATCAACTGTGTTTAAATGGCAACTGTTTATGACTCTGTGCCTTGTTTCAGGAACATTAATTTAATAATATTGTTTTATTTTGATGATTAATGCTATTTTAAACCATTTTTAAAATATTTATTCACTTTCAATGCCTGGCATATGCATGCTATTATCAAATATATTAATGTTTTGTTGTCCATGATTTGAGAATTATTTAAAATCTAAATGAAAATGGACACTTGCTAAATAAGTCACTATTTAATCTTAAAGTTAATAATTTTCTTAACATTTTATGATCAAATCATATGTGTTTGTACTATATATATATATGCATGTTTTTTTTTATCGAAATCGTGACGTCACAATGCATTCTAAATAGAACAAAAACTATCAGCTGATAAAGCAAAACTAGGGAAATACTAGTAATCCAGCATAAGCATGATAAGAAACACATTTATATGGATACGTACATGTACATGTAAAGATCAGTTGGTTGTTGGTTATAAAATGTCCAGTGACAAGTATTTCATGCAAATTTATGACCCGAGTTAGCAATACATTAACATACAATATGTACACTACATGATGTATAGGTCAGCATGGTCAGTGGCAGATCCAGAACTTTTCATAAGGGACAGGGCCCCTGACTGCCCTTAGGGACACGGATCCAGTCATGCTTGAGTGATTCCCTATATAATCGACCAAATTATTCCCACTAATCCTTTAATTATTAATAAAATTTATCAAACCTCATAATTGCCCATCATAATATTCTATTCCAGTTAAATCAGTCATCATTTTATTTTCAAAATTTCCCAACCGCCTACAATTGGCATTTCTTTATCGTATTATCATGATTATTGTCATTTGAATACAATCAGTCACCCCGGACAATTTCCATCATAATTTCAATTAATACACCACCAACTGTAAATCTATATCATTGACCATGGACATATAACTAATGTACTTTCTTTTTTGAAAGATAAAACATTAAAATTCAAATAGTTAAAAATGTGTTCACGTTCATTCGGATAAGAATTATATTTTCCCGATAAATCAATTGTAAAAGGACCTTCTGGAGCCTCAATACGATTGCACAAAAATGTCGTTCTGCAACTTTAGAAACCTTGAATGGGCTTTCCCACGGTCGGCCAGAAAGGTCACCTGAGTTTACTAGTACGCGATATTTTTTCCCGCCCTTTAAAAAACTCGTGCTGTGGATAACATTGATGTTAACTATTTTTAGCATTTAACATTGTTAAGTAAGTCAAGTTCAAGTTCAACCCAAACTGTTGATAACTGAGATGTGTATCGTGGAATTGTCTTCGCACGGCAAATAATTGTTTTTAAAATCTTTTGTTGAAAATACACAAATTTACATTCATTGTGCGAAAGTTAATATTAAACAAAGACGAATTAATGCAGCTGGAAGTATTCCTGTTGTAACGGAAATGTATTATTATTCTGCTGTACCGCCAACAAATCGTAAAACGAAAATGCCGTAATTGTTAAGCATAACGAATGGTGAATAATATTTTCCTTTTTACTTGAATATACAAAACTTTCAAACACGCTAATTTTATTTAACTGCTCAGATTAATTTAGCGAAAGTTTCCGGTTATTTTTACACAAGTATGCTCTTTTCGTAAATAAAATATTAATTTACTGGTGAAGACATCGAGGTCAAAATTAAGTAGTTTTCATTTTTTATAAAACTTAAATACAATTGAAAGAATTAACAACAACATTTTGCTTTTAAATCTTTTATTCATTCCAGCAATTAGATAATCGTAAAAAGAAAATGCCGTAGATTTACACAATTAATACGGGGCAATCATTTTGTCTAATGAATGGTGAATAAATTTTCCTTTTTACTTGCATATATAAAACTTTTAGACTTATAATTTTTAAATAAAGACTAACTTTGAAGTAGAATATTTTGTTTTTCACATATTCCGCTATATTTTATAATCGTTTTTTTTTAAAGCAAGTACATTAAGGTTAAGATATTTTTAGATGGGCTAACAAAAAATACGAAAATATTTTGACTTTAGTTTTTATTACCACAAATGAAATTTAATTAGTATAAAAGACATTTAAAATTATACACCTGTTTGACACTTAAACTGGTACAGTAGACCGGAAATATAACTCTTTATTACTTCAACCTTTACCTGTCAGGTAATCCAATTACCCATTCAGTCTTGTGCCGGTATAGATCAAAGTATGATAAGGGCAATTAATTCCTCGGTGTAGAGTGTGAGCTCGTTATCACAATAAACATTTACCTGATTTTGGGAGAGATTACTCCCAAATTCCTCCCAACATTTTGGGAGGAATATCGGAGTTTGTCGGAGTGGCTCCGACATTTTCCTCGGTGTAGGGTGTGGGAGAGTTGGTACTCTTGAACTGTACTGTAGATTCCGTAGGATCAGTCGCGGATCCAGCCATTCTAAAAAGGGGGGGGGGGGGTTCCAGCCCAGAACGAAACAGGGGGAGGGGGGGTCCAACTATATGTCCCCATTTAAATGCATTAAACAAAGGAGGTTCGAACCCTTGGACCCCCCCCCCCCCCCACAAGTCCTTTGAATCCGCCAATGAAAACACATTGTAAGGTCTGTAAGCCGACAAATGTGCACATTTTCCCTTCAAAATTATGAATCCATGATTATTCGATAGACATGCTTTAAAATATTGATAATTTCTACTCACCGATTGTATTTTCCAGCTCAGATTATTGAACATGTGGTCTAACATCTGTAGTTACCTGTGTAAAAATATAGTTTGCCGACCTGACGTCCCGGTTTTTTTGTTTTTTTGCCGACAAAAAATTAAAGTGGATAAATCGTTTACGGTGAAGAATTGTTTTCCGTTTTTAATGAAACTTGACAGATTTTACTAATTATTTTTTTAATCATCGGAAATGTCCCTCTTGGTGTAATTCGAATTAAAACGGGTTTATTATGATGTAAAATATTGGTAACTTAGTCATAATCTTTAAATTTATTTCAGGTACACCCTTAATTTTGTACATTTTTCTATTGCGCAGAATTTATCAAATATGAATTTTAATGAATCCATCATCTTCTCATTCTTCGGCAATAATATTAAAACTCTATTTTAAACGAAAGCTTCTGGTTTTTAAAACCAGTTATGAACGAAAATGTTATAACACAGATATTATAAAATAAAAAGTAAGGATATCAAAAGGATTATTTAAAGTCAAACGCACATGACTGTAAAAAATGATTGGACAATGCTACGGCAATAAATGGAAAACGACAAAAGACAAACAACGATCGCAAAATAAGTGAATAAACAGCAAAACAAGTTTACAATCGCACGATAGACGTTAATAGTATAAGTAATGGACTATTTCACAACAAAATCAAATCTTGAGAGCCGGGTGAGACGTGATTTTTTTTTACACTGATGGACTACCGTAACGCTAAAATATTTGTATTAAAACATTTACCGACTGTATCAACCTATGAAGTGTTTGTTTTAAACATTTAACGACTGTGTCAACCTTTTATAAGTTGTAATAAACATTTAATGACTGTGCCAACCTTTAGAAAGTTGTAACAAACATTTAACGACTGTCCCAACTCTAAAAACGTTGTGACAAACATTTTTTGACTGCATCGACGTCTGAAAAGTTGACACAAACAAATTTTAACTGTCCCAACTATTAAAAGGTTGGGACGGACATTATGCAACTGCCACAACTATTAGAAAGACTGTAATAAATAGATTTTGACTGTGACAACACCGTAAACCACTACAACAGGTCTGAAATGACTGATGGTAGCATTTTTTGACTTTCACAACCCGTAGAAAAGTTGGGACAGACATAAATGAACTGTTGCAACGAAATATGACAGATTTGACAGTCATTACTTGTCTTTTACAGACTAAGACAGTCGTTGTACGACTGTTACTGGTATGGACAGTTGTTTTTTCGTCCAGTAGTGATAGGGATCGTTGTATGAAAAGCTTTGCAGACTTTCATCGGTAGTTTTACTGTTGTGGATGTCGGTTTACCTGTTTCAACTACTCATCATCAGGTGCACTCAATTCACCACAGAATTCAATACAAACATTGGTTTTAGCTGAACAAAGGTTAGATAAAAGATTTGTATGATAAAACACAGACAATGTTCATCCCGCCAATACCTTAAGACACAAAATAAGAAGATTTTTTTAATGATAAGTGGAACATATTAATTGTCAACTGTAATGCTGTATATCAAAATGGTTAACTTAATTACGGTGGTGTCTGTACAAACTCATCTAAATTGATATACCTGGCTTAATTCCGACTACATAAGACTTATTAGCGACACTCGAATCACAGCATGCAAAATTTATGCTTTATTTGATATTCTGTTTATTCTGTTTATTGGGATGCCATTTAGGACAAAAGATAGCTTTCATATGGTACACATATATCTTCGAATTCAAGTATTTACATGATATTTCCTCAATTCCCTCTCTTTCTCTCGTGTGCGATGCTACGTGGCTGGATTTTTTTTTTTATAAAATAACTGATTAACATGTTATTATTTTCTTGAAATGTTACCCGAAACAACAAAGTCATGCATTGCACTCTACTCTATAGTTACTGTCTTTGAGATATTTTTGTGTCTTGGAGACACAATAATGCTCCAATTGGTTCTAAGGTTTATTTTAGATTATCAAAGTTTAGTATGTGAGCAAACAATTCAAAAGTTCAGATCAAATTGTAGCTTCAAAAATGACAAAGTTAAACTATCTCCCCCAAAAAGCAAATATTAATAAAAATCAAAACCCTGACCACATGCACACCTTAAATATATATACAAACAGACATCCAAGTGAACATTTCCTATGATTCAAACAGTAGGAGGTGTTATGAAGAATAAGTATAAACCCATTATGGGACAGACGGACGGACAGACTGACGGACGACAGGGGTAAAACAATATCCTCCTAATTTTAGGGCATAACAAAACATGGAAGATTATATATATATCCTACTTTTCATTTAAAACAAGCATGATTAATTTTTACTTAGTTCGACACGTTCTTTTAGTAAACTGTTTGCTCTCTAGGTAGTTTAGCCTTGGTTAATTTTCTCTGTACTTTGTTTTTTACTAGATTATTGTATTTCTTCTTATTACTTTCTTTTATGTAAAATCCTGTTATTTGAATATCAAGACAACAAAGACTTGTATCTTTCATTAAAGCCCCATCTGCTGTGATATGAAACGAAGTTTTACATTTCAATGAATCCAAGAATGTCCGCAATTCTACTTGTCTTTTTGTAAACGCATATACGTAACTAAGGCAAGTTTTGCTGGATAATTTCTTTTCACATGGAAATAATTTCGTTTAAGCCGCACTAAAGAGAACAAAGACATTTTTTTTTAATAAAAACTATTATTTGATGGAGAATTATTTGCATTATAAACGCATTTCGATAATTAAATTTGAGGTGAATACACAGGAGATTATGTATATATGGTATTTTCCTCATCAGAAACGATACCCAGTGAGTACCAGGTGCTAACATTTCAATATATCCCGTTTATAACGTACAGAAGGTAAGCAAAATTAAAATTCGGGATACTAAAAATAAATTTTTACATTAAGTGAAATCCACTAAGTTGACTTATTAGATTCCATTAGGTTTCAGTGTTTTCCGTAAACTTTATAGTATATAATACAGTGTTTGCTATGTAGTATGCTGCTTGTGAGCTGCGTTTGTGGTGAACTGTTTAATGCATATGAGAAATATTATGTGTTTGTTTGCTCAATTACGGTGTCCAGTTTTTATCTGGGAGCCACAATTCCCTGAGAGAACAACCGAACTTCGGTGGGACTACTATACTCATTACATTGGTTGTAATAACGGAAAAGAAACCCTGAATCACTTTTGTTCACAAATTTATCCCCAAACTAACCAATATGATTAATCAATGTTAGAACATTTGTGAGCGCTCTCACATTACCATCCACCCACATTTTAAAACAAAAGCCTACCAGATTCCTAAGCCAAAAGTCTCATAACTCTTCAATGAGTCAACAGATTTTTTTAAGTCGATATGCACATATTGTGTCCTAATTATCTGCTAAGTGTCATAGAGCTATCTTTGGTGGTATCAGAGTTTTGTCGATGACAAACTGTTGCAGTAGATTATTTAGGCTAAAATTCGAAGGGACACAACTCCTATAAGAAAAAATAGTTTTCCTGTAGATATATGCACAACTATGTAGCAGTTCTTATTATTTACAACGTTTCAGCCGTGGTGTAGTGGTTAGTGCATCGGACTACTATCACAAAGGTTCCTGGTTTGATTCCCGTTTGGGATGAAAATTTTAGGGACTGAATTTTCGGCTCTCCCTTGACACCATTTGCGAGTTTGGTCTTGAGGCAACGATGATAGTCCGTCGGAAGGGGACGATAAATGGCTGACCCGTGTTAAGAGAGAGCCATATCTCTTGCACGTTGTAGATTTCGAAAAAGAGTAAACTAATGCCGCTACAAGGCAGCACTCGCACTCGCAAAGTGGAAAGGGATTAATATAAGTTGCAAAACTTGTTTCCCAATCCACTATAAACAAATATACTACAAAGTTTCATGGATTTCTCTTGTGTGGTTTCAGATGAGTTGTGATCATATGCTGTTAAAGAAGTATATTTAGTGATAAACTCAAATGACATCAAATACTAAAAAAATCCTATTCTTTCTGTCGATATGTTGTTCTATAAAAAGATTGTCCTTATTATGTACAAAGTTTTATGACATTATGAAAGTTGTGTGGTTTTTAGAGAAGTTGATATGACCATCACAGGACTGACAGACTGACGGACATATAGATCAAAACATAATACCGTACGGAAAATTTTGCATACTAAACTACACGTTGTATACTTCCTTAGGGGTCGATAGACATGTTGATTGATTTGATCTTTAAGATGATGGAGAAGCAACACTCAAACAAATCTTCGAATTCAGTACTATATATTCAGAACAGGTTACTTTGAATTTTGTGAGAAATCAATATTTAGCAGAATCTCCATGAACAGCTAATCTAAAATGGTTCTCTGAAAAATAACAACTAGTAAAATGAAGCCTTAGAGCGGAAAAAATAAATTTAGATTTTAAAACGGAATTCTGCTAGAAATCATACATATAATCCCATAAGGGAATAAAATGTTGGCGTGTAACATCAATTGAAAAAGGGAAACGAGGAAATATACTGCGACATGAATAAATTTGTTCAATTTGTGCAATTGGTAATTGGAATGCTTCACAATAAAAATGTAAAATTTTTAAGAATATATTAAAATATTTAAGGCAGTCGTTCATACTTCTTTAATTCCACATGTTGATTAAAAAAAACTATAGTATAAAAAAAAGCTGTTAATAAAAAAAAAGAATCTAAAACAAAAAAATCCTCATTATCGAAATAAACTGTAATCAGCAGAACTATGATCATCCGAACAAAATTTTCAAATAAGTAATACGTCGTGTGTATCCTTATATGAACATTTATATATTTTCCTTACATTTAAGGCACAAAAACGATCCAAACTAAATTAATAAATGTCTCTTAACAACTAATACATCAGTTCATTATACATATTTATTTATATTTAACAGGGCAAGATGATACGTTTGAAGCTGTTAAAAATTATTTTCCTCATAGGAAATGCACAGATTATATCATCACATACGTTTAGCCTCTTTGGTCGCCAGGGGTTAGGTGGCCAATTGCAAGGAGGTGGCCCAATTCAGTCAAATAGCCCTTTTCCATTAGGTCAACTGAAAGAAGGACACGTCGTTGTAATCGGGACAGAGCAACCATTTCTCACAGGTAGCCAATCGTTATTAGGATCATTGTTAAGTGGAGTGGATATTACCAATCAGCCACCTGTAATATCACCAGTTTTACCTCTATTTAGGTAAGTCTTGCATGATAGTTGTCTAACCTGTAATTTAGCCGATTGACTCAATACCGATTGTAGCTTTTTGTGTGCTTTCAAATGCGGTTCATGAAAGCAAAGATGCTAACGAAGCAATTTATATTAGGTCCAGTGTCTAGTTGAGGTCCAAGTTGATCAAGTTATTTTTTTTATCCAGCATGACACAGTTTGATGCAAAATATCAATAATATTTGACTATGACAAACAAAAAGACCCTTATGTATTGCAAATGTGACATAAAGCCAGTGCATGGATGTTATGTATATTAAATCTGAAGACTGGTCTGCTCGATAGTGATTCGTAGTTGAATTATGTCTTATAGGCTAGCAAACAGAAAAACGGGAATCGAAAATTGAAATACCTTTGATTAAAACACTGAATTATCTCATTTTCATTCAAAATAGTAATGTCAAACGTAACATTTTGTCTGTAAAATATCAGAGTTCTGTGTTTTTCGTAGCATAGCGGTTTATTTTTTGTTCACGTTGTTCAAGAGTAGAAAATTCACTCAAACCACCTTTGAAAGATAGGAAATGATTTGAACGTTGCCTATTCTAATAAATTGATGAGAAAATCATTTAGTCGCAACATAATTTAAAAGAGTAAAAAACAGTTCAAAATTATTGTAAAACCATAGTTTTTAAGTTCAAACAAAACTGAAAACATCGAACATGAAAGACAAAGTTTTGATGCCATGTGTCAGTATTCAAGTGAAGAATTTATAATATTGGGATTTAAATTTAAAACAGTTGTAGAACTGCCAAACAAACATTAAAATATCCGTATGATGTGGACTTTATTTACAGTACCCCCTTTCATATGTCGGTTCATTTAGATATCTATACAGAATATTTCTAAAATAAAATAAAATCACAAAATACTGAACTCAGAGGAAAATTCAAAACGGAGAGTCCCTACTCAAATTGCAAATCAAAAGCTTAAACAAATCAAACAAATGGAAAACAACTGTCATATTCCTGACTTTGTACATGCATTTTTCTTATGTAGATAACGATGGATTTAATATATCTTGTTCCTAATAAAAACAGTATATTTGTAATAGAAGTTCATTGACATTAAATATGGTTTTTAAACACAGCATTTGATTTAGTTTCATCATGTTCATATTTTTTTTTAATTTAATTGATAAAATTGATATCGACAAAACTAATGGTACACCATAAATTTTACTGCCTCTGACACAAATTTCAAAAATTAATATCTGTAAATCGGTAAATATCTCGACAAAGAAATAAGAAATAAGAACAGTGTAACGACACAATACAGTGGTTAACAAGATTTAAATCAACTCATTATATATACCAGGAATTAAATTGTGTACGCCACACGCGCGTTTTGTCTACAATGAAATCAGTGACGTACAATTTAAAAGGTCAAATAAAGTACGAATTCGAAAGAGCCTAAGAGTTATTTTACGACTGAAGCAGGCACATAAGAGAAAGAACAATGAAATATAGAACAGTATAAGGTTGCACAACCTGAAACATTCTATGACCTTAAATGTCTAGATCAACAAAAATGAAGTTTAATTCAATTTTAATATTTTAGGAAAAAACCTTAATATATATATATAAGCCCCAAAGAGAGTTATTCCGCGATTTGTATGGTATCTGCGTAATATCGAATTCCTCAAATCAAGTTAGATCTGTTAGAATAATTGACGATTTACATGATTTATAATTGACGTATGCAACATCTATAAAGTCTCTTTCTTTCTAAAAGACAATAACTTATAATAATAGGATGAAATAAACTTTTATTTTGAGTAATCTTTGTTTCAGTGTTTTGTCTGGTGGCGATTCCGGTGGGGAAAGCGGTGGATATGGTGGATTTGGTGGATATCTCGAAGATGAATTTGGTTGGCGCAATCAACTTGGCGGTGGATATGGCGGTGGATTTGGTGGCTACGGTCGTGGATATGGCGGTGGATTTGGTGGCTACGGTCGTGGATATGGCGGTGGGTACAGTGGACTTGGCGGTAGATATGGTGGGTACGCTGGATATGGCGGTGGATATGGTGTTGGATATGGTGGCTTTGGTCGTGGATATGGCGGTGGATATGGCCGTGGGTACCGTGGGTATGGCGGTGGATACGATGGATATGGCGGTGGGTACAGTGGACTTGGCGGTGGATATGGCGGTGGGTACGGTGGGTACGGTCGATATGGCGGTCGGTACGGTGGGTACGGTGGATATGGCGGTGGATATGGTGGCGAGTACGGTGGATATGGCGGTGGGTACAGTAGATTTGGCGGTGGATATGGTGGGTACGGTGGATATGGCGTTTATGGTACATATCGTGGATTTGATGATGGAAAAGGGCGGTAAATATGGTGGATACCGTAGATATAGTGGAAATCGCGGTGGATATAGTGGATATGGTGGATATGGTAGTAAAAATGGTGGATATGGCGGTCATAATAACAATAGTACCGATAATAATAATGGATAGAAATATCTGTGTCTCCATATATTCTTTATTGTTAAAATTTTGAAATATATTTTGAGCAATTAATGCATTGAAACGGCTAGTTACATGTAGAATCATTCTTTAAGAACAATATATTACATCTATAATTAAATTAATTGTGATAAAAACTTATTATTATAGCACATTTGCCTCTTTATAATAAAAACATAATATTGTGAAGTTTTGATTATTCGTTAGATAATCATTTGGGTAAAGGTGAATCGTTTTCATTGGGCTTGTTTGCAAACTTAAGGAAATCAAATACCAACATGGGTACATTTGTTTGCTCGACCATAAAAAATTAAATAAACCCATAGTTTGACAAACTATCTTGAAGTGATAAAAGGACGATACTAAAACTATTGATGATAAAACATACATTGAAAATATATACAACTTGCTGGAGAAAATTTGTCGGTCAAAATAATTAGATACATACTGAAACGTCGCATATTTAAATTTGAATATTTTGTCAAAATAAATTGGAATATTTTGTCCAAATCAGGATTTTAACCTTGTTCCTGAGTATGTATTGAAATTGTGGTTGAAGGATGCATAGCAAGAGATGTAAAAGATTTAAACGTTTGTAAATAATATTGCTGCCTTAATCTACAATTAGAAAGAAGTTGATAGCTACGACATGTGCACTAAGTATATTTGGTTTATTTTACCGAGCTATTTAACCCTTCTCATGTTTGTGTGAGTAAATTGAGACCACCCCTAGTTTTTGGCGGGGTTCGTATTGCTTAGTTGATAGTTTTCGATGGTGTGTCCTGTGTACTACTATTTGTCTGTTTGTCTTTTTCTTTTTAGCCATGACTTTGTCAGTTTGTTTTCGATCTATGAGTTTGAATGTTCCTTTGGTATCTTTCGTCTCTCTTTTGCGAGCGATATGCATAATTTCACGGAAAAACAGTATGTCATGAACCTCTTCAGTAAATGTCAGTAAATGTAAGTTGTTTCGTTTGATTTGGTTGTTTAAACTGTCCTGCTATCATTTGTATATACTTCTCTGGTAAAAACGTTATTGTTACATATATGATTTAATGAAAGAATACGAAAGGTCAGTCGACATAAAGTTTAACACAAGAAGGCTTAGTAAAAGTTAAATAACTGCTATACTTTCTCGTTTGTTTCATATGCAAACCTTTTTAGCAAGTTACACCATCAATTTACAAATGACATGTCACCATTTGTGCATGTTTACCGTGTTTTTTCCTTCAATTCTTTGAAAAATCAAAGATCTGCATTTCGTCAAGTTGAAAAACCTCATAATAGGTAGAATAAATTAAATAGAATTTAAAGAGTAACCATAAATCAACATTGAACTCGATCAAACTAGAACTGTGTATACCTCCTGTCACAAACAACTCTGAGACTAAGACGTGTCAGACTATACTATGTCCAATACCTTTATAAGATAACTCTAGAAGTTTACCAAACTCTAAAATATAATATGTTATTATATTATGTACAGTAACACATTTAAGAATAATCAGCAAACTATTAAAGGAATGGCTGTAATATCGTGTTTTACTATGACACAAAAACATCAACAATGTGGTACACACAGCACACAGAATAATCGCGTAACGAGTTACTTAAAACTGTTCACCATGTTACTTAATTATTGTGTTAAAAGAAATTAAAACAACAAGAGCATACAATTGATGCCCTGATGGCGGCAGTAATGTTTTGCTTATGTTCCTGAATAAATAGCACACTTATATTTAACCGTTTATGTATTCGACTTGGACTTAAAATAAAAAACCTAAATTCAAAAAAACTACAACTTATTAAATAAACGTTTGCTTTTTGTTCTATGGAAATCATTTCAGGCATTTTAGGACGAGAATAAATTAACAATTTAATAAGTTTGGGTGGTTTTACAAAGTTCATATATCAACAAGGTTTAAAAGAAGAAATTTGTAATTGCTCCTCCTCTTTTCCCAAAAAAAAATTGATACACCTGAAATATATTTATACGTGCACGGATTGAACTACGTCCATGCTGCAGCATTGAGCTTTCAAAAAGGACTGCACATACTGTCTTGCATTTCTTAACCCTTAAAATATTAGGGAGATGAAAAGTTCATGAGATCTAAATTTGCTTGTACACACACACCATAGCAACGGACGATGTCGCTAATCACATCTTGGTGAATTTAACAATGTGTATTGAAATGTGTGTTTACAGTTGAATCCGTGTGTGCGCACGGCAAGTGATATTACATGAGTTTTGAATATCCGTAAATGTAACACAAATATAACAGTGTTTGTACTTGTTTGAGTGAAACCGATTGCCAGAAATGAATAAAAATTATTAATTCAAGCATGAATTCATAACTGCGATGCCATATATAACCATTTTCTATTAGAACAATAAACTATTGATAACATATATTTCTTCCCAAGTCAGATTTTATCAAAATGAAAAACAAATTTATTCGTATTCTGCAGTTCGTTTGTTTCAAACTAAACTATATTTCGTAGTACATGTATAAAATCTGTCTAAACAGGATTTCCATAACTTTTGAAAGAACAACTCAATCAATGGTTTAATGAGTGTACCAATGCAAAGTGGAGCATAAAGTCTTTGTTGCAACGTATATTTTTCAAATAATTCTTGTCATATTCATTTACTTGTCTTGAAGCTCTGTAACTAAACAAAAGTAAAAGATACATGTAACTCGGCCAAAACAAATTAAAAAGGAACAGACATCAAAGGCAATCAAAATGTGTTACCTGATGACAGATTTGTTTTAACATTTCTGTTTATCATATATAGGGAAGTATTACTAACGGAGCACTTTATCTAAGGCCGTCAATGTCTTCGTAAACCCAATTTAAAATTTCTGGCCATGTTGTAACAGAGATAAAAAAAATTAATTGGCTTATTCTAATACATTTTTAATTCTGCACTGTTGATAGTTGCTTACTCAGTTATTGTCTTTCTGTAGTTTTTCTCTTTGTTGCAATCATAACGTTGGCGTTTTTAGTCGACTTATGGATTTTTACTGCTTCTTTAGTATCTTGTCCACCTATTGTATGCTTTACTTTATGATGTATATATATTAAATTGCACTTAGATGACGAGAACAACTTTGTTGTAGACCTTACATGGTTAATAAATTGTATCTGAAGTACATATATAAGTCTTTCCTGGAAAACTTACATCACAAAAAATTCCCTTGATTAATTGAGCACGTGAGTGCGTTGAAGACACAAGGACGATAACTGTTTGCACTAAGAGGTACCTAAATGCACCTATCGTGACAGAGACATCATTTGTATGTTGTCTACAAATCTTACATGTTTTAAATTATAGAAAAAAAAACACATTTGAAATGTTTGTTCTTATTTTAAACTCTGTATGCTATATGTTGGTACAATTTCGTTGGGAATAAATTATGAAAAAACCACCCCAAAAACATGCATCTCAGGATGAAACAACGTCTGTCTGTTCACTAGATATATTTTTCTGTTGTGTACCAATCTGATGAGTTGTGTCACTTTCAACTGATTTTTATGCCCTACCCATGTGTATTATGGTCTGTTCGTCTGTCCTGCTTCAGGTTAAAGTTTTTGTTCAACGTAGTGTTTGATTAAGTGAAGGTTTAATCAACTTAAAATTTAGTACGCATTTTTTTATGATAAGATCTTTCTAAATCTAATTAGAGTTTTGACCAACATTTCCAGGGCCACTCAATTTAGAAAATAATAGAACGAGTAGGGCATTCGTTTACTATGGATCCTTTTTTGTTATAGATTATTGTTGTGCTGTAACACCACTGTGCCAGGTTAGGGAGGATTGATCACTCGCAAACATGTTTAACCCCGCCAAATTATTTATGTGCCTGTCGAAAGACGAGAGTCTGTAGTTCAGTTGTTGTGGTTGGTTCATGTATGTCTGCTTTGCTTTTTCTTAAATTGTGTTATTTTAAATTTGACCGTTAGTTTTCTCAGATCTATTGTTTTATATTTTTCCTATTTGTATCTTTCATAGTAGACTCTACAGTTTATCATTGTTGAAGGGAAAAAGGTTGATTATAATTGCTTCAATCCACGTCATTTGACCCTTAATTGGAAGTGTCTTATCGGAAAAGTCTCATTTTAAGAACGTTTCATACAATATAATGCCTTTATTCTGGTTACGATGACCGGTTTCTGATGAATGATTTGTTATTATATGTTTTAAAATCAATATTAAAAGTCTCTTTTGATTGAAACTATTTTGTTAAACTTATTACCATTATTATTCAATAAAACGTTTTATTTTGGCACAAATGAAATAACAATTGGCACTAAAGCAAAGCATCGACTCAATCCATATAACAAATTCTGATAGGTAAGCTTGCTTCCGTTTAAAAACTGAGGACAAAATCACGAAATTGTTTGTCACATGCTATAGTTGTAGCGTATTGTTACAATACAGATTTGAATTTGAATTTAAATTGACACATGTTTTATAAATATACTGCCGTAATTTTTTTTATATTTGACATGATTAGAAACTTAAACGTAATCAACTTTTCTTTAATTTTTGTATTATGACTAAGATATTCAATTACTATGCAACCCTAGATCCTATTTTAATATAAAAAAAAAAGAAAACTAAAGTTTCCCACAAAAATTCCGCTTTGCAATTCGTGCGTTTCCGTTATTAATTAATCTGACATCTTTTGTACAAGTCCTTTTAAGGTTACATAATTAAGGTTGTAGTCCTGGTGTAGTGACGTAGTGATAGACAATTATTGTGACAGAATGATCTAACGTCTCCACAAAATCTATACATTGGAAAAGGTTTAATGTCGCTTATCATTAGTGTATTGGAGCACACATTTGTCTATATTTCAGAGAACCCAGCTCATTCCCTTTGTTTCCTGTTTCTTCTATATAGTGTTAGTGCTGTCAAAAAGAGATAGATGATACAAATAGGAGAATCAAAATTCGTACATCGACCGAATGATGACAAGAAAAAAAGGATTAAAATTTTGTATTTACGCCAGACACGCGTTTCGTCTACAAAAAAAACTTATTAGTGCTGCTCGAAACCCAAAAAGTTTAAAAGGCCAAATAAAGTAAATAAAAGGAAATTCATGGAATATCGTATTAACTGGAGAAAATATAATCTAAATGCAAGTGGTGCTGGCATGTTGCTACACAGAACTTTAAAGTTGGAAATTAAAACCATTTTGTTTGTTGTTGTTTTACATCGAAGCTCATTGTCAATTTCTAAGTTTATTCCATTTTTTGTGTAAACAATTTAGCTTTTACATCTAATAACAAAGGGAAGCAGACGCTTTTAATTTCTACCGTTACCAAATTTGCACGGTTATCTGGTTATTTTTCACATAAGATATAAATACAACCTTTCTGAAACACAATTTGCCTTTCTGACGCACTTATCTTTCATATCGATGATTTTGGGTCAAAAATTGGTCTCTTGGTCCTATTAAAATATCATTTTCCTCAAAAACTTGAAGGTAGACAGATATAAATAGATAGAAACTTGAGAGTTAATTAAGATTTGGACTTATAATGCGTAACCCAAAACACTTACATAATTTCAGAGGCATTACTTAAACAAAATTTCAGATACTTATACAAGTAATTTTCGTTTTTTTTAAATTAGAAAATTACTCATAAGAGCTATTTTAAATTTCAATTGAAGCATGGACGAAATATAATTTAAAAAATTTCTACATCGTTGTTTTATAACATAAAAAGCAGAATATTTAGATTTTAGAGGAGTATAGTATTAAAGGATTACTTTAAAAATAGTAACAAAAATAGTAATTGAATAAGTTATTTATACAATTTTGAAAGAATAAAAACACATTTGGCTTCTAACTTTTTGCTATGTTTATACTTTTACGGTATGAGGCGTACAAGAAGCCATCAATCGCTCGGTGTTTACATTAATTCCGTCAAAAGATGCATGAGGTCACTTCTTTGAGATGCCAAAGAAATATCATGTCACAAAATATTTTTCATCGAAATATCGACTAGAGTTGAACATATTGAATGATTTGTTTTTTTTAATCAAAATGTAAAGCTCTGCTGATGTTCATCGGTAGTTTTACTATTGTAGATATCAGTTTACCTCTTTCCACAACTCATCATCAGGTAATGCAATAAAAGAATTTTATCTGAACAAGGGTTAATAGATAAAAGATTTGTATGATCAAACACAGGCAATTTTCATATTCAAACCTATAAACTAGCAAAACTCTTTAAACCAATACTGAAAAATTACTCATTTGTAACAGAATCCCGCCAATACCCACCGATGATTAGCTCAATTAATTCGATTATAAGTCACAAAAAACGACGATTGTTTTTAATGATAAGTGGAACAAATTAACTGTCATCAGTTATGCTGCATTTCAAATTGATTACCTTATTATGGTGGGGTCTGTAAAAACTCATCCAAGTTGATATACCTGGCTTAATTCCGACAACATAAGACTTATAAGCGGCGATTCACAGCATGCATAATTTATGCTTTATTTGAGATTATGTTTATTTGGATGTTATTTAAGACAAAAAAATAACTTTAATATGGTACAAATATTTCATCGAATTCAAGTATTAACATGATGTTTCCTTAATTCCCCCTCTCTCTCGTGTGTGATGCTACGTGGCTGGGTTATGATGTTTCTTTTTTTTAATAAATGATTAACATGTCAGTATTTCTTGAAATATTACTCGAGACAACAAAGTCATGCATTGCACTCCTCTCTGTAGTAACTGTTTTTGAGATATTTTTTGTCTTGGAAACGCAATTGATGTTCCCGGTGATCCAAATTGTTATTTTAAATGATTAAATTTTAGTATGGGAGCACAAAATTCAAAGGTTCAGATTAAATTGTAGCTCCAAAAAACTACAAAATAAATTATCTCCCAAAAGGGAAAATATTATTCAATGTTAAAACCCTGACCACACACACACCTGAAATATATATATACAAAAAGACAGCAAAGTGAACAATTCCTATGATTCCTAGGAGGGGTTATGCGGAATTACTATATACCAATAATGGGACAGACGGACGGACAGGGGTAAAACAATATCCCCCCAATTTTGAGTTGCAGGGGCATAATAAAACATCGAGGATATTATATATACTGCTATTCATTGAGAACAAGCATGCTTAAATTTTACTTAATAAGACACGTTCCTTTCGTAAACATTTTGCACCTCACGTAGTTTAGCCTTTGCTAATCATCGCTGGTATTTCATTTTTACTAGAGTATTGCATTCTTTTAAATACTTTCTTTTATGTAAAATCCTATTATTTGAAGGTTAAGACAACAAAGACTTTAAATTTTTTTTATTAAAGCCCCATCTGCTGCGATATGAAACAAAGATTTACATTTCAATGAGTTAAAGAATGTCCGGAATTTCTATTTGTTCTTTTTTGTAAACGCATACAAGTAACTAAGGCAAATTTTGCTGGATAATTTCTTTTCCACATGGAATTAATTTCGTTTAAGCCGCACTTAAAAGAACAAAGACATTTTTTTAATAAAAACTATGATTTTATGGAGAGTGAACTATTTGCATTATAAACGCATTTCGATAATTAAGTTGGAGGTGAATGCACAGGAGACTATGTATATATATATAGTATTTTCCTCATCAGAAACAATACCAACAACACAGTGAGTACCAGTGCTAACATCTCAACATATATTCAGCATATCACGTACAAAAGGTAAGCAAAATTAAAAATCGGGATACTAAAACTATTTTATACAAGTTGACTTATTAGATTCCATTAGGTTTCAGTGTTTTCCGTAAACTTTATTGTATATAATACAGTGATTGCTATGTAACATGCTCTTTGTGAGCTGCGTTTGTGGTAAACTGTTTAATGCATATGAGAAATATTATTTGTTTGTTTGATCCATTACGGCTCTATCACGATATCCAGTTTTTATCTGGAAACCACAATTCCCTGAGAGAACAACCGATCATCGGTGGGATTACTTTAAGCATGAAATTAATGACGGAAAAGAAACCCTTAATCACTTTTGTTAACAAATTTATCCCCAAACTAACGGAACATGATTAATCAATCATAGAACTTTTGTGAGCGCTCTCACAATTCCATCAACCCACATTGTAAAACAAAAGCCTACCAGATTCCTAAGCCCAAAGTCTCATAGCTCTTCCATGAGTCAACAGAGTTTTTTTAAGCCGATATGCACAATTACATATTGTGTGCTAAGTATCTGCTAAGTTTCATGGAGTCATGTTTAGTGGTATCAATGTTTTGGCAATGACAAACTGTTGCAGTAGATTATTAAGGCTAAAATTCCAAGGAACACAACTCCTATTAGAAAACATAAGACATAGTTTTGCGGTCGATATATGCACAACTATGTAGCAGTTCTTATTATCTACAAAGTTTCGTGAATGTCTCTTGTGAGGTTTCAGAGGAGTTGGGATGATAAGCTGTTAAAGTAGTATATTTAGTCATAAACTCAAAGGACAACAAAAACTAGAAAAATAACTGAAATCATATTCTTTCTGTCGATATGTTATTCTATAAAAAAGATTGTCCTTATTTTCAAAGTTTTATAACATTATGAAAGTTGTGTGGTGTTTAGAGAAGTTGACATAACCATCCATCATAGGACTGACAGACTGACGGGCATATATATACGGATAAAAAAATTATACCATACGGAACTTTTTGTATAATAAACTACACGTTGCATACTTCCTAAGTAGTAGTTTGAACTTGAAGACGACAGAGAAGCAACACACAAAGAGATTTTCTCATTCAGTACTATATATTCAGAACAGATTACTGAATTTTGAGAGAAATCAATATCAAGCAGAATCTCCACAAAACAGCTTATCAAAAATGGTTCTCGGAAAAAGTACAAATTGTAAAATGGAGCCTTAGAGGGAAAAGGATGAATTTGAATTTCAAAATGGTATTCTGCCAGAAATCATACATAATCCCATAAGGGAAATGAATGTGTGCGTGTAACATCGATTTAAAAAAGAAAAATGAGGAAATGTACTGCGACATGAACACATTTGTTCAATTTGTGCAATTGGTATTCGGAATGCTTAAAATATATAAAAATATATATTCCTCAATTCCGCATGTTGGTCAAAAACTATAGTGTAAAAGAACTGTTAATATAAAAAAGAATCTGAAACAAACAAAAAATCACCATTACCGAAATTAACTGTAATCAGAAGAACTATGATCATCCGAACAAAATTTAGAAATAAGTCACATTTACCCAAATTTTTCAACCAACTATTCAGAGGAGTTTATACGTCGTGTGTACCCTCATATGAAGATGTATATCTTTTCCTTACATTTAAATCACAAAAACGATCTAAAAACAGTTCATAAATATCTCCTAACAACTGATACATCAGTTCATTTTTCATATTTATTGTTATTTTACAGGGCAAGATGATACGTTTGAAGCTGTTAAACATTTTTTTCCTCGTAGGAAATGCACAGATTATATCATCACAAAGGTTTAGACTCTTTGTCCCCCCGGGGTTACGTGGCCAATTGCAAGGAGGTGGCCCAATTCAGTCAAATGGCATTTTTCCATTAGGTCAACTGAAAGAAGGACACGTCGTTGGAATCGGGACAGAGCAACCATTAAGCCAATCGTTATTAGGATCATTGTTAAGTGGAGAGGAGATTACCAATCAGCCACCTGTAATATCACCAGTTTTACCTCCATTAAGGTTAGTCTTGCATGATAGTTGTCTAACCTGTTATTTTGCCGATTGACTCAATACCGATTGTAGCATTTTGTGTGCTTTCAAATGCGGTTCATGAAAGCAAAGATGTTAACTATGCAATTTATATTAGGTCCAGTGTCTAGTTTAGGTCCAAGTTGATCAAGTTTTTTTTTGTTATCTAGCATGACACAGTTTGATGCAAAATATTAATAATATTTGACTATGACAAACAAAAAGACCCTTGTGTATTGCAAATGTGAAATAAAGCCAGTGCATGGATGTTACGTACGATGTTGGTACGATTTTCCTTTTGCAATATATTATCATAATATTAAATCTGAAGACTGGTCTACTCGATAGTGATTCGTAGTCTTATAGGCTAGAAAACAGAAAAACGGGAATCGAAAATTAAAATACCTTTGATTAAAACGCTGAATTATCTCATTTTCATTCAAAATAGTAATGTCCAACGTAACATTTTGTCTGTAAAATATCAGAGTTCTGTGTTTTTCGTAGCATAGCGGTTTATTTTTTGTTCACGTTGTTCGAGAGTAGAAAATT
The DNA here is from genome assembly GCF_963676685.1 of Mytilus edulis. Lineage (NCBI taxonomy): Eukaryota > Metazoa > Mollusca > Bivalvia > Mytilida > Mytilidae > Mytilus > Mytilus edulis. The sequence goes on from NC_092345.1 coordinate 16,633,648, forward strand.
CACTCAAACCACCTTTGAAAGATAGGAAATGATTTGAACGTTGCCTATTCTAATAAATTGATGAGAAAATCATTTAGTCACAACATAATTTAAAAAGGAATTAAAAGCAGTTCAAAATTATTTTGAAACCATAGTTTCAAACAGTTTTAGGTTCAAACAAAACTGAAAACATCGAACTTGAAAGACAAAGTTTTGATGCCATGTGTCAGTATTTAAGTGAAGAATTTATAATATTGTGGTTTAAATTTAAAACAGTTGTAGAACTGCCAAACAAACATTAAAATATCCGCATGATGTGGACTTTATTTACAGTACCCCTTTCATAAGTATGTCGGTTCATTTAGATATCTATACAGAATATTTCTAAAAATAAAATAAAATCACAAAAATACTGAACTCAGAGGAAAATTCAAAACGGAGAATCCCTACTCAAACGGCAAATCAAAAGCTTAAACAAATCAAACAAACGGAAAACAACTGTTATATTCCTGACTTCGTACATGCATTTTTTTAAGTAGATAACGATGGATTGAATATATCTTGTTCCTAATAAAACAGTATGTTTGTAGTAGAAGTTCGTTGACATTAACTTTAGTTTTTAAGCACAGCATTGGATTTAGTTTCATCATGTTCATATTTTCTTTATTTAATCTATAAAATTGATATCGACAAAACTATTGGTACACCATAAATTTTACTGCATCTGACACAAATTTCAAAAATTAATATCTGTAAATCGGTAAATATCTCGACAAAGAAATAAGAAATAAGAACAGTGTAACGACACAATACAGTGGTTAACAAGATTTAAATCAACTCATTATATATACCAGGAATTAATTGTGTACGCCACATGCGCGTTTTGTCTACAATGAAATCAGTGACGTTCAAATAAAAGGTCAAATAAAGTACGAATTCGAAAGAGCCTAAGAGTTATTTAACGACTGAAGCAGGCACATAAGAGAAAGAACAATGAAATAGAGAACAGTATAAGACTGCACAATCTGACACATTCTATGACTTTAAATGTCTAGATCAACAAAAATGAAGTTTAGTTCAATTTTAATATTTTAGGAAAAATCCCTTAAAATATACATATATATAAGCCCCAAAGAGAGTCATTCCGCGATTTGTATGATATCTGCAGAATATCGAATTCAACAAATCTCGTTAGATCTGTTAGAATAATTGACGATTTTCATCATTTATAATTGACGGATGCAACATCTATAAAGTCTCTTTCTTTCTAAAAGACAATAATTCATAATAATATGATGAAATAAACATTTATTTTGAGTAATCTTTGTTTCAGTGTTTTGTCTAGTGGTGATTCGGGTGGAGAAAGCGGTGGATATGGTGGATATGGCGATAATATTGGTGGATATGGTGGATATGGTGGTGGAAACGGTGGATATGGTGGATATCCCGAGGGATATAATAGGTTTGTTGGATACGGTGGACATGGTGGATATGGCGGTGGATATGGTGGTGGATATGGCGGTGGATATGGCGATGGATTTGTAGGGTACGGTGGACTTGGCGGTGGATATGGTAGGTTAGGTGGATATGGCGGTGGATATGGTGGCTTCGGTCGTGGATATGGCGATGGATTTAGTGCGTACGGTGGACTTGGCGGTGGATATGGTGGGTTAGGTGGATATGGCGGTGGATATGGTAGGTTAGGTGGATATGGCGGTGGATATGGTGGCTTCGGTCGTGGATATGGCGATGGATTTAGTGCGTACGGTGGACTTGGCGGTGGATATGGTGGGTTAGGTGGATATGGCGGTGGATATGGTGGCTTCGGTCGTGGATATGGCGGTGGATTTGGTGAGTACGGTGGACTTGGCGGTGGATATGGTGGGTTAGGTGGATATGGCGGTGGATTTGGTGGGTACGGTGGACTTGGCGGTGGATATGGTGGGTTAGGTGGATATGGCGGTGGATATGGTGGTTTCGGTCGTGGATATGGCGGTGGATTTGGTGGGTACGGTGGACTTGGCGGTGGATATGGTGGGTACGGTGGATATGGCGGTGGATATGGTGGCTTCGGTCGTGGATATGGCGGTGGATTTGGTGGGTACGGTGGACTTGGCGGTGGATATGGTGGGTACGGTGGATATGGTGGCTACGGTCGTGGATATGGCGGTGGATATGATGGGTACCATGGGTATGGCGATGGAAACGATGGATATGGCGGTAGCTACAGTGGAGTTGGCGGTGGATATGGCGGTGGGTACGGTGGATATCGCGGTGGATATGGTGGTGGGTATGGTGGATATGGCGGTGGGTACAGTGGACTTGGCGGTGGATATGGCGTTTATCGTAGATATCGTGGAAATCGCGGTGGATATGGTGGATATCATGGATATGGTAGTAAAAATGGTGGATATGGCGGTCATTATAACAATAGTACAGATAATAATAATGGATAAAAATATCTGTGTCTTCATATATTCTTTATTTTAGTCAAAATGAAGAAATTAAAATTTTGAAATATATTTTGAACAATAAATTCATTGAAACGGCTAGTTAAAAGTAGAATCATTCTTTAAGAACAATATATTACATCTATAATTATATTTATTGTTATTAAAACTAAAAATTTATTATTATAGCACGGTTGCCTCTTTATAATAAAAACATAATATTGTGGAGTTTTGATTATTCATTAGATAATCAATTGGGTAAAGGTGAATCGTTTTCTTTGGGCTTGTTTACAAACTTTAGGAAATCAACATGAATACATTTGTTTGCTCGACCAAAAAAAATTAAATAAACCCATAGTTTGGCAAAATATTTTGAAGTGATAAAAGGACGATACTAATATTATTGCTGATAACACATACATTGTAGATATATACAATTTGCTGGAGAAACTTTGACGGTCAAAATAATAATAATGTTTTTGTAGTCAGAAATCATTAGATACATGCTGAAACGTCGCATATTTAAATTTGAATATTTTGTTCAAATCATGATTTTAACCTTGCTACTGAGTAGATATTGAAATGGTGGTCGAAGGATGCATAGCAAGAGATGTAAAAGATTTAAACGTTTGTAAAAAATATTGTTGCCTTAATCTACAATAAGAAAGAAGTTGATAGCTACGACATGTGCACTATTATATTTGGTTTATTTTACCGAGCTATTTAACCCTTATCATGTTTGTGTGAGTAAATTGAGACAACCCCTAGTTTTTGGCGGAGTTCGTGTTTCTTAGTTGATAGTTTTCGATGGTGTGTCCTGTGTACTATTATTTGTCTGTTTGTCTTTTTTATTTTTAGCCATGGCTTTGTCAGTTTGTTTTCGATCTATGAGTTTGAATGTCCCTTTGGTATCTTTCGTCTCTCTTTTGCGAGCGATATACATAATTTCACGGGAAAACAGTATGCCATGAACCTCTTCAGTAAATGTCAGTAAATGTCAGTGTTTCGTTTGATTTGGTTGTTTAAACTGTCCTGCTATCATTTGTATATACTTCTGTGGTAAAAACGTTATTGTTACATATATAATTTAATGAAAGAATACGAAAGGTCAGTCGACATAACGTTTAACACAAGAAGGCTTAGTAAAAGTTAAAAAACTGCTATACTTTTTCGTTTGTTTCCTATGCAAACCTTTTTAGCAAGTCACTCCATCAATTTACAAATGGCATGTCACCATTTGTGCATGTTTACCGTGTTTTTTCCTTCAATTCTTTGAAAAATCAAAGATCTGCATTTTGTCAAGTTGAAAATCCTCATAATAGGTAGAATAAATTAAATAGAACTTAAAGGGTAACCATAAATAAACATTGAACTCGATCAAACTAGAACTGTGTATACCTCCTGTCACAAACAACTCTGAGACTGAGACGTGTCAGACCATACTATGTCCAATACCTTTATAAGATAACTCTAGAAGTTTACCAAACTCTAAAATGTAATATGTTATTATATTATGTACAGTAATACATTTAAGAATAATCAGCAAACTATTGAAGGAATAGCTGTAATATCGTGTTTTACTATGACACAAAAACATCAACAATGTGGTACACACAGCACATAGAATAACCGCGTAACGAGTTACTTAAAACTGTTCACCAGATATTTGATTTTTTTCTTAGAAAAGACAGAAAAAACATTCCCTGACAATTTAATTATAAATTTCATATTGAAGGCGTACATCATGACTAAATGACATGTAGTCACCTTTAATTTTTTTCATAACATTTTCAAATCAACTCATATTTTCATCAAACTTTAATTTTGCAGCTATCTCAATTATTTATTTATCTAACAGAATTCCAGATTGTTTAGTTGTTTGGTGTATTGCTGTCAAATAATTTTTTTTTATAGATAGGTCAAATAAACTAGAATTTTCAGTGCTGAAATAAAAAAGTAAACTGCAGAAAATAACAATACACTAAATTAATTATAGTCTAGTGAAAAGTGGTATTGAATTATAATTGTTTGATAGATTGTTCTCTGTTTGATCCAGAACCGGAGCATATTATTTCTGCATGTTCAGGACGATAAACAATAAAGTGAACATGTATTTTCTTTTGAGTGAGTCGATCGGGATGGCGTTCCGAAATTTATACGTGCACTGGAAAATATAGGTATATAGGAAAGAAGTAAATGTTTAGCCTTACAACAGGTTCTGGATTGATATTAGTTTACGGGATCTTCATCCTCCTAATAATGGCTTTCTATACTAGTAATCATTCTAAAATTACTTGTATTAGGAGCTTTTGTAGTAACTTAATGTTTCGAAATCTGTTTATATATATGTTGAGATGTAGCATGATTTCAAAAACTGTCCACTAGAGAACAAACGACGATGATATAAACAACCAAAGGGCACTAATTCACCTTCAACGATGAATAAATAAAATGATAAAAGAAACAGTAGTAGGTATTCAGTATTGTATACAGTGACAGACTCGTCATGACACAAAACGAAATAATTTAAAAAGCAAAAAAATCAAATAACGATGCTTATTTAAGTAACCGCACAAACCCACGCACGTTAGATAAAGGTCTGATTGTATATGTACAGCATATAATTTGATATCTTAAGATTTTACCTGCAACGTAGAGTGGAAGTTCCAATATAATACAATGAAGAAATACTTCATGTCTTGATAATACTAAGGGAACAGTGATTAATATTTGAAAAAAAATAGAAATCAAAATAACAATTATTTAAGTTAAAATAATTTAGATCTTTCTTAACACAGCATCCACAGGGTAGCTCGCTTTTTAATTTCTTGTTTTTCAACCAGAATATTATTTTTGTAAATAGTAAGTCACTTGTAATGTTACGAAATTTTGCTTTTAATCGTTAACATGATGTTATTTCTTTCTTGCATTATGTTCCATTTTTTGTGTGTCTAAGATATCAATCTGAACTTCAACGTTCATACGACACTGGTCATATTTTGTGCATAGTGACTACCGTCTTTAATTTGGAACTGTTTAAGCTAGCGTTCAGTAAAGCATATATTTATATAATTATATTTGAATTTATAAGGTGAATGAATTTATTATTTCATATTGGCAGTTGGAAATATTCATTTACAAAAACGCGTTAAAACATCGCAGTAAATAAACAAATAAATCAAACTCTATAACAAGCAATTCTGATCTTCTTTTATAAATGAATATGTAAGTTGTTAATTTTTGTGTCATTTTGGTCTCTTGTGGACAGTTTTCGCATGGACAATCATACCACATCTTCTTTTTTATATGTAGTATGCATTTAAAAATATTAGGTGATTGAGTGCGGTCAATGTTTGGTATAAACCATTACTGCATTTTCCTAAAGGGTACAATGGTATAATAAAAGCAGTTACTCTTACCATACATAGTTCTATAGCCAGACGAACAAATATGTTACAAAACCAAATGTATCAAAATCTGTTATACCTTTGGGTACCAAATTAAAATAATGTTTTATATATTTGTACTCTATACTTAGGATTGTTGTCGAGGCTAAATATACGTAAAAAAACTTTTTAACGAAATAAAAAAAACAACCGCATTCAATCGAATACCACGATGTTGGCAGTGCAGTTTTGTTTTGTTTCTAAATAAAATACTTTTAATCTATCGGATCCATATTAAGTCGACAACACAGTATATTCGAAATACAAAATCCACTTCTTAATGATTAACGTTTGCTTTATGTTCAGCGAAAACGGTGTAGATAATTCAGGACGAGAACAATTTTCAGTAAAAGTTAATTCACAGTGTAGATACTATTCTGTACGCTATCCGGAAGTCGCAAATTCCGTTGCGAGAACTTCTTCGCCCACACTTTAAATTTGAAGGATATACTGAGATTTTCAAGTGCATCACCAAGGAAAATCAGTCGGTGAACCTAAAAGCAATCTTTTCACCCTCTTAGTGTACAAATTATCGTAATTAGCTAAATGAAGTATATTTCAAGTGGTGATAACAGTTTCAACCAGATCTTTGGAGCAAGAAATAAGAAAATTACACTTGTTTGAATTTCCTACTGTATGATCAGTCTCTCTTGTATATTTTGAAACTGTATGATCAGCCCTCATTTCACTGTATTCTAGTGGTGATTTCAAAGTTACTTACGATACATTACGAGGTGGCATTTTTCTAATTAACACAAATATTTCAATAAATTCACATCCTGATAACTTATGAAACATGTTTCAGCTTGATAGGGTGTACTCGACTTACTACATTAAATATGAGAATGTTTAAATGTTGCTAAAATAAGAGGAAGGTTTGTTGTATATATAAGTTTCAGAAAAGTCCTCCGTTATACTTAAAATTGTACAAACACACAGATTTAATTGTTATATAAAAATGCATGTATTTACCAACATTCGAGGCCGTACTGTAGCCTATAATTGATCACAGTTCCTTCACTTTGTTTTGGATGTAGAGCTGTCTCTTTGACACTCAATTGTATACCACTTTGTAAAGCGGGTGTTTATAGCGATAATGGAGTCCGTTTTTCCGTTCGTCCGTTGGACCGGTACAATATGTTTCGCCGGTTTTGTAAGCGCATCTCCTCATAAACTACTTAAAAGAGGGACGAAAGATACGAAAGGGACAGTCAAACTCATAAATCTAAAACAAACTGACAACGCCATGGCTAAAAATGAAAAAGATAAACAGAAAAACAATAGTACACATGACACAACATAGAAAACTAAAGAATAAACAACACGAACCCCACCAAAAACTAGGGGTGATCTCAGGTGCTCCGGAAGGGTAAGCAGATCCTGCTCCACATGTGGCACCCGTCGTGTTGCTTATGTGATTACAAATCCGGTAAATAGTCTAATTCGGTAGGTCACATTCATGAAAGGGAAGGGGATTGTAGTTACGACGTAAGGAACATATCCGATATCATTTGTGAAACGGTTATTCCATAACGGTCAACCAACTCGTGATGGCGTCCGTAAAATTTACGAAGGGATGATTTCAACTTCACCATTTGGAACTCTTGGTTTAATAGCTTCCTTGTGAGCAGTAACCCTCTATCAAGAAAATCATGATAGGAAATGCAAGCACGGGAATATCGTATCAATTGGGAGATATATACCCCGTATGCAGGTGCTGCTGGAATGTTGCTACTTAGAAATGGAAAGTTCACAATTGGAAAGCTGAAATCATCTCTTTTGTCGTAAAGTTTTGTTTTCAACCGACCCTCATTGTCAATTTCTAGATGTAAGTCAAGATATGAAGCCGACTTAACTGTATCTGTAGTATCCTTTATCTCCAATTCGATGGGATAGATGCGTTCCACATAATCACCAAATTTTGAATTGTTTAGTGAAAGAACGTCATCTATATAGCGGAAAGTAGAGTTAAAGGATATTGCTAACTTCTTATCTTTCTTCCTAAGAAGTTCCTGCATGAAGTCAGCCTCATAATAATAAAGAAACAAGTCGGCAAGTAGAGGGGCACAGTTTGTTCCCATTGGGATGCAGACAGTCTGTTGAAAAACACGTCCTCCGAACGTTACAAATATGTTGTCAATCAAGAAATCAAGCATCTTGATAATATCGGTTTCAGAGAAGTTTTTGTTTGAATCAGAGTGATTCTTTACAAAGTATGATTTATCCCTCCCTAAGACAAGATACTTGTATCTACGTTGGCCATTCTTTTTTATGAAGCAAAGTAATACCAACTCTTTCAATTTGTCTTTTAGTTTGGAATGTGCAATACTTGTGTACAGAGTAGAAAAAGTCAAATGTTTTAATACTGTTACAAGATGAAAGAGAGTTAGATTGTATGTACTCTAAAAGATCTTTGGAATTTTTAAGTATCCACATCTGATTCACGCCACCTCTAGAATAGGCAGTTTCACAATAACTTTGAAGCCCGTCTTTGATTGGTGATAAAATAGATGTTAATAATTTAGAAAGAGGTTTCGTGGAGCACTTGGAAGACCCAGCAATATACCGTTGTTTGTAAGGACACTTATGTAGTTTAGGTATCCAATACAGTGATGGAAGATCCAGTTCTTCATCTTTGGTTGAAATACCAAAGGAACAAAGAACAGACCTATGATTATCCAGGATTTCCTCTTTGGTAAGTGTCGTGAGGGTATATGTTGAGTTTCCAAGTGAATTGTCTATAACTAATTCGTTTATCAAGCAATTAATGTAGTGATTTTACAGACAAAAACGATGTTATTTAGGGCTTTGTCTGCGGGGACAACAACATATTTATCATGGAGGTCGGATAAGTGTTTAGCAACATTTGGGTCTTTAAAGATTGACGTAGCATGGGCATTGATGGACCCATTCAGTTTCTTAATCCTGATTTGTATTAACGACCTCACTGCCTTAATCCACTACTTAATATACATTGGGGGTTTCAACCATTTTTAAATGGAGAGGTATACAAAAGAGGGACGAAAGATACCAAAGGGACAGTCAAACTCATAAATCTAAAACAAACTGACAACGCCATGGCTAACAATGAAAAAGACAAACAAACAACAGCACACATGACACAACATAGAAAACTAAAGAATAAACAATACAGGAGAAAAGGGGATTCCAAATATATGTTCCCATACAAATGCATTGACAGTTCAAAAAGGGTTTCAAGCTCCTATAATATACAGAGACTCTCTGTATTCTGTCTACTTTTTTCTGAAATATTTACTGTCTAAGTTGTCATACCAGTTGCATATATATTGAAGTAAGTAAAACATCTGGAAACAAGAATATGTCCATAGTATACGGATGCCTCATCGGCACTATCCTTTTCTATGTTTAGTGGACCGTGAAATGGGTAAAATCTCCAATTTCGCATTAAAATTAGAAAGATCATATCATAGGCAACTTATTTATTAAGTTTCGAGTTGGTTGGATGTCAAATTCATCAAAAACTACCTTAACAAAAACTTTAACCTGAAGCGGGACAGACGGACGAACGAACGAACGGATGAACAGACTAGAAAACATGATTCCCATAAATGGGGCATAAAAATGTATTGTTGTAAGTAAAAACTTTAACCTGAAACCGGACAAGAACACGGACAATGAACAAATGGACGAACAGACTAGAAAACATAATTCCCATAAATGGGAAATAAAAATTTATTGTTGAAAGTGAAAGTAGTGATTTGGCCGAAATGAAAGTAGGGTAGAGATAAGAGGGAGGCAGGACTTATTCGGGACGTCGGGATCGGGTGTTTTTAAGCTCGGGATTTCGGGATTGATCATAACAGGATGCGGGAATATTATTTTTTTAAAATTTTTGGATGTCGGGATATGAATTTCATTCAAATACGCACCTCAGGATTTCATGTTTTTAAGCCCAGGATTTCGGGATCAGGACCGCTCAGACCACCCCACAAATGAGCCTTACTGAGTCATTTATACGAGATTCAAATCCTACTATAGACATGTTAATAGGGCTCTCGGAAGGAAAAGCACTGATGAATTGTCCCAGAAGCACATTTTATTAGAATAATTTTGGTTTATAAGCAGTTTCGTTTATTTCATGTTTGAAGCGGTACACATTTTTAATTTAATTGGACTGCATTGTAGCAAAAGGAAAAAAATAATTGTCACAGTGGTATAAGGCCAGAAACTTGAAAATAATTGAATTTAACAAAAAGGAAACACATGTATAATGGACTTTGAAAAAAAAGGGAGAGGGCTTTTCATACCGTAAATGATATTCTCCAGTCATCATATCGTTTACAAAAATTCATCCTACAACAGTTTACAAGCTGTACATGCCCTCGATTTCGCGGGTGTGTTCTAGTATGTTATTAAGTTAAGAAAAATTAGTGGCAATGTTTCTTTTTTTTAAATTTATGAATTAAAGTCTCAGAATGATTTCGAATGTCAAAATCAAGATTAGCAAACATCCTTACTATCTTTGTAAGATGTTACAGGTTCAGCAGACAAACTACAAATGTATTTCTATTACTTCACTTCAACCTAAATAATATTGATGATACCACGTAAACCAACGAAAGACTGACAAACGTGACAGACGAATTATATTTATTTTGTTCGTGCAGCTCTTTCATATACATGTTACATTTTTACAATTCGTATCCAGCGAAAAATCCAACCTTTAAACTGTTAAATTGTTTGTTTAGTTGTACTCTGTTTGCCCTATATTAAGTAAATTTGCTCAGGAATAATCATTATTTTCAATGATACATGCAGCTTTGTAAATATCGTTTTGAAGGTTCAATGTACAGAGACTCTCGTAAAGCTTCCACCTTAATACAGGAAAAAACAATATACTTTAGATTGTGTCGAAATCATAATGATAACATTTATTTGCTAGTTGTATGAGCTTTTGAAGGCACATAAATTGTTCATTGTGTTTTTTAACCCTGCTATTTATATCTTAACCAACACCTGCAATTAACAGTCGTCTACCAAATTTCTCTTCATAAATCTAGAAAATAGATGAACTGGAAGTTATTAAGACGAAACATACATAACTGAGACACAAAAGAAAGGAAAAACAATTCAAATGAATTAACGAACAGATATAAATTATTCATCCCCAAAATTCAAAATTATAACTAAAATAAACAACAACTGAGCACACACAACAAAAACTTAATATCAAAACACACAACACAAAAATTGAAGTTCAAAGCATACAAAGCAAAAACCTAGTATCAAAGCACACAAACATAAAAAATAATTTAAGAGCATACAAAACAAAAACGTAAAATCAAAGCACACAAAACAAGATTTAAGTTCAGACCATACAAAACAAAACTTAATATCAGAGCACCTTAATAAGAATATTTGTAACAGATAGTAACATTTTCTGACGGGCTCTCGTTTCATTAATATTCCAAAATTTGTTTTGTAGAAATCTAATGTCGTGCAATTTATCACCGGTATTTACATAAATGTAAATATCTTATTTCGAAAACAGTGTTGTTTCAGACGAAATGTGATAAAACTTTGTATTACGAAAACGAATGATTGAAAAGAAAATGTGCTCGAACTCGTCATATTTCACTTTAAACTATTACCATCCAGTCCGCTTGCTGTCAGTTAAGTACTTTTAAAATAATTCAGTATTTTACGGATGGGCACTGGCAAATAATACTGAAATGCCTGAATATACATGGAACATATCTGCATTGTCTGCAAGTAAATAGTCAGAACTGTATACCGCAATGGATACGTCAGAATTACCTGAAAAACTGAAAATGACGTTATTATGTATTGTTTAGTCTTTAGATCAACATTACAGTTGCAGATGTAAGTTGAATTACAAGTGGATTCACTAGTGTTACCAATCGTGACACATGTGGAGCAGGATCTGCTTACCCTTCCGGAGCACCTGAGATCACCCCTAGTTTTTGGAGGGGTTCGTGTTGTTTATTCTTAAGTTTTCTATGTTGTGTCATGTGTACTATTGTTTTCTGTTTGTCTTTTTCATTTTTAGCCATGGCGTTGTCAGTTTGTTTTAGATTTATGAGTTTGACTGTCCCTTTGGTATCTTTCGTCCCTCTTTCATTGTTATGAAAAGTAAGTTTCACTCGGTATTGTAGCAAAAACAATTGGAAAATATCTATCGTTCAAACAAATTACAATGGCGGCTGTAAATTTCTATTGGTTGTCTCCAACGTCATTTCGACTTATAACCCTTGATGCATTAACGTTAGTGTTATTGTTAGGAGTTATCCGTTATCACGGAAATCATACTAGAAAAAGCACAAAGTACCGTATCAACTGCAGATCTATATAGTCGATAATTATGCAGGGTCCAATGGAACATTGCAATATAAACATTGAATGATACAGCTGTAAAATTAAATTATGCCTGTCATCTTATGTTTTACACTGAAACTCACTATCAATTTTCTAGCACCTGCTATTACCACGGGGTTTTAGTCGAATTCGTGTTGCTCATTCATTAGTTTTCTATGTTGTGATTTGTATACTAATGTTTGAATAATTTCTGAATCTATTGTATATTTTGCCTCTCTTTCTGAAAGTCATTCAAGCCTTGAAGCAGATGAACTGTCAGAGCTTACCGAATGCGAATGTATGCGATAATCCTATTTGTTTTCTCGAAACAAAGAAAAGATAAAATTTTCGTCTAAAACAGAAAATTTTCATCACTTAACACCAAAGACTTGCAAATACAACACAAACCTCTTTAAGGCAATATCATGCGTGAACTCATTTACCTTAAAAAAAAAAACAATTATCGGTACATTCTCAATAAAGGGCTGCCCTTTAGCGCATGATACGCCCGTTGCTCTTTTAAATTGTCTTTTATGCTTTAAATGAATTTATATGATTAACTAGAAATATATATACAAATCAAAAGGGATGTTAATATATTCACCAAAGTTTCATAAAATCCCCCTTTTTTAAGTATAAAAATTCATTACTTAAGAAAACGTAAAATCTAGAATTTATAAAAATGGAAAGGGAGCTTATGTCAATAGATATAAATAATTTATCGAAGTTGCATAAAATTTTGTGAAAGTGTTAGTTATTGTCCCAAAATTGGAAAATCCCCCCTTTTTTAAGCATAAAAATTCATAACACGGAAATGTACAATCTAAAATTTATAAAAATTGAAAGGGAGCTTACATCAATAGATATAAACAATTAACCAAAGTTTCATGGACATTGGTGAAAGCCTTTTTGAGATAATTGTCCGAAGTGTTGAAAATCCCCCTTTTTTTTATGAATAAAGCCCCATAAATCCAAAACTTAAAATCTGAAATTTATAAAAATTGAAAGGGAGCTTACATCAATAGATATAAACAATTCACCAAAGTTTCATGGACATTGGTGAAAGCCTTTTTGAGTTATTGTCCGAAGTGTTGAAAATCCCCCCTTTTTTTTATGAATAAAGCCCTATAAATCCAAAACTTAAAATCTGAAATTAAAAAAAAACGAACGGAGCTTACGTCAATAGATATAAACAATTCACTTAAGTTTTATGGAAATTGGTGAAAGTGTTTTTGAGTTATTGTCCGAAGTGTGGACGACGGACGGACGGACAGACGGACGGACAACGGTATACCATAATACGTCCCTTCTAAAAGACTACGGGCGTATAAAAACGGTATACGCCGTGATGAACAAATGTTTAAAATTATTATAAATTAAGGAATGTATCTCCCTCTTAAAGCTCTTATTCCTTTCACGGATTTGGCTATACTTTTTGGAACTTTTGAAATATAGCTCTACATCTTTTATATAAGCTTTGGATTTTACATATTTTGGCAACGAGCATCACTGAAGAGACATTATTTGTCGAAATGCGCATCGTGAAAAAACGGAATTTCAGTATTTTTGTAATCTTACTTTTGGCCAAGTTTATCAGTAAGACGCATGTTGATTTTTACGTGATTTTATGCCCTATTTAAGTTTTTGAAAGTCCAATTATTTTACATCAAGTCAGCAAAATGTAAGTCCTGTATCAAGTCAGGAATATGACAGTTGTTTTTCATTCGTTTAATGTGTTTTAGCTTTTGCTTTTTCCATTTGATTACAGACTTTCCGTTTTGAATTTTCCTGAAGTTCGGTATTTTTGGTTATTTTACTTTTTGTTGGAAGGGAAAGATACTCTATTGTATGTAACATAGATGATTCATTGAATTCAATTATTAGAAGTATGATATTTGAGAACTTCTATGTTTGTGCAAATTGTACAACCCTCACTTCATTATCGACGTAATTCGTTCTTGTCTAGATTATGTTTGTTTAAATGTTGATACATATTTAATTGTGTTCTTAAAATATCAATCAAGACAAAAAAATGATGCATTTGTCTTGTTAATAAAAAAAAAAAACCAACAACGACCGTGGCGTTATATGTAGCATACATTTCATAAATAACAAGTATGATTAAATTCTACTCAATTAGATGCGTGATCCCGTTCGGTAATATTTACAACTGATGCAAGTAACTAACCTTTGCTAAATTTCGTTGTAATGTGTTTTTACTATAGATTTTTGTTGTAATACTTTTTTTTTCTTTTATATATAATCCTGTAATCATAATGCCAAGACAACAAAGAGTAGTATCTTTGATGAGAACAACATCTGCTGTAATAAAAAGTTAAACTTTTCAATGAATTCAATTTAAGAATGTCCGAAATTATACTTGTCCTTTTGTGAACGCAAACAGAAAACTAGGGAATGTTTTTTAAGATTATTACTTTTCCACATGGAATTATTATCGTTTAAGCCGCACTTAAGAGAACAAAGACATTTTTTTTTTTAATAAAACATAATTTAATGGAGAATGAATTCGTGGTATTATAAATTCATTTTAATAATTATGTTTGAGGTGAATGCACACATAGTTTATGTATATACAGTAACTTCATCAGAAACGATACCGGCAACTCAGTGAGTACCAGGTGCTAACATTTCAACCTATATATTCCGCATATAACGTACAAAAGGTAAGCACAAATACAATTCGGCAATGTAAAATAGCATTATTTTCAAAAAATTGTTTCTACGTAAAGGATAATCCACTTAGCCTTGTTTTATTTATTATCTGAACTCAATTTTCGGCTTTCCCTTGACATCATTTGCGAGTATGGTCTTGAGGAAACGATGATAATCCGTCGGAAGGGGACGATAAATTGCTGACCCGCGTTAAGAGAGAGACATATCTCTTGCACGTTAAAGACACCCTTGTAGATTACGAAAAAGAGCAGGCATATGCCGCTACAAGGCAGCACTCGCACCCGCAAAATGGAAAGGGATTAATATAAGTTGCAAAACTTGTTTCCCAATCCACTATAAATAAATATGTTTAAACTATTTATTATCTTCAATTATATACATATAATTGTAAATAATATTGCGATTGCTATATAGGTCTGTCTCTCTAATGTTGCTTTATATTGTTCAATAGTCTTAGATTTCTCTGACGTCCAACGTCTGTTTTACCCGATAAGATGAGGCTGTGGGACGTCAGAGCGTTTTCCATATCAAAAAGTCGATAATTGCCCGATCAAACTTTGTTTTTATCTGTAAAACTGGCCAAATATGAAAAAATAAAGAGTGGTAGGGTTTAAACTTAAATAATTGAAGAAATAAATGAAAAATAATCAAGCTGAGTACCAATTTATCTGGACTTCAGAAGAAACGAAGATGGGTATCAATCTTCGACGGGATAATAACATATTTTTTAAATAGGACGAGCTCTGACGTCCAATGGCCTCAGTTTTTTCTGGCAATACAGCCTTTTGGCGTCAGAGTAATCTCAGACAAACTGTTTAATAATAGAATATTGATGAAGTTTGGTTTATCGTGGCTATATCACGAAAACCAGAACTTATCTGGAGGCAACAGTACTCGTCCAGAACACCCGACTTTCGATGGAAATATTATCAATCCTTAAGAATTAAGAATTGCGTCAAACAAACTTCTCAACGAGCGGGTTACGAATGCGTTAATTCAAAATGAAATGGAACATATATCTCATTGAGCAGGTTTCGATATCATGACCTGAGTTGTTTTTCCATCGATCACTCCAGATGAACTAGATATACCACTCGGCAACAAATCCCAATAATCAATTTATCATTATAAAATATAGAAAAGAGCCTTCTTTTGTTGCGATTTAACACAACTGTTCCTGGTTAGGAAGAGGATTCTGGGTCAACAACGACCATAAAAACAAAATTTATTGAAAATTATAAACAAAAAAATGAAAATGTTGGATGATTGCTAATGAGACAACTCTTCACAAGAGACCAAATGATACAAAAATCCTTAATTATAGTTACCATACGACTTTCTACAATTAGAAAAGCCTATACAGCATAGTCAGCTATAACCGACCCCGAAATGAAAAATGTAAAGCAATTTAAACGAGTAAACGGCCTAATTAATGTAAAAAAAATGAACGAAAAACATATATGCGTCATAGCAACAAACGACATCCCTTAATCATAGACTCCTGACTTGGGACAAACACATGCATATTGCATTTAGAGGGGTTAAAAATTGGGCGAACCAAACCCTGAACCAGAATAGTGTTGTCCAACTATAACATAAAAATGTTTCAAAACGAAACTATACAAAGAGCGTCATTAAAATTGTCAGCCAACTCTTTAAAGAAGTTGTTTCATCTATATATTGTCCTAATTACATTTGGGTAAAAAATAGATCTAAACAAAAGTCAATAAGCGCTTAATCAACAATTGATACATCAGTACATTATGCATATTAAGGTATATGTTACAGATCAAGATGAAAAGTTTGAAGCTATTAACAACCATTGTACTCATAGTTAACGCACAGATTATCTTTACACAAATTGTTCAGCTTCTGCCTGGAACACTTAGATTACAAATGTAAGTCTTTTTTATGATAGTTGTACAATCTGTTATTTAACCGTTTGTGTCATATTCCGTATTCATTGTGCCAATTTGTGTGGATTCGAAGGCAAGCGGCGGTCAATGAAAGCATAGATAAAGGAAACAGTAGTATACCGCTGTTCAAAACTCATAAATCGATAGAGAATAAACAAATCCGGGTTACAAACTAAAACTGAGGGAAACGCATCAAATATAGGAGAACAACGACACAACAGAAAAACAACATATAAATTTAACACACACAGAAACGAACTATAATATAACGACGGCAATTTTACTGACTTCGCACAGGACATTTTAAGAAAAAAAATGGTGGGTTGAACCTGGTTTTATGGCATGCTAAACATCCCACCTTAATGGCAATGTTAGATATAACATTAAAATGACAACATTACATGACAGGACTACAATACAAATAAATGAGAGAACATATAGGATAGAGAAACACACGAATAAATGCTAACAAAAGGTACCAAATTTTAAATTTAATATGTCAGACGTGCGCCTCGTCCACACAAGACTAACCAGTGACACTCAGATGGAAAAAGTTTGAAAGCCAAAACAAGTACAAAGCTGAAGAGCACTTAGCACAAACAGTTCCAAAAAGCCGTGCCTAATACGGCCAGGGTTTTCTGCCTGGGACAAGAACATCCTTATTATTAAGAATAATTCATACTTTTGCAAACAGTAAATTTTAAAAATGACTATATAAAAGACTACCTCTTTAAACGTTTTTGATAATGCTGTATATTGATATCTCTCCACAGTAAAGTTTTCAACTGTTAACGTTGTTTTGCTTTTCGATATCTGTCTATATTTATCTTGTTTTAAGGAGCTTCCTGGCATAAACATACTTATTGTGGTTTTCTTTTTCAGTCTCAGTTCATTCATGAAAAGAAGGTAAACTGTATAAATAATGTAGAAGTGAGAAAAATTTGATCTTGAATAGTTTTGTAATACGTGTGATGTAGAAAAAACACACATTGATAGCTTGTTTTTCAAAGTCATGTGAAATTATACATCAGAGGAACTCTATTCTGTCATATGATTCCAAAAAAGGTCAGTCGTAGAAATGAGAACTTTTTTATATTTCTGATGCGTTTTTATAATCTTTTGGGATTTAACGTATAAGATGATTTGGGTAAATGTTCATATCGAGCGATAAAGGTTTAACCGGTCAGTCTTCAAAACAACCATGTGTCTTTACAATATCTATTGTTGTAAGCCGTCCAAACTCTATAAGGTTTGAAAATAAAGTAAATAAAACCAAACAAAGGGGTATATAACTTTTGCCTTTATAAGATCTTGTAATAACACATTCTTAAAGTTTGGTTGTTATATACTTTCATCAATTGATCTCAATCGTCGGTTTTCACCATTAAAGAAGAAACTGTTGACTCTCGAAAGCATGATGTTGTTGAATCTTTTTTTATGCTTCGTTATTACTGTTTTTTCTTTTCGGCGTATGTTGCGTTTTTCCATAGTTATAATGTATGCCCTTCTTTGTGATTTATTCTTGTTAAAAAAAAACAAGGATTTAATTTATTACCACTTTGGAGAGATTTTCGTTTTTTCAAAGGGATTTTATCAAAGCAAAAAAAGTATTTCTTTCTTTTTGAAACTTTATTTTGTTTTTGGTATTTGAGTTTTAAAAAAGATAAATGGTTGCAAAACAGTAAACATTTTTCGACAGCCCTTCGTACCTTAAAAGCATGTGACTGTTTTGCTTGATATAGTCAGTTAAGATATTTCTTTTCGTTTGGGGCACTAGGTACTACTATTTATCTTATAGTTTAATCTTGAAAGTAAATAAATTATTCTTTTTATATGATAATGTACTCATGGTCATCAAGAAAGGTTATTTTTACCTGATGGTATTACATCTTGGGGATGCATTCTTATTTTATTAACTCGTTTATGGTCTATATTCAACAGACCCTGACAACGACATTTTTGGTTATATATGAAGCTATTATTTTCTGCCATTAGGCTTTAATTTTTATCTGCTTTTATTATCAGTTAGAGCGTCCTTAGGGGTGGAGTATTGACCTAAAATACTTACATGTCCTAATAAACAAGTGAGAAACTTAATTGGTCGCACAATAATTCTTTATTTATTTAAAGATGTACTAAAAGCAGTCAAAAATATTTTTTGAAACTGTTGTTTAAAACAAATTCAGGTTCAAACAAAACTAAAAAATTAAAACATCGAACTGAAATGCAAGTATTGACACAATGTATCATCATTCAGGTGAATAATTTGTTATACTATTATAAATTTCAAAGTAAAACTGTTGAAAAAATGCAAAACAAACATAACGTTCACAGTATCAAGCGGACTATATTTTCAATACCCCTTTTTATATATAGATTCGTTCAGATAGGTAAATGAACTAGTCCTAACCCTACCTTCTTTGTCCCGTCTACAAAGGATTTATCAGTGACGCTAAAATAAAAAAGCTAAAATGCCAAAAAGAAGTACGAAGCAAAAGCGTAATTTATCGACTGAAGCAGGCATATAAGAGAAGGGACAATGAAATAAAAAATATGAGTAGAATCACAATCCCATGATTTAAAAATATCTAACAAGTGAAACACAATTAATTTTAGATTACTTGCATATATGTATACATGTCATCATTGTGAGAATTATAAGGTTTCATGATAAAAAAAGACTAAATTCGTTTTGACAAAAATTTCGGAAAACTGTTCAATTACAATATTTTTATCCTTGTAAATCTGTACAACGTAGACTTCATCTCATATATATCAATGTACTTCATAGAAGGGACATTTTCTCTATGTCTGTGATATCTATAAGTTTCTTGAGTTATAATTGATGGACACAACATTTATTAAGTTTTGTTCTTGCTCTAATGGAATGAAATAAAACAAACAGTCATTTGTTTTAGTCTTCAGTGATCTTTTTTTGCGTTTCATGCCTAGACTTATGCCTAGACTACCGTTCAGAGGTGTAAATGGCGTTGGATATGGCGGTGGATATCAACGATATAGGAGTTATCGTGGATATGGCGGATATGGAGGTGAATATCGTGGATATGTCGGATTTTGAGGTGAATATCGTGGATATGGCGGTTTTTAATTGTTCAAAACCGAGACAACTCATACTTTGGATGTATTTTTAAATATGACCAATAGTACCGATAGAATGAATGAATGAATGAATAGAATAACATAATTTTTTTTCAATATCTATCCTTTGTCTTCAGTCGAAATCATGAAATTTAAATTTTGAAATATACATTTTGTGAAATAAATAGATTTGAAAAGGTACATCAATGTTGACATATTCAATAACAAGAGGCTGTCACAACGACAGCAAACCGGATTTATTAACATTTATTTGTGTCCTGGCTATATCACAAGAACCATTACTGATGAATGGTGAAAGTGAAAATCGTCAATATCAAATTTGACCTCCATTTTGTCATCAGTATCAACATATTAAAATTTGAAAAGCTTAGATTGAATGGTTCATGAGTAAATGCAACAACCTGAATGGAAACGCCATTTTACGATCTTTCAAGAACCATAACTCCTGAACGGTAAAAGTCAAAATCGTCATTATTGAACTTGACCTCTATGTTGTCATCAGTAACAACATATTAAAATTTCAAAAGCTTTGGTTGAATGGTTCATGAGAAAATGCACGGACACGACTGGAAACTCCATTTTTCAATCTTTCAAGAACCATAACTCCTGAACGGTAAATGTCAAATTAGTCATTATTGAACTTGACCTCCATTCTTTCTTTAGTAACAACATATTAAAATTTGGGAAGCTTTGGTAGAACAGTTCATGCGTAAATGCACGGACAACTCCATTTTTCAATCTTTCACGAACCATAACTCCTGAACGGTAAAAGTCAAAATCGCCATTATTGAACTTGACCTTTGTATAGTTGTCAGTAATAACATATTAAAATTTTAAAAGCTTTGGTTGAACGGTTCATGAGTTAATGAACGGACAACATTTGATTGCCGCCCGCCCGCCCGCCGTACATCCTCAAATCAATAACCGACATTTTTGTCACAAAAATCCGGTTAAAAATTGTACATGTACATTACAAATACAATTATATTGTATGTCATCAGAACCACATAAACTTATTATTTTAGAATAGTTGCCTCTTTAAATTATATAAAGATGTTATACAGATATTGTGGCTTTTTTTGCTTATGTAGGGATATGTGTAAAAAATGTAAAATCACAAAAGACATAACTCCGTTGAAAATTCTAAAAGGAAAGTCCCTAATCAAATGGCAATATCGAAAGCTCAAACACATCAAACGAATGGATTACAACTGTCATGTTCCTGAATTTCTTAAAAAGGTTATTCAGAAGATACCAAGACCTTGTTCATATATTTGCACTCAATAATGACGACTTCGGTAGATTTATCCTGCCGAAATGACTAAAATAAAGCTAATACTTACAATGAACACTGCTCTTTCCTGGATCTTAATATCTATATCTTTAACGGGAAGCTTAATAACAAAATTGATGATGACACAGTTGACTTTTCATTTCTATTGTTAATTATTAATTTTTAGATGGTTACATTCCCTTTTTACCATCTTATGGTGACGTGTACTTGTCTCCTTCTAATGGTGTAAACATTAACTAAATTTTATCATCGGTACATGGAATTTATTCAAAAACTTAAATCAACATGCAAACATCTTATACGTTCAGATATTTCACATCCAATCTGTTATGGTGATATTCTTTACAAAGCTAAAAAAAGTCGTCATTTTCAGCAAATTTAAAAAAGAAGATGTGGTATGATTGACAATGAGACAACCTTCCACAATAGACCAAAACGACACAGATATTAGCAACTATAGGTCACCGTACGACCTTCTACAATGAGCAAAGCTCATACCGCATAGTCAGCTATAAAATGGCCCCGAAATGACAATGTAAAAAAATTCAAACGAGAAATCTAACGGCCTTATTTATATAAAAAAAATTAACGAAAAACAAATATGTAACACATAAACAAACGACAACCACTGAATTACAGGCTCCTGATTTTGGACAGGCACAGACATACATAATGTGGCGGGGTTAAACATGTTAGTGGGATCCCAACCCTACCCTAACCTGGGACAGTGGTATAACAGTACAACGAACTATTAAAATCAATTGAAAAAGGCTTAGTTCATTAGATGGACAAAAATTCAAGTGGGCGTGGCCGGGTACTTGTACATCTCGACAACAAAACGACACTAGGACAGACCTGAGAGTACTCGCAGTTATCTGACAGATAGTTCAAAGCCACTAAAAACTAATAAAAAAAACATGCATCTTAGTCTACACTTTCAATCCGTACACATCCAACATCTAATGGATTTAGAGTAAAGACGTCATAAACAGTCAGAGAAAAACATGACCTTGTGCAATGATAAGTTACACATATCGACAGATTGTAGATCCATGAATGTGTATATGTATATAACATACTAGTAATATTTAGTTTGCTTTCAATTTACTGATAACAAATTCAATATTTATTCCAATAAAAACAATATTCAAAGATATTATTACAGTGTTAAATTGGTAACCTTTCAATTTTACAAGGATCATTTCTAAATTTCCTGGCACGGTTAACAACATATCCGTACAAATGAGGTTTGCTATCCCGTTTGAAATAAGTTTTCTACAGGTATAACAAAATTTAGGTACAACCAAAAGCTAATCAAACCTTTAAACAGACTGATTAAGAAGGGATATAGTTACGATACTGTTGTCAGGTAATTAAAGATGGCATATTTAATATTAATATTAATTCATTCAGAGGATAATTATAAAACCAGTTGTTGGCATGAAAAGGGTTCTGTTCTTCTCATAAATTTATGATGATATGAAACTAAACTGTCTTGATTTTCATATGATGAAGTCATACTCTTTCATTCAGTTTAATTAAGGTCTGGAGGTAGCATTTCAGTATCTGCTAGTAGCCCCTTCTTAATGTATCTATCATTAATATTTTGCTTAGTATCTTTTATTACCTATTTTGACTTCGGAATCGGACTATTTTGAACAGATTTTTTCTGTGCGTATTGTTCGGTGCCTCTTTATTTTACATTGGCTAGATGTATAAGGGGAACGCTGAATTCTCACATAACATGTTTAACCCCACCGCAGTTTGCGCCTGACCCACGTCAGTAACCGTTAGTTTTTATTAGGCTAGTACTTTTTTTTTTATTTTAAATTTTAGTTTATTTATTAGTATATGTTTTGGAGTTAAGTATGACATTCATTTTCACTGAACTAGTACATATGTTTTGTTAAAGGCCCATTTCCAATTCCATTCTCAATTTTACTAAACTTGTTCCACCATTCTAGAAACAACCGAAGTAGAACATGGGTCTATGCTAATACTGCACGAACTTAAGAAATCCGTCATCAAATGATAGGGTGACTGTTCTTGCAGCAGTTGACTTGTTTTAATCATTTTTATCTTGGAGTTGATGTTACTTTCTTCGTCGTCTAGTTGTTAATTCCCCATTGGTACCTTCTTCCTCCATTTTACCATTCAAATTCAGTCAGAAGAGATGACGCTCAGATCAAAATAGTTATAAAGACAAACGATTACCAAGTTGAAAAGCATTGAGGACCAAAATTCCAAAAAATGTGAATCTGAGATGAAAAAAAAACCTGTTTCTTTCGATTATTTGATAATATTTGATTATGCTTCATTATTTTTATGTCATTGTCGATGTTATTTAAAAAAACATTTTTTCTTCTTTAGTATATTCGCTCCATTATCCCATCCTTTTCTCTTTTATCACACCCTTCTACTTCATACCAATTCCTATATCACCTCTTATATCTAATTGTCTCTCCTTATCCGGTCCTCCCCAAGAGGTGACTGGGGAATACAAACATCATCTTTTGACGAGCAGTAAATCGTTTTCTGCAGTTGGCTGTCCGTTTGGCTGTGCTGGATTTATCAAGTACACATTCACGTCATGTCAAGTTAAGGATGTTAAATCCGATTCCGCGTGTGGAGAAAGAGCCACGATCTCTATTACATGTTGATAACTTTCATAACAACTCTTTCAGAGGTCCGTTGTCTGTTGCAAGTCGAAATTCCGATTTATCTAATACATATACCTACATTTTCCAGAAGCTATCCCAATTACCCGACCTTCATACGGGACGGTATCTAATGGACCTACATGTACGTATTATATGTTTTTTAAAATATTTTCTCCGTTCATAACATGCATAAAATATTTCCCAATGAATGTTAAGCAACCAACAATCAATAAATTGATTCTGCAGTATAAATAAAAAAAAACAATCCGCATGATCTTCGACAATACAAATATGCATAGTTTATTGCACTGCATCCACTTCTCATCACGAAATCGCTGCAAAATCTATAAATATCAGAACAAGCTGTAAGAGAAATATATGTATTCTTATAGTTTCCCCCCTAAAAATTCTGTTTGCAAATCGTTATTTTATTCTTCTTTAAAACGGGCCGACACTGTAAAAAGTGTTGTAACGCATGAGTGTGTTATTCTGAGTAATTGATACATATTTTTATAGTTCAGCTACAAATAACTTTATGCATAAATTGTTTCACTTTATATACTATTGCCTAATCTTATTACCACCCATTGATCATTTTGCTGACTCGCTGTATGTCTTTTTAGTAAATGGTTGTATGCTTAGTGAGTAATCAGAGTTACTTTGTAAAAATCATTTGTTGTCATAAGATTGTGTTTGCTAAGAGTTTCAAAAGTATATGCTTCTAAAACAGAGGTTCGATTTGTAAACCGGTATGAAGTTAAAACCACTTACAAAGAAAAATCAACTTTAAATATAACTAATATTTGACGATGGTCTTCATCTAAAATTACAATGTTCCAGACTTTTTTTTTTTTGTTTTCCTCATGACTACTGTTACCAATATAATCAACAAGTTTCGGGTCAAATCAGATACCTACACTAATAGTTAATGTGTTTATAAAAAGATGTAATATGATTGCCAATGAGACAACCCTTTACCAAATACCAAATGCATATAGATAACACCTATCAGTTATCGTCACCCTAATTTAGTAGGAGAACCACCATACCATTGCTGATGTTGTAAAATGTCAAGGGTGTGTTCTAGTTTTAATATATACATTACTTTGTTATTCAAGTTTCGACCAACCCTTATTATTGATTAAATAACATAATTATGCACTTCTTGGATGTTAAACATTTGTTATATTGGTTTAAACGGAACATTAATGCCAATTCTATTCTTTTTTGTACATTTGTAAATACAAATAGGAAAAGGGTATCAATACAAACGCTTCATTGGTAGATAATTAAAATAATAATAGTCTGTGAGTGCTTAATTTGAGGTACACATCTAGTTAAACAGTTCCTAGTTTCGCGATTAGAACCACTGCATGCACCAGTGAATTCTCTTTGACGAAGACTAATTCCATAACCACAAGTCGAGGTACATTCTGACCATGTTCACCATTCGTTCCAGATTCCGATATCTATAAATAAATTCCATATATGAATAATTGATACAGTATGTTTTTCTTCTTTTGAATATACAATGCAATTAATTGCGATTTAACACAACTGTACAGTATCATGTGTATATACCAAACTCTGTGTTTTTGGTGAGACGGTTTCGCCAATTGAACGTTCAGTTTCTTTTTCTGATCGAAAAAAATGTTTTCAAATAAGCGACATGCTAAAATAATTCATTGTTTTATAAACACGAATGTGTAATTGTTTATTATAATAACGAACAAAAGACGCAAATATATAAAAGAAGAAAACAAAAGCCAACACCATGACAAAACACTGATTGGACTAATCCTCACACTTTGTTTGAAAACTACAGAAGTATCCTATCGGTATTGCATCATCTCCATATTTGATATGACACGAATAGTTGAATTTGCGAGCCAAGTAAATTTGAAATATTCGATATGTTTATCCTTTGATCAATTAGAATTTTCTTGGTACAAGATTACATTATTGCTATTAACAGAAAAAGAAATATTTAATTATTTTCAATAACACTTGCGTTAAATTGATCACCTTAACTGCAGTTACGGTTATCCAAACATGGTGGAGCCCAATACAGGTGAAATTGTCTTTTTGTAATATCTCCATGTACAAGCATTGTTTTAATTAATAACTCAGGTTGCTATGTACGGTATTGTTGTATGTGTGTGTTCTTATTTCGATAATATCATATGTGCCCTTGTTACCGAAATGATAGCCATTAAAAATTTACGGAAGATCATCGTAACTTCAAAAGAAGATAGTCATATTAACTTGCGGACAAATAACTTGACAGATAATCGTAACTGTATAAAATATGTCTATGATCATGATAGTAACTGATTTTGTCAAAAACGTCTGCTATATAAACGGATTATTTAATTAAAAAATGTTGTGTAAAGATACAACAAACGCGTAAACAACATTCGTGATCGAAATAATTTTTCAACATAAGGCGCGCAAGTTTGCAAGTTTTCCTGATCTTTTATACGAATATTGGTATACTATTCGGAACCACATGTCGACAATATTATGAATGGAATGCATCCTAATGTTAAAACTATACTAAATTATAGTTTGAAATTCCGTTATATTTCAACTGGAGACGGTTCGACCTTAGTATATTTTCTTTCACAAAATAATTCAAAATTTGGTGACTATGTTGAACGCATCTATCCTATCGAACTAGAGATAAGGGATACAACAGATACAGTTAAGTCGGCCTCATATCTTGATTTACATCTAGAAATTGACAATGAGGGTCGGTTGAAAACAAAACTTTACGACAAAAGAGATGATTTCAGCTTCCCGACTGTAAACTTTTCATTTCTAAGTAGCAACATTACAGCTGCACCTGCATACGTATATATATATATATCCAAATTGATACGATATTCCCGTGCTGACATTTGCTATCATTATTTTCTTGATAGAGGGTAACTACTCACAAGGAAGTTATTAAACCAAGAGTTCCAATGGTGAATTTAAAATCATTCCTTCGTAAATTTTACCGACGCCATCATGAGTTGGTTGACCGTTATGGAACAACCGTTTCACAAATGATATCGGGTATGTTCCTTACGTCGTAACTACAATTCCCTTCCCTTTCATGAATGTGACCTACCGAATTAGACTATTTACCGGATTTGTTATAACATGGGCATAACGACGGGTGCCACATGTGGAGCAGGATCTGCTTACCCTTCCGGAGCACCTGAAATCACCCCTAGTTTTTGGTAGGGTTCGGGTTGCTTATTCTTTGGTTTTCTGTGTTGTGTCATGTGTACTCTTGTTTTTGTCTTTTT
This sequence comes from Mytilus edulis, assembly GCF_963676685.1. NCBI lineage: Eukaryota > Metazoa > Mollusca > Bivalvia > Mytilida > Mytilidae > Mytilus > Mytilus edulis. Next base: position 16,660,860 of record NC_092345.1, read on the forward strand.
CTTTTTTAGCCATGACGTTGTCAGTTTATTTTCGATTTATGAGTTTGACTGTCTCTCTGGTATCTTTTGTCCCTCTGCTATGAAGGGGCTGATGGGTTATTTTCGTCCCTCATGATCGAGGTATTTTGCTTGCCGTGATTCGTTTTTGCGTTGATTTATTGCCCACGACTCGTGCTCAGTGCTTGGGGAATCACTACTGATAGGTCAATGATATTTGGTATGCAGTTGTTTAAGCATTGGCACATCTCATTTCAATGGACATTATTTGACCCCGCCCCCTCAGTTATGGTTTATTGACTTTGAAAACAGTTTATCTTTATATTCTTTTAAATAATTAAAAAACAAAATGCAAATGACTCCCAAAGAACGCTAGTAATTTCTTAAACACAAATCTACTTGATATTTTCGACTTTGAATTGACTGTAAACCGTCTGTTAACCTCATATAAAGGTTCGAACCAATGGGCCCTGAGTCTCCATGGCTGAAGAGATTGAGATTTGAATTGCAATAATAATATGAAGTACCAAAGTCAACAATATACACATAAAACATAGCACTCAAGTAAGTCTATCAAAATATTTCATTGTAGAATAAAGTAAAAGTTCTTATGAAAAAAGAAAGATGAATGGCTTCTTACCAAACAGAATTCTACCATTACCACCCTAAACTGTTTTACTTTATCGTAATCTCATTAAATATTAAATTCAAAACACCGAAATACAGAAACTCTCTTACTCAATTATTACTAGAGCACGCTGTGGAATTAGACTGTATATTTAGAGGGGGACTTCAGATAAAACAGGACAAAACAAGTGAAACTGCGAGCTACTGCGAGCTGATGATACCCCCGCCGCAAGTGGATAATATTAATAGTGTAAAAATATGCAAGTGTTCGGTAAACAGGAAGTTGTCGAGTGATGAATCTGAAAACTCATCACACGGTATACGTATAGCTGACGTATATAAATCCTTAAACCAAATTTCAGAAATCCTTGTATTGTAGTTCCTGAGAAAAATGTGACGAAAATTTTTAACTTGGCTATCATGTGTAAAATCATACAAGTGTTCGGTAAACAGGAAGTTGTCGAGTGAACAATCTGAAAACGCATCACACGGTATAGCTGACTTAGATCAACCCTGAGACCAAATTTCAGAAATCCTTGTATTGTAGTTCCTGAGAAAAATGCGACGAAAAATATTCATGGGACGGACGGACTGACTGACGGACTGACGGACTGACGGAAGGACAGACAGAGGTAAAACAGTATACTCCACTTTTTTTTTTTAAAGCGGGGGTATAATAAAGTAACGAAGATCACCCTGAGAAATAAAGTATATCGGTTTTACTCAAACCAAGTTGCAGTGTCTTATTCAGACATCGGGGTATAATAAACCCATGAGCCCTTAATAATATAAATAAACCACGGCGGTTTTATTCAAACCAAAATGTCGATTATGTCTTATACAGATCTTGGCATTGTACGATCAAGCGGCCGAAATAATAAAATATCTACTTTATATATACTAATTATAATACTAATTTTTGCGCCTGTCCCAAGTCAGGAGCCTCTGGCCTTTGTTAGTCTTGTATTATTTTAATTTTAGTTTCTTGTGTACAATTTGGAAATTAGTATGGCGTTCATTATCACTGGACTAGTATATATTTGTTTAGGGGCAAGCTGAGGGACGCCTCCGGGTGCGGGAATTTCTCGCTACATTGAAGACCTGTTGGTGACCCTCTGCTGTGGTTTTTTATTTGGTCGGGTTGTTGTCTATTTGACACATTCTCCATTTCCATTCTCAATTTTATGAATTATAAGGTAAAGAAATAACAACTTTAATCAACCGCGTACTTCGACACAAACTTGCATATAAAGGTGCACTCGAAAATACTTTAATCTAAACATCTTTTGATTACTACCGAGAAGAAAAGAAAAGCTTTTAATCATTTATCTTATGTAAAACACCGAGAGTCCTTACTGATTAACCAATAAAAATCAACTGCTCTTTTTGATTTACTATAGATACGAACATGTAAGCAAATAAAAACGATGAAAATAAATTGGAAATAGAAACAAGCCATCCTACACATAATTTGAATATAAAAAGAACAATCCGCCACAATATCTTTATTAAACACTGTCAGTAACTTCATTTTTTCGTAGGTTATATGCTCTATATGTGTTCTTTTAATGGTTAGTGCATACGCAGTTTTGGCGCACATCTTAACTACCCACACCAAAGGAACTAATACAACATTCAGATTACGAAAAAATGTGTTTTAAAAGGAATGAGTTTCACATAAAAATAAGATGCCGTTACCTAAGGTAGCAATAAACAGTTAGGAAAAAATATTAAAATTTGCCCTTATAAATTTTACCATCCCCTTTTTATTTCTTTCTTGCAATATCAAGCTTACTGTTTGTGTCATATATGGGCATATGTATGTAATCAGAATCTTCCATAGATTTTCTATCCAGTATATAAAATGGTAAAATATAATTTCTTTTGGGTGTATCCATGGCAACAATCTGCATTTTTTTGTTATAAAATATTGCAAAAAGGGGGGAAAAGATGTCACATATTTCCCAAAAATTTGGCTAAAAGTAGAATTTCAGTCGCTTGAAGTTATACGTTTTCTAAAACTGTGACATATATCATTCAGCAAATCCAATGAAAATCATATGTCTTTCATCTCATTTTTTTGTAAAATTGCGTCAAAAACTTCGTGTAGAAAAAAACGTGTTTATAAACATTACATTAATTTCTGGACCGATGGCCGGTCTAGCTATGAAAACACGGATTGTCAAACAGAAAACAGCCGATAAAACATGTCAAAAATAATCTTGATGCTCTTATAAACCATCTTTGAAGGCTAAATTAGCACTCAGCTGTCTAAAAATGAAATTTATTACACAATAACTTCCCTATTTGAAAAATCCACAGGGGCCAAAATGCGAATCTAAACTCCTAACTGTGTATTGCTACCTAAAGCATATCGTTACTTGAAAACCAATGCAATTTAAACATTATAATTTCCGATAATAATGTGTGAACATGGAAAATGCTGAACATTTACCGTAAACTATGACTTGTAAAATATAAAGACTATACCTTCGAAGCAAAAAGTAAATTATTAAATTATTCACTAGTTATTAAACATTCAAACGCTAGTTATATATAGTTGCCGATCAGCATATAGAGAAAGTTACGATCATCACTTACAAGTTACTATGATCATGTAGAAGTTACGACTATCTAATAATCAAGTTACCACTATCACAACAAACAAAATTCTTGCAGTTACGATGATTTTCCGTAAATGTTCAATGGCTATTATTTCGGTAACAATGTCACATAGGATATTAAGAACACACACATACAACAATACCGTATATATCAACCTAGCGGCTGGTGTAATTCTTTAAAACAATGCGTGTACACAGAGAAATTACAAAAAGACGATTTCACCTGGTTCGGGCTCCGCCATGTAGGGATAATCGTCACTGCAGTTACGGTGATCAGTTTGACACCAGTGAATAAGGAAAGCATAACAAAAAAAAATCATATCATCATTTTATCATTTACAGAAATAAACTTTTTACTTAATGGTTAAACCTTTATAAAGGACATATCTTTCTCTGTATATATATATTTAAAAAAATATGGTAGACAAAAATTATGATTGAAAATGGGTCACATACCAATTAGTAAACAATAGATGTTCAACGAGTTTGATACAATTTCTTTTCTAAAAAGGCACAATCGCAGATATTCAAAAAGAGAGAGGGTGGATTGATAGACCAAGAGTTTTCTGTTTGTTTTCTATACCCTTTCACTAAGTCAGGAATATGACAGTTCTTGTCCATTCGTTTGATGTATTTTATTGTTTGATTTTGTCATTTGATTATGGACTTTCCGTTTTGAATTTTTCGCGAAATTCAGTATTTTTGTGATTCAACTTATTATTACACCAATTGATACGAGATGGAAATATAGATAGCTTTGTTATTTTGATATGTTTCTTCTGGTACTTACTGCTCTAGACATTTCACAGGTATGTCCACATCCGTTGTCACAACATTTTTGGTGTCTGGAACACTCGCTGTCGGAAGAACACTGTTCAACAAACCTGGTTGTTAAAAGAGACGGCGATTGACAGGCATCGGATCCAATACCTGAAAAATATAACACTAATGTTATACACGATATTACCTGACTTTGAACAGAACTAACCCATAAATGAGTTCAACATCATTAAAACACTAAAATATGTTGAACAATTATTTTATATTATCGTTACTTTTTTTGATTATTTATTAATACTCATTGTTTTTTTACATTGCCAGTTTATGTCTTTATTTTGTCAATCATTTCTTGGAACCGTTGTGTCAGGTTTATCAAAAATAATCAATCTGATATTACGAAACCACATAACGTTATGATTACAATATATCATAGTTTTCAATGTGATAAAACTTAGAAATAAAAATATTTCGTGTTGTTCATTGTTTACCGGTCATAAAACTGTCAGTGCTTCTCGAACTTTATAAACGTCGCTCAATGAGAATACTGAGGATTCATTAAAATTCATTGGTACCAATTTTCATGGAGGGATAAAAATGGTTTTCCTGAACATTTGACTGTATAGTTTTGCCAATATTGCATAAATGCGTAAAAAAATTTGTTCGTCTTTGAGCATTTAATTTCGTGGTTAATTAAGATTAGACGAAAATTGGTATTCTTCCAAAAAAAAATGTTTTTCTAATTTTGACAAAAATTACGAAGATATAAGAAGTAAAAGGTTTCTGCTGCTAACTTCCATTATTTTTAATATTAAATACGTTTCCTAGTATCTTAAATTTACCTTACAAGGGAATGCAAATGCATGTGACTTCTTTTTTATTTGTGCATGTACTGATTTTGTCTCATTGAAATATACCCCATATCCTTTGTTTTTCTATTCTGGGAAATTTCCCCCTAGAATTTGGTCTAGTATATCCCAGAGCAGAACTTTTCCGGGGTAGATTTGTCTTGATGAATTTAGAAAAAGTCTATGACATAATTCTGACAGTTCTGATAAAAAATCCAAGTTATCATGATTGTGTTGCTTCAGTGGTTTTCCTTGCTCAATCTTTGGCTTTCTTTTCCCTTTTTTTCTTGTCTTTCATCTTTCGTTATTTGCACGGCTTATGAGGACACAAGTAGAACTTAACTTATAAGAAATTTCAAGGTCATGATAAATTCAATTCCTTTGTGAGAAAAGTTGTATTCTTACCAATAGTGAATGGGATGACCTGAAATAGTATGAAAAACTATGAATGTTGTATGGTTCATTTGAAAAGCGTCGCATTTTATCCATTCATCAGTATAATGTAAAATTAAGTTTCATCAATATATGCTGACTTTCTAAATCATAAATCTTAATCAAAACACAGATAATACCAAACTGCACGCAAAAGGTTACTTATGTATGCATCTAAATTTAAACAAACACATAAAGCCGCTGTGGTTATCACAGCGATTCAGATTTCGCCTTTGTTTAGTGTCAACTTTTTTAATCGTCTTATCCAAAATCTATCCCGAGTCATTATGTACGCCTTAGATCGAGTAGTATTGGGGTCAATAATGTTTAAAGTTAGTCGACTATTTTCTGGTAAGCATTGTGCTCAGACTTAAAGCACATCGAGTAATGACAAAACCATATTGAGTAATGACAAAACTATATCAAGTCAATACGAAACCATATCGTGTAATATCGTTATTGAGTAATGACAAAACTATATCAAGTCAATACGAAACCATATCGTGTAATATCGAAATATCATTAATTATTAATTAACTACACTGTTATTGGACTTAATATGACGAAAACTGCCTATGCAATATAAGGTGTAAACTAGGCCAATATAGAATAACTAGGCCAATATAGATTTTTTTCTGTATTGGCCTAATTATTCTGTATTGGCCGAGTTGACACAAGTGCAGGATTTCGGAACGTCTCTAGTTTTTACATCGAAAGTCACGATAAACACGAAATGAACGTAAACAGTTGTTTAGAAGACGCAGTTTGTCATTTAGTCATCTTAAACATGCTTAAAATGTCATTATTGCATACAATTCAGGCTAAAAAGACGGTCATATTCATTTAAAAAGTATTTTGAAAGCAGACGATAGAACTATTTCAGGTTTGGGGAACGAGTAGACTATCACAAAGTACGTTTCTTGACGACCTCATAATTTCACGATCATGACGATGGGGTCGTAGCTCTCTTATATTTGATACAGTTTCCTCAGTTTGAGTTTGTAACCCCTTATTTGTTTTTTTTCTATCGATTTATGAATTTTGAACAGCGGTATACTATTGTTGCCTTTATAGTTGTCTAGTAATTGTCATACCGTGATGACTTTTAAGTAAATGAGTACAAAACCTAAAATTGCTTATTTGTACGATAACAATATTTTCAAAATTGAAGGATTCAGAACACATTATATAAAATATGTTTAATGTCAGATTTTAAAATCTAAATATACTGGTTATGACAATCATTAAACGGGAAAGATGTAAATTGTATAAATAAACATTTTATTTTTTTAATTTAATAAATCCATGCATTTTCCCTTTGTTTGAATATTTTGAAGTATCTTAATTACTATCTATCTATTTAGAACTATGTTACTAGTATTTTTTTTCATATAGATAAGACCGTTGGTTTTCCAGTTTGAATGGTTTTACACTAATAATTTTGGGGCCCTTTATAGCTTTGTGTTCGGTGTGAGCCACGGCTCCGTGTTGAAGGCCGTACATTGACCTTTAATGGTTTACTTTTTATAAATTGTTTTTGGATGGAGAGTTGTCTCATTGGCATTCACACCACATCTTCCTTTATCTAATTCATATAAAAATAAAAATATTTCTGTTTGGAACTATATTTATCCTATTTAAATACTAATATTTCTATTTGGAGCTACTAGTATGTTAAATAGTCTGTAAATAGTAATGATTCTGTTTAGTTTTATTTAAATATGGAGATTTGGTAAAGTAATTGCCAAAGAAACAACTGTCCACCAAAATTTAAATTAAGTGTATGTTAGCTATAGTAGTCAACCGTACAGTCTTCAACAATGTTACAATTTACAAAAAAATATATGAAAGACATGACGAACGTCCTGTCAATTTTTAGAACTGAAGATACGTTTTCTTATCCGGATAATGGAAATTTTCTCCCGTACTTTACACACAAAAATTTTTGAGAAATCTTTTATCTGTAGAATCGGTTTAAGTTTAACAATGAAATGATATTGTAAGAGAATTTTTTTTTTAACCAGAAGTAGCAAATATTTCACTCATTTCAGACAAAATTACATGGAAACTATTATTTGTGATCAGTTTAAAAACACCTATTATTGGACGGCAATAGTACCGAATAATAAGAAAACTGACAGTAGTTTCTCTTAATGCGCGTCTGGCGTATTAAATTATAATCCTGGTACCTTTGATAACTGTTTACACCACTGGGTCGATGCCACTGCTGGTGGACGTTTCGTCCCCGAGGGTATCACCAACCCAGTAGTCAGCACTTCGGTGTTGACATGAATATCAATTATATGGTCATTTTTATAAATTTTCTGTTTACAAAACTTTGAATTTTTCAAAAACTAAGGATTTTCTTACGCCCAGGAGTAGATTACCTTAGCCGTATTTGGCACAACGTTTTGGAATTTTGGGTCCTCAATGCTCTTCAACTTTGTATTTGTTTGGCTTTTTAACTGTTTTGATCTGAGCGTCACTGATGAGTCTTATGTAGACGAAACGCGCGTCTGGCGTATTAAATTATAATCCTGGTACCTTTGATAACTGTTTACACCACTGGGTCGATGCCACTGCTGGTGGACGTTTCGTCCCCGATGGTATCACCAACCCAGTAGTCAGCACTTCGGTGTTGACATGAATATCAATTATATGGTCATTTTTATAAATTTTCTGTTTACAAAACTTTGAATTTTTCAAAAACTAAGGATTTTCTTACGCCCAGGAGTAGATTACCTTAGCCGTATTTGGCACAACTTTTTGGAATTTTGAGTCCTCAATGCTCTTCAACTTTGTATTTGTTTGGCTTTTTAACTGTTTTGATCTGAGCGTCACTGATGAGTCTTATGTAGACGAAACGCGCGTCTGGCGTATTAAATTATAATCCTGGTACCTTTGATAACTGTTTACACCACTGGGTCGATGCCACTGCTGGTGGACGTTTCGTCCCCGAGGGTATCACCAACCCAGTAGTCAGCACTTCGGTGTTGACATGAATATCAATTATATGGTCATTTTTATAAATTTTCTGTTTACAAAACTTTGAATTTTTCAAAAACTAAGGATTTTCTTACGCCCAGGAGTAGATTACCTTAGCCGTATTTGGCACAACTTTTTGGAATTTTGGGTCCTCAATGCTCTTCAACTTTCTATTTGTTTGGCTTTTTAACTGTTTTGATCTGAGCATCACTGATGAGTCTTATGTAGACGAAACGCGCGTCTGGCGTATTAAATTATAATCCTGGTACCTTTGATAACTGTTTACACCACTGGGTCGATGCCACTGCTGGTGGACGTTTCGTCCCCGAGGGTATCACCAACCCAGTAGTCAGCACTTCGGTGTTGACATGAATATCAATTATATGGTCATTTTTATAAATTTTCTGTTTACAAAACTTTAAATATTTCAAAAACTAAGGATTTTCTTACGCCCAGGAGTAGATTACCATAGCCGTATATGGCACAACTTTTTGGAATTTTGGGTCCTCAATGCTCTTCAACTTTGTATTTGTTTGGCTTTTTAACTGTTTTGATCTGAGCGTCACTGATGAGTCTTATGTAGACGAAACGCGCGTCTGGCGTATTAAATTATAATCCTGGTACCTTTGATAACTGTTTACACCACTGGGTCGATGCCACTGCTGGTGGACGTTTCGTCCCCGAGGGTATCACCAACCCAGTAGTCAGCACTTCGGTGTTGACATGAATATCAATTATATGGTCATTTTTATAAATTTTCTGTTTACAAAACTTTGAATTTTTCAAAAACTAAGGATTTTCTTACGCCCAGGAGTAGATTACCTTAGCCGTATTTGGCACAACTTTTTGGAATTTTGGGTCCTCAATGCTCTTCAACTTTGTATTTGTTTGGCTTTTTAACTGTTTTGATCTGAGCGTCACTGATGAGTCTTATGTAGACGAAACGCGCGTCTGGCGTATTAAATTATAATCCTGGTACCTTTGATAACTGTGTGTTCTCCCAATTATATTGAATTTACATGTGGAAAGATCTAAATTATTATCTGAACAATAAAGATTTTTTAAATAAATTATAGGTTTATAGTTTTGTGTTAACATGTATATCTAACTGATGTTATTTAGAATTGAGGTTGCATCTTAAGATGAAAACGAACCACTGCTACAACAGCAATTTAAAAGTAGTACGTGCAGAATCGTTTATTTAAGATTAAAGAGCTCGTTCAGTTGACTTAGATGTATTTTAGGAATATGCCTTACAATATCGAAAACTTTATAACGACAACACAAACAAAAAGTGTTAAAGTAACAAAATGCAATATTTAAAGGTAGTGGAAAATACAAAAGTGAGATAGGTCAACTTTTTGGAAAAAACAAACCCTTGTGTGTAATATATTTATTATATATAAATTCCACTACCTTTAACTGTTTTTTATAAGTAATAACAATAAAAAGTCTTATCTATATAAAGGCACCTTTCGAAAAGAGAGTCAGAAAAAACTAACAGGATATTTAAATCCGTAAATCGAAAAGCAAAATAAAAAGTTCGAAAATACTCAAAACACAAACACCACCGATAAACCGGCGTTGATCACAAGTGCTTATGGAGGGTATGCAATTTCTGCTCTTCATTTGACTCCGTATTTTTTAAGCCGGTATAGTCCATTATCTACACTGGTCCTGTTTCTCGTTTTTTTTCTAATAGAGGAAGATACCAATGTTTTTGAAATATTCAAGTAAAGATATAGCTAGACAAACATTTAAGTTAAAACAATATCATGATTAGCAGCGATGAGGACCACTAGTGGAACAGTATATGATCAGCCTCACCATCAGACCATCTGCATTTTGGTTGGGTTCGTATTGCTTTTACTTTTGGTATCTATAGGTTATTGTAAACTGTTAAATGTCTTTTCGAACTTGTTTTTGGCACGTGGTTTTTGGTACATGTTTGTGTTGTTTTGTCTACAACTTAATAAGCTAGTTATCCTGTTGGTAACTTTTATCATTTTGTCGCAATCGCCTGAAGTTTAAAGGGACAAGGACTTGAAGCATCAACAAGTTAACCATTTCTTACAAATTAAATCAGCCACAATAGGATTTAAATTAAAAAACATAGTAAAACCTTTTTTGTAAATCTTTTGTTTTTGTTTTTGAAGGACGTATTGAGACCTGCAGTTGTAAACTTTCTTTTACTCTTATAGAAGATATGTTGACCATATATGTTATTTCATCTGATATAACTCAAGGATACTACCGTAAATATAAATTCTGTTTCATATGTTTATCTTTTATAAAATAAACAACATCACACGAATGACTACGGGTTTAATTACATACTAGTATAATCGTCTTTACTGTAATTTGACCGATTGTGAACTTATGACCTAATGAAGCTTTGTATAGTTGTTAAGACAAGATATACTTACCCTGTCGTTTTGATTTGCGATATTTAAACATCAGTAAAATAATGTTGCTTATAAATCCTTTTGTTACCAGCAACGATTCCGTAAGGAGTTTGCTAATCATTTTTGCTTTTACTCGTTTTTATCTATATATATCTTAAGTTGTCGATAATAAGCAGAAACACGAAAACTATCTTAATATCATATAAGTGCAGGAAATAATATTTTGTTGTGTTAGATATTGGCATTCTGAGCAATTTTTTAAGGTTGTAATAAATCTGTTATAATTTCCAGTTATAAGGTAATCAATTTAAATGTCGTTTAAGAAACTAAAGGCCTATGATTAAAATCAATTTTCTTGAAATCTTTATGTTCAAGCAATGGATTTTTGGCCAATGACTTTACGTTATCTTGTTTTTTAGCCAATCAAAATATTTTATGTATATTTCATCCACAACACATTAGATTCTGAAACGACTTTGGTCAATGATTGACCATGTTTACTGGCAAAAGCGTTGAAAAGACATACGAGTCACAACAATTAGTCAAATATCGTAATTCACTGCTTTTAAATTCTAAAGAGTCAACCAATTGTTTCAGTTTAGTTTTTGTAGATTTTGTATTACGTATTCGTTGTGAAGTTTTCAGTTTCTACCCATCTTTTAGTTGGGTTGATGCCACTGCTGGTGGACGTTTTGTCCCCGAGGGTATCACCAGCCCAGTAGTCAGCACTTCGGTGTTGACATGAATATCAATTATATGGTCATTTTTATAAATTTTTGTTACAAAACTTTGAATGTTTCTAAAAACTTAGGATTTTCTTATCCCAGGAATAGATGACCTTAGCCGTATTTGGCACAACTTTTTGGAATTTTGAGTCCTCATTGCTCTTCAACTTTGTACTTGTTTGGCTTTATAACTATTTTTGTCTGAGCGTCACTGATGAGTCTTATGTAGACGAAACGCGCGTCTGGAATATTAAATTATAATCCTGGTACCTTTGATAACGTTTATGAACTGACAAAATACTCAAATAGTAAAACATCTGTGTTTAGTAATACCACTTTAAGGAGTCTTCTAATGAGTTCAAGTATTTTGCATTTTTACAAATCATGCATTGATCTACATGTTTGCCTCAACAGTTTTGACCTATCTCGTATATCGTTTTCGAGATAACAGACAGAAACATAAAAAGAAGCTAACACTTATTATTAAAGGGCAGTATTTGCTCAAGGAATCACTGGGCAACGTTCGGTTAATATGAAGTATGTAGATCTCAAGACGTTATCGATTTAATTCTGTTCTACTATTTCTTTTGTAGATATCTTTTATTTCTGATCATTTTTGCTATTAACATATACTAAAAAATCTATAATAAAAATTTATTCTTAGTGTTTGAAAATCATTCATTGAAATGTTTAAGTTGTTGCACGGTTACAATGAAGTAATTAATTGCATAGTCGACAATGGTAGCATAACTTTATTCCGTCTTTTTGACCCAACCAAAACTTTGAATAACTGTCAAATTGCGAACTTTCATCACATCAGGTTGTTAAATAATCTCTAAAACACAGCTACGTGAACTAAAGTTTGTTTTCAAAATTGAAAATGACAGTTGACGAACACTGTGCAGAATCATGAAGAACATCCTTACGTTTGATAAATGTTGAACATCCAATTTGGTCATTACAAAGAGTTTCCTACAAGTTTCTCCCTTATTCGATGCCATCAGCCACTATTTCTGTTCCAATTAAGAGAGCATGCAGTATGAATGTTCATCTTGGTATAAAAACTAGGTGGCGCTCTTTATCTTTTTTTTTACTTTCTTTTGATTCGTTGCATTCACATTTATACATACCTTCATTTGAAACATTTCAAATGTAGGAATATCGACTGTGACATGTGTGATTCAGTACGATACTTCAAAACACATGGATTCTAACAAACGATTTTACAACAACACAATAACCTTCAACTTAACAAAAATATACTTTCTTTGTAATAAAAAAATATCAAACAAGTCGACCGAAACAAAAAACCGATCCTTAAAAATTGTGATCCCTCTCCTAAAGAAAAATAATGGGAAAAAAATTAACTAAACGATACGAAAAAAAAACACATAACAAAAGAGAAGATCAATAAAAAAAAATCTAGAAAATCATTGATTTCGTGAATTTTTAAACAGACAATCCATGGCCATGATATAAGACAAGTTATTTTTTAGACCTCTCTTACATAATCAAACTTTGAAAATACTCATACATATATATCCAAAAGAATATAAGTATGGATTTCGAGATATTAAAGTAACAACAGCACCAGATGTGAATCAGCTGGTTTTATATAACTTAATAGATTTATAGTACCAGAAAAATACTTTGATTTGTGTACTTAACATTTTTGTTTTGTGAATTCATAGCGATGCTGAAGTTGCTATTAATTTAAGTCAAATTGATTAACAATTGTTATTTTTCATTCTACTATTTGCTTCTCCGATCTTCATGTTTAACCCAGTCAAATAAGACACTGATTAGGATTTCCCTGACTAACTGAAACAATATCAAACCAAATAAGGTTCAAAAACAATATTATGATATAATATGATTGTTTTTGGTTCCGTCATCAATGAAAATAAAAAAATGCATATACAACAATTCGCTTTTAGTAGCCAGTATTTTTCAATTTGGTCAAAATAAGCTAAACAAACATCGTTTTATTGAATAATCACTTTAAAGTGAATAATTTGACCTCATTGATTTTTTTAATTCAACCTTTAGCTAGAGAGGGATTACGCAAGACTTATACGTACTTAGTTATTAAAAAAAAATGAATGTCAACATTAAAAGATAATCATTGACTGATTCGATCCACAAAATCTCATTCTTATACAGGTGAAAACGATGATTTACGTATGTTTTTATCCTAAAATATGAAATTAAACAGATTAGAAAAATTCAGTTGCACGAGTTCGTTGTTTATTTATTGATATATCGCTTATTTGACCATCGGCTGTCTTCGGAGGTCAACTTGATAGTGATGTGATAGCGTGTGAATACCACACACATGAAATGATGATAAATATTATCGAATCCGTGCTATGTTAATTGTTTATTTTTGACTTTTTTTTAATTTGGATATTCGTTTTAGGGTGTTTTGAATCGAATATGAGAATTTGAGTCAAATCGATGAACATGAATTTGAATAACAATATTCCCTTAAATATGTTGATTATGCCTCTTGATATGATTTGCAGATATCGAAATGCTGACAGCCAAACACACAAATAGTCGTAGGGCGGCGTATATTCTGTTGTAAAACGATTATTCCTTAATCGTAACTAGGCTAAAACGTCATCCGAACACATAAATTCAAATTTCAAGGTTTGATCAATTGCCATGTAATTTTAATTGTTATGGATGAACATATTAGTATTTTATTTCAGTAACGAACGAAAGTATCTCTCTCGTAGCAATTTATATATAAATTCGGAACACGAAGTGTGCGTAGTTTGAGAAAGTCATATATAAGCGCTTTTGTAATTACATGGTCCATTTGGTATTCAAATGATAGTAGGTACTGAAAAGAATTTTACCGCACGCAAGGACCTATGTTTTTTTAGAGACATGAATATCTAATTCGTTTTGGTTAAGCTTGTCATATACTTGATTCTTTGCAAAGGAAATTTCCCTTTTTTACCTGTTTTTGTACCACATACATTTTTCTTACATGTATTAACAAAACTGAATTGCGATTTTTTACGCTTTCTTTAGTAAAATCATTGAAAATAAATGTTTGATTGCAAGATCTCTATCTGCCTATTGTATATTTGTGTCATCGGATTGCTATAGCATTGACGTATAACTTGTATGCCCATTTATTCTTACCATTATACTGTTAATTTATTGTAATCAAATTTAATTTATAACTAGTAGTACATAAATGTTATTACAATGTAATTTGTTTACTGAGGAATATACTTGTACTTGATTCTAGATCTATTTTTGGCATGTATTCGCTGTTTGGTTTTAGTATTGTCTTATATGGATCTGTATCGTCCGTATATTTTAAACAAATATCTGATGGCAGGATTTATATAAAGTCAACTAAAACCCATCTTTTATCAAATTGTTTTTTTTTTCAATAAAAAACTACAACTAAACACAAATTCTGCATGTTTTTTTACAATAATTCCTCACATAGGGTTTACATCCTCCGACATTTTTGACGTAAGAATCGCAGCCATGAAACACATCAATGCAAACTGAAAGTTAAACAATAAAGAACTGAATCATGTAATTCTATATAAAATAATTTGAAAACATACATTATTTTCACAAAATAGCAACCACTTATTTTGTTTTCAACTTTTAAGGCAATGTATAGAAAATATGACATTTTTAATACATTGTGTTTTGACCCTATTTCAAAGATTTCGGTGTTTTAAGCATTCTAATTCTGAATTAGTGTAAATCTAACAAAAAGGAAAAAGAAAAGACTTAATAATTGGTCGAACAATTGACGCTTTATATAAAACTATAATCCGGGTATCTATGATGAGTTCCATTTTGTCAAAACTGTTTAATTTTCAACGAAACAATTTTTTAACTTAACAATTCATTATTTATAGAATATATATACCTTGCTCAGGCGTAGTTCTGACTGTTCGTGTTGTTTGATCTATGAATAATTAAATAATGCATCTACGTAACTTCAGATCTAATTATAATTTGTATATGATTAAAATTTCTGCTACACCAAGATCATATAGTATTGATTATTTGAATGCAACAAACTTTTTCAAAGTTGACCATCTCCATACAATGGTATGAATTAAATTGGTTAGTGAAACATGACTTATAAGAAATTACTGTAATATATTTTCTGTCTATGAAGAAATAACATCAACTATGTGGTGCAAACTGAATAACCTGCGTAGCGGTTTATTTTAAAGTCTGCACCACATTTGTTATGTTATTTTAAAAGTGCATACAAAGTATTACAGTCATTTCTTGTAATTTAATTCTTAATTCTATTTTAAAACGGAGAAATTCATGAAAAAAAATTGATAGCTTCGTATTCACATGACAAAAGTATATCTATGACCTGACAAACAGAACAAGGTCAGCCAATCAGAAGACGCGTTACCTCCAAAATTGAATTATCGAGGAATATCAATATGTTGAACAGAAGACCAGTTCATAATGGTGTATATAACTTATTGATGGTAGACAAATTATCAAGAGATTCTTTTTAGTAAGAAATTAGATTAAAAATTACTTCATTCGATCACCGAAACAAATTAAGTGTTAACTAAACGGTACAGTATATATAAAATGTACACCTTACTCATGCGTAGCTTTAAAGGTTTGTGTTGTTTTATCTACAAACTATTTATACTTAAATATAACATAATCATGACAGAAATTAATATCATTTTTTATAATTATATTTTTTTTTTCAAAAGCAAGATCAAACTGATTCATAACAATTAATTTTTTGAATGAATGAACTAAATAACAAACTTGAAAGAATCAAACATCTTTTTAATCGATGTAGAATTTTAAGCTTTTACGGAATCGTCAAGATATGGCCTTTTTTTTACTTATTTACTCCATTCCATCATACCTTCTGATTTGTTTGAACCGGATAATTTCTTTTATTATCACATACAGTATTATAACAAACATCAAATATAGACTAAGCTACGCATGTCGACAATTCGCCGGTGTATGTTTTTCGTATTTGCTAATTTTGAAAGAGCTTTAAAAGGTTTTTGAAATAAGTCGTTTTAGCATTTATCTTAAAATGTATAATTTGGCATTGCATCACATAATAAATTTTATATCAAGACTTTTCAAATTGAACATAAATGCAACAAGTTCATCGTTTAGTATTTGTTTTTAATATATAACTTTATACTGGAGCAAGTGTAGTATCGATAAAGGAGTTTGCTCCCATCGAAGGAAATCTATAAAACTATGTAAACACAGAATAATTGAACTCGCATCTCCGGATTATAATATTTTGATTTTATCATTTACTGGGTAAATTACGAGCAGTGAAATAATTAATAATGAATTTGCGATTAGAGAAACCAGATTATATGCGATTTTGAAAAAATAGGGCAGAGGATCTGGTTTATGCTATGAATTGTGTACTCAACTTATTACTGGTAAAACATATAAATTCATCATCTTTCAAAAAATAGAAGTTTTGAAAAGCATAACATCGTTTGATCAAATAAACAGTTTTAAGTATACTTCTTTAGACGTAATTCATCTCTTAGTTGATGAGATATTCCAGGGAGTGTAATTCCTATCATGATTTGGAGCATTTGACATCATCCCTTCGTTAATTTTACGGACGCCGTTACGAGTTTGTTCAACTTTATTGAATGTCCGTTTCACAGACGAAAGAGGATATGCTCGTAGGGTCGTAACTACAATTTAGTCTACTTTCACAAAATTTACCTTCCGAATTAGGCTTATTACCGGATGTGTACTAACATGATTAACACGACTAGTGCCATATGTTGAGTATGATCTGTTCACCCTTCCGGAGTACCTAAGATCACTCTCTTGATTTCGTGTTGCTCGATTAATTTTAGTTTTATACTAGTTGCTGGTAGAAATCATAATTCATCATTAAAAAAAACATTGCACCTTTCGTATATATACAACAGTTTCTTCGAAATTCATTATAATAAAGTTATAAAATATTTACCTTGCTCAGTCGATTTTCTTACAGTTTGTGACGTTTGATCTACATATAAAAAATGATGATAATATATAACCTTTAGTTCACGACAGAATTAAATTGTCTCTTTTAATCTGTAAAATTCAAATTTCGGATGCATCAAGCTCATGCTGTTTATATACTTTTGGTAACTTAAACGAATATAACACACTTTCACATTATAATTTTTCGTTTCTGGTGCTGAATTTTACTTTAAAGTTTTACGAAATCAAACAAACACAGCATCGTGTGCATTTTAATTTTTTTTTATGTAACATTATACTTTCCGATTTATATGCTGATGTATATATACCTGCGATTTTTGTTAGCATTATATATATAAACATTAATAATAATAATAACAATTACTTAAATGAAATAAAGCTACGCATGTCGAAAGTTGACCAATGGATGGTTTTTCTTATATACTAAAATTATAATAGGTGTCAACAGCTCGTTATCATTTCTTTCTCAGACTTTAACATAACACCAATTATAAAGTAATAAACCAAAATCTTACAGAATAAATATAAGTTTGTCAACAAATGTCAAACTGTTGATTTAGTCATGAATGTCAGAAAGATGAACAAACAAATATGTTTACGTTTTTTTATCCGATTTGTAACAGTTATTGTATTTTCAACGTATTAGCATCTCGTCAGAGTACAACTATAAAACATTATATTTCTAATTCTGCATTCTTATTTTGCAAATTTCAACATGCTTAAGTACCTGGGGTTTTTAAAGATTTTTTCACATACGTGTTCATGTTAATATATCTAAAATTTGAAGATTACAGTGAGGTATTAAATCATATGTAAACATATTTCAAATTTATCATGAACATGATGATCGTAAGCGAGGTAAAAACTTATTTATCGTTTTGTATCCATTGTGTTATAGTATGAAATACAAATGCAGGAAAGAGTTGTATTTTACCTTCTTCAGGCGGAATCTATTTCTGTTTTTTTATCTACACAAAAAAAAACGATGATGCGATAAAACAGTTTACTTACAGCATAACTGTGTTGCATTTATCGTAGTTATATGAATTGTTTATATGCTATAGCCATACCATACTCTGAATATAAATTATTGATATCCGAATGCAATATACTATATCTAATCTTGTGGTCTCCAACAATGATTGAGGCTTATCCGTTTCTGAATTTCTCTAATTAAGTTCAGATTTTTATTTACATTATTGTAATGATACTTGGTCAATAAAGAACTATTATTTTTTTCTGATATTTTGTGTACAGATCAATATAGAGAGGCAAAAGAAGCCAAAAGGATACTTAATCTTATCTGGCGAAAAAGACTTTGTTATACCACGTCAAGAAACAAAAATTAGTAAAACAAACATAGCATAGTAAAATAAAGACTGAAAAACACAAAATTGATAAAAATGAGGCTGATGTCAAGTGGTGCAGAGGGTTAGGCATAATATTAAATAATGGACAGTTAGTAAAGGGTGAACAATAAATCAATAAAGCTCTTCTGATAATAGAATGCATACGTTGGATGTGTCAAAGTTAGAACAACCTGAACTCAGACTATAAAACAACCCATTGTCACCAATTGGTCTTAGACGCAGCCCAACAAGATCACAGAGCATTAATTATGTGTTTAAAGTATGCAATAGTGAGATTTAGTCATTGATGGTTAAAAACAAATTAATGTGATAATTAAAAAACAAAATATCATTACAAATAAGCACCGAAAATAATTTGGGTAACTCAACGGTAAAATATTTATAAAATATAACATTTCTTAAGTATAATTCTGTCTGTTTGTGTTGTTAAATCTACAAATAAAATTGAAGCTTAGATAAAACAATTAAGTAAATATTTAATAAATTGCCAAAACGTTTTGTGGTGTCACACAAGCGACCATACGTGGACTTTCTGTGATTAATAAACCTATTAAAATTTCACATCATATTAGAATTTAATTCAATAATAATTAAATTCGGTTATTGTAATTATATAACTTGGTATGATTTTAATTGACGATGTGTTCGATTCATTTTTAACTGGTCACTTTCATATGCTAATTAGTTTAGCCCGCGAATTGTTAGTCCGTGCAATTTAACCGTGTGGTTTGGTCATTTGGATTCAAACGTTACACGGAGCTTGACCAAAGTTTTAGAATTTAAAACACAGAGGAAAAGATGAGTATCTTTTTTTAGTTTAAGAATTAAGCAATGTTTTATAAAAAAAAAAAATAGTAGTTTAATATAATTTAAACTTGTTTTTCTTTGTTAAATAATTTTAACTTTGCTTTAAAAAGTAGTAAACTTTTTTTGTTGTTATATAATTGAATTGAAATTCTGTTTATAGTGCGTAAACTGTCGATAATCTTTTCTTAGATATTATTTTATATTTCTAGTTGAAAATTGAGTATCTAGTTATACTTATAGTGCGAGTTGTTATATTTAATTGTTTAATACGCTGATGAACATTTCCCATGTTATTAATTTTTAATCCAAATCCAAATATTGCAGAACTAAGTAACCGGTGAGTAACCATTATACTTTCCGATTTATATGCTGATGTATATGTTCCTGCGCTTTTTATTAGCATTATATATATATACATTAATAATAATAATAACAATTACTTAAATGAAATAAAGCTACGCATGTCGAAAGTTGACCGATGGATGGTTTTTTCTTATATACTAAAATTATAATAGGTGTCAACAGCTCGTTAGCATTTCTTTTTCAGACTTTAACATTTTAAATTCTGTTATTGCGTAAAATGTCTTATAATAAATAATTTTATATTTCTAGTTGAAAATTGAGTATCTAGTTATACTTATAGTGCGAGTTGTTATATCTAATTGTTTAATAAGCTAATGAACATTTCCCATGTTATTTATTTTTAATCCAAATCCAAATATTGCAGTACTAAGTAACCGGTGAGTAACCATATATTAATTTCTACATAAATGTATATATAAACAATTTCGACCTCAATATGCATGAAATATGTGCCACTGGATGTTAAGATACAATCTTTGAATTATTAATTTTTGTAAACCATTGCGAGTCATCAAGGATGTTAGTGGATTAATTAAAATATAATTGTTTCATAGTTTTCATGTTTTATAGCCGATTATAGGGTATGAATATTTCTCATTGACGAAGGCCACTTCAATTGATATTTGGTGGATAATTCAATTATGTCTTTCTTAACTTTCGCTATCAAAATGATATTATCATTATGAATATACTTGAAATATCTACCACTGGACATTGACAGCTATAATCAAGCTTTTCGTGTTTTCTTCTTTGGTTATTGACATTGTATCTTAATACTAATTAGTCAAGTAGCATATTGAAATATTTGTTTTTCCATATTGATTCAAATGTTTAATTTAGGGGTGTTACATTGACAAATTATATAATATTTTACTAATGCATTGACCAACAATGTAATTATTTGTTAAAACCAGTATGCCTTGGGAAAAGGGAAGAGGGTGTTTGCAAACCGTGCTGCGAGTAGATAGGAAAATCAAGTACAGCTACCGGTAAACAGAAGGCTTCGCCCAAGGATAGCTGAAATTATTGCCACCACAACAGCCGTTAATGCCACTACAACAGACATAAATACCGCCACAACAGCCATTAATACCACAACAACAATTATTAATACTACAATAACAGCCATGAATACCACCACCACAACAGCCATTAATGCCTACACAACAGCCAATTATACCACCACAACAGGTTGGAACTCCAAACTGCCCTCATCAGCCCGTTGAACAACTTTAGTTATACCTACTGGTAAAGATGTTGATGTGTTTGTACCACAAACAATTATAAGCCAAATTTGGAATTTAGAACATGTTGATTTGGCCCAATTACTGTACAAAAACGTTGTTTCAAATATTGATCACCCGAAAAAAAATTAATTGAAAGAAAAAAATATTCAGAAGTGAAATCATTATCCAACATAGGTGAGTGGACTTTAAAATTATATGAAAATTTTATTGCAAAGATTCCCGGATTAGGCAAATGAATTGATTAGCTACATGACGATTATTAGGGGGCTAGTGTACCTTTTGAGAACATTTATAAATATGACAAGCAATTTCGACTTAGAAAAGCTCGAAATCATATGCGTGCATGTGACGTCAATGATGGGCAGCTATGGCTTTAGTTTATTGCAGTAAGCATAAATCATGTCCCACAGACATCTTCTTTTACTTCTTACACAGTTAACAGTCCTTGCTACGATTATAATTTTAAGGGCGTTTGTACTCGTATGAATTATGTATACAGCCATTCATGTATAAGATGTAGCCAGTCCCATCCTTTGATATACTGTACACATTATTCATATAACAAGAATAATCCTCGAAGTTCTGTAACTTCGAACTATTCTGCTCCTAGGTATCAAAATTACCCTGGGGCACCTGCTACACAAATTTCGCACCAATGTATCAGTCCAGTGCTAGATTTACAACACAGTCAATTAGGTTTTTGAATCCACATAGAAATTTTAACCAAAATACTGCTTTTTTCTATTAATAATTATAGATTTCCTGGTCACCAGGCAATCGCCCCTAGGATGCAATTTTGATAATTTCAAATTTTATATTTTTTTACAGCTTGCAATCAACAGTGTGATATTTTGTTTTATTTAGTTTTAACATATTTTATTTGCTGAATTAAAGCAAAACGGATTAGACACAAGTAAATCATACTTATGAAGTCTTCTCCATAAAAATTAATGGAGGACCCGGGCTAAAATTGAAGATTGGTATTTCATAGAGAAATCGTTGCCCATGGGGTATCGGTGCCCTGTATTCATTTTAATCGATTTTTTTCATTTTTGCAATTTGCCGTAGAAAAAAAATCGGGGTTTAGTGAAATTGATCACTATGTAGATGATTTTTATTTGCTGGAATGGAAAAAACCGACAACTGTCAGAAATTAATGAGCACGTTTTGCCATGAATGTGTTGAATTAGGGGTGCCGTTAACTGTTGACAAAACTGAAGGGCCAAGAAACAGGAATAACATATCTAGGTATAACAGTTAACACAGAAAAAATGAAAATTCATATTCCAGAAAACAAAATAATTCAAATGCTTCAAAAGTTGAAAGAAACAAGTATGTTTTATTCATTATAAGGGAAGACAAAACAATGAGGAAATGTAAAGTAAATTTACAAAGCTCCTTTCGTATGATTTAGGAATACAAGTTTATCATTGCCGATGTAGGAAAGATGCATCCCATGTTACTAAAAAGACCAACAAATTTATCCTCAAAAACTGTATGTTTTACAACGTATCCTCCTATTATCAACAAATATGAACGCACCCCCTCATTATTTTCCGTAAAGTAGTTTCCATAGCTTCAGTTTTATTGGAGAACCACCATTAGAATCTAGGTTAAATACTTGACCACACTAATGCAGTGTCAGGTGATATCTTTGAGAGAACGGCTATGGTTAACTTCATATGATAGAGTAATTCACCACATGGTGTGTCCCGAATTTCATTACCCCAACAGTGAATAATCACAGCAAACTATTCCCCAATTAATAATACTGTGTACCAAACTAACCAAATTCTGTCATTTCATACCCGAAAATCCGATCCAAACTAACTGACATCTAACGTTCTCTAATCCAAGCGATGCACCTATAGGCCAAATATGAGCGTGATCACTTGCTCCTGTAACAATTGAAGATTACCAAAATATATTTCTGGTACCCTGAAATTAAGTGTTTTAGTAATATACGAGGTTTGTTCTTATATAACCTTTGTAAGCAGTCGATTTCAATCGACCTTTCAATTTAATACTAAAAGAAAAGACTGTGTGGCAGCTCTAATACTTAAAGAATATGTATTAAATTCAGAAAGATTGTAACCTAGGAGAGCAAGGGTTTTCTCTAAAATATTTGAAAAATGGTACCTTGTTAGGGGTTTTTCTTTTGCATAACCAAATAAATTTCCATCATCTTTGTGTCTCATGGCAATATAGTCCGATATCAACTGAACAGAACAAATGGAACTAGTTTTATTCCTTTCCAGTATGATCGTGTCTGAATCAGTTTTAGAAGAAGGAACTATTATATAAAGTGACCCTGAATTAGCATAGATTGTTATATTGGATCGTTTTGCAACATGATTTTCGTTAAAATTTGATTTTGCAATTTCTCCAACACGAAGAAACCAAAACAATGCAACTGAAAATAAAGCTTTAAATAAATAAGTTTCATATACCGAATAACAAACTAGCTTCAGTGCATTTAAAAGTCTAGTTGATATATCATAATCAATAGTCATAGGCTTACGACATTCGTGTCGCTTATCTAAACGAAACATGTCACGGAAAATCTTTTGAACAATAAAACAATGAGTGTTGTCCATCAAACCATTAATCTGATGATAAAAACTAATACCTTTCACAGTGGAATACGAATATTCGTCTTTAAACATACAAGCAACTAGAACACACCCGTGATATCGCGGGTCCGTGACTGAATTAAAGTATATAACTATGCGCAAGCCTTATCTTAGTATTAGTACTGTCATCTGATAAAGTCATGCCGATTATAAGATACACAATTTTCTCTGTTTTCAAATCTTTCTGTTTGAACCCGTCGAACTGGAACTTATCAATTATTGGTAATATTAATTATTTGGAAAACAAAAGGTCCTGGAATGGACTATTTTTTAATCAACAGCATTGTCCTATATTAGTTATAAATAAAGTTGAATTCTTTGATTCGCTGTTTTACGTCATGCCCGCTAACAAATTGAAACTTATCTTTAGTCCAGATTTTTAGTATTCGTATTGTTATCTTAGAAAGTCTTACGGATTAAAATACTACAATAGGTAACAATTTGACAATTTAGTAGTGTCAACCCTGTGATTATGACCCGTGTATATAGCATATTAATCCTGAATACACCGTTTGGTGGTGCGCCTGTCAGATGCGGAACGTACAGATAAGGTAATAGGTAACAGGTGATTACACTATTGGTATCGGTATCGGACTCGACACGGAACTTCCTAATTATTGGCAATATTAATTACGTGGAAAACAAAAGGGCCTGGAGTAGTGTAATTTTTAATCTACACCTTTGTACTATATTAATTGTATATAAAGTTGAATTCTTTGATTCGTCGTTTTTACGTGATGACGGCTGACAAATTGGACCTCGTAATTTTAGTATTATAGATATAACTAAATGTGAAACAGGGCATGGTCATACGTCATACAGGTTTAGTTTATGTTAAAACTTTTGAAATGAATTTAGTCCACTTTGATACGTTAGCCCAGTTTTTGAAGAATTTGAGGCTTCTATTAGGCTCAACAATTCTGGTCTAAAATTGGTCAAAATTCCGCTTGATTTTCCACTGGAGATTAAATCAGCAAAAAACATTTTTACAACCAGGATTTGAACGGTTTTGATGTGAAAACTACCCAGCAAGGACCGCAAAATGATATGTCTAACAAGTGACATAACACGAGATGATTTTGAAGATCAGGAATTAATTATTTTTACAACAGACTCGTTATCTGAATGAAACCTGATTTTCCTTGTAAATATATGTTGACATTATTGAATTTAAGTTGATGTTAGTCTTGATATATCATTTTAAAAAACTAATGACCTCTACAGTATTGAATTTAAGTTGATGTTGATAATGTTGTTTATGTTTAAATTGATTATAATGTTGATGTTGATGTTGATGTTACTTCAAATTTGTTGATTCTTTCTGTTTAATTTGTCATTGCGGATTACCAGTTGCGCAACTAATTACTTAACTAGTAATTTTGCCCGAATTTACTTTAAGCTGCCATGTATTACCCAGTTGTCTATGATATATCTTTGTTACTGCTGGGTCGTTCTTCAGTAATTCAATAGTCATCAAGTTTTGATTGACAAGTTGGTGTGTTTCTTTATTGCAATAAATGCCATGACAAATTTACAGCCAAATAAATTATGTATTTGTTAGACTCATTACATCATGAGGTCAAACAATGAGAATACAAATTTTAACAATACAAGTACACTTACATTTTATCTAGGCCCCCATTTAAATCTTTGTGTGTGTATTTATACAGTTTGGTGCAGACCAAGCATTACATAAAGTTATCGCATGTTAACGCCACGTGCACATATTTCGTTAGTTAACTTTCAATTTTCGCGTTTACTAGTAAACGCATGTTTACTATAATTATGTTAATGCGTTCAAAATGGAAATTTCTTATGTCTACCCGAGGGAACAGGCGTTTACACTGTGTCCGCTTAGTCAGCAGAAAACGGGCGTTTACTTCAGATTTCACAAGTTTATTTTTACGTGCACTTAAAAAAAAACAGGCGCTTACTACAGATTTCACAAGTGTATTTTAACGTGCACTTGAAAGTAAACACGAGTTTACTTTTCGAGTTAACTGATTGTAAAAACTAAAAAATAAACTGTTTGTTCATTTGTACATTTAATTTATTAAAACGACGTAATATTTTACAAATTGTTTCAAACCAGGACGATTCAAAAACACTTTTAATTCGAAATATAAACGTTTATTAATTACATAAAATCCGTTCCAATAACTTTACTGAGTAGAAGATTTGCTTTTTTTTCTTTTAAAAAAATTACATGTACAAATATCGACGCCGATAGATAGGTTATCCAAAACATTGGACAAATATTTTATATGATGGGAAATAAATATCATGTATGTGTAACGAAAGGGTCGGTGACGACACCTCCCGGGACGTGTAGTAGCTAGTACTCGTTCCTATTCGACCATCTGGATACCTGATCTCGGATTATGACTGAACAACAGAAAATAAATCAAAAGAAACTATATTTATTCACAAATGTACAATAAATACATGTATTTTACAAATTCGGATTAAACAAGAGTATAAATTTTTCAAAATGAAGTTCAAAATAAAGAAATGCAAAGGTTAATTGAAAAATAAAGTGTGCCCAGAATAAGTCTTAAGTAAAGTAAATTTGCTTCGCGTTGTGTTTTAAAATGGAATAACTTGCACCAAAAAGGGGTGACTAATTCTGGTAAACTGCACCGAAGTGGTGGCTAACTCTAGCCTCAAGTGGGATGATATATCCCCGAGAGTATTTGGAGGCATGTGCTAGGCCGCCTACGATTGTATATAAAATGAGATGCCTAATTTTGTCATTTATCAGGCTAAATTTAACAGAAAAGGTACTAAAGAAAAGTTGAATAAAGGAATATTCTTTAAACAGTATAGAAAAATCAAAGTTAAATACTAAAACAGTAAAATTAACAATCCTTACTTGTATCTTGATATGTTTAAATCAAAGTAAACTTAAAATAAACATTGGATTAATAAATAAATGATCTGTTGATATCAAAGGGAATTATCACATCTATTACATTCCTCCCCACCTAGGACAAATATTAACGAAATTAATATTTTCCAACAGAAATGTAAAAAAGGGATGTACTGAAAACAATCAACAACAATATAATTCAATTCATATAAATTGTTACAAAATGTCACAAAAATGTCACGTAAGCACACTGTACAACCATCGGAAAGTTCCACACAGCAGAAACGTCAAGGAATAGTCAGTAAACACATTTTATAAAGTACGATAATCCAAAAAATATATAGCACAACAGTAAACGGACAAAGTTATATACAGCATTCAATAAAATAGTCTTTCAAACGGAAACGGACTGTAAATTTCAGATATCTGCAAGGTTTAAGTTGTACCAGGTAAATTCCACCAATTGGTGTTCTCACAAAACACTTTAAACGTGTGTTTTCGTGTTCTAAAAAGTCCATCGTCGTACCAAGTTAAGTCCTCCATTGTAAATCTCACGGTATCACATTGAACTTGTGATTCCGGGTTCAAGATGATTAAACGTTATAAAAAGTAAGAAAATTGTTCTTGATTCAAGATCGGCTTACTTTATCAGCTGGTTGCCTTCACTCAAACTTACTGCCACTCAATAAATTTCTGCCATTTCCAGCCCAAAATGGTACACCACCACGAAACTAAACAGATTCAAAACAATAAAACTTGTTCAGAAAAGGTTAAAAAAATCTAAATAAATGAGGAAACTCATAAATAAACCTATTCAAACAAGAAACTTATTAAGACAACAATCAAAACAAACCAACATGTTTTTAATATCTAAAGTTTAAGAGGGTTGTTTCGATAGCAAAGCCGGCGCAAAAACGTGACAAAGAAAAACAACAAATCCTATCAAAACTATACATTGTACCTACTAAACAATATAAACTGACAAAATAAGTAAAATTCTCAATGTACATATTAATAAAATTAACGGTACCAATTTTCCTGCACCAGATGCGCATTTCGACAACACATGTCTCTTCAGTGATGCTCGTGACCAAAATATTTGAAATCCGAAGCTTATATAAAAGATGAGGAGCTATAATCCAAAAGGTCCAAAAAGTATAGCCAAATCCGTGAAAGGAATCAGAGCTTTGCATGAGGGAGATACATTCCTTAATTAAAATGCACAAAACATACTATATCCTAACATTAATTGGCTTATCCACCAAACAAGAACAATCATTAACTCTTGTAATCAAATAAACAGATAAACAGCTATGTAGATCAGATGGAATTAACTTTGAACTCTGTTGACAACTTTGCATTATTTTTTGACAGCCTTATTAACTGAAGAAACTGTTTTTTCTGGTTTTACAACTTGTTCAACAACAAGAACAGAATTGACACTTTTGCAAATCTTATTGGGACAATTAGCTCTGATACTGCCAACTTCCGAACAATTGAAACATTTTTTAACTTTAAATTTCCTATTAACCAGCTTTTTAAGAACTTTTACAATTTCATTAAAACCAGACTTCAAGCAACTCAAATCTAAGTTTCCTTCACTTTCCTTAATTTCACATTCAACAGGTTCAATTGTTGAATTGAAAAACCCAAACTCTAGATCTGTAGCCAACAAAATAGCATCATCAGCAGTTTTCGGATGCTTAAAATGGACAAATTTTCCCATTTCCTTCTCTTATTTGCAAATAAAAAGGTCCATAAAATATGATTCCATACTTCGAAAATGATCTGGATATGCACGATGACATAAAAGTTTGAATCTATGTCCAAAATCAAACACAGATTCATGTGGCAAAATTGCACAATTTTTCAGTAGAAATTTATAAAAAAAAAGCTATCCTTTCCTTAGGATTAAAGCATTGCAATAGTACACTTTAAACAAATGTGTCGCTATGAATTTGCAACTGAGCAGGAGTAAGAAGACGTAAAAAAAGGGGAAATAAACTAGGCACATCTATTACATATGTATGTTTGTATGTACGTAGATTCCTCCGTTTACGGAGCACCCTTGAGAGCTGCGAGGGTACAGTGGAATCCGTGTACACTACCTATCGGGATAAATGGAGATTTGCCACTAACGTATTTACAATGTTTTAATATTTAAAAGGACAATCTCCACCCTAACACAAGGGAATGTTAGGACACCGGGCAGAGTTGTTTAAGTATGTACATTTGTACCATCTCATCAATTTATACAGATTTATCCATAACGATTATAAATGATATTTGGGACGTCCGAAAAATATAGTCGGTCTGAACATGAATAAAATATTTTGCCCCTGGACATAAGGCTACAAAGTCAATAAACCGAAATAATATATTAACAGTACACTATTCCAAAAAAAGACATTCTCATACTTTTCATTATAAATTACATGAATCAGTCATGTAGGTGTTGGATGATACCGTTATATAGTTGTGTTTTAAATACAAAAAGATTTACATAAAACAAAGAGCAGATAAGGTCAGTTTTTGTTGAAACAGAACATGCTGACACTATAAATTGATGCGAACCAAATTGTGTATTCATTGTGGTCCAATATTGCTGTCATTGTCAAAACTGTTTGTATCATACAGTCCCTTTTGACCTAAATATATAACTGAATTACTATGCAGTTATATAGATTTACTTGATGAAGTGCAAATATGGTTAGTCTTGGTTAATGAGGTCAAACAATTTTGTTTTACGAGTCATCCCGCGTCAGACAGTCTGAGATGTAAAAACTACTGAATTTTGGTAATGATTTAATTATTTGAATAAAAAAAGGACATGCTTGAACTGTTTATTTGTGCAGGAAAGAAATTTACTATGATTAATTTTCAATTAAGCGAAGAGGTGTAATAACAATAATAACTAACTGTAAATGGCAATATGTCAATCTAAAATGAACAGTTGGTCACTTAATTTTGGTGTACTTTATCATATGATATTTCAGGTCAGTGTATCCATGATACGATTACAAATTGCGTTAACGCGCGTTTACTACAAACAGTTAACGTGCGTTTACTTTTGACAAAATTAGAAGCTGCGCCTTTTCACGTAAACGCGACAGTAAACGTAAAAAAAAAATAATCCGAAGGAACAGAATTCGTCTTAAAATCAGGACATTTTTTTCAAAATCAAGAACAATTTTACATGTGCATTGGAAATTTTCCTATACATAATCATTTGCAGGGGTTGTCAAGAAAATTTATTGGATAAACCGGCAACACCGTTAGAAAACACAGTACATAGACAGCAAATTCGAGTCCCGAACACAAGTACAATCCCGCGAACATATCGATAGATACGCTGGATCCAATCATCAAAATTTCTTCAGTTTCCCGTTTTATCAGTTTGCAGATAATACAACGGAACCAATGAAAATTTATAAAGAAAATTATTTTATTAGGAAATACCGCCTAAAATAAAATAGATGAAACGAGAATCTGGAAGGTTTTCATTTTGATTATGTACTTGTCGCTTTCGTTTTATACAGTACCTACGTTGTACTATGTTATGACGTTAAGGACTAAATATTAATGTCGCTAATAGACGTTACCCCTGACGACGTCACCGAAAACAATATCCTGGAATATCTGTTAAACAGTGACACTGGTAGGATACTCTGGGGGATACTATAGAGAACAATATTAACAATTTTATATTGTAATAGACAAAATGTAAATACTCATATTGAATTTTAATGTTTGGTGCATTTTCAACGTTATTGTTTTTCCTATTTTGTGAACAGCGTGGGCTAACTTATTTTAAAACTTTAAATATATTATATAAACAATAGTCAAATAAACGGTAATAAAGTTATAAAAATGTTTACCTTGTGTAGTCGTAATTCTGACAGTTCGTGTAGTTTGATCTATAAACAATAGTAATGATGATTATGTATAACTTTTAGTTTACGACATAACTCAATTGTCTGTTGTACAATTATATAATTCAAATTTCTAATGAAACAAGCCCATACTGATTATATATTATTGATTACTACAATGAATATAACACACTTATACATCCTACAAAATGTCGAGCATTGCTTGTTCCGTATCTGGTGCTAAATATCACTTTAATGTTTTCATGAAATCGATCAAACGTAGCTATGTGTGCCTTATTAATCCTGTTTATGGCAAAATCATTATTTCTTACGCTTTCTGTACCTGTGTTTTTATTTTATCATTAAATACAGATATATCAACGGTTACTAAAATTAAATTAAGCTAAGCATGTCGAAAGTTAGACAATGGATGAAATTTATTATTTCCTAATATTATCTAAAGAGATATATCACCATCTCTTTAGCATTTGTTCTTTGGACTGGAACTTAACACCAATCATCAAGTATTGAATTAAAATCTTAATGATTTGATTAACAATTTTTAATGAATGTAAACTATTTGAATTGATCATCAACGTAAGAAAATTATATCATTTGTATTTGTTTTGTTTTGCATTCATTTCGTTAAAGTTAAATATTTACATGAACAGCAGATTATACTTTAATTATAATAAAACTATTAAACTATCCAAAAATATTATATGTCCATATCTGCATCTCTGTATATGTATCTTCTGGTTTTTTTCAAAGTAGGTAGATTGTATAACTCAGAGTGTGGACAAATTCATTTGAGCAAAAAGACAAACACGATGACTAAGGATTTTCATCTATAAATCAGATTTTTTTTTATAATAAAACAAAAAAGGCTACTGAAAACTTAATTAGGTCATCCAATTAAAAAAAGAAAATATTGCTATAAAAAGTATGACATCATTCGATCAATTTAACCGTTTTCACCTTAAAAGTAATTACCTCAACGGAACATAATATATAAAAAGTATACCTTGCTCAGATGTAGTTCCAACTGTTTGTGTTTTTTGATCTACGAATAAAACAGATTATTAAATAAAACTTATGTAACGACAGACCACTGAAATTGCATTTTTCATTATTATATAATTTAAAGTTCTTTTACAGTAAGATCAAACTGATAATATATTACCATCCGTAATGCGTTAAACAGTGCTAGTTGTGTATCTGTTTTAATTCCATTGCAATTTCATAATACATAACATGATAATGTTCAAATTCTTCTTAAACAACAATCTCAGAATATATCAAATCCAGACATAATAAAAATCATCAAAATAGAATAAAGTTACCAAGCATATTGTTAGTCTATGTTTGTTTCGTTTTTTTATTTGCTTTTTTTTTCTTAACCTTGTTCAACAGCTTTAAGCACTCCTTCCTCGTACTTGTATCTAAAATTCCAAGAATATAGAAAGTAATTAAACAAATGTAAAACTTTTTTAAATTGATACTGAAGTTAGCAGGGTGAAATCTTATTTATCGTTTTGTATCCGTTGTGTTACAGTGTAGAAGACAAATGACCGATTATACCTTGCTCAGTCGGAGTTCGATCTGTTTCAGTTGTTTGATCTACAAAACATAAATGATGATTAGATAAATCATTTAACCCACGACATAACTATAATTATATAATTCGTTTATATTCTACAGCCAGCTCATACTGATCATAATGTATTCATTATTAGAATGCAACATGCTACGTACACTGTGGTTTTATTATTATTCGTTGGATACCCTTTTTCGTGGGTCAGGTGAACCACAAACTTATATAATCAACAAATAACAAATTTTCTATAGGCTTTGTAAGCAGAGATTGGATAAACCACACAATCAAATATCCACGAAAATTCAATTTTACCTCAATCCACAAAAATAAATAAAACCATAGTATTTCAAATCTTGAGGAGTCCACCATTGTTTGTTTCGCATCCTCTTTTGAATTTCTCTAATTGAAAACAGACTGAATTTCCGTTATTTTAATGATACTCGGTTTATAAAATTTCCTTCTTTTTCTGATATTTTGAATATTCAGGCTTAGATAGAGAAGCGAAAGAAACAAAGAGAATAGTCAATCTAAACTGGCGAAATTGGCTTTACTTAACTCTGTCAAGAAACATAAATTAGGGAAAGCAAGCAATATAACATAGAAAACAAAAGATTGAGCATCTCAAAACCGGTGGCGATATCAAGTGATCCAGAAGGGTAAGCATAACATGGGCAGTTACAAAAGAGAGAA
Source organism: Mytilus edulis (assembly GCF_963676685.1). NCBI lineage: Eukaryota > Metazoa > Mollusca > Bivalvia > Mytilida > Mytilidae > Mytilus > Mytilus edulis. The sequence continues at coordinate 16,693,740 of NC_092345.1, forward strand.
TAATAAGTCATTAGAGCATGAGAATAATAGATCAGAGAATTAATATGTTGTGTGTGTCAAAGAGACAACAACCCGAACACTTAGGACAAAACGAGTCAATGACAATAATTGGATTCAAGCGCGTCGAGAAATTGTCGCAACCAGAGAAATGATGATTTGACGAGCCCACGTGAAACACGATCATTAGCATAATTAGTTCAGTAGATCTGCTTGAGAGAATGCAATTGCATAATTTACATATGAATTAGAATGTCGGCTGAGGTGAGGTTCTTATTGTTTGTGTTGGAAGATAAGATAAAGACTATTAAGTTACTTTTTGATAAACCACCCACACTTTTCATGGTTCACAAAATTGACGATACTGTTTGTGGTCTTTATGTGTTTTATTAACCCTATATAATGTAACATCATACATTACGATTATATGAAAATATTTCTTACTTTTATCATCTAAAACAGAAATCAGTAATGTAATTAACAGCTTTACAACTAACGATGAAATGACTTATTTAATGGTCAAATATAACAATATTATTACGAATTTTACTGAAGATCTGTTTTATGCCGATACACATTTTTCAACTACATAAACAGTTTTCATTAACACTTTTTAACTCAACGGTACAACATTTTAAAAAAGAATACCTTGTGTAGGTATAGTTCTAACTGTGAGTGGTGTTTGATCTACAACTCAAAATGATGATGATATGAAACATTTAATGTTTTTTGGCTATCTTGGTTTGTTAAACAGCAGAAAATAATCGGTCTAGATCTTTTAATCATTCCTTAATAAATAAATTTGGTGTATTTACTATCTTCTGATTGGTAAAAAGAATTAGCTTTATTTTCAATGTTATCAATTTTTATGAAGACACGCCCACTCTAACGTTGTGTATTTATACGCAAACATCTGTGTACGTTGTTATTCGTATCAATATATATCTTTGAGCCTAATTTTTGATAGAAATTTATTTATAATGAATGGCAATATTTATTTTTAATTTATTGAACCATAAAATAATTTTTTTACTTTTCACATTTAACATAATCCGCTTCGCGGATTATTCAATGTGAAGAGTCCAAAATTAATTTTATGGTTCAATAAATTCAAAATAAATAACAGCCATTCATTAAGTATACATGTAGAACGAATAGTGAAATAAAAAATATGTTCGTCAAATGTAACAAAATTATTTATGATTTAACCATATTGAGCTGAGGTTCTGTTTCTATAGTTTAAGATCATGTGCTACAATGTATATCACTCATAGCTGGTACAAAGAAAATATTACTATTTATTAAGCATTACTCATATAAACAATTTTTACCGAAAAAACACTTAAACATTCATAGAATGAAATTCAAAACAGTGTGGCTGTGGCCATTGATTGACACATTAAATTCATCCATTGACTGGGACAATTTAGGTGAACGTTTGTATGTAACGACCACTGCTCACTATGTACTTTTTAAAGACACTTCAACTATGGGGTCCCAAAGGTTCTCAACACCTTAATAAAGTAATTCAAAAAAATAATCAGAAATAACACGATGTTTTGATTTATACCAATTATATAAATCAAAACATAAGGGTTATTCCTGATTAATTTTCGAATTATTTTATAATTAAAGGCGTTAAGAAACCTTTTGTGACCCCACAGTTTAAATGTCTATCGTAGGTACCTCGTGAATAGTGGTCGTTGCAGACAAACGTTCACGTAAATTGTCCCAGTGAATGGATGAATTTAATGTGTCAATCAATGGCCACAGCCACACTGTTTTGAATTTCATTCTAAATTGTATACCTTGCCGAGTCGTAATTCTAATGGTTTGTGTTGTTTGATCTACAAAAAATGATAATTAGATAAATCATTTAAGAAACGACAAAAAATAAGTTCAATTTTTCATAATTTTATACTTTGAATTCTTTATGAGTCGTTGGCTACCAATTCTTTAAAGGTTTCGTGGGAACAGGTGAACCGAACTTCAAATGAGTGAATTGCAAACTGCATGTAGGCTTCTGCATGCAGACATACAAATGCAGAGATTGGCATACCAATGAAATCAAATATCCTCAAACATATAAGTTTTCTTCATTTCACGAAAATATTTTTTCTTACAATAAAAAAATTGTGTTACATAATTTTAGTAAAACATCAAATTTGAAAAACATATTACCTCATATAATACACAGGTTAAAAAAATATTTGTTGTAAAGTATACTTTATCTTCTGTCTAAATAGTTTTCGTGTAGGAATACCAAGAAATGTCTTGCATGTAAATAAAACTAATCTAAAACATGGTAAATGTGGGGTGAATATAAACAACAAAACTATACAATTGGTGCGCGATAAAAGTTCGTGTTCCCTATGTACAGCTTCAGGAACATTATTCAAGGAGAAGGGAAATAATTTTTATGTTCATAGTACGAACAAGTGTCAATTTATAGTAATTCCAAAAAACCACAGCTGGATTGACTGAAAATGATTAATAGGGCTAGTATATTGTTTAATTTGGTATAGATGTTCAGATAAAAAAAACTAGTTCAGATAAAAATTAGTTTTATAGTGATTAAATTATGTGTATTACATCTAGCTGGTAGAAAAATATTAAAGTGACATTGGCAAAAAGAAAGACAAATAAAATACTTTTAGAAAAATAACATCATTCCATTCTACATTCACATACCCTGAAACAAAAAGTTTACTCAATGGTAAAATATATTTTGAATGTTTACCTTGCTCAGGCGTAGTTCTGGCTGTTTGGGGTGTTTGAACTAAAAAAAAATATAATTGCATTAATAATATAAATCTTTTAAATAACCACTGAACTTACTTGTTTATTTAATCGTTTCAAGATTGCCTATATCAATATATTGCAAATAGTTTATTATAGATTTTTTGAATGCACCACAATATAACAAAGATATATTCCAACTATTAGTTTTGTACGATGTTAAGAAAATAACTTATAAGGTACAGATTTTTATTGACATAACCGTTATGAAACTTAGTCAGGAACGTTTCATACATTTTCAGATGTTTCATGTACAGAGCAACCAATCAAAGAGGCAAAATACCGAAGGAATAATCAAACGCAAACGGCAACAACATAATTACAATGCTCTGAAAAATGAATATCTACGCCATGAGTGCATTTTACGCACGTCTTTTTTTCAACGGACAAAGTTCCAAAACTCATTAAAATCATTTCAGAAAATGATACACAGTAGAAAGGAACTCATTTATAGAAATAAACCTGCCAAAATGTCATGAATACTGCTAAAAAAATGTTTGATGTATGTCCGGAAACGACAAAAATCCCTCCTTTATATTGAATAATTCTCAGAAAGGATGAATCTTAAAATCGAAACAGGGCTTCCGTGAGTACATATCTACATTTTACCAAAGTTTCATGAAATTGGTTCAAGCGTTCTTGAGGTGTTTTCTAATCTGTTGGCGATGAACGGACAAACAACGATATACCATTCTATTTCACGTTAATGACGTAATAGAACGAAAAACGACAAAAGGAAAAACGGACACACACCATAACATAGAAAACGAAAGATAGAGTAACCAAAATCCAACAAAATAACGAGGATGATCACAGATGATCCGGTAGAGTAGGCAGATGTATATATTTTTCGACAACTATTATCTGACATTTTTGTCCAGTTGTCGGTAATTTGCACTGAGCAATTCACTTTAAAATTCATAGAAATGAACATTCCGAATTGTTACCAAAATGACTTGTTTCTGGTATATATAGCGGATATTTGTTTTCTTTAAATGAATATATCTTATAGAAACACCGTACTGTTGTTCTTTATTTATTAATTAAAAAAAAAAAATTTCAACAGCTTTACTAATATTTATGATATTTCTTTCCGGATTTGATACAGTTTTGGCAGTTTTTTTTTTTACATGTATCCTTCCTGGTATTTATATGAAGACAAGAGATAATGGGAAGGTGAGGGTCGATCAAGACACTCGTTTTCAAATCCCCATATATAAGTGTTGGTAAGATATAGCTGCATGTGTGGTTTTCCGTAATTTTATATTCTGTTTTCACAATATTGGTATATAAAGAATAAAAATTTGCGGGTTAAGTGGAACAATAACAAAAAAGGAGTTTCAGTCATAAATCAGAATTTTTTTCTGTAGTATAAAAACTTGTATGTAACGTTTTCTTTTTCGAAAAATTATGTAGTCGCTATTTCCTAAATTAGATATTTAAATCACAAGCACTGCATTATTTGGATATATGTACAGTTTTAACAGAAACATAGCTGAAAATTTTAATAAAATACCTTGCTTAGGCGAAGTTCTGACTGATTGTGTTGTTCGATCTACAAAATGATGTTAGATATAACATTAAAATCACAACACAACTAGAATGTATTTTTCACAATGATATCATTCACATTTCGAAATACAGGAAGATTATACTGATTACAAATTATTGATAATTAAAATAAATAAAACACACTCACACAAATTTGAATCATTCTTACATTGATAGATATAACATTAAATTAACTACAGAACTTGAGTATTTGTTTACTCTCGTTTTCATTTGAAACCAACAGTGATTTGATGAATTTCATGATAAACTTCTTTTTAAGGACTTGAATTAATTGAGTATAACAATGTTTTCTATTGTATAAGATCCTGTCTATAAATTAATGCTGGTAAAGGTTATAACGTCATCATTCAAAACGGTAATATTACTATGCAAAGCATAACATCATTCGATCATAGAAAAAGTTTTCACCGAAGCACAGGTTTTACTTAAGAGTGAAATATGTATGAAATGTTTACCTGTTTTAGGTGTATTTATGACTGTTCGTAGTGTCGGTTCTCTGACTAGAAATTATAGATTTTAAATAAATATAATTATTGATATAATAAACATAATTGCAGAGGAATTGAAACAAAAGTAAGATTCATATACGCAGATCGACTTTAATTCAGTACACTTAACGGCAAACTCTGCAATCTAACTTTCGCAAAATGCCTTTTTTGAACGACCTTAATTATTTATGTATGTGCCTGTCCCATGTCAGGAACCTGTAATTCAGTGGTTGTCGTTTGTTTATGTGTTCCATATATGTTTTTCGTTCATTTTCTTTTATATAAATAAGGCCGTTAATTTTCTCGTTTGAATTGTTTTATCGGGGCCTTTTATAGCTGACTATGCGGTATGGGCTTTGCTCATTGTTGAAGGCCGTACGGTGACCTATAATTTGTAATGTCTGTGTCATTTTGGTCTCTTGTGGACAGTTGTCCCATTGGCAATCATACCACATCTTCTCTTTTATACTTAATGCATCCGTTTTACATACGGTTTCAGTATATATCATACGGAAGCTAATCATCTGTACTTTTTGTTCTGTCTGAAGGTCGATAATTCGTACGGTGACATTAACGTTAAACCAAGATCAAAATGAAATATTCTTGGTAAATAACAGCATGGTAGAACAGTTTGTGAGTAGTTCAAAATTTTCATTTTCATTTGCTGAAAAAAAACATTGCCTTTTTTAAACTGAACTTATCAATTAAACCTTTTCCGATTTTGCCAGATAGTTCTTATGTTGTGTTGGGCCATCATTGAAGTTTTCACAGAAGCAAATGTTTTATTCATTGTAAAATATGTATAAAATGTTTACCTTGTTTAGGCGTTGTTATGGCTGTTCGTAGTGTTGGTTCTATGGCTAGAAATTATAGATTTTAAATAAATACAATTATTAATATAATAAACACAATTGTATTTGAGATTGAAACAAAAATCAGATTCATATACGCATTTAGACTTTAATTTAGTACACTTAACTCCAAACTCTGCAATCACAATTAGTAAAATGAAAATTGAAACTAACTAAAGACGAAAGTCATTTTTCAAAAAACTGCTCTTTTTAACGACATTCATGCATCCGTTTAACATACAGCTACAGTATATATCATTCGGAAGCTAATCATCTGTACTTTCTGTTCTGTCTGAAGGTCGATAATTGGTCGGTGACTTTCTATAGTTCAGTATGACGTTTAAAAAAAATTAAGCCTTCTCCTTAGGCATCTACATGAAATCATATTGTTTACAAATGGCACTACCTTACAAGTGAGAGGTGTAGCGCTATAAAATCAGGTTCAATCCACCATTTTCTACATTTTAAAATGCCTGTACCATGTCAGGAATATGACAGTTGTTGTCAATTCGTTTGATGTGTTTTATCATTTAATTTTGCCATTTGATTAGGGACTTTCCGTTTTGAATTTTTCTCGGTTTTGAGTTTTTTGTGATTTTACTTTTTAATGATATTCATATCTATTTGCATATATTTAGTACCTAAAAGTAAGGCTGTTTAACTCAACCACTGTGTATAATAGTACGCGTGTGCTGCTACTATGTGCAGTTTATATTTCCCTGGTACTTACATTCTCTAGACATTTCACATGTATGTCCACATCCATTGTAACAACATTTTTGTCTAACAGAACAATCTCTGTCATGAGAACACTGTTCAACACATCTACTTGTTAGATGAGACGAAGATTGACATTCGTCAGTTCTACTCCCTGAAAATATACAAAATTAATGCTATACACCATGTCAACATTTTCAACGAAACTAGCATTCCCATATATCAGCAAAATCAGTTTACGTAATTGTAGGATGAGTTGTATGTGGTGTGAACTTTTTCGATTTTTAGGTAAACATTTTAATACAAGAATTAAGTCGTAATACGGAAAACAACATGACACAGTATAATAATTTAAAATTCAAACTTTAACCTTTATGCAAATAAGAAAATGAAATATAACTAAAATGCATTAATTTTTAGTGAGTACATACCTGATTCTGACGAAGTTGCGTTATCTGGTGTCACATCAACTGTGGAAAAATGTTTAAAATGTTTAAGAAAAATATAAAACAACACGTTTAATAATTTATTGCGTCCGAAGCGCTTTTCTGGATTTACCTTCATCAGGAACGCTCAAAGCCAAACATTTGAAATCCGAAGATGTATAAGTACCGAAAACCGTTGAAGAGCTATATGTTAAAAATACTTAAAATAAATAGCCAAATTCATCTAAAGCCAACTTTGCCTGAGGGAGTTGAAACCTTAGTTTCATAATAATTTCAAAATTTATAAACGGACAATTTTAGTAAAGTTTCTTTAATCATGTCAGTACCGAAGCACTGACTACTGAGCTGATAAGTCTTGTTGTCAGGTCACTTTTGTGATGAGATTAGTTTTTGAAGACAGAGAGACGACAAAAAAATATATGCAATAAATTTTTATCGGCAAAGATCTTAAATACAGGCAGCAGTAGTATACCGCTGATCAAAATTCATAAATTGATTGAGAAGAAATAATCCGGGTTATAAACTTAAACTGAGGGAAACACATCAAATATGAGAGGAGAACTGAAATGCATCACACACACAGAAATGAACTATAAGTTAATAATAGCCATTTTCCAGACTTGGTACAGGACTCTTTAAAAAAAATGGTGGTGTGAACTTGGTTTTTGTGATTAGCCAAACCCCTCGCTTACAAAATATGCAATGAACAACCAGTATATCTGTATTAAACAATGTGATACCTTAAGAAAAGTTTCTACGCTAGTGAGGTTTGATTGTTCTAAACTATTGCCGTTTTGGACATTTCTGACCAGTTTTGAAAGTTTTACCAAAGACTTTATCCAAACAGTTCTAACTGCTCTGAATTAAGAATACTGTTGAAATGTTGTACCCTAGATCATATTTTTACCCTTGCCCCTTACAACAGATTCAGCAATTCCACCTTAAATCAATTTTGTAAAGTGCTTCCTAAAAATTGAGAACTGATACCGGCAAATTCTAAGGACAGAACTGAAGTATAGAAGACCTCTTTCGACGCAGTTCAAACCATGTGTCAAAATTACCCTATGTAACCACATTACTATAAGTTTGTACATTTGCATAATGTCTAAATGTCCAGCCAAATAACATCAGGAAGAAAATAAAATGGCAATGTGTTGTCTATACTTTTACCTATTGTTTGCAACACTTCGTTGTTGACATGAATATCAATTGTGCGGCCATTTTATAAATTTCCTGATAACAAAAGTATTAATTTTTGGAAATACTAAGGATTTTCTTATTTCAGGAATAGATTACCTAAGCCGTATTCGGCGCAAATTTGTAATTTTTGGTCCTTATTACTCTTCAACTTTATACTAGTTTGGCTTAATAACTATAGTGATCTGAGCGTCACTGATGAGTCTTCTGTAGACGAAACGCGTGTCTGGCGTATTAAATTATAATTCTGGTACATGTACCCTTGATAACTTTTTACAACATCAGTGCTTCTGGAACTGTGTATTTGTCCTCCAAAAAAGAATGATGTTTTTTTTTTAATAAGAGTCACATAATTTTCTTCAGCTTCGTTACCGTTATTCTATACAGATACCGTTGTCAATTGACTGTTATTTTCTGATAAAGAGTTAAAAACTTAACCCAATGGATGCATTGTTCGAGACAAATTGACTACCTCATTGATCTATAGATAATAGAACAAGTGTTCTCCGGATCGAAAAGGAAAAAGAAAGGCACCGTTTTTAACAATGTGAACGACTTTCCTGAAAGATATTTATATATGTAATCATGAAGATTTACGCTGATCTTTAAACAGTTGTTTTATTAACGAATGAATTTACTGTCTTGACTTACAACTAAAATTTCCCGGAACATTGTAGACTTTTTTATAATAACAATTAAAATATGAGCGTGTAAAAAAAAATATTGCATGATTTACTTTAAATTTTCGTTTGATATTAATTCCACATTTGACGATCAATGTTCACAAACTCAGTATAAGTTAAATTTTGTATTTGGTTGAGCTTTTAACACAAAAAAAAGTCATATATTAGATATATATTGATATAGTTTTTGTAACAAACGGTGACCCGTAGCCTTCGTCATTTAATTGTTTCTTTCCTGAATTACGAGCCAGTATGATAACCTTAACTTACCATGTGGTATATATTCTAGACATTCATTATTGTCGCATGAAACTGTCATGAAATTATTTCCTATACAATATCTTGAATTTTTGCGGTCGTTGCATCTTCTAGTTCGGGTTTTATTTTCTGGTCCACATGAATCCGTGCACTCTGACCATTCGGACCATCCTGTCCAATTTATGGGAACTAAAACAGAAAACGACAACTTCACATTTTTATCTTTGTTTTAGAAAACGGTGTCAACATAATTAAAATGTCTTTTCAAAAATGTATATATGTTAGACTCAGATCGACGTCCGGTCTCTAATGAGCGTCCGATCCTCAAATCGACGTCCAAACCTGATGTCACGTTCTTCTTATATGTTAACCCTCTCATCGACTTCTGATTGATGTATGCCTTCTTTCATCTTGATTTCAATGCAACATATTTCATTAAATTATTTATTTTTTAGATTGATCTTTGTTCATATTGTCTTTATCATTTTGCCTTTTTGTGAAGTTGTTTATAGAAACATCCGTCTTCTAAATTTGGTATCAATATAAATATAAAAAGACAACACTCTTGATTTTAAAATTCTGATTCGACGTCAATTGCTTTGGACTTTTCTATTTCTTAAACAAATTTCATGTAATAGACAACACGGTTATAATTTTTTAGGTAACTATATGTCTATAACCGATATCATATAACTGTTATATGTTTAGCATTTTATACATACAAATAAATGTGGGTTCACATTGCACCACAATGAGACAACAAACTAAATACAAAGATAATCGTAAACGATTTTAACAGAACCAAACAATAGAAAGAATAACAACGTTCTTCTAATTGTGGAAATGTACTATGGTTTGGTCTTCTATTTTTCAACAACTTTTGAGTTTTAAATCAACCAGTCCTTAAAGAAAAATGTGTTTTCACTGCAAGTCCATAAATCAGACGTAATTAGTAAGACAAATAACTATTGGACGTCGATTTGGAAAGTTATTTTATGACTTTAGTTGCTAGTAACTAAGCTTTTCTAATAATAGGATTGCACAATTTTATCTTTTTTCTAAAACATGTGCGTTCTTATGGATTTTTCGTCTACAAGGCTGTATTAATCCTGACGGTAGCTGCTTTTTATTTTCAACCTTAACCCGATTATACTCTATTCTATAAAAACACTTAATGTGAACTGACCACGATATTTGATAAAGAAAAGTTGTTCAAACTGATATGAGTAGGTGTCCTTCAAAACCTCGCATCAACCATTATCGTTTGAATTCAACACAATGAATCCGATTATGAAACTTCTAACCTTGGGCTGATCACCTGTTATGCTGATCTTTTAAACAAATAAGTTGAGTTTTCTTACTTAATTTCTGTGGAACATACGTTGAATTTTCATTACTTGATTATGCTTTTTCGAAATGATGTGTGGGCAATTCTTGCCATTGTATATACTGTTATACTCAAATGCATCATTTCAGTATTCCAAAATATGTAATACATATACAACCGATACTTGTTTTTACTTGCAACTAAAAACAATAAGCTAAAATGCGAAAACATTAGATTTTATCATATTGTTCTTTTGTACGTTCCACTTGTGATAGTTTTTTCCTAAATACCGACGTTTTGTCTATGTACATATCATGAGATGAATTTTCCCTGGCGATTAAAAAAAAATAACTGTCTTTTTCTCTTACCTTGGAGGGCAGGAGGTAATGTTGAGGTTTTTTCACTGCTATATCCATGAATCAAAAGTCGTGCTGATTTTACAGTACCTTTACCTAAAATGTTAAAGGTAATTTTAATTTGAATTGAATGAACATAAGAAAAATATACTTTTTATCAGAAAAACAGTACTCTGTATCTATTATTTCAAAGGCACTAGAGGAAATGATGTTTAGGAAAACCATCCTATTCTGTGAGCCTTAAGTTGATAACATGAGAAAATAAGACATTCAATATTAAAAGCGTATGTCGTTTTGCTCTTCATAAATCTTAGGTTTCGGTTGTTTTAATCATTATTAACTCCATAAAGAAAACGGTGCATGGCTTTTATTTGTTTGGTTTTTTTCTTCAATTTAGAGATATTTTTTCAGCTTGCCAACATGCTAATCAATGACTTTGTTATAAATTTCAATTGTTTCGAAGACAACAAGAAGTAAGTGTCTGCTCAAAATTAAACGTAGAAGAAGACAAGGGTAAACGAAATACAAATTTATTGGAAATTCGCTTTATACACAAATATATCAAAATATATTTGTTACACTTTTTTCTAAATTATAGTATTTAAACATTTGCCAAAAATTTGCTTAGAATCAGTGTTGTTCAAAGTCATGAAAGTCTAAAATTGTTTGTAGTATAATATAACACGTCTAGGTCGGAGAACCAAATTTGTCATTTTTAGGATGATTATCCATTCGTGTCTTTTATCATGTTTATGACAAATAACATATCTAAACATAAAGGTATATCTGGGGACATCTGATTTCCAGATGACTACATCAATGGTGGGGTTTGTTTCGGATCTTTCTATGCTGGGCGATGTCCTAGTGAAATTTCTTAAAACACGACAGAAACCGCCAAGTTTATATCTGATACTTTAAGTCTTCCTTAAAACACAATGTATTGTTTGAATTTCGTAAGAAATATTTACAGACATTATCATTTTGATTTGATCATTATAATACAATTTTAAACAAATTCATTCATTTAGCCTGACAGTGTGAAACATGACCTTTTCCTCCTTGATCGAATATATGCGACGTGGATGTGTCACCATCCATACACAATTCATCGGGGAAGCCTACGTGTCGTTTATACATTGTATGAATTAAATAATTTTTGTGATTTTTTGGGGTTTTGGCGTTTTGAATAAATTTGCTTATTTTGTAAACTATTATCATTTGATTACCATAATAACTGTGGAAAATAATTATGTTTTCGATTTATGGCTATGAATGAATACGTTTGTATTAAAATTAGTTGAAAATATGGAATTTTCATACGAAACATTTATAACATATTGTAATTCAAATAAAAATTACCCAAAGATTCACGAAACGCAGGTTTGGGTTCCAATTTCCAATATCCTTTGGAATTTTCTCCCCACATTTGAACGGTTAAAACTGTTAATTTCATTGTTGTCGTCTGATCGAGAATTCTGCCGGGAATGATTGTAGACTTTGTTTTATACGGCGATATCAGACTCCACTGTATTTGCCCTGCATATTGATGGTTGACAATTAATGATACTTCAACATGTTCTACATAAGTAACATTGCATCCACTGACCTTAAGCACTAGATATTTGTAGCCGTCGCCCATTCTAAAAGAGAAAAAAAAACTATTGATCACTATTTGCATCAAATTGAAATACATTTTATGTATATTTACTTTCTGTTCGAATGTTTCACAATAAATAACACCTATACACATTTACATAAAAGTAACTGAAGCTTTATTGTTTTGAACTAGTAAAATGATTAAAAAACATATACCAGACTTTTAGTCAGAGAACGTTGTTGATTAAAAAAAACGTGCATTCAATTTTAGGCAATTTAACCAGATAAACATATGTCATTTATAATATAACATAAAACTCATACAACGCAATACGGGTATTAAAGAGAAAATAAAATGTCATGCTTTCCTTATGTGTAGTTTATAATAATAAAATGTGATCGTAATTTTCCAACAACAATTATTACTTTTATTAAAGTTTTTGTTCTCGGTGGTATTGTTGTTCATTTTTAATACCTGTTATATGGCTTAAGCTTATCTTTAATGTTATTCGGAAGTTTGTTAATGGTATATGTCTATACACAAGGTGACAAATGTGTTGCCATTGCATTGCTGTTCTTTTCTGAATGATATTACTGTATATATTTTAAATATGTATACTGTAACTTACGGATTGTCAACAATTTCTGTTGAATGACAACTTTGTCTGTCAGGAACTAGTTCCCAGCTTTTACTTCTTTCAACAAGGGCGCCAATATCAAGTAATCCAAATCCGAAGTATGATGATACTGAATTAGAAATTTCAGTCGAAATTAATGTTAAAAACTTTCAACTTGCTTATGCCCGTAACATTTTTGTTATTGATCAATAATTGTTGTTCAAATGTTTTACGTTGCAAATGACGGACAAATATACCAGAGGGACATTCAAACTCATAAATCGAAAAAAAAACTGACAACACAATGGCTAAAAAAAAAAAGACAAACAAACAAACAATAGTTCATAAAACACAAAATAGAAAAATAAGTCTTAGCAACACAAAATCAATCATAACTGGGAATTATTTCAGGTGCTCCGGAAGGGTAAGCAGATCCTGCTCCACATGTTAAAAACACTTGTAAAAATGGCACAAATATATTGGTTATAAAATGAAATGTTCTTATAATTCTTTTTTTTTTTATTTTTGATCCATTATGTGTATCAACTATTTTCATTTTCTTAATACTTACCTTTAAATCCAGCAGCATTTGTAATAAACTTCTTTTTGTTTTTATTGTTTAGGAGATCACCACTTGCAGTGTTTACCAGCAAATGCATAATGTCCCGATACGTTAAAAATGGACTGTAAAAAAATATAATCCATCAAAATCAAATATGAATCCGGATGTAAATAATTATGACAAGGCAGAAGTATATTAATGGGTCTGGTTTTATATTTGTTATTGATTTTCGTTGGTTTGTTTATTTATCTAAATTTGCTTTATCTTGAATTCGAATTGTAATGATTCAGGGTTTTAAACACAAATCCAGTATAAATAAGAATATACCTCAACTATTAAGTTTTTGATTGTCTGCCAGTGTTTTGTCTATCGTCTCAAAAACATAATTTTGTCATTAACGTTTTTTAATGAATAACTCCGACTTAAAATGGATTTAGAATTAAATCATTAGGAACGACTGTTAAATTTTTTTTCCGTTTGGGTGTATTTTGAATGTTGAATTTTGTTCTAATCATTAATCATACTTTGGTAATTTTTCATCAGTTATTCAAAATCAAAAGTATATACATCATATCATGTTTTGAAAATGATTTTTATAAAATTGACGGATAAATTAATGGTACGGCGATTTACAGATTAAAACGATAGTTGTTTAAGCTTTTGATTATGTCATTTAATAATTAGGGTCTTTCCGTTGAATAGTCATCAGAATTCAGTACTTTTGTTAATTTGCTTTTTAACGATGTTCAAATCTTGCTAATCGATACATTAAGAGACTAATCAATGTAACACTGCTGTTTTTCATGTGCTCTAGATCGTCTCTTGCTGGGCATTTTGAACCTTGTCAATTTAACTAAATCGGGAATAGGATATAATTATTGATGGAACAGATCAGAGTAGTACATTTATTCGGGTATATTAAGTCATCACTCACGAAAACGTGTTGCCAGTGAGTTTAGTATCGGTAAACATTTTTATTTTGACCGTTAAACATGTGCAGTGTCATTTTCAGTCGTTTAATCTCAATTCTCTATTATAGAACTTTTTAAGTGTGTAAAGAGCACTTGTCTGTGAATGAAGTCCTTATTATAGACACATGAACGAGTTTAACGTATTAATAACGGACGCCTTAACACCAAGCGTCTTGTACTGGTAAGAATTAGTTTCATGTAATGGACGCTGATTTAATATCAAATGTGTTATCATCGTTACATCGGAGCATATCCGTCGTCGAGCCTGGAACAGATATTTTCCAACGTTTAAACAATTCTTGTAGGCGTCCGTAAATATTATCGACAGAATAATTTCAGCTTCTTTTTTGAAACCTTGATTTATTAATTTCTATCGTGAAAGTAAATGCAAGCTTAAAAATAATGTATCAACAGTGAGATATTCATTCAGTATAATATAATAGGGTCCATGTATGTATCGTTCCTTTTAAAATATCTTAAATGTTAGTTTTCAAACTATTGTGCTATAGTTCCTATAAAATCGATACACAGTATGTCAATACCTATATTGTTCATTAGGTTTTCAGAAAATTCCTGATGTCAATGTTAATACATACAAGTAAAAACTAATTGCCAGTCTGATTACATATCTAAATCAAAAGCCCGCAAATGCTTTCTCAATTCTCAACTGTATTTTTTTTCTATAGTGAATACTTCGAAAATTGTATATACCTAAGATAATGAAAGATGATACATTATTGTGTCTTTCAAGAACTGTTAAAATCAATTGTTTAAGTGTGTTTTAGTTCAAATTGAATTTATCAGTGAAACAACTTCTTGCCTTATTGTATTATCAAAACTATATTAATTTATAATGCTTAAGATGTGAATGTGGTACTCGTTGTACATGGAATAGACCTTTTGTTATTGACTAATTACTTTGCACTCAGAGCAAGAGCTACTGCACCGGATACCATAGGTGCTGCTGCGGAATTCTGGTTAAAATGCAATGTCGTTTTGTTGCCAATATCTGTTGTTGTTATCTGAAAAACACAATTTCTTTAAAGATATAATTGCTCAGGTAGATGTTGATGTTTATATGCAAGTTCTTTGTTAGTCGTGTTTATTAAATCAAAATTTATTTTGTTAACAACTAACGATGTACATAAAAAAAAGTGTGGATGAAATTTCAATTTTCATTTGAAGACAGCATTTCATTCAAAAAATAGGACTATTTTGAGCGACATCAGTTTTATTTTAAGTAAACTGTTGCTTAAGTTTTTATCACCAGGTTAAGTACCTATATAGTAAAAGTCAATGTAAAGCCAACAAGAGTTTATTTATCCTTAACTTTGTATCTATACTGAGAGTCATACAATACAAATTATTAGTTCATCGATAATTCAACCAGTATAAGGGATTAAAAGATACGAACCACTTTAGCTCCACGATTTTTCTTTACACCTGGTTTTGTAGTAAAAGCTGCAATCATCATAGCACTGCAAGCTTCTCCGTTAGGAAGTTTTCTAAGATTGTGCTGAATACCTACCAAATATAAATATCATAGTTTCTGTTTTCAAAACATACGTTAAATTCAAATCAATACTTAGACAGAACGTTCTAGACATTTAACCTTTGCTATAAATTAAAAAAAATGGTTCATTTCAAATTTATTTTGTATTAAACATTAATTTGGAAGGTATACTGGTATGACATTGTAAAACACAAAAAAAAAAAAATTTGTAAACCGGAAGAAGCCATTTTGTATTATGTTATGTAAAATTACCGGCATACTGTATACTTTTTACTCAGTGTGAAGTTGTATATCATATGAACCGGATGTAGCATGTTATCTCTCTAAGGAAGCTACTATTTGATTGTTATTTGGAAGGGGAGGGGAGCTAGGAAAATTTAAAAAAGTACTGCATTTTTTATTCATAATAAGGGCAGGATAAGCACCTTCGTATGTAAAATGCAGGATAAACTAATAAAAAAGGCAGGACAGAGATTGCAAAAAAGAAAATGCAGAGCAAAATATTACATCATAGGTTTCCCCCACCCAAAACAAAAAATCAAATTGGTTGCTCCCTTATTTCAAGCCAATTGTTTTTTACTTTTTTTTTACTTATCTTGAATATTATAAAGCTATGACATGGATGAAACAATATATGTAGAAATGTATAAATGAGTACCTGCCACTGAAACAACGTATCTATTGGTTACTAATCTGTCATAAGCACAGCTATCACGGAAAAGGTTCGTTCTCTTTCCACCACTATTTCCTGTAGCAAAAACATACACTGAACCACGACCTTGCCTACCCTGATTATAAAAAAAGTAAAGCATTTATAACAATCGCCAAAATAGCTTGATGTGAAAAAAGGAAAATAATAAACATTCAAATGACAATACATATAACAATTTGTAATCAATAAATCTTAAACATATCTTATATAATCTAAAAGGAACTTTCATATCTCGTATAGATTCTTTTAGTTGAAAAGAAATATATAAAACGTAACACATAGCTTGTAGATGGTCTCCAAATAAGACAGGAACAATTAACTATAATATTTACAAAAGGGAAATATATAATGGCGATTCCAACATGTTTATATATGATTTCAACATCATATGAAGAGCATTTTTGGTGGGAAGTGGTTTACTGACGGGAAGACGAAAACTAGCTGTAGCGATTCTTAAAAATACTAGTTTGCAATGATTGGTTAAAATAGGCTGCGTGATTTCAGAGGAGATGAAAAAGTATTTTCACCCGAACAGAACCAAATGTTTACTTCGGATCTTCCATACATAGTACCCGAAAAACTCTAACCAGGTGTGTTAAACAAGATAAAAGTATATAAGTGTGTGGACGATAGACGACGACGAGCAACGCCAAATGATAGGCTTTTTTTCTAGAAGCATGTCTTTAACAGGAAACATGATATGAGATTTATTATTCAACCTGCCCGTTTTTGATACACAATCTCTTTTTAAGAATTTTTTTAATTAAAGTTGAAGTCTAAATTTTAGAAATGTAAGGTTCCTATTCTGATACTTTAAATAATTGCCTCATGTATCATTTAAACAATGCCTGTACCAAGTCAGGAATATGACAGTTGCTGTCCATTCGTTTGAGGATTTTGAGATTTTGATTTTGCCATTTGGTTAGGGACTTTCCTGTTTGAATTTTCCTCGAAGTTCAGTATTTTTGTGATATTAATTATTTATTATCAATCCAATATTAAACTTTTATTTTTGAATAATAAGGTTTAACACGCGCTAATTGTGTTTTTTGTTTTACTATAGGACTTTTGATTTATTTTTTTAATCCTTTAATATAAAAATTTTGTCTAATTTTAGAGGCCGATATTTCAACAGCTATCAAAAAAGCTGTACGGACATTCCTGTCTTATGCCTCTTAGATATATGTATATTGAGGGTTAAGAGTCTGATCTGTTATTTAAAACCGTTTCAAAATATAATGCATAAAATCATATGCAAGTATTTTCAACGCTTTTGGGAAGTCTAAAATGACCGAATACCGCTATTAATAATGATACAGCATGATTTATAATATCCTGAATTTGTCTTGAGACATACCCAACATATCGATTTGCATTATGTTCATTTCGATCCGCACTATGAAACAAATGGTATAGTATTTCAATTCCTTGTTTATGCAATTAGCTTGTTTATGTTAATAGCTTTGTATCGACAGTTGGCATAGTATTTGTCTGTAATTTTCTAAAAGAAAAGGAATCCTTTATATAAATAAGAAAGATAATCTTCAGTTTTTGTGATTTTTATAAGATCCCTTTTTTCATAAAATTTGTCAAATTATATAGTGCAAAGTATGTTGTGTGACCCAAAAAGGTTTGATAAAATGCATACATAGACCGCCTAACGCTTGAGAATGGTTTATTTTCATAAAACAAATGTTGACGTGTGTTCTTTATTCGTGTTGTGCATCTAAAATTATCTTAACATCTGCGATATAATCTTTAATTCATTCAAGTTTTAGATTAGAAGTATATTCAAATAACGCATTATGATACCCCATTATTAGCCAAAAAATAAACACAACAGTTGTTTTGTTTTCAATTTTTTTAATTTTTTTTATATCATCAAATTATAGATGTATATTAGTATTATTTTCTAATTTTGAAGATTCACTAAGAGTGACACAAATAAAGTAAAAACTTAACCTGTTTGATAAAAAGAAATAAAATCCGCGATTCATCAAAAAGAAAATGACTGTGAATTTAATTAATGACAGCGAAACTCTATTCTCACATAAACACACTGTTTTGTTTCGTCTACTTAATTTAATGTTGCTTAAAAAATCACTTTGCAGAAAACAGTGAATGGTGATATATAGCAATCAATAGATAATGAAAGGTTACTACATAATTACATAAGTTGTTCCTTCTTGGAAAGCCTTTTCCTGATTTGCAGTCAACGGATATGTTTTGGTACCAGTATGGAAGTTGGCAAAACTACAGCTGTATACATCTATAACATCGGATTGATGTGTCAGTAAACTCGCATTGAATGTCTCAAAAACAGAAGTTGATGCTATTCTTACATCTATCAAAAATAAATAAAACATAAATTATTAGCTACTTGGTAATTAGGTATAATAAACTATACCAGTACCAAAATTCCACGAAAATTACATGTACTGATATAAAGTTGTAGCTAATCAGTTGCTTTTATTGTCCTGAACACACACTTGTCGTCTTTAAAAGAGCATTAAACAAAAAAACACAAACATCGAACTCCAAGTTAAATTCAAATGTACCTGGAAAGTACCTGAACAAATGGTAAAATCAAAAGCACAAACACATCAAACGAAAGCAACTGTATAATTCCTTACTTAGGTACCAGTATTTCCTTATTTACAATATGAGGGATTGAAAACCTGGTTTTATAGCTAGCTTTGCCTCTCCCTTATATGATAGTCGCATAAAATTCAATGATATTGACAAGAATGTGTGAGCCAAACAAACAGTCATGACAGGTAAAAATGACAAAAAGTTAATGGGTTATTAAGAATTTTTTATATTTATCACTAACTAGCTTAGCTTAAAACATGTAAATAGTTATCAAAGGTACCAGGATTATAATTTTGTAAACATTTTAAAACACTTTAAAACATGTAAAAGTATATGGTGGGTAAGGACAATCGTTATGCTTTATTTTGTTAATAAAGTAATTAAACGGTACTATTTGTAAACAAAACATGTTTAACCAGCTACCGAAATTAACGAAAGAAAGAAAAAAATATTAGTTGCAATACAATGGAAATGGATTCGTAAAATATGATGATTTTGTCTTGAACGATTCTTCTTAACCTCAAATATTTTTCACATCGTAATAAACTTTAAAATCCAAATATGTTTTTTTACGCTCTTTATTCTTCCCCTGATGCTATTCTGAATCAAAATGATGTAATTAGTTATTTGGAAAGTATTAATTAAATTAGACGAATAAAAGACGAATATAAATATGAGTGATTTATATTGATCGATAACATATTTGTGTATGTCATAAGAGAAGACAAGAAGCAAATATTATCCTTTAACTTTATGTTCCGTCTTGTTACTAAATAATGCAAAGTTTGGTGACTGTTGATCGAGTCTATCCCATCGAGGCCAACGGTCGAAGTGAATATCAATTTTTCAAAAGTCAATTTAACCATATATTTACCGAAAAACAAGACAGTCATTGTTTTATTCCATATTCCGAGAGAAATGTATGTAATGGCAAATATTTACCTAAACCAATGGTACATTAAACGTTTTTTACCAAAATTATGCGCGTTAAAGCACGCGACGATTTGCGCGGTGAATATGCTTATTCAATCAAAATCCAATTCATATTGGAAAACCTACTAAAATTTAATCAATATGGAATAAAGTATATAATTATATGTAACTTAAGGTAGATTCATGGTATACCGCCATCTTGGATTGTACAATCACAGTACAAAATCGGTCTAGCTATTTTTCCAAATCAGCAAATTTGGGAACAGATTTGCAATTTAATGGTTAGACTGTTTATTTATATAAAGAAAACTTGTTGATTTATTGTATTATTCAAAATATTTTAACAAATATCAACCTTTTTGGTTTTTAAATTCATTTTTTTCAAATGAGCCATTTAAGGGGAGATAACTCTTTTAGTACAAAATTTATACTGGGCTAATAGGGAAATTTTTTATTTTTACTTGTGGCAAGAAAACAAGTTCGGTGACACCATGTTTTCTTTTTGTTTTCTTAAAGCATGTTATGAAACCTATCTTCTCACAATTTATTTCAAAATTCTATCTCATAGAATTTTTTTTATGCACTCTTATGTGTTTTTTCATGAACAAACTAACCAAATTTAGGCAATTTTCAACGACTCATAGCTTGAAAAATAGCACGGTGACCCATACTTTTTATTATATTTTTGAAAAAAGCATAGTAAAATCTTCATTTTGGCAAATTATAAGAAAATTCTGTCTCAAAAAACATTTACTTATGATCTACCTTAAGAAGTATATCTTTCTAATTATTCAGTTACATTTAAATCTTTTATAGAACAAAATAATAGTGGTTAAGGACAAAATCTTGAAAGGATGGTACAAAAATGTTTCAAAACGAAGCGAATATCTTGTAAGAATTTAAAACTGTACATATGTAGTCCAACATTTTGACACTCTATGTGATTCTCATGTCAGAAAATAATATAATACATCAACTTGCCAACAAGTGTAGCTCCAAATGCAATTCCAATTATGCCCTGGCCATTCTTCTTCGCTGCCACAATGCCGGCTACTCGTGTACCATGCCTTAAAAAATTATCAGAAACAAGCAAAAATTAGTATTAGATAAAACAAGTCAGTGCCAAAGTAATTCATTTTTATATAGTAGTAAATTGCTTGATACCTTCAAAGTAATCAGTAAAACCCGGGTGATAGTTTAACAAGGTTCCATCAATAAAATACTGTAAAAAGATAGCAACAAGTTTGTACAACCTCCTTTATATTTACGAGTTATATTTAAAACTAATTATGTGATGCAGATGGTGTCAACCTTCAAAAGAAATATCACTGAAGTGTAAGGACTATGTAAACAGAAGATATCTTCAAAATTTTGTCAATAGATTACAAATCCTTTAAAAAGCATAGTTTAATGACTCATCCGAGAAATTGGTCATGTCACTTTTGGTCTGAAATTCTCAATTACAAATCTACACATGGTGCAACATTTCAACTCAACATATGTTTGGTGTCAATTAAATTTATGACTAAAAATAAGTCAAAATATTTTCAGAAGGTAAATTGTTAACTTTTTCCTTATTTTTTTCACTTTCACATTTTAAAGAAATATAATTGGGTCACCAAGAGAAGAATACCTCGTGATGTATTCTATTACAAACTGTATAAGTGGAGGAAGCATGTCACGAGTAGAAGTTTCACATGTTATTGGTTTTAGAGTTTTAATATGTATTTGAATATATATAGTGGATATGCATGATAATGCTCACAAGGAATCTAATAAACTAAGAGTTTTAAATATTGAAGTTAAAATCATCCCTTCGTATATTTTACGGACGCCGTCACGAGTTGGTTGGCCGTTATTGAATAATCTTTTGTATTAATATTTATCTGTTTGTCTTTTTAATTTTTAGCCATTGCATTGTCAGTTTATTTTCAAGCTATAAGTTTAACTGCCCCTCTGGTATCTTTTGTCCCTCTTTTGTTAAACAAACAACATAAAGGCTGTGTGTTTTCCGCTTCTCATTTTATAAAAAATATATAAATTAAATACAAAGTTGATTTAATGTCGAATTTCCGCAGAATAACTAAGTAAATTCAACTTTCTATGAACAAAATAATAGTTAATGTTTACTGTAGATACACATAAAATTGTCATTGATTATTTTAAACAAACAGTATACCTTTATTAACAACGCGGTATATCATAAATAGTGATATCACATTTGATAAGTTTTTTGGGGATTTTGTATAATGATTATTATTCAACACTGATATATTTTTGCAGTGTTATTTTTGAAAATCAGAAGCTACGTGACAAAATATTTATTACAAACTTAAATGTATGTTCGAAATGATATAAACAACGTATTTACTTACTTAAGTGATGCTTGATATTGTATTTTCCGTGTAGCAGCAGGTATGGGTCTAGTCTTAAAGAAGAAAATAATTATGTATTGATACTTAATTTAACGGCAATTAATTCTCATGGAAATAAGAGCCTAAGGATAACAAAAGGATATTCAATCTCATGAGTGGAAAATACATTGACATCGCCATGAATTAAAACGAAAAAGACAAACAGACAAACAATAGTACACAAAACACAAAACAGAACACTAAAGAATGAGCAACACGAAGAGTCAGTTAAGCATAGAGTGAAATAAAAATAAATCAGTTGCAGATGGACAACTACTGCAACTAATTAATTGTATCATTGTCTACATTAGTTTGATAACAATATTTGAGAACTCACCATAACACCATCATGATGCATAAAAACTTGCAAACTGTAATTAATCGCAGACTTTATAGCTTGACTTGAAAAAGTTTGGAACCAAATGAGATGCATGGAATATTGATCTTGTTTTTTTTTTAGTTTAATCTGTTTCATCGCATTTGAACATACATTGATATGTTCATAAAATTGAGAATGGAAATGGGGAATGTGTCAAAAAGACAACAACCCGACCATAGAAAAAACAACAGCAGAAGGTCACTAACAGGTCTTCAATGTAGCGAGACATTCCCGCACCTGGAGGCGTCCTTCAGCTGGCCCCTAAACAAATATATACTAGTTCAGTGATAATGACCGCCATACTAATTTCCGAATTGTACACAAGAAACTAAAATTTAAAAAATACAAGACTTACAAAGGCCAGAGGCTCCTGACTTGGGACAGGCGGGAAAATGCGGCGGGGTTAAACATGTTTATGAGATCTCAACCCTCCCTCTATACCTCTAGCCAATGTAGAAAAGTAAATGCATAACAATACGCACATTTAAAATTCAATTCAAGAGAAGTCCGAGTCTGATGTCAGAAGATGTAACTAAAGAAAATAAACAAAATGACAATAATACATAAATAACAACAGACTACTAGTAGTTAACTGACATGCCAGCTCCAGACTTCAATTAAACTGATTGAAAGATTATGATTTCATCATATGAATATCAGGCACAATCCGTCCCGTTAGGGGTTTAGTATCATACCATCATAACATATATGAGAAGAACATAACCCGTGTCATGCCAACAACTGGTTTTTTAATACATGTGTTTAGTTCCGATGCAAAGACCCTATAAGTGAATCAATATTAACGCCAAAATAAGCAATCTTTAGTGACCTGACAACAGTATCGTAACTATATCCGTTCTTGATAAGTCTATTTAAAGGTTTTGTTAGTTTCTGAGGTGAATACTGACATTTTTGTGCTTTATAAAGAATATTTCCATAAAAAATTGGATGTGAAATACCTGAACGTATAAGAAGTCTGCAAGTTGAGCTATATTTACGAATGATGTCCTTATACCGATGATAAAATTTAGTAAATGTTTTGACTAGTTTGTGATATCGAAAACCCTGGTGTAATAATTTTTCAGTAATACATAAATTTCTCTCGTTAAAATCTAAAACATTGTGATATACACGTGCGAATCGTACAAGTTGAGATATATAAACACCGTAAGATGGTGACAATGGAACGTCACCATTTAAAAATGGATAATTAACGATAGGAAATGAAAAATCATCTCTTTTATCAAAATTTTAGTATTAAGCTTTCCGTTAGTGATATAGATATCAAGATCGAGGGAAGGGCAGTGGTCATTGTTAGTATAAGCTTTATTTAAAGTAAGTTCAACAGGATATATTTCTTTAGTATACATACTGAAGTCGTCATTATTGAGAGCCAAAATGTCATCCAAATATCTAAAAAGTATTATAATGAGATGTTGTTTCGATAAGTCTTTGCTGAATTTTGTCATAAATTGTAACTCATAGCAATACAAAAACAGGTCGGAAATAAGTGGTGCACAGTTAGTCCCCATTGGAATTCCAATAACCTGACGATATACGGAATCTCCAAAGCGAAACAAAATGTTATCTAGTAAAAATTCAAGGGCATATATAGTATCAAAGCATGTCCTATTGACATAGTTTTTTTTGTTTATTGCTACTAAAAAAATGACCTAAAAGAGTTTGAACATATATATTCACATTCTGACTTTTTAAATGCCCATTTAATTAGGTGGGTGAATTTTTTCTTAATGAGAATGTGAGGCAATGTGGTATACAGGGTAGAAAAATCAAAACTTTGAACAGATTCAAAATCACCAATATAAGCATGCAGTTTATCAAGTACTTCCAACGAGTTCTTGACACTCCAAAAGTAATTAATTCCACTATTTTCGAAGGCCTTATTTGAACAATTTATTATCAGGTTTTTGATTGTACCAAGTGTACTGGTAAGAAGAATAGACAATTTAGTAGTGGAACAATGGCTTGAAGACGAAATAAATCTATATTTGTAAGGTGTTTTGTGTAGCTTTTGAAGCCAATACATAGTAGGGACTTTCATTGTATTCGGTTCTGCTTGTATAGCGGTAGCTAAAAGTTTATGTTTGTTACAGATGTCGATTTCTGAAAATGGAGTCAGTTGGAATTTTGGTGAATTGGTAATTTCTTTTTTCAGAACCTCAATGTAAAATTTACGTCAAACAATAATAATATATATTACGGATTACAAATGTGTCGAGGTTTGTGATTGGATAACAACAGAGAGATGTCAGTATATATTCAGGAAACTGACGGGGTATATACGACGTTTTTATCCCCAATTGGAACCTCAAAACGTCATCATAACACTGGTTACTATGTGACGTAGTCCAAAGCTATCAGACTGTCAGAGGCTCACAGAGGGAAAATAACAACGTGATTCAGTCAATGATACATGTTTGATACAAAATCATGAATTTACGCTTTTAATACTTAAATCTAATGTTAAAAGTGTTATTATAGATTATAACATACACGATAAAATTATGTTCACAGCAAATTAGAAAATCCTTCACGTATGCCGAACATATCAGTTTGGGGTTTTTAATATATATGTGTTGTCAACAAATACCTGCACTAAAAAATAACATTAAGTCAGGGGTAATCCGTAATATATGTGTTATTCAGGTCTCAGAAAGGGAGGCCTGAATAACATATAATATGTTTTCTCGATACTAGTTAGACGTTTGAAGATTTTTATGGCAATGGTTGAAGTAATATTATTAAGACTGTTCAAATTCTTAAACCAATGTAATTACTTGAGATAAACTTTGAATGCTTACCCATGACTGTCGTGACCTGAAACAAATGCAAACATATTATGATTAGTCACAAAGGACGCATTTTATTTACCAGATATCTACCTTTCATCATGATAAAAAAAAAATACAGCACTTTTGTCATACCAGTACCATTTTACTTAATGTTTATCGTTTTACTCACAAACTTTCCAACGTCTCATATCTAACTATTTCTTATTCAAACAAATAAAACTTAGTCACAAACTTTGTTATCAACTATTCACTGTTTTTACTGTAGTAGCAATCTTGTTTATTCTAGCTCAAATGCCTGTTGACTTACCGAGTGGGATTCCCTTGTTTACTTTTGTTTGTATAACCAGCATTCATATTTCTATCCTAAAAAGGGAATTATAGTGTGAAAGTGATAAAAACGGAACCAACTATATATATTGTATCAGATGGTATAATATAAGAATAATTCTGCAGAAAGTATGCTTATGATCAAAACACGATATTCTTCATATATTTACGACACGTTATAAGATGCCATTATTGTTGAGCCTGCTTCTTTTATTGGGCAAGGTAGACTGCCATCAATAAGACATTCGCAGTGACAAATATCAAATATATTTTTTTTCTTTTTCGCGTGGAAGTGTCATCCTCCCTCTTATGATTAAGAATCGAATGGCTACGGATAACTTAAGTATTAGATTGTTTGTAAAATTGTAGTCTCGTTCTGAATGACTATGATATATTTTCCTGTAGTTGTTATGCAAATGGTAATACATCAATGGATATATACGTGTAGGTTTTATTTGAAATACCATCAGAGTGACACTGAATTTGTCTATATGCCCTTTTGTGTTTCTTCTATACATAATCACGTGGCTCTTTTTTTAAGAAAAAAATAATCAATAAGCATAAAGACAAACGGCAAGTAGGAAAGGTTAACTTCTAAACTATATTCTGCAGAAGGTAAGCCTAAAAAGAACTATTGACAATATTCTTTCATAATTTGAACGACAAAATTATTTTTATATCTCTACCTGTGTGACGTTTACATTCTGACGTCAAACTCGCGGTTTTGCGTCGGAGTCAGTGTTGGACAGACCATTTGGTCCCAGGACTTAAAATCCATCAATCGTTTATGGATAGATTTAACATTTACTAATACAATTGAAGAATAAGGAAGCAATGAATGAGGTTTTTGAATGTGATATGCCTTTTTATGCTTCTTTGTTATTTTGTTTTTGTTTTTACTGTGATTAAGATACTTGTTGTTTTTGTACATCCTATCATTATGTTATTGTGTATGATATTATCCTACTCTTGTCTTTCGTGTTTATCTATATGCCTTTGGTGTTACGTCGATACCTATAGCGTGGCTCTGTACTTATACTTCCCGTTATTGTGCTATTGTAAAACATGTGTGTATACGTGTCGTTCATTTTTGCTACGTGCTTTGTCTATACGCCTTTTTATGTTTCTTTGATACATGTTTGTGTACATATATGACGTGGCTGTGTACGTATGCATCTTGTCATTGTGTAATTGTACTATAGTAAATATGTGTATTCTTGTCTTTAATTGTTGATAATAGGCATGGTCTATTGGCCATTTCGTGCTTCTTTTTCACATATTTGTTTGTTTTATAGTGATTAAGATTATAACACAATGCTGACTGCTGTACCCTTATTTTTGACAATTTTACCTAATATGCCAGTTTGTTATGTTCAACCATCGTTGTCAATGTAGTGGAATTTGATGCGACTGTCATACAAGTGAGAGGTTTAGCTAGCTATAAAACCAGGATTAATCCATCATTTTCTACATAAGAAAATGCCTGTACTAATTCAGAAATATGACAGTTGCTATCCATTCGTTTGATGTGTTTTATCTTTAGATTTTTACATTTGATTAAGGACTTTCCGTTTTGATGTTTCCTCGGAGTTCACTATTTTTGTGATTTAACTTTTTATGCATCCCAATTTTGTGGAATGTTCACAATAAAGGCAACAGTAGTATACCGCTGTTCAAAACTCATAAATCCATGGACAAAAAAAAATAAAAAAATCGGGGTAACAAACTAAAACTGAGGGAAACGCATTAAATATAAGAGGAGAACAAAGACACAACATTAAAATGTAACACACACAGAAACGGACTAAGCATTTGACAAAATCATATGAGAATAAAAAATATAACATCAAAACCAAATACATGAATTTGGGATAGATAAGTACCGTGACACGTCTTATAGTAACATGAGTAATGTTAATTCACACTAAAAAATAAGAGAAAACAAACGACACAACGGAAACACAACGTTAAAATTTAACACACACAAAAACGAACTATAATATAACAATGGCCATATTCCTGACTTGGTACATGACATTTTTAAAGGAAAAAATGGTGGGTTGAACCTGGTTTTGTGGCATGCCAAACCTAAAACAAAAGAGAGGACAAAATGTGCTCTTAATGATATGATGATTTCGTGTAATATTAATAAAACGACATAGACAATACCTTCAGCAGTAAATAGATAACAGGTAAATCTACTCACAATATTAAGGTCAGCGTGGTCCTGTATGCCATTGTCAACTACACCCACAGTCACGCCAGTACCGTTTGCACAGCTTTCCCAAGCTGTTAATACGTTCATGTCATATTTATTTGTATTAGGATTGTTCTAAAAGATAGTGGTAAGCCGTTAGAAAGAAATAATAAGTAATAAAATTCCTCTGAATTTCTGTTAACGCTCAAGTAAAAAAAAAAAAGATTAAAAAGAAAACATGACACAGTTTATCAAAGTATAGCTTATCTATTAGTTCAAGTCGAAGTTTTCGTTTGATGTGTACCCCATTTATGTTTAAGTGACAATGTCGTCAAGAAATAAAACAATCAGTAATGAAAAGATATACACCAATTTGTATTCTTCAAATGCTGTAGGCTTTTTTCATGATTTGAACCAATAATCGAATTTCCATTTCCAACCGTTAATCTTGTGTTACGTTTTGTACAATCAACTGCCTTAACAAAAAAATTTAAATTTAAAAATCGTGCGGCAAGGAACCGTTTGAAAATCACCAGAACCTGAATTTTAAACATGATCTTGAAATAAATAAATTTACACAGTTCGAAAATATCAAATTGATATCAGAAATAATGTTTAAAAAACCCGTATGTTTATAGATAATTTTTACACATATATCATAAATGCAAATAAATGACAGTACACATTTTGATAAAATGGGAAGCTTTATTGGGCTTAAGTTATAGTATTGAATTGATAAATTCAGGGATTTCTTCAAGTATTGAATTTCAAACCTAGAACAACTGTGTATAGCATTGTAAATAATATACAAGTGTTAAATGACAATTTTCTTTCTGGTCTACTTACAAGATACCACATGTTCTTCCATTCAGGATCGTCAATGCTAAAGGTGCATTTTTGACTTTCTGCAAACTTGAAAACAAAATCAAAAGTGTGTAATTCATACTGCAGTTGATAGTTTGTGTAAGGAAAAATTAATATGATTTTAAACGATGAGACTTCTATCTTACATCTTATAATATATATCGATATGACGACATTATTGCCCAGAGGTTTTTCTTTTTTTTTTGTTGTTTTTTTTTTTGTGGCTGGTGTGGGTGAAATTAATACATTCAATAAAACTAGTTCGCATTAAGACACACTGGCCTATTTCCTTGTGTAAACTGTATATAATACATTGTAATGTTGTTTTCTTTTAAATAGAAATGATTTATTGCTAAGAGTCAAATAGTACTTTGGGTTTACGTTTTTTTTAGTTCTATAAGGAGTGTGCAGCTCTCAAAGTATTTACTAGGGTTTGAATGAAAAATTGCAAATCGAATTTATCTTACACTCTGTTGCATTGATTAATCGTCAAACGTTCGATTTTAGCAGATCAGAAATGAATTCATGAGAAAACTGTTTCATACATTGTCTTATGTAGTTGTGTGTACGTTTTATGTATTGTTAGAATACAGTACTCGGGTTGGGAAAGAGGTGTCATAATTACTTCGAATTCTTGTATCCAATTTTTTATAATGAGTTACGAACAGGTACAAAACCTATGTTTTGAGTTGAATTAGAATCTGGTATAAGTGTTCTAATTTCTTACCAAATCAAACTTGAAGACCCTGAAAAATATTTGACAGTATATACTACTACGACAATAAAACCATATTATAATGAAAAATAAGCAAATGTATAATAAAAGGTGCAAACAACTCAAAAGCCTTCTTCAAACATCGAAGACACCATTTTAATGCTTTTTAAACCGATAAATTACTTTCCAAAATATCATCAACTATTAAAGAAATTCGAACATTTCGATTCAACAACGATAAAAATCAAAATTCAAAACACGTGAAAAACTTTTGATTTAAAAAAAAATATATTTACTAGAAATATGCAATAAAGTGAGTATCATATAAACTATATATTACAGATATTCCAAATTCCGACATCAGTGTTTATAGTCTAATTCTCTCACATCTTTACTGTTTCTTTTCTTGTCTTTGTGATCTTGTCTGATGAATTAAACCCTTTTTTACCGATTTTAATAAGTTTGTTCTTATGTTTTGCTTTTATACCACTGCCACAGGTAAGAGGATGGTTGAGCGCCTGCAAACTTTTTAAATCCTGCGGCATTCTATAGGTTCAGTCTAGAGTCGGAAGTCTGTTATTCAGTAGTGGTCGTTTCCTTCATATCTTTTTTTTTTCTTTTCCATTTTATTTTTATAAAGATATAAGAAGATGTGGTATGTGTGCCAATAAGACAACATAAATCGGGCTGATAGTTCCCTCGTGTTGTTTTGTTTCTTCACCAGTCACAAGCCTTACAAAGAATGTTATATCTTCATGCATAAACAGCTTAATTTTATATGAGTAAACTCATTGATTTTTTACAGCTCTTCAACTAGTCTCTCGATTTGTTTAGATTTGAGCGCCACTGATGTGTCTTGTGTAGACACACGCTCTATTGCGTCCTTAAATTTTAAGCCTCGTGTCTGTAATATATTTTGGTAATTCGATTGATACCAGTACCTGCTGAGGCGATGTTTGCACACATAACTATTTCCGAAACTTACCAAATCAAAGTGATTCCAAACAATTGTTTGCAGTTCATTTTTGAAGAAAGGAACAGTATCTAAAATAACAAGGACATTGATATACTATTGTTAAATGTTAAACAATGTTTGCATAAATCCTTAATGGGTTTAGATTTAGAATATGTATTGGACATTATTAGGAAGTTAATTATCTTTTCCGATCATCTGCTTCTTTTATAACATTTCTAGCTTTCCCACTTCTAGTAAAACGACTGTCTACTTTCACGTTTTAGTCAATAAGAAAAAGGAATTGCATAATAACAGGGAATTATTTGAATCTGGAATATTTTGAATTCTGGAATATTTATTAAAAATGAATGATGAAAACTGCCCAAGCTATGGCTATGGTTAATTTTACTTTTACTATCATTTTAGGTTGAACTTACTAACCCCACTAAGCCATGCGTGCATTGCTAATCCTATTTAGTTGGGTCAGTTTACACAATGAATTTTTCATGAATTTTCCAGAATTCAAAATTATTCCAGATCCAAATAATTCCTTTTTAAAGATTATTTCAAGTTTTATATCAGGTAGAGTCCGTTGAACGCTGACGTGGTGCTAATATGGAACGCAAACAAAGTAACAAAAACAAGTTGGTTAAAACATAATATTATCAACCAAACCATAAGTTTACGTTTGTAACGATGGACAGAAAATCTCGAAAAACGTGATAAGTATCTTACTGGTATAAGAAATGTTAATTTTATCCCCTGTTTAAAACTATGCTATGATAACCACAATAGTATAACGGTTCAGTTGAACACATAACAAAACGCATCCAAATCACGACATTTTTCTAACCCTCTTTGTTTACACAGCTACTTTTATATAGGTACTATATTTGTACTAAAAATATGTAGTACTGGAAATTTACTTTTAATATTCAGTACTATTTTGTTACTTTAAAATTATTGTAATATTTAGGTACCTGTATTTTACAGTACTTGATTTGTACTTGAAATTTAGGTACTACAGTTTTTTGGTTACTACCGTTACATTTTCAGCATTTTGAAAGTTTTTCTATTCCAAATCTCTTAAAATTATGATTTCAAACATGGAATATTGTACTATTTCTGTACCAAAATATTTAGTACAAATCAAGTACTGTAAAATACAAGTACCTAAATATTACAATAATTTTAAAGTAAAGAAATAGTACTAAATATTAAAAATTAAATTTCAAGTACTACATATTTCTAGTACAGAAATAGTACCTAGTATGCAAAAGTAGCTGTTTAAGATATGGAACAGGTAAAACGATATAGTCCTAGAGTTAAAACCTCTGTACCCAAAAACAAAATACTAAAATAAACACAACACCAGCGATCAAACGCGTTAAATACAAAGGAAAAAAAAACACAATGTCAATGAGACAGGTGCATCACTTCATATGTATATGTTTTGACAAAAGTCATTGATTAACGCTTTATGAGTTCAACTATTAATTGTTGTATATAACCAATCGTAGTCCAGCGGTATCGTGAATGGACAGAAAACTGTTGTGATTATTGTATAAAACACTAACCAGAAAGCTTAGATAAAAAGATAATAGCTCATACAAGTCATGTTCTGGTTGATTTATAATTGAATTGTCCTCTTAAATGAGTGACATAATCCTTCATAAAACAACAACAAAAATAACATAAAATACCGAACTCCGAAGAAAATTCAAAACGGAATGAAAGTAATTAAATGAAAAAATAAAAAAAACTCAAACACCTCAAACATGTGGATCACAACTGTCATGTTCATGAATCTGATTAGTATAACATATGTTATTACGGTGTTACGATGACAAGGCATATATTTAAAAAAAAAATTATAGTAAAGAATGTGATATAATATGAGCTAAAACAATTTGTAGAATTCAATAATTGAATACAATTAGTGCATAGAAAGTGAAGTTAAATAGTCAATGATAAACGAACTTACTTGTCAGCAGACAGTTCATATAAACAAATTTACGATACTGATTTTGTTTCATACCATAAGTGTTCCGGGAATAAAGTGATCTGTTTCGCTTTAACTACTTCAACATTATAAACAAAATTAAGTCATCAAGTGAATTTTTGTTATACTGTTATTTCTTTTGATCAATCCCATGTTCTTCCTTTATTTATATGTTTAAAGTTAACATGCTTAAATACCTTTAGAATATTGTGTAATTTGTATTAGATTTCAGAATTATTGTAGATTTGGATAAGATCGTTGAGAAATTATAAAATGAATTATCATTTTTTAAAACAATTTGGTTTCAAAATGTTTTATTAATATCGTTTGCTATTTTTGTAGGAAATGCAAATAAGTTTTATTTAAAAGTTTTGATCAATGTCATCGGTGAAAAACAATTAACATGTAACAGTTAAAGGTACATTTTAAACCTTATTGAATCGGTTCCAAAGAAAGATAAAATTAGGGATCTCTATGGATGAGATTTACAGTTTTTTCTATTTCCATAGAACGCTGGCTTTGGGATTTTTTTTTTATGTTATTGATTAATCGTTTATTAACAAAAAGATATAAGATATAATTGTACCAATTGAAAACAATTGATCCTCAACAATGTATTTATTAGAATTATTGTTCGATGATGTTCAAATGAAAGAAAGAAGAATTCAAGATTATATATTGAATAAATGCCCTGTCTAATATTTTATTACAAGTATCATTAAGAGGAGTATCTTATTGTCGTTCACCAGATATTAAGAAACGGAAGTGTGGAGGATAAACCTATCCTTGGACACACTTCATAAAATGATTCCTGGTATGAACTTTGATTTTCATTAATAACTAAAACAAACAGTGTCATAATTATCTTTCTTTCTAATTTGACTTTACATGGGAAATGTAATTTCGTGGAAAAGAATGATTTGTTCGACCCCATAGTCTTTAGTTTGAATTACGTGTCACTATAGCAGACAAAAACGATATGAGATTATATATTACTAAATAATAGTTATTAAATCAAACAACTAATACATGCAGTATACATACGAATTGATATTTTTATAAATTGTTTCAAATTATCAGATATTTACAATTATCCTGATAATTCTTTTCTGCATATTGTAAATGATTTCAGTGTCAGTGTTCGCAGCATTCTATGATTATTAAAGTATCTTCATTGACGAATTAAATAACATCATACTATTTGCCACTAACATCAATACTGGGGATTCATTTATTTTCGTGGGTAGCAATTTTCGTGGATTGATGAAAACCAGCATTTTCGAGGGTATTTGATTTCGTAGTTTTGTTAATCTCTGCATACAAAGCGTGTTTCCCTATATTTTCGACATTCGCACGTGATCATGTTATAGGTGCTTTTTGATTGGATGAAGCTGGTTATGACTGCAATTAATGAAAATCATTACCATATGACTCCGAAATTCTCTCTCAATTCGCCAAAGGTGGATAGGAGAATATACCATAATCCTTGGATAGCGAAGATGTAGCTTTAATGCAGTATGAAGTGTGTTCTTATATCTTGATACCGTGCAATACACATGGTTGCTAACATCTACCGTAACGTCAGTTTATCGTAAGTGGCCCTTGCTTTCCCTGGCAATGTTAATGTATCTCCTTGAACAAAAGCAAGATTTTTTAAATTTTTTTTATGTTACAAGATTGTTTATATAAATATACAGTGTTAATTTCCATTGTTTAACGCAAGCGTACATTTAAGATAAATAAATTGAATGAAAACTACGGTTCCATTGAGTTTAGTTATATGTCTTGTGTTTCTGTTTCTGACCTAGGTTTTCTGTATTTGGCACGTGTAGTGCATCATGACATAATACATTGTTATGTGTACCATGTTGAACTTTCGTGCAGGACTGCTGTGTGTATTTTTGACATGGGACTATGACTTTTTGACTCTTGACCTATGTACGTTGGGTGTGTCATCATGATACAGTATGTTGCTTGGTATATTACCTTGACCTCAACATATAATTTTCAATTGACATTAATTTTCTTCTGAATATGTGGCATGTAGATGCATTGTCATAAGATGGTGAGTCTAGTGGCACGATAAACTTTATGTGAGCTTGACCTTTGTCCTCAATGTACAACTTGTATATTTGGTTTGAATTAAATGGAGAATTGTTTGATTGGCACTCATACCACATTTTCTATATATCTATATATATATATTAGTTATAAAGATATATGTGTTAGTTTTGTGTACCAAGATGACTCTTTTCCACAAAATCTGATTTGTGTTTTTTTGACAAGGAACTCTTGACCAGACAATGACTTTTTGACTCTTGACCTTTGCATATTGGGTGTGTTTCTTGATATGATTACCTTGACGTCAAGTCAGGAGTCTCTGGCTTTTGTTAGTCTTGTATTTTTTAATTGTAAGTTCAGTTTTATGTTTTGGAGTATGAACTGGTACACATTTTGTTTAAGGGCTTTATGAAGCCAGCCTCCGGGTGAGGGATTTTCTCGCTTTGTTGAAGACCCATTGGTGGCCTTCGACTGCTTTCTGCTCTTTTGTCATGTTACTGTCTCTTTTACGCATTCCACAGTTCCATTCTCAATTTTGTAACGAGATCCTTTAATTTCCATGAAATTTTAGAGAGAACATGTACTGCCTCAGTAGCACCATGTGCTGCCAGTTGTGATATATAACTTAAAATGTTTCCATCATTTTACCTTAGATTTCATTTCATGTGTAGATACTGGTAGTCTGTTTTTACATCTTATAATTTCACACAGAATGTATACGCATATCAATAAACTGAACTCAGTGCAAAACACCTTTAAAGTACACGTAGACAGAAGGCTCAATCTAGTGACACACTTTGTTATGCTGGTCACATGTAACTTTAAATTTCACTGTATGTTACCAAACTGCACCGTGATCCTGAAAAAAATATGCAAGTTACTTCTATTAGAAGTAGAATTCAATGGAAGTAAATAAGTTTTTACTAAAATAAATGTAGAATATGTCTCTGGGCCGCAGATGCCCCTGCTTGTCAAAAAACATGAGTAAACTTCCACATATAGATGCAGGATTCACGTAATTTTTACCGTTTTGTGACCATTAGCATTGTGTTTAAGTTTCAGTACATTTGGTTGAGGCAAACTAAAGTTATAAAGAACGGAAACAACAGATTTAGCATGTTTTCTATCTCAAGGCTCCGTGTTGACATTTGTATCATTGGTACTCGTACCAAATCTTCTTACATCTAATTATAAATGACTGATGAACAGTGACGCCACCCAATATCGAACTTGATAGGTTTGTTTGTGTTATGGCGTAATAAGCATTGCGTATAAGGTTTATAATATTTGATTGAGTCAAACTTATTTAAGAGAACGGAAACGATAAGCATTATTCCAGGTCAGGGGGATGGTGGGATCCCGCTAATATGTTCAAACCCGCCTTATTCGGTATGTATGTGCCTGTGCCAAGTCAGGAGCCTTTAAATTAGTGGTTGTCGTTTGTTTATGTGTTGCATACATTTGTATTTGTTTTTCGTTCATTTTTATACATAAATTTGTCTGTTTCTTTTCTCGTTTGAATTGTTTTCAATTGTCGTTTCGGTGCCTTTTATAGCTGACTATGCTGTATCAACTTTGCTTATTGTTGAAGGCTTATTGTGACCTTTAGTTGTTAACTTCTGTGTCATTTCGTCTCTTGTGCATGGAGAGATCTCATTGGCACTCATGTCACATCTTCTTTTTTATATTGTGTATAAGTTTTGTAGTATTTGGTTGAGGCAAACTAAAGTTAGGTGAACGGCACTCATTTTTTGGGACGTTAGGGACGGACGGACTAGGGTAACACTTTATTCCCCTCCACCATGGCGCCAACACAGAAGTTCTGACTATTGTGCTGGTGATACTCATCCCACAAGCACTGTCATGAACACACACACACACACAATTTTGTTTTGGACCGAATGATTATATGCATGCCCTTCACAAGGAGTATCAAATTTGACAATACATATATTTTGTAATATTGTATAGCTTATTTTTAAACTAATTAAAGCTTACAAACTGAAATTGATCATCACTTTCTTTTTATATGTCTTTAAATTTTCTGTTTTGAACAAAATTATTGTTTGCATGAATATACTTCACATGTATTTCTATCAAATCTGACATTATTACAAAGATCTACAAAGCCAATTAAATGAAATTCAGTCGAACTGGAAAATAAATGTGCAATCAAATATATATGCAAGTCGTCAACTGGTTAAGTGGCTAGATGCACATATCGTTGGCCAATTGAACGACATGACCTAATTGGGTGGTTTTAAAACGAGATATATTACGGAAACAAGGGATGAGTAAAGGAAAATAAATGAAAACAGAACGACTGAAATAAATAAAAGGATGTTCAATATATTGTATATTTCGGTTTATTTTTAAAATCTATACGATGCTTTATTTTTATCTAGTTTCCTAATCAAAATAATTAAAATGAGAAGATGAATACCTTACAGCTTCCTTTACCGTTGATTGTGAAATGTTTAATGATATAAAATGCTGTTTGCGTCATTGACCTACTTGATCTCTTTTTTTCGGATACTTGCGGTTATCTTCTCCAAGTTCAACGGAAACATTAGAATGATCTAGAATAGAACCCAGATGGAACCAAGAAGTTGGGTTGCTATAACCAAACAACCCGGATGTTGAACCAGTTACCATGGCTTCGAACCAAAGAACCCGGATAGAACAAAGGTTCAGAACCAAAAAAACACCAGATGGAACTAAAGTTTAGAACCAGAGTGCCCGGATAGAACCTAATTGCATTCGGAATTCTCATGACTTTTTATACCTTCAATGTATTTTCAAAATCATTTATTTATTTAGTATATTTATATATAATTGGTTAATCGTTTATTAACAAAACGATATAAGATATAATTGTACCAATTGAAAACAATTGATACTCAACGATGTATTTATTAGAATTATTGTTCGATGATGTTCAAATGAAAGAAAGAAGAATTCAAGATTATATATTGAGTAAATGCCCTGTCTAATATTTTATTACAAGTATCATTAAGAGGAGTATCTTATTGTCGTTCACCAGATATTAAGAAACGGAAGTGTGGAGGATAAACCTATCCTTGGACACACTTCAGAAAATGATTCCTGGTATGAACTTTGATTTTCATTAATAACTAAAACAAACAGTGTCATAATTATCTTTCTTTCTAATTTGACTTTACATGGGAAATGTCATTTCGTAGAAAAGGATGATTTGTTCGACCCCATAGTCTTTAGTTTGAATTACGTGTCACTATAGCAGACAAAAACGATATGAGATTATATATTACTAAATAATAGTTATTAAATCAAACAACTAATACATGCAGTGTACATACAAATTGACATTTTTATAAATTGTTTCAAATTATCAGATATTTACAATTATCCTGATAATTCTTTTCTGCATATTGTAAATGATTTCAGTGTCAGTGTTTGCAACCTTCTATGATTATTAAAGTATCTTCATTGACGAATTAAATAACAAAATATAATTTGCAACTAACATCAATACTGTGGATTCATTTATTTTCGTGGGTAGCAATTTTCGTGGATTGATGAAAACCAGCATTTTCGAGGGTTTTTGATTTCGTAGTTTTGACAATCTCTGCATACAAAGCGTATAGAAATGTGAAATTCGTTTAATTTTTGAAGTCGTGGTTCACCTGTAATCACGAAAACCACGAAAATTGGTATCCAAAGAAAAATAATGAATTCATAGTATATCATTTTTAAAGCTCGATGGTCGCAACCTTTTAAGATTATAATATTCTCTTCATTGGCGACTCAAATAACACCATTTGAATTGCTTTACTAAAATCAATATATCTTATTGTTTTGGCTGTTTACACTGACCATTGCAACCGTTAAATAGAAAAGGTATTTTTTCCCTATATGCCTTTACATATTAATACAAATATCGGTTTGAAGATAGTATATCAAATTTTGAAATTCACTAAGGCCACTCTTTCTGCCCATAAATACGAAACTCAGTGTTGTATATTGCTGTCTACCCTATGATATGATATACTGCAACAAACGACAACCACTGAATAATATAAGTTTAACATTATCATCGAGAAATCGGAAATGTTCTTAAGTGTTCTTAAGGGCTAATACGATAGAATGAATTATACTACGAATACTTGAAATTGATTATCCGTCAAGTGTTTCTTAAAACCTGTTTGAATTTAACGTAAAAAGGAGAGGTGTAAAGCCTTGTTTTTTGTTTTAATTTTTAATTGTGGAGGATATATTAATTACAATTAATAAATACCTTTATCAATTCGTGTTTCCGTGTACACTGCGTTTGACAAGTATAAAAGTAACGAGAAAGATAAATGTCAGAAACAAACTATAAAAGCTTCTTTTTTCATTATAATTACGTGGTAATTGAACAAGTTATAGCAACTGTAAAACCCAAAGGATTTGAAACTAATAATAGTCATGATAGGTGTAAAACCTGATTAGCAGTCAATTTCCATATTATTCTTATTCTCAACCAAGAAACAATACAATTTTAAAAGACAAATTGTCGATAAAAAGAATAATACCATTTATTTTTTTGTTGGTACTGACTTCATCAGTAGCGGGCTGGCTTGACATTCTAGCTGATGTCAGTCTCAAAATCAAAATCCCCACTGCGTTGTGTTTGAGTAGTCTGTAATCTAACAGAAAGGTCAGTAGAGACGGGATAATGGTCTAAGGTATTATGGCTTTCTCTTAAGATTGTTACCTGCATATATTCAGGCTTTGTTATAATGTAATCTATCCGTGATTTTGAATCACCTTGATGGTATGTATGGTCTATGTTGGTAGTTAGATGGTAGCACTGTTTGATTGTCCTTACAAAAGTTTTTAAATAGTTCATCTTGGGTGTTCTTGTATTGTCTATGAAATGAAGCATTAAAATCGCCGGCAATTATAATCGAACGAGTTCTTTAATATTTAAGTAATGATTCTTTCAAGATTACCAAAGCGGCTCTAAATGCATCATGCCCTTTATCGTTACCTCGTGAGGGGAGATGTTCATTTATAAGACATATTTGGTCTTTTGTAGTTAAAATTTCGATAGCTTGTAGGGAATTGACATAGACTTTCTATACAAAACTGCAATACCTCCATGTCCCCTTGGTCTACTGATTAGGAACAAGGTTTCATTTTCAATAATTTGTCTTGAAAAGGTTATAAAATCTGAATCATGTTGTTTCAATAATTCTGTTTCATAGTTGAAAAAAGCAAATTTTCTTGTATCAGTACAATATCATGTTTATCAAGAAGTTGATTTTGGTAGTTTTTATTGGAATTGAAGCCTTTAATGTTGAAAGAGACAATTTGGAGCGGACTTGATTTTCCCAAGGTTACATCATTCTTGTCACAAGGGGTGCTATATATGGGTCCAGGACGAATGTGTGTCCTTTGTCTTAAAAAAGATTGTACATTTGTTGTACATTCTTTTGGTGACCATCGTAATGTGTCCGAGTAATTGTCTGGAACCTTTGTCTCCCTATTTGATCAATAGCAAAACAGTGTTTTTCCTATTAGAGTTGGTTAAATTAGGTAGGGTCTTGGTATCAGAATTTTGAGGATAGACATATGATTTTGCGTCACTCTAGGATGACAACTTTGTGAAGAATCATTTAGGTTTGTTTTCATTCCATTTCCGTCTCTTTTTTAAACATAGCATCAAAATATGTCCATGTGATTCAATGAAATACAGGTAGGCTATTACGAGTTTACTACCTATTGATTGGTTGGCTGGGTCACCGCACACATTTTTTAAACTAAATACCCTAATAATGATTGTGGATAAATTTGGTTAAATTTGACCCAAGTAGTTTCAGAGGAGAAATTTTTGTAAAAGATTACAAAAATTTACGAAAAATTGGTAAAAAATGACTATAAAGGGCAATAACTCCTATTTTGGTCATGTTGAGATATTTGTAGCTCTTACTTTGCTCAACAATATTGCTGTATACAATTTATCTCTATCTATAACAATATACAAGATGATAACCAAAAACTGCAAATTTCCATAAAATAAACAATTCAGGGGCAGCCCCCCAAAAACTGTTTGTCTGATTCGTCTAAAAGTTGCAAAGTAGATAGACCTCGACCTGCGAAATAGAGTTAACCCTATTTCAGTATTGCTCTGAAGGCTTCAGTTTCAGATATATAAGTCAAACATTGCATTTCATCCCTATGTTCAATGTTAAGCCATGTCGGCATGTTGGTTGGCAGGCTGGGTCATGGGAAACGTTTTTTTTACTAGATACCCTAGGGATGATTGTTGCTACGTTTTGTTAAATTTGACCCAGTACTTTCAGAGGAAAAGATTTTTGTAAACCTTAACGACGACGGACGACAGACGCCAAGTGATGAGAAAATCTCACTTTGCCTTCGGGTCAGGTGAGCTAAAAACTAGTCTACTAAGTTTTGTTTCGATATCTAAATGAAGTAAGAAAAAAAGAAAGGAAATAGGAATAGGGATTGCATATCTGTAAAAAGCTTATCTAAAGGTGTAATATATGTATTCAATCGTTTGAAGAAACTGAATTAGGTTAAAATAAGTTTTTTCTAGTTATCTGCCATTATACCGTTATTCGTTTTCCCGTGATTCACGGGATATAACCATTCGGCAAGATAGTGCCGACTCGAAAAGATGTTTTTCAATAGCAAACATTGATTCCGATACACCATCTGAAGAAATATTTTTGCTAGATATTTAGACACAGGAAATCTTCAAAAGCAGGATAAAAATTATTGAAGTTGTAGTGGACACCAAAATCAGCAGAACGATAAATAGTTTGCTCCACGACATCCATGGCACAAACCAATGTATAAAGTATGGAGAGAGCATTATATGATGTGCCTGTTGCTCAATTCTTTTCATATCTAAATGAATAAAATATGTTCTAAAATTTTTTTAAATGTATGAAGTCCCCAGTCAAGAAGTTGAAGTCGGACTCCAAGTATAAATGGCGTTCTGTTCAATTATAAAACCAAACATTTGGAAGATTTAACCCAAGATTTTGGGCTATTGACAATTGGAAAATTGAGACATTATTATATATGTACTGAGAGCCTTACACATAGAAACAAGTTAAGAAATATCGCGGATACTTCTGATGAGAAACGGATACCGCTTACCAGTACGAGACAAACTTAGTTGCTAGCAATTCTGAAGATGAATCCAACATCATCAGAATTAAAAACAGGATCATTAGGAAGGAAAAGGTAAGGACCAAACCAGCAGCGAAACAACAGCAAATTCCGGCCACCTTCCTGCAATCCTGAACAGGCCTCTAGATTGGGCCACTTGTTTTGGTATGTAGGTTTCTCGTATGCCAAAAAGCACTCCCATGGAAATTCTCAACTGGGAATATGCTTCAACTAGTATTGTGGTTCATACAAGCACTGGAAAGATAACTGCTGCATAAAAACAATAAGTTAGCAGCACCACAGATAAGAAACAAGTTTTGTTTAAGATTAGTATAATTTTAACACAAGTTCTTCAAACAATTAATTTGACTGAACCAACTTTTACACATAATTATGTCGAATATGAGCAAGATGTTACTGATATTATGGTATTTGATAGGTTGAAGGAAATAATTCAATTATGGAGAAATATTGGTGCTTGTTATATATACTTGACAAATACGAGATGGTTATAAGATATCCTTTTATTATATTCCTCCGTGGTCGTATGTATATAACAATTTATCTATATTCAGGATTTATCACATAGAGGTTTGATAGTTCAGTGTGACAAGCGAACTTTTATT
Source organism: Mytilus edulis (assembly GCF_963676685.1). Taxonomy (NCBI): domain Eukaryota; kingdom Metazoa; phylum Mollusca; class Bivalvia; order Mytilida; family Mytilidae; genus Mytilus; species Mytilus edulis. Next base: position 16,736,441 of record NC_092345.1, read on the forward strand.
GTTGATTCTCTTACTTTATCTGTTCAATATAAATCAAAGAAAAGATTGATTTTGATTAGAGAGCGATAAATAAACACGTTAAATTTGAGAAATAAGAATTGTTCAACAGCATATAAAATATTATTAGAACAAAACCGCGAAATCGCGGGCATTTAGACCTGGGTTAAAAGTATGAAAACTGTTGTAGTAAGAATTTTTGTAAAAACAATTATGACTGGAGGATTTCAGGAAAGGTATCAAAAGTCAAAGGTACCTACTAGGTGACAAAGCAATATATTTTTGCCCTCCAAATCCGTTATTTTTTTTATTTTCTATTAATTTTTCATATACGTTGAACACACATATATAATAATCTCTATACACATGCAATAGGCGAAGATATTTTATTTTCCCATTATGGGCCCCAAAGGGCATAAACATTACAGCATCAATATTTTTCATAACAATACAAACAATGAGATAAAAAATAATAGGATTAATGAGAACTATTTAAGTTATTAAAGAATATGTAGATAAAAAATCTATAATATAATATTTATAAATATCTAATGCATTTTAATGCAAGTGTGTTTATATAGGTAACATAATAACAGCCCAAAGAGAGAGAACACAAATGTATATTCATATGTGTATAGTAGTTAGGAAAACAATTACGTGATTCGTCAAAATCAGTCGATGTTTTTATCGTCTAAAATAAAGTGTACCTATTGGTTATTTGTGTCGTCGGATAGCTGTTGAATTGACGTTAACCCTGAATTCCAAATTCATTCATTCCATTATACTATCAAAAGATTGTAGTTAAGTTCAATCAATTACTAGTAGTATGTAATTGAAATGTAATGTATCACTGCCGAATGTAATTGAAACTAGGTCATTTTGCTACATGTATCTACTGTTTGTGTTCAGTATTGTGATTACTTGTATATAGATCTGTATCGTCCGTTAATTGGTTACGTAATTTAATGTTTGCCAGAATTTCTCTGAAACAAATACTTAACTTCCGTTAGTCATAAGACAAACACACTTAACGGCATGTTTCATACGAGTTCAAATAAAGCCATGTTTTATCAATTTAATTTTAATTACAAACTTCAACTAATTACAAAGTCTACATGTTTTTTCACAATACTTCATTATATAGGGTCTGCATCTACCATAATTCCTGATGTAATCACTGCATTCCAAAAACTGATCAGTACAAACTGAAAAACAAATTGTTAAGACGTTAATTTAGAATTTAAAAAAAATAAAACTTACCTGCACAATAAGTACAGAAAAATGATATACAATATATATCATTCGATAGCTAATCATCTGTACTTTCTGTTCTGTCTGGAGGTCAATAATTCGAACGGTAAAAATTATGTTAAGGTAGATCATAAGTATATAATTTTAAGATATAGTTTTTTTATACTTCGCCATATTACTATGGTGTTTTTTTCAAAAGTATGATAAAAGTATGGGTCACCGTGCTATTTTCAAGCTATCAGTCGTAGAAAAATTGCCAAATTTACGTAGATTGTTCATGAAAGAAAAACATTTGTGTGTATACAAACAATCTATGAGATAAAATTTTGAAATAAATTGCGAGAAGATAGGTTTTATAATATATTTTAAGAAAATAAAAAATGGTGTCACCGAACTTGTTTTTTTTTTTGCTACAAGTGAAAAATGAAAAATTTCCCTATCAGTCCAGTATAAATTGTTTACTAAAAGCGTTATCTCCCCTTAAATTGCTCATATAAAAAAATAATCATAAAAAAATAATAAATATAATTGTTTAAATATTTTGGATGATATAACAAATTACTAATTCTGTAAATAAACAGTCTAACCATTAAATTGCAAATCTGTCTCTAAATTTGCAGATTTTGGCACATAACTAGACCGTTTTTTTAATGCGATTGTACAATCCAAGATGGCAGTATACCATGAATCTACATTAAACCAAGGTCAAAATGAAATATTCTTGGTAATTAACAGCGTGGTAGAACAGTTTATGAGAAGTTCAAAATTTTCATTTGCTGAAGAAAAAAAATCTTTTATTAACTGAGCTAACCAATTCAATCCTTTCCAATTGATTTTTTCTGCTAGTTCTAATGTTGTGTAAGACCACCATTGAATGTCAATAAGACGATTAGGTGATCAATCACGTTTAAAGTCCGCAATAGTTGTTAGCGCTGGAACACATCCATAAGACTGTTATACAGTAATTGACGTAGGTTGCTGTCTGTCTTTATTATTTTTCATTAATTGTTGTTTAATCAAAACAAGGAAAATATCCAGGCGTTGCGCAAATCTGTTTGTTTCGGTGATACTCCTTATCACAAGTTAACTAGTGTATATGTGATACAAGCATCCACGAAAATGTTATACACTGAGTGAAAGGACATCATCAAAATAATAAACAGACCGCCCAAAGCCAAAACCGCGAAAGCTAGATACACAAATAACATGCCAATTCAAAAACCAATATAGAAGTGCAAAGACAAATAAAGGGAAGATCAGTGAACGTAAATTGTTGGATGAATCTAATCTTTGAATAAACTTTTAACTTCAGGGAAAGAAATTCCACGTTGCATGAAAAACGTGACATAATATAATAATCATTTTTTTGTTTTCGAATTAAACTGGAACCTTTAAAAAGATTATATTACATGTAATTTATTTGAAAATTGGATAATCAAATATAAACATTTAGCATCAATTCTATACATTTGTGCATACATAATGGCATTCTCATTTGTTATCGAGAACATACCTGCACCTGACAAAGTGTCGTTATCTGGTGTTCCTTATACTGTAAAAAAAACAAATCAAATGTTTAACAATAAAATCGTATTTTTAACTAACTTTTGCAGTAATGTTAGTTTATGAAGACAGAGACGCGAAAATAAAATATTGCAATGATAGTTTGGGAAAACTTCTAAGTATTGTTAAAATATGCCGGAAAATACAAGGAGATCTGTATTCAACAGTCTCTCAATATGATACATAAAAAAATAAACTCATCATAATTACTAGGATCGAACTTTTGTATCTGCGTCAGACGCGCGTGTCGTCTACAATAGACTCATAAAAGAGGGGGAAAGATATCAGAGGAGTAGTCAAACTCGTTGATCAAAAACAAAACTGACAACGCCATGGCTAACAAAGAAAAAGACAAACTGACAAATAATAGCACACGTGGCACAACAAAGAAAACTAAATAATAAGCAACACGAACCCGACCAAGTAATGGTTCGGGGTAAGCAGATTCTGCTCCACATGTGGCACCCGTCGTGTTGCTCATGGTATTCGGTAGGTCACATTCGTGAAAAGGAAAGGAATTGTAGTTACGTGATGGATGAACTTATCAGATATCATCTGTGAAACGTTTATTCCATAAAGGTCAACAAATTTATGATGGCGTCTGTAAAATTTCCGAAGGGATGATTTTAACTTCGCCATTTTGAACTCTTTGTTTTATAGTTCAACAAACCTTTATGAAGGAAAGCATGATAGGAAATGACGCTATAAATTAAACATCTAGAAAAAATATCTGAGAGAAGCAGTTATTCGCTAGAAATGTTTGATTGTTCTTAAACATATCCGTTTCGCCGATTTCCTAACAGTTTGGAAAGTTTTACCCAAAAATATATCCAAACAGTTCTTTCATTAATGAGGAAACAGGTTTTTATATTTATACTGTTATTTTCATGTCATTAACTAATTTTTTGTTGATTTAATTTATTTGTTCTTCTGTTTAGAAAGAATTAGAAATAAGAAAATGTGATATGGTTGTCATTACGACAACTATCCACAACATACACAGGAGACCAAATGACAAAAAAAATAACAACATAGATCCCTCTACGGCCCTCAACAATGAGTAGACATCGTACCGACTTTTCGGTCAAAATTATTGCCAATATGACAGAAGTGAATCAATTCAAACGTGAAACACCTGAAAGGCTGATTTATGAACAAAATAATGATCAAAAAATAAAAAAAAGATTTACAGCAACCATCGACAACCAGTAAATTACAGGCAGGATTTAAATAGTTATTACAATATCCCCTCCCTTGGTGAGTTCTGTAACGGCAAAATAGGAACCAAATAAACGAAAATAGCAAATACTGGTATGAGAAACAGCAGAAAACGACTAACACTCAATTACGATATCCTGTTAGGATTTATAGATTAAATTTTATGCATTTTGAGACAAATTGATTACCGGACGACTTTCTATAGATGAGTGTTACTTTTAAAAACAAATATATATATATGCGTTATCCTTAGACATGCATGTACATGTACGCATATATTGTTAACAAATGTCAAAACCTTTTTAAATGATACTCATATATATTATAAGAATATATTTAGTACAAAAAGTAGGTCTATGTTCATCTCAACCACTGTGGAAAATAGTACTTGCGGCCTTCTATTATTTTCAGTTTATTATTTTTTCTGATACTTACATTCTCTAGACGTCTCACATGTATGTCCACATTCATTGTAACAACATTTCTGGTATCTGGAACAATCGCTGTCATGAGAACACTGTTCAACACACCTGCTTACTACTTGAGACGGCGATGGACATTCGTCTGTTCTTCTTTCTGTAAATATACAAAATTAAAGCTAGACACGATGTCTACAAGGTTTCAACAAGTTCATCGAAACTGGTAGAGCCATATATCAGCAAGATCAGTTCACGGAATTGTGGGAACAAATGTATATTGTGTGCACTTTTTCGAATTTTAGATATTAATCATTTGAATACAAGAATTTAAAAGTCGTAACACGGAGAACGACGTGACACAATATTATAATTGAATTTAAGTTTCAACTCAAACTAAAACTTTTAAGAAATTTACTGTAACCTATATATGCAAATAAAATAATCAAATGTAAACAAATTGCATTATTTTTTTATATTTGGGACTGACATTTTTATCGAGTACATATCTGCAATTGCGTTATCTGTTGTCACATTAACTGTGAAAAAATATTTTTTGAAAGTTTAATCAGTCTTGTTGTCAGGTTACTTATGTGATGAATATAATTTTGAAGACATAGACACAAAAAAATTGCAATAACAGTTCGATCGGGAAAGATCTTAAATAGAGCAACAGTAGTATACCGCTGTTTAAAATTCATAAATCGATTCAGAAGATTCTACCTTTAATCAGTTTTGAAAGTGCTTCCTTAAAACGTAGAAATACGATACTGGCAGATTCTACGGACAGGACTGATGTATAGTAGACCTGTTTTGACGCAGTTCAAATCATGTGTCAAAATTACACTATTTAACTACATTTTTGTAAGAACGTATATTTGCACAATGTCTAAATGTTCAGTCCGAGACCACTAGGAAAAAAAATGGCAATGTGTTGTCCATATTTTTACCAATTGTTACGACAAAACTCGCGTCTTGCGTACCAAGTTATAGCCTTGGTACCTTTGATAACTATTTACACCACTGGGTCGATGCCACTGCTGGTGGACGTTTTGTCCCGAGGGTAATACCATCACAGTAGCTAAGTGTTGACTTGAATATCAATAATGTGGTAATTTTTATAAATTTCCTGTTTACAAAATTTAGAATTTTTCGAAAAAATTTAGCATTTTCTTATCCCAGGCATAGATTACCTTAGTCGTATTTGGAACAACTTTTTGAAATTTTTGATCCTCAATAATCTTCAAATTTGTTCTTGCTTGAACTGTATATTTGTCCTCCAAAGGAGTATGATTTTTTTTTAATAAGAGTCACATAAGTAATTTTCTCCTGCTTCGTTAACGTTATTCTATACAGATACCGTTGTTTATTGACTGATTATGTTCTTTAAAGGGCAATAACTCCTTCAGATATCAATTGACAATGTTGGTCTTTATTAATATTCAAAATAATAACCCAAAACTGCAAAATTTCCTGAAAATAACCAATTAAGTGGCAGCAACCCAACAATGAATTGTTCGGTTTGTCTGAAAAGATCTTGATCTTATAAACATGTCTACCTTCATGTAAGATTTGGTCTTAATGCTTTAGTTCCTGAAATATAAGTCAAAAACTGCATTTTACTCCTCTGTTCTATTTTTAGCCATGGCGGCCATGTTTTTTTATGGATACAAAATTTGAATACAGTTCAGAAACTATATTCTTAAGAGACCATTCATTCAAAGTGAAGATATATTAGATACAATAGCTTCAGAGGAGAAGATTTTTAAATGTTGGCAAACTTGATGAACAAATTGTGTAAAATTGTCTTTTAAGAGCAATAACTCCTTAAGGTGTACATTTTTGCCATGGCGGCCATGTTTGTTTTTTTTTATTTTTTTATCTAAAATCTGATTTATTGCACTATTGCTGTTATAATAAATACCATGTCTTCAGCATTTGACAGGGCACCCCTGTAGTGTTAGTTTTACTGAACAAACAGGGAGATTGTTCAGTAAATTAATGATAATGATAAATGGAAACAATATTATGTATACAGATTACTACAGAAATTAATTTCTTGAAAAATTACATTCGTGAACCGCTTTGACTCTGCATATATGCTAGTTGACCTGGTCATGACCTATTGATCAAGGATCACATGATGGAGGCAAGTTAGCAGGCGAAGCAGTTTGTATATACATTAATTATGTAGGTGTACATACTTTGTTGCGAATTGAAGTACATTATATTAGAAGGATGCTTCAAGGATAGTAGGGGTTACATCTTTTATCTCTGACCACAACACGTGGTTTTAAGATTAAATAATGTTGAGACACATGTATTGCTGAATAAATATAGCATATAACATATATGCAAGAATAATTATATGTACAGGCTTACTTCTTTCAAAATTTTACCATGTTTACCACCTGAAAGTGTCGAAATATTTAAGTTGTTCAAAAAAACTTTTTTTTAACAGGGCATATACATCAAAATTTGTAGTTTTATCATTTGAACTGTGGGTGCACTTGTGGATAGAAAATATAATAAGTGTCACCAAAAGATTTATATCATAATAACTGATATCACAGATTTTATATCCTATAATGAGATTTCTGTAATTTAGGATATGATGACCTATTTTAACTTTATTTGATAGTATTTTGAACTTTTCCCAAAAAGTTTTAAAGTATTGACATTCTAGAAAAAATGTTTATAATCTTCTGTTACATTTCATAAGTCACATTTACTGTCTTCTTTGATCTTCCATTGAAAAAGCAGTTGTTTACAAGGAAGGATATTGTAGCGGGCAGGGGCTTGAAATGCTTCGACCCAAGAGTTTTTACTCAAATTTTATGAGTAGTGTGTAAATAACAAAGTCAGTATGACAAGATATGAGCTGGTCAGTATAATATAGGCATTTGCTAAAAGTCACGTAAATAAGTTTCTATCTTTTATTCATTTCTAGAATCATATATTTTCATTTATATTCAAGATAAACAACAATTTTAACTAGTAATATACTTAAACTATAGACTTGATATGACAAGAATCTATTCAGTATGATACATGTACAAAGTTATCTCTACACTCAAGAGATATTCATTAACTTATCTCTAAACTCAAGAGATATTTATTAACTTATCTCTACACTCAAGAGATAATATGTTGGTGTGTCAGAAAAATACATAAAAAGGCTGAGTCCTGCTATCCTAATAATAAAATAAATTACCCTAAGAGAAAATCCTAACTTGAAGTGAATTTAGTCAGAAGACCTCTTTCTGACATATTTATATATAGTTGTAACTGATGCCTCACCAGTTACATAAAACATGTTTATTATTATTAGTTATATACAGAACCTTTCCTGAATAACTAACAATGAAATACAATTTATACCATACATAAACTGTATTGTTTATTATAATTTCCAGACCTTTAGGAAATTATCCCTTACTTGTCAAATGTTTTCCTATTTAATCCTATTTATTACAAAATGACAAACATTAACAGTAAATATAAACTTCAATGAACAATTCCAATAATCCTAACTTTAAAAGATAAACTAGAAATAAAACTTCAAAAAGTCCGTTAAAATGAAATATTCCTTTTAAACTTTGAAAACGCTAACTTTACTATTTTCCTTTACAATTTAACCTTTAAATAAATGAAGTTTCTAAGAAAATTTAACCATTTTTACTGAAATAATTTACGAGCAAATAAAATACTAGCTGTAAGAACCAAAAGTTTTAGCAGAACTGACGACCAAGCGTCGAAATTACGTCAATGTTGGATTGTTGGATTGTTGGATGGTTGGATGGTTGGATGGTTGGATTGTTGGATCGCGCGCTTGCCGTCCAACCAAATATTCGAATTCTTAAATAAATTACAAAAACCATAATTATACACAATTTTAGTAACCTTTATATAATAAACAAAGTTTGCATGGTACTAGATAAATTTCTATAGTAACTAAAAATACAACAATATATACAGCGCCACCGGAAGTCACAATACGTAAACAACATTGCAAAAAGTTATGTGTGTCACCGGCGGACCAAAATGACAAATATCAAGGATAGTGAGCATTAACATCTGCAAAACATTGAAGACGTTGACTACAAATACTAAAAGGAATTACAAGGAGTATGTGAAAACAGTTGCCAACACGTAAAAATAGTGTTTTTATTGAACAATCGTCCCAAGTGACACATGGGTTCTACTGCGCATGTCAATACATTTCATTCATAAAATTCAAGCACAGGTGCGTGGAATTTACTACGATTTACTACAGTTTCTACAATTGGATCTTCACAAAAATACAAGACATACAGTTGGATTATTCAGTGGATTATTACTATGAACTGGTAAATTATTACATGAACTTCAACTGGTTTATCAAATATATACAAATGACAGTAATTCAATATTTCTACAGGAATCATAATATTGTAATTGTTCCAACTTTACTTTAGTAAATGTTAATAAAACTTATTTGCCTCAATTATCATATGTTCCAGACTACAAGCATTACAAGTAGTATAATACAAGTTATTTCACACAGTTACTGTTTCCTACATAATAACTTTCATAAAAAATACAGAATATTAAACAGTATGCTTTATAAATACCAATTTAAAACATACATCAAAAATATCTTACATGTCTATCACACGTCATAATAAAATACATGAAAATATATGTACCCTAGTTGTCGTACTCTACAATATGATGCAGCAATTTCCATTTAAATATTTTTAATCTGTTATCTTTTAAATAAGTAAATACAAAGTTTAGCATTGATTTGATTGGGATAAAAGAATCTAAATTTAGTACACGTTTCCATTCAAAGAAACCTGAAGGCGTGTCTTCATTTCCATTTTAATGTGTGTGTATATCTGTCTTGTTTCCATTACTTGTAAACTTATCATCTTATTTTATTCTTTTGTATTAATGCAAAAATTAAGTTTATTTTTTTTCCGACGTAGTCGATATAGTTTCGGTTTGTGCCCTTTGAACTTAATGACGCTTGACTATGGCAACATAATACGCATGCTGAAAAAAATCCTTTCTGTGATTGGACAAAATGCTGTCATGGTGGGTGATTTGGTTGTGTTTGAAAAAACGTCTCGTTAATTATATCGTGATGGAAAGCAAGTGAAAAACTATAAATATTTGAACTAGATCTTACAAAGGTTTATATTTTTATTACAATAATTGTTTCTCCAATAGCTCTTTGCATCCGTGACAGCTGTTTATTCGGGACAATTATATAATTTTTATTGTAAACTTTGTTGTACGAACGTACATGACTTTTAGAACACACCTACGCATGTGAGATTTCCGCGGGGTTTTGGTGAATGTAAACAGAAAGATACGAGGACCGAGAATACTGATCACAAACAGAGAAAACGTTATCTAAATGGTATCTTTGTGCTTCTGAAGGTTATCGAAATGATAGTTTTTAACATATACTCAAATTTAAATACGTCGGATATCTTTTTTAAAGATAGTTCTTATTACTTTTGATTTTATTGATTTTTCTGATTTAAGAACCTTGAGCCATTAATTTGGTTTAGCATATTTATTTAAGTTTTGAAATTTCAAACATTAAATTGGATTTTGAGGATATTTTATTAGATATTTTTTCTTGAGAGATATTACCATTTTGGTTATACATTATCATTAACGTATATAATACCTTCTTTTATCCATTTTATAAAAACTCAACACTTTCCTTGAAATTTTATTAGTTTGTTTCCCCATAAGATTTGTTATCTAAAGTTTTTAAAATTCATATTGAGTTTGGTATTATTTAAATTTTGTATTTTGAACCAAGACTTTACAATTTCTAAGTAGAATTTTGGTAAAGTTTTATGTAGGTTTTGTATAGAGCAAATGTTGTCTGGATTCATGTAAAGTATCATGAAATTAGCACCAAATTTATTAAAGTAAAATGTCGGAATTACTTTCCAGTTAGCAAAATCATCTGCAGTAAGTCTGTTGATCCATGCTATTTGTTATATAATTTTCTATATCTGTCATCTTAAGCCGTCCATTAGTAGTATCTTTGCTTAGTGTGGTTCGTTTGACTTTTTGTTGTTTACCATCCCATATAAAATTGTAGATAAGAGTTTTAAACTGTTGAATGCATTCATGTGGTAGGTTTGTGACTGAAGCTAAATATGTAAGGTTTCATATAAGAATAGATTTTACAACTGTTATTTTACCTATCATTGTAAGATTTCATTTTTTTCAATTACTTATTAATTTGTCACATTTCTGTATTATTTTTCCAGTATTCAGCTTATCACATTCAGCTCGATCTGTTCCAAAAGTAAACTCCTTTTAATTGGTCCTTTATTCCATGTTATATTTTCAAACTTATCTTTACAATGTTTTAATTTTCCTAACCAAATGCCCTCTGTTTTTGATCTATTTAATTTTAGACCTGATAGTGTTCCAAAGATTTCAATAATATTAAGAGTGTGAAGCACTGCATCTTTTGATTTTAGAAAAAGTGTTGTGTCGTTAGCTAATTGATAAATCTTTAAACTATGTGTTTTAGTTTAGCTTAATTTGAAAACCTTTGATGTTGTTGTCTTGTCTTATTCTGCAGGACAAAATTTCTACGGCAATAACAAAAATCAGGGAACTTAACGGGCAGGCTTTTCCTAATACCGCGTTTAATGTTATATGGTGATGAGACCCACCCATTGTTTAACATACAACCGGTTATATCTTTGCACAGAGTTTTCACCCATTTAATAAAAGGATTTTGAAGGCCAAATTTCTTGAGTGCTTCATACATAAATTGCCATTCCAATGAGTGAAAGGCCTTGCAAAAATCTATGATGGCGGCTATGTTTGTCGATGGATCAAAACTTCGGATACAATATTATAAAATAGATACCACAAGGACCATTTAGTTAAAGTTTGAAGGTATTTGGCCTGGCAGTTTCAGAGGAGAAGATTTGTTTAAAAGTTTACGACGAACGACGAAAGAAGCCAAATAATGACATAAGCTCACATTGGACCCTTCGTGTCCCGGTGAGCTAAAAATAGTGCATGATCCACTTTTTGTTTGATATAAATTCCATATCTTACGATGAATGTTTACAAACTCAGTATAATTTCTAATCTGTTTTTGTTCGAGCTTAACACACAAAAAAGTCATATGTTAGATATATATTGATATAGTGTCTGTTACAAACGTTGTAGCTTTCGTCATTTTAAGTTGGTTTATTGCTTTTCTGAATTATGCGCCAGTATAATTAGCCTAACTTACCATATGGTATAGTATCTGGACATGTTTTATTGTCGCATGAAACTGTCAGAAAATTATTTCCTCTACAATATCTTGAATTTCTGCGGTCGTTGCATCATCTAGTTCGGGTTTTATTTCCTGCTCCACATGAACACGTGCACTCTGACCATTTGAACCATCCTGTCCAATTTGCGGGACCTAAAAGCAGAAACTGATCTTGTTTTTAAAAGTATGTATGTTGGATTCATATCGACGTCCGGTGTCTAATTAACGTCAGATCCCATTCTGGCGTCACGTTCTAAAATCAGTGTCAATATGTTAACCCTCTTATCAACATCTAATTGGTGTATGCCTCCATTCATCTCGATTTCAACACATGTTATTGAATTTGTCTTTTTATATTGTTTATATTATCTGTATCATTTTGTCTTTTTGTGAAGAGGTTTACAAAAACATCTGTTTTCTAACATTGGTATCAATATAAATATAAAAAGACTACAAGACTATAAAAGAGGGACGAAAGATACCAAAGGGACAGTCAAACTCATAAATCTAAATCAAACTGACAACGTCATGGCTAAAAATGAAAAAAAAACAAAACAAACAACGGCACACACGACACAACATACACAACTAAAGAATACACAACACGAACCCCACCAAAAAACTAGAATCTGATCTCAGGTGCTCCGGAAGGGTAAGCAGATCCTGCTCCACATGTGGCACCCGTCGTGTTGCTTATGTGATAACAAATCCGGTAAATAGTATAATTCGGTAGGTCAAATTCATGAAAGGAAAGGGGATTGTAGTTACGACGTAAGGAACATATCTGATATCATTTGTGAAACGGTTATTCCATAACGGTCAACCAATTCATGATGGCGTCCGTAAAATTTACGATGGGATGATTTCAACTTCACCATTTGGAACTCTTGGTTTAATAGCTTCCTTGTGAGCAGCAACCCTCTATCAAGAAAATCATGATAGGAAATGCAAGCACGGGAATATCGTATCAATTGGGAGATATATACCCCGTATGCAGGTGCTGCTGGAATGTTGCTACTTAGAAATGGAAAGTTCACAATTGGAAAGCTGAAATCATCTCTTTTGTCGTAAAGTTTTGTTTTCAACCGACCCTCAATGTCAATTTCTAGATGTAAGACAAGATATGAGGCCGACTTAACTGTGTCTGTAGTATCCTTTATCTCTAGCTCGATTGGATAGATGCGTTTAACATAGTCACCAAATTTTGAATTATTTAATGAAAGAACATCATCTATATAGCGAAAAGTAGAGTTAAAGGATATTGCTAACTTTTTATCTTTCTTCCTAGGAAGTTCCTGCATGAAGTCAGTCTCATATTAATAAAGAAATGAGTCGTTAAGTAGAGGGGCACAGTTTGTTCCAATTGGAATGCCGACAGTCTGTTAAAAAACACGTCCTCCGAACGTAACAAATATGTTGTCAATCAAGAAATCAAGCATCTTGATAATATCAGTTTCAGAAAATGGTTTGTTGGAATCAGAGTGATCCTTTACAAAGTAGGATTTATCCCTCCCTAAGACAAGATACTTGTATCTGCGTTGGCCATTCTTTTTTACGAAGCAAAGCAATACCAACTCTTTCAATTTGTCTTTTAGTTTGGAATGTGGAATACTAGTGTAAAGAGTAGAAAAGTCAAATGTTTTAATACTGTTACAAGATGAAAGAGAGTTAGATTGTTTGTACTCTAAAAGATCTTTGGAATTTTTAAGTATCAACATCTGATTCACGCCCCCTCTAGAATAGGCAGTTTCACAATACTTTGAAGCCCGTCTTTGATTGCTGATAAAATAGATGTTAATAATTTAGAAAGAGGTTTCGAGGAGAACTTGGAAGACCCAGCAATATACCGTTGTTTGTAAGGACACTTATGTAGTTTAGGTATCCAATAAAGTGATGGCAGATCCAGTTCTTCATCTTTGGTTGAAATTCCAAAGGAACACAGAACAGACCTATGATTAGCAGGATTTCCTCTTTGGTAAGTGTCGTGAGGGTATATGTTGAGTTTCCACGTGAATTGCCAATATCTAATTCGTATATCAAGCAGTTAGTGTAATGAGTTTTACACACAAAAACGATGTTGTTTTGGGCTTTATCTGCGGGGACAACAACATTTTTGTCATGGAGGTAGGATAGGTGTTTTGCAACATTAGGGTCTTTAAAGATTGACGTAGCATGGGCATTGATAGACCCATTCAGTTTCTTAATTCTGATTTGTATCAACGACCTCACTGCCTTAATCCATTCTGAAAGAGTGTCAACGTCTTCCTTCTCGCGCTTAGCCCATTGCCTGGCATAATCTTCAACTGAATCCATCAAAATTTTAAAGTTGTATTTCCAATTGATGGATTGAGGCTCACGATATTTCGGACCTTTCGATAACACATTTCGTAGAGAAGTGTTATTCACAATATTGATGTCACCGGTAATAACGTGGCCTGAAGGATTATATGTAAATTGGGAACTAGCACAAGTGCAATCAGGAGGTTTAGACTTGAAGTCGTCAATATCGAGATCCTGCAAAACGTGTTTGTAATTGAAAATTTTAGTTGCAAGAGGTTTGGTATAGGTATAAGAAATGATTGGTACTACCTATCATATCATATTACTGTTACATGTTCATGCATATTTTAACGTATGTGTGATACATGTTAATATTCCTGGCCTACGTTGTCGTTTTCCTTTCTAGTTTCTTTCATACATACAAATAAATGTGGGTTTACATTGTATAACAATGAGACAACAAACTAAAGACAAAGATAATCGTAAACGATGGTAACAGAACCAAACATTAGAAAGAATAAAAACGTTCTTCTAATTGTTGAAATGTAGTATGGTCTTTCTATTTTGCAACAACTGAATAAGTGGGTGCATTTTTTGCAAGGCTGTATTTATTCTGACGGTAGCAGTTTTTCAGTTTCAAGCTAAACCCGATTATACTCCATTTTAAATGAACACTTGATGTCAAATGACCACGAAATTTGATAAAATGTATTACACTGAGATGAGTCGGTGTCCGTAAAAACATTGCATCAACCATGATCATATTATGCTGGAAGTTGAACATGACAACTGCGTATATGATTGAGCACAATATTTGACGGAAAAAGCAGTTTAAATTCAACATGCTAAATTCGAATATGAAACCTTTTAACCGGAGCTCGTCACCTATTGTGCCAATGTTTTTTTTTAACATATTAGTTATATTTTTGTACTTATTTTCCCACGAACTTATGCTAAATCTACATAGCTTGATGATGCCTTTTTACGAAATGATTTTTGAAAAACAATTATCACTATATTTACTGTAAAACGCAAATGTGTCATTTTAATCTGTCAAATATCTGAAGACGCAATGCAAATAGTCAATTACGAATTACGTCCCTTTTGATTGTTCAAACGCTATTTTAATGAAACATTCAAGTTGATCTACCTTTAACCAGAGGAATTAATAAAAATTGATATTTGTGACTTTTACAAAACAGTTATTTGTTCTAACGTACAGTATAGCTAAAACGTTAAACTAAATGCAAAAACATTTGTGCTTCTGTTTGTTCCATTTATTCTTCAAAACCGATGGGTTTTTTTCTGTGGCTATCATGAGATGACTTTTCCTGAGATTCAACAAAATATTGAGTGAAAAAGAAAGAATAAAAATGATTGATAGTCCCTAGTTTTTGGTGGTGTTCGTGTTGCTTATTCTTTAGTTTTCTGTGTTGTGTCATGTGTAATAGTGTTTGTCTTATTGTCTTTTTTCATTTTTAGCCATGGCGTTGTCAGTTTATTTATATCTTTCGTCCCTCTTTTAATTGTCGTAACCACAATCATCTCTTCCCTCGATTATGACAGTTCATAAAATGCAGGTTTTTTTTATCGTATTTGCCTTGCAAATAGTAAAACATATCGAATTCATATATTAGAACAGGCCTATATTTTCGTCGTTTTTCTTCGGTCATGATATTGTTTGATCCTGTTAATTTTATTGTACTTATAGTGTTTAATCTCTCTTTATCTCATACCTTGATGCGTAGGGGGTAATGTAGAGCTATTTCCACTGCTATATCCATGAATCAAAAGTCGTACTGATTTTACAATGCCTTTGTCTGAAATGTTAAAGGTAATTTAATTCGAAATGTACTTTTATCCGAAAAACAGTACCCTTTATCTATAATTGCTAGGGAACGATAGGATGGGATGTTAAGAAAAAATTGCAATCTGTGAACGTTCAGTTAATAACATAAGTTTATAAGATATGAGATATTGATTGTTGTATGTTTTTTTTTGTTTTTATAAATCTAAAAATATGAGTTGTTCTGATTTATTCAACAACAAAAAAAAAACACGTTGCAAGGCTTGTTTTTGTTTGTTATTCCGTATGTTACAGATGTATATTTATATTCAACATGTTTATCGATCACTTGGTTAATAATTTCAAATGTTTCGAAGACAACATAAGGTATGTGATCAAAACTAAACGTAGAAGAGGAGAATTTTTTTTTTATAAAATCATTCACTCGGCCTGCCAGTGTGTAACATACTCTTTTCCTTCTTGATCGACATTAAGTGACGTGGATGTTTCACCATCCATACAAAAATCATCGGAGAAGCTAACATGTCGATCATTCTCTGTAAGAGTTAATTTAGTTCTTTGAAATTTTGTGGTTAATGCTGTCCTGAAAGAAAGTATCTGCTTATTTTGGGGAATAATATCAGCTGATAAGCACAATAACTGTGGACAATACATTATGTTGTCGATTTATTGCTATGAACTAATACGTTTGTTTTTGGTATTTAATAGTATTTTTTAACATTAATTGACCTATGGAGTTTTCATGCATAACATTTATCATATATTGTAATGCGAACAGTTAAAATTTACCCAGAGTTTTACCAAACATAGGTTTGGGTTCCAATTTCCAGTATCCTTCAGGATTTTCTCCCCACATTTGAACCGCTAAAACAGTTAGGTTTATTGTTTTCGTCTGATCGAGAATTCTGCCGGGAAGGATTGAAGAACTTGTTCGATACCAGAATCCAATTTATCTGTCCTGCATTTTGATGGTTGACAATTAATGAT